>NC_081260.1:11146340-11771715 GCF_030490865.1 Poecile atricapillus | reverse complement strand
ATCAAACCCCAAATCAAAAGACATGTCCACAACACTCAAGGCCCGACCACAGACAAGTATCAGTGCTCTTTCCACACTGCAAGCACACTAAATAAGAATGTTCAAGTTCACTTTCAAATCACTTGCTCTGTTTGAAGCATTTTACAGTTCAAAATTTCTGTATTAGCTCTAAGATCACCACTATTCACTTGCTTATCAAATATCTGTATCTTTAAATATGAAGAATGCAAGATTTAATGAGAAAATCTGTAATGAGATAGTGCTGGACTGTCTTGAATAAAGATGTTTGGTATGAAATGAATGCCTCAAACATCTTGCAGGGTCTTTTTTGTTAACATTTATTATTTAAGAAAGGAAGTGGCATCTCAGTGAAAATTAAGATTTTGGAGAGTGAAGTGGTACATTTAAAATGTCAGTAAATGCATGAATTTTCACTTCTCAAATAATTCCTTTCATCCAGTGCTGCAAACGAAAAGGGCTTTTTTATTCCTAACTATTTTTAGTCTATTCCTATACCTGTCAGCAGATGTAACTTTGTATATTCCCTTGCACTTGTTTTACAGTAGCTCTATTGATCACTATTGATCTGCCTAATAATGAGTCTCAGGGAATTGTGCTGTTAAATCTTTTAGAAACAAAATCTTTCTGAGCAGTTCAGCTATTAGGAATAATGACAATCCTCATAAACTATGTGTTTTCTTTCCTCAGCTTCTTTGGAAACAGAGAAACGACCACGACAAAAGTGAGTTAAACCCCTTGACATCCTTCCCGTTCAGTAAATTCTTGCTTTGGGGATTCTTGCTTTGTTTGGTAAGATTCCTGCTACATTTCTTAAGTAAGCACCTGAAAACAAAACCAGGACATAGCTGAAAAGCAAATGATATGTAAATTATCTATTCAATTAATATAGACCCAAACATGCAAAACTCATTCATATGAAGCCTAACTTAACACCACAGTCACTGTAATACACGGTACAGAATTAACAGATTTAGCATCTATTTTGATATTGCATTTTTAGCTTTTTTGATACTCTGTGGAACACACAAATGAAAAATAGCAGCCATGGTGCAAGCTAGAGAACTCTGGCAGCTGCTTATACAGAGACTGGCTAGATATAGATCCTTACAGATCTGTGTCCAGCCAAAAATCAGCAGAGCACAACTGTGCTTCCTTTCTCCCACAAATGCCTCTGCCACACTGTTTTTATACCAGCTGAGAACTGGCAGGGAAACAGCTCCCAGGGATCAGTGGGATTCTGGCTTCTTGGTGCTACTAAAACTCCACAAATTCAGAGGAGAAACCTATTTTGTAATCATGAAATCAAAACACCAAGGAATGGTTGGTTTTACTTCTTTCCATGTTCTCAGAGCACTAAGAGTGAACAAAGTTATCTGGAAAAGAATGTAACAAATTAATTAAGAAATCAGCAGAGCAACGTACCAAAATGTCATCTTAAGTCTTACAGCACAGCGTGCTCCACTTGCTGTCAGACAGCTGTATGTGAAAATAGATCACAGATCTTTAAAACTTACTGCTCACAGCCCCAAGACACCTGACTGAGGTCTCAATCTTCACTCTCCTAAATCACATAAGGATTTCTCTAAAGTCAGGGATTTGGCATGAACAATCCATAAACACACTTAGGTTTATATGGTCAAAGTAACAGCAAACTTGGGCTAAAAAAGGGGCCTTTGAACAACTCAACTTTTAATCACAGTGACATACACTTTAATATTCCTATGGGAGATGGTCTTAAAGGCCTTCTGCCAAAGCCATCCCATCTCTTGGGCACAAGAGCTGTCTGTGTTTTGGCCTGTTAAATCAAATTTGATTTTAATGTCATGAAGACAATTCAGGAATTTTTTTTTTTGAGGAAGAACATTTTATTATCAGAGTAATGCCATGTATTTGCAAAACATACACTATATAGTAAGAATAAACATTATTTGTTAATACCAAGGTAGAAAAAGATTAAATGTATCACATATCATATAATCAAGAACTATTTCTGTACTGACCTCAATGCAAAAAACCTAAATTGCAAATAAAAAGGCTTTGGGTTTTTTTTTCCCTGGTTTTGTTTTTATAAAAAGGAAGCAGTAAATGGACAATTAAAAAAAAATAAAATCAGTCATCAATCATTATTTTCTAGGTTGGCCCAGAGATGAAATGATTATCTGACTTAGTAAAGCAACTGAGTGAAACTGTTTTGGACCATTTCCCCAGTCCTCTGGGATGCTCTTTTGTCCTCCTGTCAACCCTTCCCTGTTTCTGGCTCTGTTTTTCCACCATAGGCAAATACAGGAAACAAAAAAGAAGCAAATTCCAGTTTCTGCTTCTCTCTAATCTTGACAGGATTGGTTTCAGATCTCTGTCACATTCCAAAGAAGAACAGAAAACACAAAATACATTACTGCTCCTTAGGAAGAGCAAGGCAGGCTCTGGACCATGTTTGAAGCCTGAAGGAGCTCTTTTATCCACTGTCAATAAGAATTGTGCATACCTGTTTTCACTAAAACTTCTTATAAGATCTGAAAGCTAAAAGGTGAATATTGAAGTTTGCAGTAAGGCCAAATAAGCTGCTAAATAGTTAGGCCACTGCCCAGAGGCCTAGGGAGATTTTGCTCTCTGCATCACGCTAATCATTAAGGATAAAGACAGTAAATAATTATTAATCTCCTCTTATTTATAGAGGAAAGACAGCTATTTCTTTAAAGATTAGCTTTCCAGTAGAAAACTAAAATAATCTCTGCAGAAGAAGTAGATGGATTAAACTTCATTTCTTTTGTAGCTTAGTGGCACATTCATACTTGCATAACTACTGGAAAATCAGGCACATTGGGTGATTTGACTCCAGGGGCTAAAGGGCATGTAAAACACAGACATATTCCTTTAATATCTAATAAAATACCGAAGAATGTCAATTGTTCAAAACTGCTAAGAGTTTAACAAGATTTCAATGAAGTATTCCAGCAGGTGACCTTACACAAAACCCCCTCCCCACATTATGTTGTGCAATCAAATGATTCCCAATCCTTCAAGGCTCTGGCACATTTCAGAGCCCAGCACGGCCTCCCTGCCCCAGGCTGCTGGTGGCCCCCACAAGATGAAGGTGCTCCCTGAGAATCTCCCAGCTTTATCTATTTGCCAAGTTAAATCAAGAGGGAAATCAATGAATTTCACTGCAAAAGAAGCTAAGATACCATCATATGAATATGGTTTAGTGGCAATAACCAAACCCATTAACACATCAGAAAAAAATGCACCATATGTAAATTCCCTGATGTTAAGGGACAACAAATGTCCCTTAAGATTCCAGTATATAAAGATGCAAGATTTGTATTTCCCTCTAGAGATATTCCAAAATCCTATTACTGAGCCACATCTCCATGGAGAGGAGGGGGTTTGTTTTATTATTTTTTTTTTAATCAAACCTCCTTTTAATCAGCCAGAACAAAATGTTTTTACACAAACAACAACAACAACAAAGAATTCAGTGCAAAACCAACAGGCTCCTGCTGGAACTGGGGAACTTGGAATAGAAAATGAAGATTAAATGAAAATGCAGGAAACAAAGATGTGTACTCTGAGTGTCTTTATTACACAGATGTGTACAAGGGACAGTGTGCTCCCAAAGGAAATCATTAGAAAGTTGACTTTTAGGGAGTTAGACCAGGAGACTGAATTCAGCCTTTTGGCTGATCCAAACTTCAATGACCGCGTTTTGCTATTAACTCAAGTAGGGTTTTAACTAAGGCTCCAGATCCATTTCATATCCTCTTTTAGGGGCAATTTCTGTTCAGCTACAGATATTTGAGCTCTGTGGAGGGGAACCTAAGTATGCAGATATGCACCTGTCTGCAGAATTCATCTGGCACTGGCTGCTTCCCAGATCCACTGCTGTCTTCCCTGTGCAAAGCCTTACAGACTCCTGAATCATTTCAGGTGTATGAGAGAAAGCAAATCTTAAAGCTTCACTAAGGTCACAAATTATTTATATGCTCACATTCAAGAATTCAAGCCCCATTTTTAAATACTTCATAGTATCCACAGTGCTTCTCTGACATTGTTTGGTACCTGGTTTAAGAACAAGGATGTCTTTGTACTCATCTCAAGTAGAAGCCTGTAGAACTTCACAAACACAAACAGCTTTACCACAATATCACCAGCCCTCCTAAAATGTTTCACACTGATCCTGCTTGCCATTAAACACCATTCCACCTCTGAATTCTAGCCAGCTTTGGTATAAAGGAGGAAGAGAGTCAAGCTCAAGAAAGAAAGTGCCACAGTTTCAGCGCTGAGTGAATAATCCCCACATGTAATACATCTCTTGTAATTTAAGCCCATAGCATCACAGTCCTTAATGGCAACTCCAATTCTGCCTCTTAAAATTAGAAATGTATTTTTAAGTCACTAAAAAAAAAACCTCTGGAACCTCAGTGCTGAGCAGCTCTTTCAGTATCACAATGCCCTACAGCTCTCCAAAGTTAGCAGAACTCTCCAACATTATTTTCTAACATGACAGAAAATAGGGGCTGCTAGCTGAGATTCAGGGATGTGCATTCACAGAACATATAACAGGAGTGAGAAAAGCATGCAAGAAATTTACTCAAAAGCCCTTTCTGGTACACATTCAGAACAACCTGAAAATGCAATGCTTTACACTACCTTTTAAAGGAATCAGCACTTCTTTTATGAGAACATTTGTCTTAAGGTGAACATCAGCTGACCAATACAGCACCAATGTAAACATATTTTACCCTACCAATCATAAATTAAGAACAGCATCAGTGCTTTATATTTAATACCCATTGTAACCAATTAGTACTGCCATCCCCTGATGTTATACAAGTTCATTCCCTTAAATTGCCGTGGCAGTGAATTCTATG
Source organism: Poecile atricapillus (assembly GCF_030490865.1). Classification (NCBI taxonomy): domain Eukaryota; kingdom Metazoa; phylum Chordata; class Aves; order Passeriformes; family Paridae; genus Poecile; species Poecile atricapillus. The sequence continues at coordinate 11,766,823 of NC_081260.1, read as the reverse complement.
GTTATAAATGAGAAGCTGCAAATTGATTTGCATGTAATAACTACCACTAAACCTTTCTTATCACTTTCAATTTATCCCATCTGCTACCAGAGTGGAAGTTTAGGATCTATTATTCCCAGAAGGGGACTTACCCAGCTGGACATCTATAACAGTTGGCTGGTTCTCCATGGGGAACAATGGCTTTGGAGGTTTGTCTGTGAGCAAAGCTAGAAAAGAAAATGAGAAAATGTAATGGAAAAATTGAGACCAATGACTGCAAAAGAAAAGCTTTGTCATGTAAGCATTCAAATGTTTGTATACTTGATGGCATGTAAACTTTTATTACATACTATAGCTGCTACACAGCTGGTATCTTACCACCTACCTTGTGGCCATGGTGATCCCCTGATTCAATAGAAATTACTTGTTGCACGAATTACATTTTTAGCACAAAGAGCAAAACAAACTCAATTTCTCACTTTTAACTTACATGTAATAAGTAGAACAAGCAGTTTAGATGTTCACGTTGCAAAGTTAACACAATGAATTTGAAGTGCCAGACAAATCTATCTCAGTGTGACCAGTCCCAACATGTCTTTATGCCAAAATAATACATAGGAAACTTGCACATAATTGTGCTTGAAGGACCCCAGCAGCTCCACAGTAGCTTGGACTCCCACCCCAGCTGGGGTACCCAGACCCTCTTCTCAAAGCCTTACTGGGGACTCTTCCTCCTGCTGTGTAAAAATATCCCCATGTGAGAGCAGGAAACAATACCCCAGACCTGTCCTGCCAGGGGACTGCTCCAGCAAGCACATAACACAGCTATTAAAAAGCATAGCTACAGGCACAGGCTTCACAGCCCTGTTAAAAACTTAGGGCCAGACTGTGCAAATAGGTTTTGTAAACTTGGCTTAGTTTGAAATAAATGACTGTGTATTCCTGAAAATGAGGAGAAGTGTTTTTAATTAAGTGCAGCATCTTGCACCACATGAAAATAAACATTTCAAAATTATCTTCAAACTTTTCCTGCTTAAACTCATCACCTGAAGTTATTTGACCCGAGTTTTTAAAATAAACAACAATTGCCAACCTACAAAACAATTTTACATCCACAATTGCCTCAGAGTTTCAATTTCTGGTATACTTAAACAGGTTTTGTCCTTAGCTTTTTCTTCAATTTTTCAGGCTTTTCTTGCTACCTTTATGCTTTTCTTATTTTTTTTATTTCCTGGTGCTAAATTGTGCTCTGCTCATTGTACAACATGGAGAAAAGTTGCTGGAGCAGCTTCACCATGATGTGCCAGTGTGCTCAGGCTTTCCTTTCTTAATATTCTTTTCATATCCCATTCCCACCTACACCCTTTGTAACCCAATCTGACGAGGGCTTCCTTCTGTTTCCCTCAGTTTTACTTGCAGCATTTTCAAATTTTCTAAATGTGCTCCTGCAAGTCACATTTTAAGTGGTTATGTTCTGCCATAACCTTCTTGGAGAGCGACCACCATAATAAACTGGCAGCCTGTCAAGAGCTCTTTCCATAGGAAGTGAAATGGCCCAAAGAGATTTTGAGACGAGAAGGCAATAACCTGCTGGCTCCTCAATGTCAGATATATTTACTGAAAACAAAGGCAATTCTTATTTTAGAGGTCAGACATCAGATCACTTATTTACCTTACAAAATTCACTTCTGGTCCTTCTTAAACGGAAAGGCAATACAAGATATTTTCAACTACAAGAGGCTCTAGGCTTATATGATCTCTTTACTTGACAGAAGTAAAAAAACAACCTTTATTCAAATTCCCATTCCTCTACAAGAAGTTTCCTTAATTCTAGGAACAGTTTACAGAAATGTGGGCACTGATTTCCAGCCTTGCTCAGGGAAAGAAGAACAAATAGTGCTGTTACTGTATCAACATGTATTTAACAAAGCTAACAGTATAAACTCTTACTTGACCTCCCACAAAGCTACATGAAATTAAACCAACTAAATGTACTGTAAATCCTCTTCCTATTATCAAAGGGGCAGTAATTCTGCTATGAAGCTGAATCTACCTCATGAACTGTCAGGGGAAGAGCTGGGATACAGCTGTCTATGTTTTTTTTTCCCTTTCCAAATGCCGTGGGATGTGGCATGTCCCAGGGCTGCTCTGAGCAGTAACAAATACAGGGTGAAGCCACTAGAACAAGGAACATCAGCTTCCCAAGGCAGCAATTCCTGCAGCCACCTTGACAGAGCCAGCTTTGGAAGGTACTGGCTCTGACAATGCAGCAGCCTAAGGGGTTGCTTTGCCTTTCCTCGTCATTCCAGGATTTCATCCTGTGACCAGGCTGGGACTGTCTTGGCTGGATTTGATTATGGAAGTGCTATCAGACAGATACAGCACAGAAATGAGACTGAGGGAAGGCTTCTGTACCTTGTCCCAGGAGATTCCCATGGCTGGAAGTCACAGGTGTTAGAAGACAAGCTGGAAAGACATTTCTTTACCCAGAGGCACCTGGCAATGCCTGTGCCTCCCAAAAGAGACTGGTGAACATGGCCAGAGGCTGTTTAGCAGCCAGATTGATCAGGAACTGTCTAAAGTGCTCTTTCCTCTTATGCTTATATTCACCCCATTCAAAAGTAACACAGCTTTAGAACAATAATCACATTCCCGCAATTTCAACAACACTTGTCACTCCATTTGTCCATAAGACTTTTGTACAAATCAGTACTCTGATGTCATCCTCTGCAGCTGCTCATACAGGTGCATTTTCTTTCCCAGCATATATGATGCTTTTATTCTCTCTTTGTCATAGTCACAAGGAGCATGCTGTCGAAAAGCAGAGGAGACCTGTAGAAGATTTGGTCTCTCCAGTTACACAGCAATCTTTGTCAGATAAAGCAGAGCATGGTGTGCTGCACAGGTCAACATTTAGCTACCCACAGGACCAGCTAAAGAAGAAAACTGCCTTAAAGGAGTGGCTCCTGCTTTTATGTGCCAGTGAAGCCTCAGAGCCTTGAGGCTCATTTTTTTTCCCCACCACAGCCCTACTGTTTCAAAAATCTGTCATTCCATATTCAGACACACTAATGAGTTCTCTTGAAAAAGTACAAAGCAGTTGAAAACAAACAGCCTTAGGATATCATTACTTAGGGAAAAGCAGTGATAACCAGCTAGAAAACCTATCAGGCTTCTCAGTAAGCCCCAACTCCTCCAGAGTTTATTATTTGACACAGCTCTATTTACCCACACTATTTCCTACCTTCCCTCGGCTGCAGCTTCACAGTACCCACCCCACTCCACTCCAGGCACACTTTTACAGCATCCACTGTGACAGAGAGCCCAAACTGTTGCTACAATGAACTCAAGTCTGTTAACTGCATATTATTCATTATATTCATTATATTCATTATATCATTCATTATATATATTCCTTCCCCTATTCCATGCAAAAGGACATGCCCCAAGCCAACAGGCATCACCTGTGCTCCCGGCTCTGAACTGTGTGAAGCCAGTCAGCACCAGGATCATGCACTGAAATCCAGCTGCTTATGATTTGAAGGGCCTCTCTTGTAGCTCAGCACAGTTGGAGTGTTTTCCAGACCAAATAATTCTTAGAAGGGAGTTAAATGAACTCCCATGTGGCTAGGAACTGGTCAAATGCTGGGGAACAACTTCCTTCTTTCTTCGTTGCGGTGGACAATGACTTCCCTCTTCTTGTGATAAGCACCCAAAGTACATTTGCTTTTCTATAATTTTGCCATTGATGTACCTCTTGGACATTTGCTCATGTAATTTGCAATGATGAAAGGAAAAATTATCTAAATATGAAACAGAATGCAGGGAATCTAACAAAATTGATTCAAAGCTTCTATGACACAATTGCTTGCCAACCTACTTCCTTCAATCAAAGGATCTGGCATTTTACCACCATTAATTAACACAGAGCCTCTAGTATCATTCATTCAAGAATCTGGCTAACCTTTTGACAGCAGAACAGATCTGTTTGAATAGCACCCTCTGGGGCAAATAACTGCATGCCAAAGCCTTAATCTGAAACTAGCTCATACCCAAAGTTAAGCTTTTGCTCACTCCCAGTTCTAATACATATGCTTCCAGACATGGCTTAGATCTACTTTGGCAAAGACAAATCTTGGCAGTGACACTGCAACTAGCACACCATAGATGATGATGGAACTAACTGCAGGCAAAACTCTCAATCAATATATTAACTAGAGGGCACACACTGCTAAGAGAAGCTCAGCATTGTACCTTTTGGAAAGATACATCCCTAACTCCCTCTGTCTCACCTGAAATCCCAGCTTGTGCCAAGCGATTTCTCAGTGGCTGGCAGTAAAATGCTTCAGGCCTGACCTGCTACTGCTTTATCTTCCATGTTGCAAAAGTGAGAGCTAATTGTGGAGATGTAAATGTAAATGTGACAGCTGTAGTTTGGCTGACAGGGAACGAGCTGTTCACTTGAAGAGTTAAAAGCTTGTTTAAAAAGCCAAGGGTTTTCATCTGGACTCTGTAGACCAAACCTCCAACACACTATCACCAGCAAGTCCTGCTCCCAGATCAGAATCACTGCTTTTCATTTTCTTGGCACAGCAGAAAATTACCACACAAGGTGAAAAGTAGTAGGAAACCACATGAAGCAACTCATTCATAAAAATGCAATTTTGTGAGGCTGTGTTTATACAGGGACCCTGTTTCCTGATTAGCTCTATTGTAGTGTGCTCCACCAGTCAGTCAAAACACACTTGTCCATCAGTTGCCTATTGTGTTATTTCCTTCCTCTCAGCTTAAGCTGACAAAATGATTGCACCTCCATTTGTCATTTGCTCTAACAGAAATAAAGCCACTGCAGTGAGATGTTGTCTAAGGATAAATATCTCAGTCTCTGAAAATAAACACTGAACACTTATTCTCAAAAAACTCCAACTTACTAAACTCAGAACTTGTGTGGAAGTCAGGAGTCATTAGCCAATGACAAAGAGTTTTTCTGTATTTATTACTATTCAAGCAGGAAATTCCTCTTTTGGGAAAATGCTGTGGAATGATCCAGCAGCTGGATGCTTCCCCCTCTGCCACTACCACCACAAACACCACTTTTTGGAAACCCTACCTAGGATCAAGAATGCCTTAATGCACTGTTAGGACTACCTCTGTGGGACAATTTTCTGCAAGAAGAAGTTTAGCATTTTTATATTAGCAGTAAATAATTGGAATTCATCACATGAATTCTTTTTATGACATAGAAAGGAGGACAACACAATCACAGCATTAAGGAAGATGCTGTGCCCATGCTGAAATGCAGCTCACAAGGGAAATGAATTTTGAGGCACTCAAATGATCTTGGTTTGTTACTGGTGGTTTTGATTTTAACCCACTAAGTCCTCAATGACTCAGAACAGACCTGTGTTTGTCAGGTCATGCTGCTGGCACCAAGAAGAAGCTGGCCCTGACTGCAGCTCCCTTGACTTTGAGAGCAGCCAAATCCTGACCAGCTGGTTGTGCCTGTCCTGTTCTTACCTGCTGCTCCAACAGTTTCTGCTGCAGGCATCACCTTGTAACCCATGGTGAATATTTAGAACTAATAAGAGTAGCTAATCATTCTATGGGCAAAATCACTTCTGGATAAAGAGTTTTGCTGCCAGTCCCCTCACCTAAGATGTCTCCATCTATTGCACATGGGATGCTGTCAGAGTGCACAGAGAGAGCCAAATGGCTTTGGAGAGAAGGCATTAGATGAACTCTTTTGAATTCATGAAAATGTTAAGAGAAGTAGAGATTAACTAGATTTTTGGTTTGGGATCCTCTGTTTTCCAGGTTTGTGCTGGATCTTCTTCCACCTTCTCACAAGGCAATTAAGTCATAAGAAAATAAAGTGGTGAGATCGGTGGAACTTATGCAATAGAGTAGGGCTCAGGACTCCGGTGAAGTGGAGTAGAAACAATAGCACAGATTGCACATTACTGAAGCACAGATGGCAAAATCCCACAAGGTGCCTATCACAAAGTAATTACAACAGGGCTGAACACTTAACACGACTGCAATGTACGTGTTAAATGCCTGTGGCATTGACTGTTATGCATCTCCTGATGTGAAACATTCAGTGGCACTGATGGTAGGGGTTACCATTGGTGCTGTCACTAGATTCATTGCAAGGTGGGTGCTGGAAAGTTGAAGAATTCTGTGTTAGCAGGGCTTTCACTGTATGAGGTTATCAAGCTTCCTTACTCCTACAGTTGCCAACACACCTCTCTTTTCACTGCATTTCTAAATTTCACAGATTGTGTTAGATTATGCAAAGTTCTTTCCCAACCAAAATGATTCCTGTGATCATTTTATTCCTTTCCTAAAAGTGGATCATGAAGCTTGCTTTTAAGACTCCAGCATGAGTTTCCTCTGAAGTAAAGAAAAAGTGTAATAAATTCTTACTAAATGTAAATTGCATTTTCCTTCAATGTAATTCGTGAAAATCTCAAATGGAGTGTGCTTTATTTAATGAACAGAGTGTATTTAGCACAAAGGACACATAATTTCATCTGCTCTCAAAATGTTTCTCTTGGACTCTGGGCAAAAATAAGATGCTTGAAATTACCCTCTATTTCAAGGAGATCTGCAAAGAACATTTTATGACATTTTATGGTTTGGCTTTTTAAATTCTTTTTTCTTTCTGTCTTATAAGAAAGTAAAGAAGTGGTGACGGATGAAGCCAGATCCCTTCATCCATCTTAAAGGAACAGCTGGAGCCTTTGCATGCAAATGAAAGCTATCATTCTTGTCAACCTGAAGTCAGGCTACCAAAAGCCTGCAGTCCACAAGCCATTAATATTCCATGATCAATTTGACCACTTGTGCACAGTGAGGTACTGCACCACAGCACAACTCCAGATACATGAATTATCATGGAGTGGATTTTATACACTGTTTTAACAAAACTCAAAGTAATCCATTATTCCCTAAGACTAAAAAACTTGTATTAGGTACAGATAGTATATCAATAGAGAATTATTGTGGATGATGAATATCAGATGAACAAAGTTTTAGGCACCTATGGTACCACATGTAGGCAAAACAATGGGTGCCTTTTTTGAGGAAAAGCCATGTCCAAGCTCAACAGCATCTTCCAGCCAGTGCTCACCACAGACCACTGAAGGAAGAGCCAGTGCCATTTTGCCACCTGTCTTACTTTGCTGTTCCAGGCAACCTCATGGCTCACCCTGAGACAGCCCAGATCAAATCCTCACTACAGACCAAACATCCTGAGGCAACTTCTCAAAGAAAAGAACAGAACTATTGAAGAATGACATTAAAACTGCATTTCACTTGAGTCTCAAAGGCAGTAGCAACCATTTAAAACTTGTACTTTGGACAATTTTAGATGTTGCACCGTGTAACACTTCAGCCTGCTTTGATGTTCAGCGAGGTCATTACGATTGCAAAGCGGCCATACCACAAACAATTTTTAGATGGAATTTCAACTGTAAATCTTTTAGATTAATTATATTCACAAGTAAGAAACACGAAACTTCAGTTAAGTTGTCATCTCTTGCCAATTGATTTTGCTCTGTTGGGGGCTAATGAGAAGGTTTCACCTGCCCTATCCAGTCTATTAATACTGATGCATTCATGCTTCCTTAGCCTGTTACAATGATGAAAAATGTTAGAGTCCTTGACAAGGAAAACCTTTTCAAAAAATGTTTATGCAATGTTTATGTAGGTTCTTTGTCTCTAATTTGCCTTCAAAAGCTGCAAAATATATTCTACCAGGTTTGTCTGTTACATTTTCATTTTTTCCACTGAAGAAGTTCTGAATTGTATACTTGCTAAGCATGTGGAGCATCATTAAGAAAAGAATTGGGGCGAATCATGTCATTATTGGTTGGATGAGCAGGAAAATGAATAAAAGCAGGCATAATATAGGCACATAAGGAACTCATAGATGCACTTGCTACTGTTTATCCTGCCTCATGACCAAAGATCAAGAAAATGTAAATTTTCTGATGAAAGACAATGCTTTAAGAAATGAAGGAGGTAGTTATCCCAGGAAATTTGTTTTCTTATTTGAGGCAAAGGATTTAAAAGAATTAACAAAGAAAGTAGCATCCATAAAAATCTCTGGCGGGACGACCCATTTTCAGAGTCAGCTCTGCTGCCTTTTACCACTTACATCAGAGTTTCTAGCAGCTGATGGGAAGCAGAATAACCCCTGGTGATCAGCCCGGGACCTGAACCTTTCAGTATCAGCTACTATCAAACAAAGGGAAGAGTCTCTGATCCAAGAATGCAATTTCTTTTTCATAAAAGTACATCAAAGATGTGCAAAGCACAGCATCAGGTTTGCAGAAGGCAAGTATTCAACAGAAAACGTGATGCTTTAAGACTACCACATTACTTGAAAATGTTTATTGGTCAGAGGGGATGCAAAGAATTGCAGGCAAACCTCCAAGAGGAATGTGACTAAAGGCTGTACAGTATCCACTCATGAAAAAGTCTAAGGATTTAAATTCCAGTTCCCATTGGGGCATCTCTGGGCAGCCCCACTGCCAAGCCCAGTGAGTGACACTCAGCACAGCTGAGAGGAACAAATGAACTTCCCAGAGAAACTGTTCAAAGATTCAAGGCAAAGCGAAAAGCAATGAAAACCAGTGAAGATATGGCCAAAAAAGGGTCTTTGGGACTTGTTTTGAATCAACCATTGTGAAGCAGGTTGTCAACACACCAGACATTTTTATCAGAGGAGTACAAAATAAACTTGTCAGCGAGTGAGTGATGGATTGCACCTATCCCACAGGTCAACTTGAGCACGTATATACTGCATGCAGCAGAAACTGCAGAAAGGCCTAGCTTCCAAATCCTCTGAAATGTGAGATTAAACAGTCCCACAGGCACTTCAAATGGCTGCAGATAAGGATTTAATACTTCAGTATATTTCCTCCATCCTTTATTAAAAGATGAAGATAATCTTTAAATCAAGAGAAAAATAGAAAAAAAAATAAATTAGAAGAGTCAAAAATCATCAAGCGGAAAAAGAGGAGAGGAGCCAACTCTATTTTTATTAACAAATCCTCTCAACCAAGGCTTATACACCCAAAGCTGCAGGAAGGGGAAGCTGCCCCCCAGGCTTAGTGAGAAAGGCAGTAGAAGCTCCCTGTGAGCAGGACATGGATACGACACATGGCAGCACTAGGAGTGTAATTTCTGAGAAACTCCTCATGAAATTGTGTCAGCTTCTTGTAACCAACCTGCTTGACTCTTCATTTTCCTGTTCAAAGTGTCTTCTGTTTGTCATGTGTTGAAGCAATTCAAGATTTTGCTTTGACATTTTCAACAAGAGAAAAAGATGATTCAATCTGCTCTGGGTAGTAACTGCCATTACATTTAAAATACATCATTCAATCAAAACTCAACATACTATTTTGACCAACATTTTTAATCTTCTGTATGATTATGTAGTGTTATTGCCCCAGCTCATGGAGCAATTTTAAAGCAATAAAGACATTTAAAGAAGACCCCTTCCAATTTTCCAATCAGGCCACCCTGAAACTTCTATTTCTTCCTGAAACAGCATTCTCACACAGCATTTGTCAGATATGTGCCTTTATGATAGGAGTTTTGAGAATTTTGGGTTTTGTTCCAATGTAAAATGAAAGAAAAATCCCCAAGAAAACAAAACACCACAAAATTCCTCCCAAATAAAAACTATAAATTTCTCACTATACCTCAGTCCCTAAGGATGGGAAGACTGGTGATGGAGAGGCTGGCTGAGCACAAATTCAGCAGTGGCAGGGCAGGAAACAGTAAAGGCTGCATTACTTATCATGTTCTTCATACAGTGAGTGTCATAATCTGCCCAGGCATATGTGATTGTTTTACCTACCACCTACCCCCATGTGAAATTCTTTTTCCAATTTGTTGTCTGCTTTAAAATGCATTATCCACCACATTCAGTTCTCTCTAATCAACACATACGTGTCCATCAAACCCTTCTGATGCACAACAGCTATCAAACACCTTTTTATTTATTACAGGGAAATAAACTGTCTTGTTCAACAAGTGCTTTACTTCAATGCTGAGGTCTGTTTTCTAGTGATGTAAGGCAAGAGCTTAAACTGAAAGACGTGAGATGCATAGCTAAAGAGGATGACAGTTTCTCAAGAGGTGAACAATATCTGGATTAATAATTACAGAACAAAGTATTTTAACAGGGCAGAATGGAGGTAATCTAAACACAGGATTAGAGATGGGAAATATTAGCACATTGTCCCATGGATTTCAATTAGTAAATAAAGGAATTCTTTGTGTCAGCACACTTTTCATACAGCCATTATATAAGGATCTATCAGTTATCTACAAACTATATGATACCAACGCTTTTTAGAGAATCAGTGGTTTAAATGCAGAAAGGATTGTTTAGTTGTTGCATTGGGGTATTTTTTTTAATCAGTAAAAGCACTGTGGCATTTTAAAAGGGCTGGATCACAAAAGCAAAAGCACAGTGCAGCAGTACTGTAAGAGCTTTTAGGGCAGAATGTCTGTCCTAATATCTTATTACTCTCAGATTGTGTCTAAAGACCACCTTTAGTACCAGGCTTTTGTTGATTGTTGCCCATCCCATGATGGGTCCCCATGCAGGCATTACTGATATCACAACCACAGGGAGCATTCAAGGATTGGGCTGAGCTTCAGCAAATACACCAGAGCAAGACAGAGACCTCTCCCAGCCCTTGGTATTATTCTGCAATGATGTGCTTCCTTACCAAGGTGCTGTAAAGGGATCTAATATACTGTACTGTGCCGTAAATTGGCAATTGTGGCTGAACACATTGTAGCACTATTTTTTAACTGCTGCAGAGCTGACATTTAGGGAATTCTGAGTTGTTGCTGGAATGCTGCTTTTCTCCTTCTACATACTCCCAAGTAGGTATACATCTTTCTACTGGCAAATAAGCACCTTTCTGTTCTCTTAGTCTCATCTGGAGCTGCGTAAAACAGTTAAAGTATCATTAACACCATATACTGATATTAAAAGAAGCAGAAAACTGCAACACGCTTTCATATCAAAGCAATGGAGCCTTAAGCTTTTGCATCTATGAAGGATGAGCAACATTATTTCAAATGACATCTTTTGTCAGAGTTGCTTGAGCTAAAGACAGAGTGAGTCCATTTGTATAAATTGTGGCTTTGCTGCTGAAAGATTACAAAAATATATGTTGCTATCCTTAACTCTCAACCCATTAATATAGCTAAAATATGCCATCTTTTCCCAGGAAGAACTAGCAAGTCCTTAAAACACTGTCATCAATCACGACTAATTCACTAAATACACAATCCCAACAGCAACAGAAGACAAACATACAGCACAGGGTGTCGTCTGTCACTACATCAACACCAAACACCTCTTTCTTTTCATTGTCTTTCAATGGAAACTGCAAGTCAAGATGTCCCAGGTCTATGATATAGGTGGTTCATAACTGAATTCCTGTTCCACTGGGATTGGTCCTTTGCTCGTTTTCCATTTGATAGATCCAAAGTTGATATTTTTATTTGAAAAAGAAAACTAACATTAATTTCACCCCTCAAGAAAATATTTGTCTGGATTCTATAGTTCAGTGTCATAGTTTAACCCCAGCCAACCCACTCACACCCACACAACCACTTGCTTACTCCTCCCATGATGGGACTGGGGGAAAGATCAGAAGAGTAAAAGTAAGAAAACTCATGACTGAGATAAAGATAATTTCATACATTAGGCAAAAGCCATGCTCGCGAGAAAATCAAAACAAGGAATTCATTCCATGGGCAGGCAGGTGTTCAAACCTGATTCACTGATTTATTAGAATTACACAGATTTTATACTGGCAGGATGTCCAAAATCATTACAAGGTGTAGGCCAGGAGCCCATGTACTGCTCAAGAAGCTCTTGCCCATGGGCACTGTCTGGTTTGACTCAGATCATTGCCTTACCAGTTGTATTCTCATCCTGTTAGGTCGTGGTCTGGAGCAATAAGCATTTCACTATGCAAGACTGAAGGTCACACTAACGAAAAGGAACGCTAATGGGGTGAAAATGAGTATCATGAGGACAATAAATCATACTTGGAATCCTATTTAATTGATCATTTTGTAGCTGACCTTGCTTCCATAGAAGTCAATGGCAAAGCTTCCATTTCTATGGATATGAACAGGATTGGGTCCTTTAAAGTACAGTGTCTTTTATGAATGTTGAAGATAGCATATTTTACACTAGAATTTTCTTTATTACTTCTCAATACAAAACTTCACCAAGAAAACCAAATTGCCATATAAAAGCATCCCATAATACAGTACATTAATTTAACACATGATAAATTTTCCTGCTAGTAGTATTAAGTGTTGTCACTTTCAATACACAGATATTTAACAGTATTTCCTCCCACCATCTTCCTCCCCAATATTTTCCTCCCAGATTTTACAAACAGGCCTATTCCAAAACACCATCTCTCCACCTTTGGCAGTCTGATATTTCCTTTTGTAATATGTGAAATACCTCTGAAGCAACGGGACCTCTACCTGAGAGGCAATTTCCCAGCAGCACAACACCCACAGCTCTGTGAGGATTAGCAAGAGGATTTATGCTGACTTGGAATGGAAATGAACCAGCAAGGATTATTCTGCAGCCGTATTTTTTAGGGTAAAGAACCTGACATAACCTAGTCTGATGTGAGCCATGAGAGAAGCAGCAGCTCAGGGTCAGGAGTCTCTGTGCTCACCTTGACACTGTGGCTGAGGCAGATGCTCTTCTCTGAGACTGAGCTGAGCTGAGCTGGCCAGGGCAGGCAAACTGGCCTGGAAGAGCTTTGGCTGCACCTGAGGAAACTTGCTTATTCTCTTTTCTTTCATTATCATCTTAACTCAAGAGATGTCACTTTTGTACACTGATTGCTGTCAGTCACAACAAACAGGCTCTGATGAAGAGTTTTCTAGAAGCACAGGTTTCTCCCTGGTGCTCACCTCTGCTCTGTCAACATATTTGAAAAATCTGGATCAGAACAAGTAACACCCACCAGGGAATGCTCAAAATCTGCAGATTTGCACTATGGTGAGAGGAAACAGCACCACAGAGTGTGCTCCCTCCACCCCTCTAATGGCACAAGCCCTGTTCCTCCTCCCTTCCATTTCCCTGTGCCTCTCAGGACAACGATTTACTGATATCACAGACTGAAATGTCTGCTTTGGGAAACAAACCGGGGATCCTAGTTGGGAAGAGGAGAGGCACAGTACCAGTACAAGCCACAGGCACATGAATATGGGGATGGAGCAGTCCCTGGAGGGAATTTGTACAGGGAACAGAGACAGGAGATGTGGGCTGTGACAAGGCACCCTGACAGGAACCAGCTCTCTGCCCCAAGTGAAGCAGCGCTTCACTCAGACCCCACATAAAGGCCTGGTCTCATCTTAACTGATGTGTTTTGGACTGCTGAAAGGGGAAGAATGGTCTTGAAAAGCAATCAAAGTGCCTCAGACAGGGGAACTTTCCAATCTGAGTCCCTCTAGTGAAGTAAATTCCATCTCGAGATACTTTCTTTGAGAGATAACGCTGCAGTCTCATGTGGGCACAGTCAGGGCAAGCAGAAACTGGGCTCATTATCGTCATGCTGCTGTTTAGCTTGATCCTTTCTGGGTTTTGTCTCCTGACTTTCTGTGGTCCAAGTGCTGGCACAGCAAGCAGCCTGTCACTGAGGAGAGAAATTTGGCACCTGAGTTCCAAGTTCCTAAATTTTGGGGCAATACTTTGGCAGAAAGGTATCTGATTCTTCGTGTTCTTTTTTTTGCTGGTACTCTTGGTAAGCATATTTTTTAATTCATAACTTTTACTATAATTTTTGGATATATTACATCTTTTCCAAAATGTCACACATCTCAGGAAATAACTCATCCATTTTCACTTATACATATTGTTTATTCTTTTTAAAATAAGACAGTGAGAATACGCAGAAACTAGGAGACTCCAATTACATTTTCACACAGTTTGAACACTGAGAAGTTCTCAAATATTCAAGATAGGAGTCCTATTAATTTTTTCAGACAAATGGTTTATGAAGGAAAAGAAATGTGTTATTGGTTGCCTGAAACTGTTTGCATATTAATATCAAATTCAGTTTTAGATAACAAAATAAAACCAAAAGAACAAACAAACACCTTCCCCCCATCCCAAAAATAAAACCCAACAAAAAGGAAGAGTAATAGCTCCACAAGTAGAAACCCTTTGGTCTGACATTTTTGCTATACAAAACATGCTTACGTATTTTTCTTCTGAAAATTAAGACAATGTCTTTGAAGGTTATTTAACTTCTTCCAAGCTAAAACAAATGTGCTGTGGAGGTTTCATTAAAAAAAGCAAAAACCAAAATATTATTTTTTTTCTTCAAAATAATATTTTTAACTACTATACTGAGAAAATTGCCATACAGCATTGAGCAATGTCTTGTCTTCCCTTTCCAAGGCTCTTAAAACCCTGTACAGCTGACTTTCTTCATAATCTCCCAAATACATCCTTTTATACCTTGCCATTAATTTGATTAATCTGCATATAGGATTTCAGGATATTGAATTTCCCCTGGTTTTGCATTATTTCATATGATGCTTTCATTATTTCATTAAGCAACTGAATTGACTGCAATGACTCTTAGATTTTCAAGTTTCAGATTCAGGCACATAAAACTTCCTAATTTAAACTTATTTAAAGTTCTGAAAGCTTCTTTCACAGCAGCAGCAGCTAGAGCCTTAGATATTGCCTTTTTCTTTTTTAATAAACCAGTTCAGTCATCCACGTGTACAAGTGTCACTAAAGGACATGAAACGATTCACACAACCACTCTCAGTGTCAGAACAGAAACCTGTGACTTTATTCTCTGACTCCAGTATTTAGAGATTCTAGACAATGACCAGGGATTGGATCATTAAGTTACCACCTTCCCAAGCACACTGGGCATGTGAAATGTCCATCAAAAGACGTGTCTCAGAAAGAATGTGATAAACAACTTATGTTTACAGGACTTTCATGGGAAAGTAACTAAAACTATGAAAACATTATCAGAAGGTTTAATTTTCAGGGTGACATACAAGCTGTTTTATACCAATATTTAAGGTAAAGGGGTGACCTTCTACTCTACTGTGTTAAAGCTATGGCCAGGAAAGCAGAGTAAGGACAACTACAGTAGTGTTTTGAAAATTAAATTAAGAGAAGCACTTCCTGTTTCTGCTCCGTTCTGAACACCATGCACAAGGTTGCTCCACGCTGGTACCTGGCCAAAGGAAATTAGAGCTACAAATCAGGTTTTGTCTCTGTCCTAACCCTATCCAAACCCTAAGCTTACTCTTTGGCTGGGCCTTAGCTCTAAGACCAGCAGCCATTGCATATGTTTGATGTTTAGCACAAGCATCAATCAGCTCTCTGTTCTGAAAAGACCTTGCTGGGCTGGACATGCACTCTGTTAATCCAGTGCTCAGTTAGTCTGAGACTGCAGTTAGACTCAGACTCTACACACTGCTCACTTAGCAGGATCCTGCCCAAGGCTGAGCCCACCCCTCCAAGTCTCTACAGCATTTTTAATTAAGTGCTACTACACAACTGAAAATTAGCACACTTTCTAGCTATTCAAAAGCCAGTGAAATCAACACATCACTAACTGCTGGGGAAGACTTGCTAAAAGGTTTCCCCAGTGCCAATTATTGCTGCCTCAATGATCACTGATTCTTCGAAAAAATCATTACATATACACAAAGCCAACAGTCTGCGAGCAGAGCAGTCACAGCAGCAGCTGGCAAACACCAGCTACTTTGCACTTGCATACTCACAACATTCCTCCTGCATACATGATCCACAATTACATTGTGCTACATGCCTCTAATTTTGCTTCCTGAATGCAGACAAATCAAAGGAGTATAATTTAAGACACAATTGACAGCATTGCTGTCAAAATTTTGACCTCAAGGATGATGAACATGGGTGGAATTGAGTGGTTTAAATGGTACTTCTGAGCTATTTCAAATGAAAATGTCAGTTTTATATGTGAGGATATGGGGGTCCTGCCTGGTTACAATCTTTGAACAGAACATATTTAAACTCCAATAACCTGTAAATGCTTCTTAAAATGAATGATTTTGAAAACTGGACAAAATGCACACAAATTAGGTAAAGATATCACCATTTTTAAAATTCCTTTCATTAATATTAAATATGAAAGAAATTAAAATTATAATAATAGTGATTATTGTCATAATTATTATTATTAAACTCAAACCATTTAACTCTGTGGCAAGAGTGATCTCAAGACTTAATGCATGGTCTTTGTGGTTTTAGTCTCATGATTCTTCACTTAAAAGGATGGAAAAGCAATTTGGAAAATCTGCACTTTGTCTCTCCAAACAAAATAATTTATCCAAACCAGAAAATACATTAAATTAACATCTACTTTCTCCTCTGGCAGAGTGGATAATCTCAGGTACAGTCACCCAGCCCCACAGAAATCTTTCATATTAATGTAATGCAAGATCACCAGCCCACACCACCTCAGTGGGAACAGGAAGAGTGGAGTGCCTGACAATGTATGTTTATCCTCTTATAACTAAATTTAATTTGCTGATCCAAGGTTCATCTTTTTGGTTGGAAATCCTCCTGTATTCGAATTTCTGATTCTTCAGGACAGCAGCTTTGTAAATGCTGCTCTCAATAAAAGAATGTAAATAACTCTTGGCAGAGCTGAGTCACACAAGCCCCAATGACCTGCTGTTCTGACACTTACACTGAGCTGCCCCTGTACAGCAGATGGAGGTTTCTGTCTTTTAACACAGCCTCATTAGATACCTGTGTGTGAGATCCAGCATTCTCCCCAAACACTCCATTATTCCACCAATTTACAATAAAAATGGAGCTTTCTATCAGCAGCACAGAAAAAGGCCAAGCCTGCCCTGCTGTCCCCATGTAAACTCACACTGCAGGTGCCACTCCTTGCCCGAGCTCGGGCTGATGCTGCTCCTCCCTCTCCAGCCAGGAGAGGCCAGGGGACAGAGACAGCGCCATCCCCAGCACATGGACATCGTGTCCTGTGTGCACCTGTCTGGCTTCTCTTGGGACCTCATTGCTTCTGTTTTCTCTTTTTGACTGACAGCCAGAGAGCCCCTCCATGTGAAAGCACCACACACACCGCCAGAAAAGCGCCTTCCCAGCACTCACACCAGTACAGAGATTACATGTTTTCAATATTTAGCCCTTTCAACTGGCTGTTATCAACAGCCTCATCCTGCCAACAACTGCCCTGGCTATGCACCAAGGAACTACTGTGGCTCCACTGGCAGAGCACCACTGGTGGTCCCACCCCTGCAGCCCTGAAGATGCTCCAGGATTTTGGGGTACACTTCATAGGTGTGCCTGGCTTTCCCTACTCCTGGGCACATCACTTTGTGTCTGCTGCTGTTAAAACATCTTCTGGTTTAATACATCCAGCTTGACAACTGATCTGGATAATGCTCTGAATTTTTAATAAAGCAAGGCCTGTTTTGATCAATAGGTGTTTCCTTAGAAAACAACATCATAAATTAAACAAATTTAATTTTTAATAATAGAATTAACATCTAATGGAAATCCTAGCACGGCAGGAACAACGCTATTATTATAACCTTTACCTTTATAATCTTTATTGTCTTGGGAACTTTTAATAAATAATTCTTGCTTGCACAATAAATCTGTTGCTTGCCCTTTGATTTTCACATGGCTTAACCTCCACTATTTTGGGAGGGTGTTAGAAAGACCCTGCAGAATCTCTGGAAAGCTGACACTACATTCAATATTATTTACTTAGGCATACAGTGTCCTGACCCATTTTCAGATTCCCCCTAAGGAAAGGGCTCCCCATAAAGTGTCACACAATGGGGACATTTGTAAGGAAAGACTGTGGCAACAGAACCATATTTAGAAAATCATCTTCACTTAAAAGAACAATATTTCAGCTAAAGGACATTACCTGGCATTGAAACAAATGGTTATAATTGACCATGAATTCATTTAAGCAATGAAGAAGTATTTTAATGACCAGTAAAGAGAACATTCAGAATAGGCTTAGAAAGCATGAGCAAAACCCCCTCAATTGCATTTAAAACAGGACTGACTAGCTTGTAAAGTTGAGTATTTGATATTGTTATAAAGAGAATGACTGTAACAGATGACCTGGGATGTCCCTGCCAAATGCCATTCTTATTTATATCAATAAAAGAAAGAGTCTTGCAGCAGGAAAAGAAAAAATTTGCAAATAATGGAAAACATTTCATACCTTTACCACGTTGCCATTTGAAAGCAGACAAAATGTCTTGCAAAGTGCTAGAATCTCCTTTTCCATTAAAATGCTAATAGGAAGGTTAACTTCAGTTTAAACCATTGTAAAAAATAGCAACATAAGCAAAAGAGTTTAGCTTGAGGTTATACTTTGAGAAAAAAGCCCCACAAGTTTAAGCTAAATGGGATTTCCACTGAGAAAGAAAATTCACACAAACAGAAGGGGGAAAAAAAAAAACTCCCACAGCAAAGTGGGAAACAGTTCCTAACACCTGCATTTGTTTATGTGAGACAGTCATGGACTGATGTTTTGCTTTAAGAAAAACAAATTCTATGGCAAAAACTAATGTCTCCTGAGTGGAAGTGCATCACATGGGAGCCTTGCCTTTTGGATATTGTAAAATTAGATAAAATTTGCCACTCCCCTCTCACCATGCTGTAAAGTCAGCACTGCACAGTTCCTGTGCTGATTTACACAGTCCCTGCAGAGGAGTCCTTAACATCCAAACAGGACTCACAGCACAATGCTTGGAGGAAGCTTTTGTGCACATCCTGAGGTGTCTCAGGGATAAGGTTCAAACTCCATAGTTACATATGTGTAATACATAATTACATGATGTGGGTGATACATGCAAATCTGGCTCCACTCTTTCATCTGAGAATTGGGGCTTTTCTTTTGTGCTTGATTATGCTGATGTTTGCTCACTGCCATGTGGGGAACATGAAGCAAGTAAACGCTTCGACTTAGCCAAAATTCAGTTGTGACTCTCAAATGGCTTCATCCTTCCCTGCTGCAGAGACAGACTTGGAAGATCCTTTCATACAGACAGCTTCATCTATACTGAGCACGTGTCCCTTCTTGCCCTTTTGACAAAGGACAGTATGAGCAGATAATGAGCGTTAGGCCATGGAGTACGGAATTCATAATTACACAGTGCACACAAGCAATATTCCAAATTTAATAGGAGCTTCAGAATTGAATGCCATCAAGGGACAGAAGGTAAAAGTGAAAGGAGAGAATATCATGGCCCCAACAAATTTCCACTGTGCAGCTCTGAATTGCATCCATACTGGTCAGCAGACAGGGTTCCAATTCCAATTTATGAGCAATTGCATCAAGGCCTTGGGAAAACTTGTTTGTGAAGTGGTCCAGCCAACCTCCAACATTCTTAGATTTACACAAAATCTAAAACCTGTTTCTAATACAGCCCAAGTTCATTTGCACTGAGGTCTGCTTTAGAAGCTAACTTTTATTCTGAGAGGAATTATAACAAAATGAGAGGAAAAAGGATTTCTCCTGAGGACTGCACTTGGTATTTTCAATATTTTCCATGAATGGAGGTATCTGCATTCACTGATGTTAATCCTAGTCTGAGAAATACAAACGGTAGAAGTTTTCTCAAACTGGAGGATAAAATGCAGTGATCTTCACTGGAGCTGTATAAGCCTGAACCAAGTTTCTGTGTCGAGGATCTGTCACAAAAGTGGCTGAAATAATCATGACACACACAAATCAGAGAAAACAACTGCATCCAGCTGTGTGGAAATGCTTTCTATAGCATGAGGAGTGTCCTTGTAAATATGAATACATCTCCTTGAGTTCAAAGCAGTGCACATGCAGTAGAGAGGAAAATCAGCATTGTTCATATTGTCCATACAAAGGCTACAAAAGTGAAAAGGCATGCCCTGTTTCTTCTCATTTCTGTTCAACTTCTATGTGAAAGGCTGTCTGTTTAACTTGGCTTCTCACAGTTCCCCCCTGCCATCCTGAGAAGGCACAAACACAAGCGTGAGGAGGGAGGCATTCTCTGAAGCCACTTAAATGACAAAGTTCAGTGCAGCACAAGGGCTCATGGCCCTGCACAGCAATGGGGAATGAAGCCACAAAAGGCAGAGTAAAGCTAACCCATGGAAACAGATTTTGAGAAGTAGAGCTCACCTTGCTGAACTGAGGAAACTCATGTTGTTCAAATGTATGTATTTTAACTCAAAGCATAAGATAAAAATGAATTCCCTCATTGGCTTTGTTTTAGAATGATGGAATAGGTGGAAGACTGGAGAAATGTAATAATCAGGAACAACTCTCCTATTAGCTGTGAGAGTGTGAAACTTTATGCCAATTTATAAAGTGACCTCTTCAATGGTTTGTGTGAATGCCATACTGCAAAACAGTGCAAGACAAAAAACATTCAGAAGGCATCATTCTCCTCCCTCCAACCAGCTCTCACAGACACAGGACAAAACTCAGAACGAAAACCACAATTTCAGAGTTGTCTTCTGTAAATGCTGCCTTTCGTAGTGAAACTGCAAACAAATAAATAAATCCCATTTAAAATACTTTTGACTTAAATTCTAAGAGACTATCCCACATCTACTGTTAAACAATGACTTCCAAAAGATGATTGATTTGCTATCCAGCCAAACCTGGACTCACAATCTGTTTGGTTTTGTTTTGAAGGTTCACACAGAGCCTGTCTATTTCCATAGACTTTTTAATATATCATGATTTTCTGCAAGAGAACTGCAGCTGTAAATTTCATAAAGTAGTTTCACAGAGTCTGGAATCAAGGCATTAATGTAACAGACAATGTTTTTGATTTCCTGCAATACTTTGGGTGCCGGGTCTTTCATACATTTTAAAGTCCAATCTCTCAAAATGTCGTTTCCTTGCCTGAGGACACCGTGGAGAATGGCATTATTGATTCTCAAACAAACTCTGCATTTGGATATTATTCCCATTAGTAAGATTCTTACAATAAAAAGTACATTAATCTGCAACTTTTTGAAAGGAGCCCACTGTAAACAATGAACAGGACATTTCACATTTCTGAGAACAAGGTACATTGAAATCAAGAGTGCAGCTGTTGCTCACACTCAGAATGCCAGATAAGCAGCCCACTCAGTAGAGCTGGCATTAGGGAGGATTAAGGGAGACTGATGTGATCACAGATTGCACACTCACATGCACTGACACACCGTCAAATCTTACATGTACTAAAATATACTGTGGAGTTCTCCTCCTGCTTCAGGGACCTGTAGTGCTTGAAAGGGTCTCAGGAGTAGAACTAATGACAGACAGAAAAATAAAAGCAACTAGACAGATTATCATTGCTACATTTTACTGAGGCCTGACAAAAAATGGCAAGGTACTTACAGAGACCATTTCTACCACTCCCCCACCCCAAGGGAGGATCAGCTCCTCTTTCAACAATCCTCTATGACCACTGCTTTCCTGACAAGTGTTAATCAAACCTGTTCTTCAGTGTTAGAGGAAGATATTCAAGGTGACATGGAGTCACTGTCTGAAACAGGCTCCTTGGTACTTCATATGTTTCATACAAAGCTGAATTATTCTCAAACTGAGCTCAGGATTTTAGCCCAAACTAAAGTACTCCAAGTAAGCTGAAGGAAGGAAAACACACTCAGAATCAGATAGTGCACTTGCTATTAATCAAAACCAGGAGCTCAGCAGGTCAGCACCAATTTTCCCATAACAAGAACAAAGTCAGAATGGACATGAATGAATGGACAAGCCTTCTTCCCTTATCTTCTGACTTTACCCCTCACAACACGGCTCAGTGTGTGTTTTGCCTTATTTACAATCAAACACACTGTTGTCTCATTTTCAACTCGGCATCCACTGTAACCCCCAGGCCCTTTCCAGCAGCCCTGAATGCAGGAGTAAATTGCAATCTCAGAGATTGTTCACACAAGGCTAAGCACTTTCAGCTCCCACTGGCACAAAACTACCTACGTTTTTAGCGAGATGAGGGTATCAGATTCCTGTAAGTTTGGGTTCACTGCATGTCAAGTGTTCCCTGCTTTCCCTCAGGCACCTCACTGAAACATCTCAACACTTTGAAATTTGTTTTCCTCTTCACATGTCACTAAAGAAGAACTGAGAATGGCAGGTTCCCAATTAAGTACCTTTCTTCTTTAAAATTCTTGAAAAAAGGCTTTAACGCTATTTTTCCAACCATTTAGCCATGATGGGAAATAGCTGAAACTTTTCTAATTATTGAACTTCTAATAGGCTACCTAAAGGATGGAACTTGTAGCTACCTTATATTCAGTGATTAACTACAATAGCTGGGTCAAATTACAACAGCAAGAAAAAGTTGGCTCGAGGCTTTCAAATCTCTGTCCTGTGATATTATGCCCAAGGCATACTTTTCAGGTCTTATTGAAAGAAATTCCCTGAAGTGTTTCTTTGAGAAACATCCTTATCTTATTCATGACAGTCTTCAGTTCAGGATTCATCATTTTTTAAACAACAGGTGCTACTGGATTCTCTTATAATATTCTTTTTATCATTATTTCACAAGACTGTGACTTTATCCTGCATTGTGCTTTGTTTAGTTTTGCTGTAAAAACATTCTTAACTCATTAGATAGCCAATCATTAAAATGAGGTATTTTCCTTTGACAGGATTCATCCCATGATGACACTTTTGTGTCAAATCTTAGGTTAAAATGTACATTTTAGGCACATAATTCCACGTTCAGAACAGAAAAGAGACTGAGAAGGGATACTGTAGGCCAGCTCTATGAACACTTTGCTTGTTCACCTACAAATTAGCAGTCATTCCTGGGTTAATAGGACCTTTTGGTGACATTTTGTGCTCCACTCATGCAGCAAGAGCCAGCTTTTTTCTTTTTTTTTTTTTTAATTCTGTGCTGCAGCAGCAACTCAACTCACTAGAGCACACACAGTTGGACTACTCAGCTCTGGAAACAGTCAGAATGACCACAGCAGGTTGTATCTTCATTCAGTTAGGGACTTCCAACTTGTAGCACAGAAATCATCTCTGAGAAATTGCCACAAATTGTCCCATTAATAGAATTCAGTGCCATGAGATTCCTGACTTATTTTTCACTGTGGACAGGAGTCAGCTGGAGCTAAGCAGCTTATCTCACTAGACTGTAATGTGAGCTACAGTGATTTTCTCCACTATGGTCTGGGATAATGAAATAAACACAACTGTTTGGTTGAAAATGGGAAGAGTACAGACATCTGCAGACACACAAGCATTTGTGAGCAAGGTATCTTGCCACTCTCATTTATCACTTTTTCACAAATGGGAATAAACACATTGTTCTGACTACTGAGGACAAAACTCATCATTCACAAACATTCAGTGTATGTCTTAAGAAATATTTCATTGTCAAAATATCTTACGCATCATTTAAATCTGCATCACTCTACATGCAGCTTCTCAAACACTAAAAATAGTTTTGATATGTACTGTTATCCTTTAGCAATTCAAATACTGAAACTATTTGAGACTTTGGTACATATCCTTGAGAAATAAGGCAGCATTATTTTGCAGATATTTTCCAACCACTAGACAGTAAAATGGAATGTCCAGAGGTTAGCCTGTTTATAAGCATTTGATGCCTTATATTATTATTTTTAAAATTTGTTTGTTGTGAAATTACATTGCTTGGAAGAAAAGGTAAAATTTACAAACTGTGATATAAAACTCCATGACCTGACCATGGTTCACACAGTATATTAGGAAGACTAGAGACTAGAAATTTAAGCTCAAAGACTGATAAATTGGTACAAACCAGGTTAGATACTGTGCAGTGGAAGAACATAATTTCACGATTAAAGTTAGGATGGATTTTGTATCATAAGCCTCTACAGATTTGTACACATGATCAACATCAGTTGTAGGTACAGTGGCTTCTTTTAAAAATGATCTGTCATATGAGCTAAGAGCAAAGCTGTAGGGCAGGCCCCAGAGCTGCTGATGCTGGGAATGGAATGGGTGCCAGCACCCGGCTGCTCTGTGTCCTCCCTCATGGGAGCAGGCACTGGATAAACAAGTGGAGCTCACCATGGCAGGGGAATACTGCAGAATCTGTACAGAGGAGACAATCCCACTCCACAGATACCAAACACATTTCAAACATGCCCATCTTTGGATTACAGTATTTACCTGTATAAACCCTATCACTTAGAGACCAAGTAGCTAAGTGTCAATGTACAAAACTGAAGCTGTAGCTCCTTAAAAATGGAATTCCCATAGGATTTGAGCAAGAGAGAGATGTGACCTTTCCTAAAATGGAAGTAATGTGCTCCAGAATACCCCTCTACCATGTCAAAGCAATGTGCAAAATAAATATGGTTCTGGGGAGAGTCACAATAATAATTTTTCTGTGTTACTTGAACAGAAGAAATTTTCAGTTAGTTTTATAAAATTGTAGTATTGCTGGGCAATAAAAAACAAATCATAAAGTATATATTTGGGGGGCACTTCTAGGCTCCATACATAAAGTAAGGAAATTGAAAACAAGCAGGAACACTACTTCAAAATTAATCATTAGGATTAAAATAATTGATTTACTTTTCTGCTCTGTAAAATGTACATTAATGATACTCAAAACATTACAGTATTTGGGAGGAACGTATAACCCAAAGATTCTTCAACCAACTGCTCGAGCTGACACTTCTCTTACATTCTTTAGCTTTTTTGTTCCACTTCCCTTCCATGTGGCAAATCATCCTTACTATGTGAGACCAATTCCACACCGCTGTCTCTGCTGCTTCTTGGGAAAAGCAGCACATTAGATCAAAGCTCTCACCAAATATCTCTCAGGTCAGGATACCCATACCAGGAATACCCCCAACCCTTCTGCAAAGCAATCATCTCCTTAACCACGAGGATCCCTACTGAAATGAATGCACTGGAGCACTCCAGGGAGGCTGTGCTGGCTCCAGCAGGGATGTGCATGCAGGGAAATCCTGCTCTTCCACACAGCCCTGCTGACTGTGACACAGCAGCAGGGACATCTGGCATCTCACTGAGCCCTGCACATTAACAAAACAAATAGAAGTATAAAGGCATCTATTTCTACAAATAGAAAGAAGTATAAATAGACTGAAAACTAAGGGGTTACACCTACATTCTCTCACTCTGTCTGGTCCTGTTGCTTGGTTGAATAAGCTGATAGCTGCCTCTCTCTATATGAACATACCAGGGCAGTGATGCTCTGCTGCAGAGGTGCCCACTCTGGCCTCAAACAATCCTTCACTGGCACCAGCCAAGAAACAAACCCAACTTCTTTCCAGCTCATCACTGTGCTCCCAGGGGTGTCTATATTTCATCTTACAGAGGAGAAAGGAGCACTAGCCAGGTCAGTGCATCAGAGCTGTAGCTGATCAGGGTGTGAACATGGGTCTCAAAATGCATCGATTCCCAAGGTTTTGTTTGATTGGATATGGATTAATGCTGTAAAGCACATCTTTGTTTGCCTCCCGGGAAAAACACTGTTGTGTACCAGAAAGTTGGGAAAAGGCTTGGGTTTGGTTCAGCCTCATCTCTTGGGGTATGTCCCAGAGGTCAGCAAGCACAGGGGGCTTAGTCCTTACAGCCAGTTCTCACAGTTCTCTCTAGAGCAGCGGCTCAGATAACTTGTGAGAGATACCACAACATGGAACCTTGGCCATCATCAGTGGGGCCAGGTACAGAGCAGTGACTTGGATTTCTGCTGAAATACAGGAGCATCCCACTAATTCAAAGTATCACTACAACCTTACATCCCATTTCCTATTACTAGTTCTCCAGAAAAGATTTCAGGTGTTAATGTTCTCCAAAGACCTATAATATCCAGTGCTATGGCACAGCAAAACCAGGATACAATGAAGACAAGTGTGAAAAGCCATAGAAAAAAGTTCTTCCTGCCATTTGCAGGAGACAGTTTTCTGAACAAAACAGATGTCTAGCAATGAAGTAATGAAATCATAGAATGCAGCATGGAGTAAGGAATGTTCAAGCTAGTAACAGAACTACAGGACAGAAAAAGAAGTCTTGGGAATTGCATCTGGAAGAACCAAGTACTGTAGTAAACACATAAAAATCCACATAAAATATTAAAGTATCATCAGTTATACTGACACGATTTCACGCTAAGGATTCCTTGGCAGCCAATTATTTATCATCAGAAATACAGCTCACTTATTGTGCTACAAATCTCAACTGACTCTAATAAGGAACTAATTAACAAAGATTAGCACCCTTTTTGTATAATGAGCCACAAAGCCAATCAAGACAAGATGATAACAAGATGCAATCAAGGGGTATTAAAGACAACAAAATAGTGCCTAAGACTAGAGAGAAATATGCTGCAAGAAAAGAAATATCCAGCCAAAGAGGAATCTTCTTCCTAGGGAAGTGGTTAATTCATGTCTTTAAATATTTACTAAAAATGTTGAAGAGAGGGCAAGATTTGTCTGATAATTGAGAGTTTTTCTGAGTTACAGAGATTTCTGGGCTCTAGTCAAATCTTTGACCTGTTGTCTTACAGCACCAGTAAGGAGTTGCTAATTCCTTTGCCAGGGGATGTTATACACCTACCCTGCATGCCCGTCTACAGGAGTTAAATACCCAGGGGATACCTCTGATGTATTCCTCCCCAGGGCTACACTGGAATTCCCACAGAAGGGATTTATCCCCTCCACATGTCTCAGAGCTGTCAGAGAGCAGCCAGCTCAGCCGTGCCCAGCAGATGCACCCAGAGCAAAAAAAAAAAGGGTGACCCAAAGCAATTCCCCTTCCACAGCTGAGAGCAGAAAATGAAACTCTGGCATGGGAAAACACTCCTGGTATTTGTCACCTGTGACACCAGCATTAAACTGAATCATTCCCAAACCTTCAAGTGATTTAGGCTGTGACACCCAGGGATACCCTAAGGGCTGATGGGTGTACAGTGTACAAGACAAGATTAAAAGATTGGGTCAAACATATTTCTTGTCCATTTTCCACTCTTTACAATTGTACTGATTTAGGGATAATCAGAAAACAAAGCAATTCAATCTGGCAGCAAAGTCAGAGGAGACCTTTTTTTCCAGTATTGCTTTTTAAGCTTCTATTCCAAAACACTGAATAAACATCAGAATAGGAGACAACAGAATAGAAGGAGAAGTGGTCTGGCAGAAAGGGCAAATAGTTAATTGGGGGTGAGAATTTCAGTCTCCTTAAGGTGACTGCATGGACAATCAGCCTCCTGGCTGTTTCTATAATGCCCCCATTTTTGCTGATACCCTTGAATTTCCACCAATATCCATGTATTTCCATGAGCAGGTCCATATCGATGAGATAGCATTTCCCAAACCAAAAATAAAATTTGTATTTGAAAGATTTTGCCAATTAAGAATGCATTTCATTTAAATTAATTCTGTATTTTAATAATTTTATTACATAAGGTTGGGTTAAAATATAGTTGCTAAAGTGAAAAAAAAATGTAGAACTAAACCAATCCTGACTGACTTCTTCAGTAACACCTAAAACTTCTATAAAAAGCAACATTTCACTTTTATTATAAATTTCTGCTAAAATATAGATAAAATAAAAAATGGGATGCTTTCACACCTTGTCTGTATGAAGTTCTAAATCACCACAAAATAATTCCCATTTTGATATGAAAGTCATTTAATTACTTCTAAATGGAAATAAGATATGAGTTAAAAGGTACTGTATTCACTTAAAGGCCTGTGATCAGATCTGCTTTCAATAGAGTATCTCAATCCATCAAGTATTTGCCCTGTAATAGAATTAACATTCAACTCACAGGACATACTTTATCAGCTTCCTTTGTTTCACTGAAAAGAGGTTTCACTTTTCCATTTCCCTATCAGAGCCTGAAGGCAGTGACAAAGTTTCTGTAAGGGATTCTACTTGCTAAGCCTGCATTAAGACCCAGGTGTGGAAATGTATGTCAGATCTGAGATAAACCACATGCAGGGTGCCAGACCTGGCCACACACCTGCACAGAACTGCCCCCACCTCTGTGTGACCACAGCTCACCCCTGCCAACCTCCTGACCTGCCCTCTTGCCAGGCAAACACAGCTCCTTACCTGCTTTGTGGAACCTCCCAAACAACCTTGAAAGTGAAACATAAAAAAGGATTTTCTAGACAAAGAAGCAGCTGTGAATTTTATCATAGGCCTGTCTCAAAAAGAATAAATTACACACTATAATTTCATAATTATGCCTCCATCAAATCGCATAATGAGAGATCACTTCAGTAGTTCTGTAACCACAGAGATAGCCATGGACAATGCAAGGCAATTAAAACAAACTCAGGATCAAAAGCACCTGAAGGGGACCATAGAGCAAATGGGAACATGGACTCACCTGTAGCCAAGGGTTAGAGCACAGCAGCCTTTCCTGACATGTCACTGCATGTAGGAGCTCATTCTGGAAAGTGTTAAACCTGGCTTCAAAAGCCTCCTTATGGTAAATAATAAAGTATTCAGTCTGAGTACAGTTAAACAGGTGCCAGAACATGTGTAGGCTGGCAGCTCAATTCTGTGGAAGTAGTTCCACTGTGGATGCCCATTTCTGAGCCTACAGAATTGACCATCATGCCTTTACACACCTGTGTCCATGTGTCTGTCTGTGCATGTACATGATGCTTCCTCTCTAAGTAAATATTGGAAATGTGAGGAAATTGTGCATTCATTCTCCTTGTGGACACTTAACTGCAGAGAACATCTGGGGAAATGAAAAGGGTAAAACAAAATCCAGAATGATGAAAAAAAGATCTGGAAAAAGAAAACATGGGTGGAAGATACTGTGTGAGATCACTCAAAAAGACAACAAAGAAAATATGCCCTCCTCTTTCTCTTTGCTTTGCCTCCCCTTATCTGGGGCTGTGTGAAGTCTCCCTGCCTGAGATTTTCTCATGATTTTCACTTCAGAACTAAGAGCACACTTACTGGGATTTGCAAGCAAGCTTTCTCCTGCTACTGCCAAAACCTGTTGTCACTCCTAATTCCATATTTCTCCTGTTCCTCACCCCACTCCCAGCCACAGGAAAGCTTCAAAACAGCTCTAGGCAGACCAAGCTGCTGCCACAAGACAGGATCATCTGAGGGTAAGAAGATTCCTGATGCTATCAATGAGAAGTAGCTCTGGTGAGCTGCTCCAGCCACCAACACCCACACCTCCAGGCCTGGCCTCCCTGCTCTGTTGGAATAGTCCAGCCTGTGTACAAAGGAAGAAGAGGCTTCTGTATCTTATTCCCAAGAAAATTATCAGCACACAATCAGCAGACATCATGCCAAAACACAGCAAGTGGCACTGGGGAGAACAACAATTTCTTACATGTCATGGACAGGCTGTTAGGACTGGCTGGGGGTCTCTGCTTGAGCTACAGAGGGAGAAACAAAAAAATCTCACAGTAATAAAAGAAGTGCTGACAGGATGTGAGGCTGCAAGATGGCAGGACCAGACTGCTGCCACTTCCAGCACTAAGGAGAGAACGGCAGGAAAAGGATTTTTCTTCACTAAAGACTGAAAAATAGCTTAATATAAAATCTAAAGAGCCAGAGGCAAATTTCATATTTCTTGCAGGTTGGAGAGTTAAGTACACTCTGCCCATATGATAGCAAATAACGGTGAGTAAACAGCAGATATTACTTGGGAACATCTCACCAAATGCAACATTTTCATCAGGTGCAGAGAAAAAAACTGGACTTCATCGAGTGCTTTGAGTGCCTAGGAGATCTGGCCTCTTTAATGCATCAAAGCAAAGACAAACCTTTCATTTCAGTGAACACCTTTGAGAAAATATTCCAAATTCCTGAAAATGAAATTGTTACCAGAGTAACCCTACGCACAGGGGACTCTGCTGAAATTTGGGATGGTTCTCTTTTACCTTGTGCAATCAAGGTTAATATCAGATGTGCCCAAAACCAAAACAAGGAGAGATTCCAGCTACAATACCTGTCCCTAAGCTCTCTAATGAAGTCCATTATTTTTACAGTCCAATTTTCTTGCATTTTCTTATAAATGTCATTTTTCAACACCGTTTTAAAAGAACACTTAATCTGCAATCTGAAGCAAGCAGGTGCAAATGGGGCTTTGACACTGTCTCTGCCATTAAAATGTCTCCAAAGATCTAAAAACCTACTAATATAAAAGCAGTTCTTCAAAAGGGGCAATTTCTCCTAGCTGCTGAATTCCTGATATTTTTTCTATTAGTTTGAACCAGACTTCTTGACGTTAACAAGAAATAATCACAAAACAGACAAAGGGCAAACCAAAGCACTCCTCTCCTGTACACTGCTGACCAGGGGGGGTTAGTAGCTGGACTATATGTAATTTCTGACCCATTTAGAGGACTGGCAAGCTTTGCATCCACTGAAAACTGAGCTCAACAGAAGCCCAGTAGTCTTCATGGTTTTTCAGTGTTTCTAGCAAGCTGCAAGAACAAAATAACTCGAATACCTTCTCCTCCACCCCTCAAAGTAGCACTCTCTACGTACCCACTGTGTAATGGCTACACAAGCAGCAGGCAGCATGGTACACACAGAATTAACCACCCTAGACAAGCTGATTGCTCTTTGGCAGTAATGTAACAGTAAAGACAGGCAGCAGCACAGGTCAGAAATTCAGATGTTAGCAAAGTACCTGATAGCACACTTATAAATTCATTACGAAAATGGATATAGACATCCCAGGAAATGCATATTTGCATGTGAGCTGAAATCTGGCTGCTAAGTTGGATGTAAAAGGGGAGTTACAAACTGTCCCCTGTCAGAGGGAGCACAGCCCTTAGAGAGACAATGGGTGGAGTGGGACATAACAGTACCAGGGAAACCGAGCTCCTCCAAAGAGAAAAGTGGGGCTGTTGCTGTACTGGTTTTGTACTTCCTGTGTCTCTAAGTAACTTTAAAACAACAGCTCAGTCTGTCAGAGAATTGCCTCCAATCCAGTTGCTCAGGGAGGGCTTTCAGGGAGTAAGCAAAGCAGGCAGGATTGTGCAGTGGTGTCCATCCATCCCCACTGCACCATTCAGGGAAGGCGAACGAGCCTCCATCAGGGCAAAGGTTTATCCACTGAAACTACCAGAATAAAGAGCTCCCTGAACTAACCCCAACAACACAGCATGGCTACGTCCTGAACAAAACATACTCCTTGCTCAGGAAGTTACTGTGCTTTCAAAAGAGTGAATATGAACACACAAATGATTGGGATTGGATTTGTAAATTCTTACCAGGTGAGGTAAGCTCTAAAGCTTTCAAAAATGAGAAACCCGAGCCTTGTAAAATCTCCTCAAAAGACCTTTTATAAAGTATTTCCTATAAATTAATATTTTAACTCAGGAACTGCTTATGTGAGAATTATTTCTTATCTCAAGGCCCTTCAGCATGTCCAAATGGACAAATCTCTTTTGTTAGCTGTGCTCCATTACTCTCTTCTGAATGAACGCCCCTGGGATGGGTATAATAGATATAATTTTTAATATCATAGCTAGTCCACTAATAAAATTATGCCACTCTGCAGAGAGATTTAACACCACTAGGCCTCTCCAGCAAATTTTTAGTCTTGCTGTGGGGACTAACTTCTGAATATATGGTTCAATCATATGATTCTCATCCAGATATTTTTATTCTCTATGAAAAAAATAAAGTAGCTAATATGGTACTACATGAATAGAGCTTTTTTACAAGAGTGTTAATATCACAGACACCATGACGAATGGACTCCTTGCTGTTGTTTATCACTGTGTACAGCCCAGTGTTTTGAGTTACCACCTGAGAAGCCAGGGCATCGGTACCATTCAGTCCTGAACTCACAGGGACACGCCAGAACTGGAAATTCTGCACCAATCCTCTTCACACCCTGGGCGACTGATTCAGCATTTCTGAATCCATAAACACTTTTCTGATTGCAGGACAGACCTGAATTTTGTGTGACTAGCCTTAGAAGCGTTTGGATGACGGACAAACGCTAACGCTACAACAGCACGTGGCTGCTGTTCTCCTGCAGCTTCCATTTCTTAGTACTGGCATGAATCTAAGCCACTGGAACACTGTCCTGCTGGCATATTACCAATTATATAAGAATGATTTGCTGGGGCATGATTTTTTTACAATCAGCTCCACATTCCCAGCTAGAACACCCTCTGAGATTATATGATGGCTTATCCAAATGTGAAAACTTTTTAGCCAAAGCCAGGTGAAGGAAGAATTCAGAGTTCCTGCCCCAGTAGATAACAACAACTATTATTCTGAGTTCTGTCCTTCTACCTACAGAATACTGGAAGCATGAATTCTCTGGGTATCCTATATTTTGTGTATACAGTGGGTGCTCGAGCTTTTGCTGGGGGGGGAAAGGACACACTCTGAATTTGATGACTTGTTCAAAGCCATGAGTTGAACAGGGTGAGCAGCAGAGCTGAAACCCTGAAGGTTTAATTTTTGGCAGGTTCAGATCTCCATGCAGCCAGAAAGCAGCCCTGGTAAGTAGTGCTGCTACTTTCAACCAGATGTTTTTTTCTCATGCTGGGTCAGCCATTAGTGGGGAACGACTCATTCTCTGCCAGTTTGGCCTCCATCTGTTCTCATCCATTGACTAGAAGCACATCAGTAACAGATCAAGAGTTATGTCCACTAAAACCAGAGGCACTTTCACCCTAAGGGAATGCTCATAGTATTTTTTTTCCCCCTAAAGTTATTGAAAGAAAATCTAGGTAGGTGCAGTGCAAGCTCTTTTACTGAATTGGGATCCTACCTTCCCTTCTGGTTCTTGCCCAGAAACTATCGGGGTTTAAGCTCTGTTTTCCAGCACCAAGTCTGTAAAAACTTTACAGCATTCAGAAGAGTTTGGAATGTAGACTTCTAGCAGAGAAAAGTGTAGTAAAATACACAACTGCTTGTATTTCTATCTGAAAAAGCAAAGCTGGAAAATATGTATGCTAATTTTAGGCTAAAAAGCTATATGACTCTCTTTAGATCAACTGGAATCTTACATAATTATTTTTAACAGATGATTGGGTCTGCTGTTACAGGAACTCAGCAAAAGATATGATTATTTAGCAGTCAGCAGATTCACAGAAAGAGGCCTGTGGTCTAAGAATACAACCAACATGGCACCAGAGCAGTGCCAGACATTATGTACTTATTTATTTACAGTTCTTTCAGCACTATTGCCAGAATTCAGTGTGCTTTGAATTTCAATGATCAGTAGAAAGGTTTGGTATTTTATTAAGCCGCTTTGTATTTCACACAAATATCAATCTTTAATTAAAGACCACTGTTTTTCAAGGACAACAGAACGAAAAAATTTTCTTCCTTCTTTATCTGAATGTGATTTGAGTCATAGCAGCCACAAAGATTATTGTCTGAGAGGAATTTTTGTTCTGCTTGGATCATAATGAAAGTAACTCCCAAATCATACAAGCAATTGTACAATTTTAATAGGAGTGAATAAAGTATTTTCCTTGTGTTCCTTCCTCTGCAAGCAGGTACTGTGATTTTTCAGGCTCAGTTCTCCAGTACTGGCTCATATCAATATGTAATGGTTTCTAGGTGACCTGTACCATTGCTTCCTCCTCTTCTCAGTGCATTCTTTCAACAGAACTGGTGGTGGGCTTTGGAGATAAATCCACTTCCTCCTCTGAGCTCTTACACGTATTCCTGAAAATTACTTTTACTTTCCTAGAGAGCAATCATGGAACTGCCCCATCCTTAATCTGAGATCTACTTGAGGAAAACATTCAAAATCTGTGGATCTGATGTGGTTTACTCATGCTAACCAACTCTTCCCTCCTTCACCTTGCATCAAATGATGAGGCATCAAACATCACTGAGGAAGTCAACAGTATTAAGGGAACTATCTCAGCTGAGGAAACCAAAGATCCAAACCTTACTTTGCATAATTACAAGTATTATTTATTGCCAGAAGCTTATTTCCTTCCCTCTTTTAACCTTGAAATTATTGTTAGCCGGACAGTTTCATACTGCACTTAACCTACCTAATCTTGTACCTAATCTTACCCAGACATTTCCAATACTTGTAATGTGGTGTTGAGTTTTACCTTCAATAAAGAAAAAAAAGACTAATCCCACTGATTTTGATTCCTACAGTTGCTTTTTAACAGAAGACTACTGATGGCAGGAAACAAGCAAAAAGCTGTGGGAAGATGTACAGGAGTGTGGGTTACACTAGGGCCTGTATCTAATGCAACATTACATTTGCTCCCAAATTGTTGTCAGGGGATACTACTGCACTGAGATGCCACTTCCATGCAGTTTGATTGCACCAGCTGTTCAAAAAGAAAAAAAAAAAGAAAGAAAAAAAAAGAAAAAAAGGGAAAAAACCAGAGAGAAATACAGCAACCCCAAATGCCTGTCTATGCCAGGAGAGTGAAAGAGAAGTGCATGGAGTCAGAGTCAGATTCCCAATCGGTCTCACTTTTAAAAACTTGAACTTTTGGAACAGGTGTTGTAAATCAGAGATAAGTTACTACAGAATTGAGCAATGATTCACTCATGTACTATTTTGTTAAGATACCATCTCCTCCTCCAAATCCAAGATCACATGCTTCACAATGACAGGAAATTTTTCCAAAATCTTTAGCTATTTATGCTCCCAATGAATAAAGTGTCTGTGCAGAGAGAAGAATTGAAACTCCTTTGACAGCCTTAACATCCCATGGTTATGGTTGTGGTGCTTATTTTTCTCTTGTTCTCAGCCTTGCTGCATTAATTTCTGACAAACTGAAGCCAGACTGTGTCCACACTACTAAGTGACACTTGGTTCAAGCTGTAGAGACCTATTAATCAGGTGTCCAAATCAGGCCCACCAAGTTAAAGGACCAAGTACATAACTGACTTTTATTGTTCTGTTCCTGCTTTTTTCTTGAATCAATGGAAGAGTTCTGAGATAAGCATGTTGTAGAAGTGATGGATGCCATCACTGCTAATTATTCCACCCATTACAAGACACAGAATAAATCACTTTTTGTCTGGTGACTGTCGCATCGAATTTGTAGAGCACAAAAGACACTGCAGATCTGTGATACGCCTCTGTTCTTCTCATTACATAAGAGATAAAGATATGCATACTTAATAAATACATTTATTTTAACAAGATGAAGACAGGCCTAATTCAAGTAGTAGCACTTTCTGAACAGCTTTTTTATTATCACTATTACTTGGTACACGAGCACAAGACAAGTTTTATTTTCAAAATGGTCTTCACAACAGAGCATGGGGTTTTGCCATTTATGTTTCTAGTAGCTGCAGCTAAAAGTGCCATTTAGAGATGAAGCTGCAGCACAAGTACACTTTGTTCAATAAAAGAGCCAAACACTCATTTCTATCAAGAGCTCTGTAAGAAAAGCTTCCTTATTCATAAGGTATTGATTCAGCACAAGTTTCCTGTATACTTTCAAGTGTTTGGGATTAGAGGGTATTAGGGAAAAGCACTGGATGTTTTGCAACAACAGTTGTAGCTGGGGTGCTGTGACAGCTGGAAAAGCTGTGTCCTGACAAGTACTGCTGGAGGTGAGCACAGGCAGCCTGGGAGGCAGAAGAACCCTGCACAGGTTTCCACATGTACCCTCCCCTGAAACTCCATTTCCCGTCTGCCCAAGTCTTGAGATTGCCCTTAAGCATTGTGCTTAAATCTCCACTTCCAGCAGAATAAAACACTGGTTTATGTTTTTCTGAATGCAGCAGACAATTGGTCAAGAGATGGGCAATAGGTTCATGCTTTACCTTGGTCCCACAAAAATCAATTAAAGCCCATGTGTACCTCCTGACATTCATAAGGAACTTCAGAGTCAGCGATGACACTGGAAAGCTCAAGCAGATCCAAAGCATTTCTCTACACAAGCAGAGAATGAGGAGCTCTGAGTAAGTTCAGGTATGTGGAATCATTTTAACAAAACACAGCAAGATGGATGTGCATGCCTGCTCCTGGTATAAATGCATTCCTACCTCTACTTCTATTTTAGTGTCTTCACATCTTTCTGCAGAGAAGATAATCCAAAACCTAAGTGAATAGAGTATTTTGTAGTTAAGAAACAACTGTTTCATCCCTGCTCTTTGTTGTCTTTTGAATGAACTGCTTAACATAAAATTTTCATTTTTCATTTTTCTGCTAAATTCTCCAGGGGCATTTATTTTTAAATGGTTAGGGATTTCACAACAGACTTCAATTTCAAAACTCAAAACTTGATTTGAATTTAGCCCTGGATAAAGGCCTTTGCTGTGATATGCTTCCAAAATTATAACTACAAAATGAAGTAGCAAAGTCATTTGAGACTTGTTTACTGCATGATAATTTCCACAGCTGGAACTGCATATGTTTCTCTCTAGCTAGGGACAAAGAATGGCTTGAAAAGCTTGCTCTCCATGGCAAAGAGAATTTAACACCCACCAAAAATCCACTCTCTTCCATGAAAATGGAAGGTTTCTCTTGCCAGCTCACCTCTCCTAACTCTTTAGCCTATGCATCTGAACAGCTCTTCTCCAGCACTGGCACCTCTGCCTGCCACAGAGCAAATCCTCACCTGCCCTCTGGTGGAACCCTACTGAGGGAGGCACAGGTTCCTCTGATTAACACCAACAGAAGCCAGACTGCTCATTTCAGATGTCTGCAGTGGCACAGACTGAGTCACAGCGTGGCACATCCTCTATAGGTCAAAGGGACTGCCCCAGATGAAACCAGATTAATACCTTTGCTTTTGCATCCTGAATTTTTCTCCTGATGTTGACTGTCTAGAGCACAGTCACCTTCACCTCAGGAAGCTGGCAAATACCCCAATTTCAGTTTCATTCTGCAATTAATTCCTCTTAAGCCCTGTACTACTTCCTCACCCGGTTGCTTCCCTATCAGCTACACTTCTCACATTGTTTTGCCATTTTGAGGTTTTTTGGGGCACATTAGCCCTTGTTACAATAGTTACAGCTGTATGTACACATATGCTACAAGGTTGCCCCTTTCATGCCAAGTCAGTGGCTCAATGAACATTCCCCTTTCAGGCTGAAATTTCCCGGGCACGAACAAAGACCAGAGTTGATTTTTCTGTTGCTGCTGCCATTTTTGTTGCAATGAAAATACCTGTTTAGATGCTCTTTTCCTCTTTTGAAGATGAGAAACTCAAAACCAAGGCTGCCAGGACAGGGGAACTGCCAGCCAGCCCAGCAGACAGTGCTGCAAGGATGCAGCACCATGACAGTGTGGTGGCATCCATCCTGTCCCTTGGGACAGTCATCTCACCTCTGACAGAGATGGAACACAGCTACATTCTTCCACTGCTTTATATTACATTGGTATCTTGCCTCCAGGAGTGACAAACAGCACCCATGACAACAACCCCATCAGTGCAGCACCACATTTGTTACACTGACAGATGAGCTTCAGACACAAAATTGCAGCCACATGCTTTTGAGGGACTCCATCTCCCCCCATCCTTGCTGTGGCTAAAAGGAAAATAACATTTAATACTTCAAAATTGCTCCTGTTATGAAAGGGTTTATGATAAACCCTTTAAATAATGATTTTAATTTTTTATTGGTGCACCAGGGCTTCAGATGAGAGGAGAACAATTGCTCTTGTTGTTACTTGTGGTATCTTGCAATGCCCTCTCCAGTGGCAAGGTCCTTGGCACACATGACAAGCGCAGGTGAAATCTAAATCAACAGGAGCAACATTTTTAACCCAACTCCACAATAACCAATTGAGAATTAAACATAAAGGTCAGTACAAAGCAGCACCGTCTCCTTCATTTCTACTGCTGATTTGAGCTGGTTGAGGCTCTGGGTTCTTTTAGGCACCTGTTTTAGCTGCCTCCTTCCATATCTCTACCAGGTCTTTGCACGGATGTGGATTATTGTTGCTGGGTCACAGATTGCACCCATTATCTGGAGACTCTTTCTTTCTTCATGATGATCCAGCACAGCTTGGTTATAAGTTCCCATTCAAGCATGCATTAGAATGACAGAACCTCAAAGATGGAAACAATCTCTGGGTTTAGCTTTCCTTTCTTCTGGGTTAACAGGCAAGGCTATGTCAAGGATTTGGGAATTTAAACTGCCACTTTCCACACTTGCAGCTGTTTCTCGTGTCAGCCTCTGGGATTTGACTACACCCTTGTATTTAGTAAACACAAGAACAACAGAAAGATTTCTCTAATTTAGGCATCTTTATTTGAAGATAAGGATCTGCAGTTTCATTTCCTATTCTTATTTTCATAATGTAAACCCAGCAAGCTGTTACTCACCAAGCATGTCACCAACAGGGAAAGCAGAGAAATGCAAATGTCTGGGAATTAAGGCAGATTCAGAGCAGTAAAAGCACACTAAGCCAAAATCAATCCTATTTAAAGGATAGAAGCATGCCATGAGGTATCCAAATATAATTCATAATATTATTGAAATGTAGTACTTTTACCAAAATAAGCACTTATCTATTTTCCTTCATCACCCAGAAAATTTAAACAAAAGTACATCCTGTAAATGTTCAGATGAAAATATATGCATTGCACAGTAACTTCTTTTTGAACCTAGACTTTATTACCATTTTTTTAAATGTCATGTTTTAGCAATACTTTTCTATCCTGCAGCTCAGCTCTTTTCACCCTGGATACTTCAAAAGAAATCCTAACAAGAGAGGCTGGTCTTTTTGTAGTGTTAGGGGAAAACAAGTAAAATCACTCTCTGTCATACTGGAAACATGAGAATGATTCGGAATCAAAGGAAGAGGATGTCATCAAAGGTCCGAAGAGAAGATGAATAGCTTCAGGAAGGAAACAGGCTTTTTAAATGCAATTTAACATTGAGAATAAATGTAAATATCTGCCTGGTTGTGCAGAGAGATGGAGGATTTGGGTGTAAGGAGAATAGGGAGAGATATAATGTACAGGAGAGTGTATAGCAGACGCTGCAGACTGGGGCCTGAGTGTTTTCCTCCAAGATTTTTTTGAATTTTGACTGTCACAGTAAACAGCCCCAATTATGTTCAGCTGGATTGACACATACAGAGCTCAAGGCTGGAGAGAAGAATATTTCAATAAGCAGCTAAGTTACTGTAGGCATGAGGACATCAAGTTTCAGTCTCACTTCCTGCTCCTTCTGACATTTTGAAATGTCAAGCTTCTGTCCACATTGCTGCCTTGTTTCCCACCTCATCTACAAGTGAGCAAGGGGAAGTTACCTGTTTACTTCATGAAAAGGACCACAGGATCACTGGTGATTTTCAAATGAGAAATATCCAGCCACAAAGTCGGTGTAACAGTGCAACTATAGGTCAGGAACTGCAGTGTGATCAATTTCATGTTCTTATTTGAAAGATACACATTTTCAAATATCACAGTCCTGGGAAAAATCAGCAAGGGCTCCACACTGGATGGGGTCTGTCTGCAGCACCTCCATCCATGGCTGTGTTGTGGTGCCAGGCACCACAGGGAGCTTCACGTGAGGACCAGGGCAAGTGACAAGTTCCTGTCACCTTCAGCTGACACCCCATGTCAGCAGCTGTGTCACAGAGAAACACCCAAACCTAAAAACAAAGCTCTTCTCTCGCACCAAATAAAAGCTGGTGCAACACAATATTTAAACTCTGCAAAGTCCTTATTAAATGTGACAGCAACAGCTGTAGCAGCTTGAGCACTGACAGAACGAGGGAAAGAATTAAAGCCCTTTTGAGGGCTAGAAAAAGAAAGCAAGTACCATTTTAAATATTAAAATGAGGTCTGGGCTGACAGGGAATATAGATCTGGTGGCAGATAGCCAGAGACTTTGGAGGTGCTCAAAGCTGTTTCTCTGACCCTCCCACAACTTAATGGAAAGGAACCAACTTTCTTTCCAGTCCATATCTTCTACATTAAACTAATATATATAATTCACACTCCTTATCTTCAGAGTATGATGTGTCCCATTAACCTCTCCCCCCCATCACAAGCTCCAGCTGAAATAAACCTCAGTATTTGCTTATGAAATGCACAGTTCCTATTGCAATGCCAGAACAGTGGATAGTAGGGAATAGAACTATTTGTTTTTGGAAGGTGGAGAAAAAGTAAACATTAAAAATAAAACCCAAAAAAGACACATTTTCCCCCACAAATAGAATTATTTGACATGTACATACATTATAGGTGTGCTCAATTTCCATGACTCTGCTTTTCTGCAATGAAGGCATTGATTACTTTCATTGGGGCAATGTTGGAAGTATTTCCATGCTTTAGCATACTGCTTCAGTCATGTGGCCACGATCTACAGGAACCTGAACAATCCCATGTAGGAAGCCACTAACATGGAAGAGAAATTTCTCATGGATAAGTTTAAGACAAACAGTCCCAAGTGAATTAACTTCATATGAGTAAACCAGTAAACAATAAAACATTTCTTTGTCTGAGATGCACAAAACCTGTTAAAGGTGAGAACTTAACAGGCTTTGTCACTGCTAGGAGGTGTAAGAACCAAAAGTCTACCCCCTGTGGACTCCACATTTCCAGACTGACCTCTTCACCATCTTCTCTTCCCAGCTGCAGTCTGTGATCACAGTATTTCCTCAGAGTGCTGCACTGCCCAAAGCTTTAGGGCAGCTTCTTTGTCAAGTGATAGAAAAAGTCTTTTAGCTAGAAAAGCAGTGAATTCTCTCCCTCTGGAGAGCAACACAGAAAAGCTGCAGTTTTTCCCAGAATGGAATTCTTACTATGAAGGGAAAAAAGAATTTCTTAAGGGGGCAAATGCTAACATTCCTCTCTGACAAAACTCATGGTTTTTTTTTCTGAAAAGTCACATTTCTTCATCAGCCTGATACTTTGGTTAGGTTTTTTCACCAGTTTCAAACAGACTGTTATATCAGAAAACCAAGTAACAAAGGTCTTCCTCTCCTCCCATCTAATCCTTCTCACCATATTTCTGAGGTCTGTCCTCTCATATTGGCATCCACACCATGCTGAAGGACCCACTGCACACCTCTCTTATTTAATTTCAAATTCAGTTGCCTGTATTTCTGCAACACATGCATATCCCAAGAGAAGCACAAATGGCATCTCTAAATCAGATTGCTTTACTGCACAGTCACGTGTACCAATATTTAGATAATACTCTCCTTAAAAACATCTGCCTAAATTCAGTTGTTGCAGCCTTAGAGGTTACAGAGCTGTCATAGCCCTGGCAGGGTCTTGTTCCAGGTGCATCTCATCTCACATTAAGGAAGAAAAAGCAGCATGGTAGTGTATTCCAGAGAAGCTATAAGGGCATACACAGCTTATGGCAAATTGGTTCTTTCCCTGCCAGAAACTACAACCTCTCCTGGCCCAGGATGGGTGGCTGGACTCTCCACAACTGGATTGCTAATGCAATATGCACTGTACAAAGATGAAAAGCCATCTGGTGCTTGCATCTACCTCCCTCAGTACAACCAAAGCCCTTTTATCATCTCAATCAATTATGAAATTATCTCAGAGCAGTTCCTGGCAGACAGGTACCCAAAAGGAGAACCAGCACCAGCCAAGATAAAATAAAATCAGAGACCGCACAGACCACACTGCCCTTTCTGAGGAGAAACAGACCATTGCTGGGCTACACCAGAAAAAAACAGAGGATAAGAACCCAAAGCTGCCTTAGAAATTTATGACTATATTGTTTATTAATTTTACTGTTAAATCATTTTGGTTTGCAATTCTGCACTTTATATTTCCTGCACTTTCTCAGAGTACTTCAGCCCACAGGGCTTGTCATAAAAAATACCTTGGAGAGCATTTCATTTTAAGCCAAAGAAAAAGATGAAAAGTTAAATCACTTACTGTTGCATTCCCATTGGCTGCAAATTGATTTTATTTACTGAAACATGCTTGCATTGCAAAAACCACTCAACACACACAGTAAATAAGTCAGTACATGTAAGTCTAATGTAACAGAGTAGCTACCTAGCCCTTGGAAATAGACTGGAGTAATAAACACCTAAATACAAATTCAGTTGAATGCTTATTTTCTCTTGCTTACAAAAGGCCAATCAATGCTATCAAAGACAAAAAATAACTTGGTTGGTGCTGATGAAAATTAAAAACATATTTTCCGTGCTGCTCCATGATATCAAAGGCAAACAAGGTACCTAACACACACAGAGCATATTTTTGTATGTCCTTTCAACTTAAAAATTGCAAGGCACAGAGCAAACATCGGTAAGTTATTAGCTTCAGTCTTCTGATGAACTTCATAAGAGCAACATCAGAGCCTGAAGCAATACTACTCCTGTCAGATCTCATAAGCTAAACAGGGTCAGGCCAAACAGGCACTTGAATAAGGCACCTTTGAGGATCACATCACTACAGCAAGAAATAATGCTGACAATTCAGCAGTGAGCACTATTCCTTCCACAGCAGAACTTTTCATCTCAGATACACAGCCACAAGTGCCAGGCAGCATAAACCAGTTTTGAAAGGCATCAACATTGTGCTGTGAAAATATAATCCTGATCTCCAGCTCAAGTCAAAGAAGAGCTATTCACCTATTAAAATTTCTCTAGTCATTTCAAAGGAACAAGACAGTCATTGCATCCTGTTCTCAAGCTTTTCTTATGAGACAAAACATGAGGCAAAATTTGCAGTTTCTCTGGGTGGGAAAGCTGCATTTTTCAGTGGACAAGGCAATCTGCTCACTCATGTGTATCTATTTTACCATTAGCAAAATGGTTTCAGGGGCAGTGTTATTTCCTGTCTGTGCATCTATCTGCCTATCTATTATTAATAAAGAAGAAAGAGCATCCAGCCTACACTTTCACGATGAAGGAAGCCTCCTCTAACACAGAAAATGAAAACATATAAGTTTCTTTCAGTGTGTGTGCTTTACCTCACTGTTGTGGGCAAAATCCCCACAATCCTATCATTTATACTAAGTCACCTCCACCACTGAAAGCACAATACACTTGGAGAATGTGGCTCAGCAGCTCCCAGAATGAACAGCAGTTTTTAAAGTGGGAGCTCATATCTGACATTTACAGTATATAGTCAGTGATTCAGCGAGCTACAGTTGCTGTGCACAAAGACAGATCATTGGAGAAATGAGCAACCCATAACATGTGTGGAAGCCTTGGCTGTCCGCATCAATAAATTAGACAATACCAAATAATCGATGCTACAAACTGTAAACTGCTGATTTAAGGTGGAAGGAAAAAACCACGATGCTCAAGAACATGACAGAGAACTAGGGGGCAACATAGGTCAATAAAAACTAATGCTATTTGCCATTCTAATTACTTTGCATGTTCATGAGCCAGGAAGGCAGGCTGTAGAGCTGTAAGTAAAGCGCCAAGAGTACTGACACTATATATAATTCATAGACTGCAGCACATTGCTACATTTCTCACTGCCCTTAGAACTTGCAGTTTCTCCAGGAGATATGGAGGTAATACTTAATGTTTATCTACCAAACTCATTTTTCATGAGCCCTGTGTTAACAGGTCACTCTGGTGAATGGAAAAGTCATCAGTCTGGATCACTTGAGGGATTGCAAACAAAGGAGCTTTTATCCTTGTGGATATATTTTGTTGTCACTCCAACAGTGACACAGTTCACACAGCAACCACGAATGGGCACGTGCTTCCCTCAGACACTGTCCAGATCCTCAGCTTACAGACTCTGATGAGGTGCTCTTGAAACCAGAAGAGTTGGTCCAATTTATCAGGACCTTGTGTCAGGTGAAAAAGAGATGTTAAAAGACAGAATAGGATAGGCACTTCTTCCAAATGAACAGGCACCCTCACTGTACTGATGCCACGCTCTGGACTGAATTTTCCTGTTGACTCTTTGCAGACACAGAAGTTGCTGCACATTTATAAGGGGGTTTTTGCATGGTTGAACAAGAAGTACTCTGAAAAAGGCAGAGAAATTGCTCCATTTTCCAAATGGAGTCAAAAGCATTGCTGGATCATAGTGGGCTTTGCCTGAGGTATATAGAAAAGTTAAAGTCACTACAGAAATCAGTGGCAATTAAGTCTGCTTTGACCAGAGAAACATGTTTAGCTGTCTACAGGAGTTAACAGGATGCCAGACATGTAAAAAATCAGAAATGAAATTAAAGTTTTAAGATAAATACTTTACTGTATTACAGAAAGACAATATTTACAAAACAAAGACCTTGGTAAAAATTCATACAAATCACATAAAATATATCAAAAGAAA
Organism: Poecile atricapillus; assembly: GCF_030490865.1. NCBI lineage: Eukaryota > Metazoa > Chordata > Aves > Passeriformes > Paridae > Poecile > Poecile atricapillus. The sequence continues at coordinate 11,722,605 of NC_081260.1, read as the reverse complement.
ACTCTAATTGTTGGCACTTCCTATATGTAGCTTTAAATAGATAATTATTTTGGCAATGGTTTGAGAACCCAGCTGTGAAATTCATTTTCTGGTCTTTAAGTGCTGTATTTGTCAGCACTTAACCCATTTCTGCCTTGTTTTCTCTCACAGAAAGGAAGGTTTCCTTTAGAAAATAAAAATACTAGAAAATGCAATGCATCATTTATAAGAAAATGCAGCAGAGGAAATGCTAAGAACAGTATCTCCTACCACAGATCTTCTACAGCTTGGAACTCCCAGTAAAAACTTAATTTGAGCAGGCTTTTTGCTGTCCCTTGCATTTAATGAAAAAGTGATTCCCTGACTGTCTCAAGATATTGCAAAGAGTGAGAAGAGATGAAGTCTTGCTATGGAAATGTGTAATCTATATGAGCAAGTAAATGTCAGTTGAGATATGACATGTTATATATTTTAACGTGGCAATATTAGAAGTGAACAGGAAGGATTTTCTGTTCCCAAACAATCTGCAGTATCCCTCCCAGAAGTAAAAAACTTCTGCAGATTTAACTTGTTCACTTTAAGATTTCATTTCCAAATTAACAACTATCTAATTTTCACAGCTGTTTGAACTGCAGTCACAAGCAAGCTGCTTTTCCCCTTGACTTTGTTTTGTAAATATCTTCCCCTGAATAATTGGTTTCTCCAGATTCTTTTCATTTATTCTCTTTTGGACTCAAATATTGGTAAAAGTTTTGTTATTAAAAAAATGTTAAAGAGTGTTTTCCAAAAGGAAAGGCCTTTCTGCATATTCCATTATAAATTCAATCCATTAGTCAATGGAATCTACTAACACTATGAACTATAAAAGAAACTGAAAATGTTACCAGTTTTTATTCCCCTTCACTGCTCACATTGCATTTGAGGAGAATCTCAAAATGCACACTTTATTTTGAGCTCAGTAGCCCTGGCTGGGTAATCAGTGTATCTTTCTTTGTGATACTATTTGGGTGATACCCAACACCACCATGGCACACAGGGAGGTGCCAGGAGAGCCACAGTGTGAGCCCCCTTCTCCCTGCATTCTCCCAGGACAAGGTGTGAGATCCAGCCTCATATCAGTCACAGAAATGGGATTCAAACATCCATCACTCCCTTGCTCTGGGAGCTTTCTGCACAGGGATTTGCTGTACAGAGTATGGGAGGGAGTTCTGACTTACGGATAAAATTGCTTGTTAAGAACAAAAATGAGTTCTAAAGTAGAAAGTGCCAATCTTCCAGTGCTCCCTGGCTGTATTCCAGCAGTTCCCCATGAAGTTACAGGGAGCAGGAATTGGGCCTTCAGCTGGGAACAGCACATTTCCTGCCAAAAGGGAGCTGTGGTTTGAGCTCTTGCATGGGATACAGGGGACAGGCATCCCGGGCCACGTGTCAGACGTGGAGGGGGCTGCCAAGCACTGGGAGTGAGCTGAACGTTGTTCACAGCAGACAAAGAAAGGCTAAAGCTGCCAAGCCAGGAGAGGAGGGAAAGAATAAAAGCATGTCTCTGGGTCCTACAGCTGCTGACAGCTTCAGTATCACTTTAGAATTCTGGTGAACACTAAACAGGGAAAATTTTTCTCGTGGAGATGTGGAGCTACACAAATAGAGCTCTCAAGAAGGATCATCTGCTTCCAGGAAAAGGGAGATGGATCCAAGTACAGCAAACACCTCCCATGCCCACCACCACTGGCCATGCAAGGAAGTGAGGAGGAGCAAAGCCTGAAGGCCAAACCAGCTCCCACCCTCCGCACGTCACCATGTTTTACCTTGGAGCGCTTTTCAGGCTGCTTCATCAGGAAAATTCACAGGCTGCTTTAGGCTTTCCTTGAAATGTTTTCTGCTTTATTTGAGACAACAGACTCTCTGACCCATGCTTGAAAATACAAACAAATAAGGGAGAGGGGAGCTAACAGCTCTCATCATAGCTGCTGGCCAAAATCAACAGAAAAACACCACTTCACTTCAAGCAACCCCCATATCCCAAGGATTAGGTGAGATATTGAGTGTTGACAGGAACCAGAGCTTGCATTTGGGAAAAATTTTGGTACTTCACAAGAAATTTCCTGCAAAACATTAATTAAAAAAAAAAAATAGAAACATTCAAAATACCTCATTTCAGAAATGCTGAAAAATTTCAGTAATATACATTAGTAGCTATATGTGTTCTTAAAAATAGTACAGCCACAAGTCAAAATAAAATATATCAGCTTACAACAAAGGAGTAATTTGACATAACAAAATCAGAAATACAAAGTGTTGCAATATGACCTTTGATGTTAAAGTTACATAAATGGAAATGAATGTTATTTTCACACAGTGCTGTAATTGATGTTTCTGCCTTATTTGATGATAAAATGATGCTAATAATAGTTACTTCATCCCACCTCCAAAGAAAAGGCTCTGGAGCTCAGAAAATAAAGCGACAATGGGAGAGTGGGAACATGTCCAGCCTCCATCAGGATCCAGAGGTTCTGCCTTCTCTGCAGAGGGCAATGCCAGGCAGAGATGTCAGAGTTGGTTTGGGTACCAAAAGCCAAGCAAACATGGCTCTGCTGGGAAAGGTCCTTCACAGCTAAGTGAGGAACCCCTGCACACCAGAGCTCAGGCACGTCCCAAGCACAGGACTTGTCACTGCACAAAACTGCTGGGGATGTTCAGTTCAGCCTCTGCTCCTCAGACACCTGATTTTTTTAACCTGAATCTTATGCTGGCCCTGCTTTTAACTACTTCTACAAACAGTATTCAGAGCTCAGTGACCTTTCAGAGCTAAACTGGATTTTTGGATAAGCAACTACTTAAGCAACACTGAACCATTTCATAAATTCATTGCAGATTACTAAACAGTTTATGCCTAAACACAATGCTGTTGGGAGGGAATCACAATTACATGTTTTCACATTTTTAAACAAACACCAACTCTTACATTTGACACCGTAAAAGTAAATCCTTTATAACAGTCTCAGTTCCAAAGGACTTGGAAGAACTTCCATGTTTCTGCTCAGTTTAAATAAGCTTTTAATCTATCTTAACACTTTTTGTTGTGGTTGTTCTGGAAACTGTCAGCAGCCAAAAATGTAGTCAGTCAACACATCGTTTGTATGACTTTGGTGACAATACTTTATCCTCCATAAACTGATAAGGCCTAGAGTGCACTTAGGGATTACTGCAGGTATAAATTTGATTCTGATCAGCACCCAGTAAATGCTGCCAATGTGTCACTAGCCAAGACTTCTAATAATGTAAAGCAGCACATCCAGTTCACAGAGGATTAAAAATGGGCAGAAAAGCAACTACTACCGAATGGTGGACATACTTTTAGCTCATATCCTCACTTCTTTTGTGTTAGCTTCTCTCTCTACGGCACTAGAGCTGCTGGAAAATCCAACTAATTGATTGTCCTTCTAAATCCAATTCACCTCCTTGGTTTAACAATAGCAAATCACCATCAACTACTTTTGCTAATAAAGGGGTCCCAAACCCACAAACAAAATCTAGCAACAGCAGCAGGTGTAATTTGAAAAGTGAGAGATGTAATGAGACTTGAAAGGATTTAATTGAAAAACTATGATCAAAGAGTGAATTCAGGCAGAATCATTCAACTCAAGTAGCCATGTGGAATAATTTGTCATTTACAATGGTCAAAACAGATACTGCTGCATAAATGACTTTTAGGAACAGCCAGGCATTTTAGCAGCCTGTGAAGAATATGCCAGAGTAGAGGATGAAGGAAACTTGGAGGACAGAGCTCCTGGACAGAGTGGTCCAGTAATTCCTGCATGTCACTCCAATCCATCACCAGTAGTTTATGAAGCTGGTCAGAATGCCACCTTCTGCTGTCATACTGGAAAATAATTCACCAGTACAAGCTCACAAATCACCTCTTTCCACAGGCAGAAGAAAGAACAAGGCAACCTCTCCCACTAGCACAGCTGTCCCTGAAGAAACATCCCTGAAAAACAGCCTCATATGCCAGGGGCACCTGGGCCACGCCGTCAGACCATGTTTTGCTCCCTTCTCAGAGGCACTGCCCTTTCCCAAACCTCCAAAATACATCTCCTTGCATCTTCTTCTCAGCCTGTGCCCTTACAGACCAGTGTTCCAAAGTAAAAGAGTGCTGAAGGAGCAGATAAACACAGCACGTGCTTATTTTTAATAATTTTATTAAATTATTAAAATATTATATTACTATATTATTATAAATTATAATATTATTAGAATATTAATTATATTATTATATATTAATTTTAATTAATTTTTAATTGCTTTCCACAATTGCACCTTTTCACCCTCAAAGCTATTGATACATTGCTGTGCATCAAGACAGAGTAATTTGTTGGTAGGGCTGGGGAAAACAGGAAGATGCATAAATTGCCTTTCAAAACCAATATTACTTTCTACATTTGGTTTTTTTTTCTTTTAATCTGAATAGCACAACTGTTCTTCAATAAACATTGGCATTTACAATACTCATTAACATGCTTTTGATTGCTGATATTCCTGAATAACTGTCATTTAAATAAATTCTAATAATGTAGATTATCTATAACTTTATATTAGTGCTTTCAGGTTTTTTCTAAATGGGTGCACTCTAATTTATTATCTAATTAAAAACTGAGTTTCTGTTACATTTTTATGCTTTATGCCTGGATCACAGTTTCTAATCTCACTTGTTTGTCACACCAAAGCTACCAAGAAGCAAAGTGAAATCGTATCAGTATATTTTTTTTTACATAGACTGAAGGGTTATGTGTTATTTGCTAAGAGATAACACTGTTGTCATGTTTCTTCAGCAAAAAAGGCTGACAAGACTTGTTTCACATCTGTCTGAATGATATAACAAACCCATGAAGAACTAGTGATGAAAAAGCTGGTTTGTTGACAATCTATTATTGTTAAATGCACCCAAACACCAAGATTTAGGCACTGCTCATTAGTGCTGTATTGTAGCTCAGGATTTTGTCTCTATAAATACTTCATGTCAAAATATTTTTCAAATATATTCTAGGCTGTAAGCCTTTCCCTTACAACCCTGAAGAGCAACATCCTCTGAAGGCTTTTATCAACTGAATCACACTCAATGTTCATTACCCACCACAGCCAGACGATGACACTGCCAGCCCTAGGGCCAGCTGCCCTTCCTGCAAATGCCATCTGACCTGTCTGCTTTCTGCCCTGCTCACCTACCAATACCACTCAGGTCCCTCTGTCTTCCCCTGGCCAGACATCACACACTGATAGCTTTCAGTTTCCATCTATTGATTCTATTCCATCTATTTGATTCTGTTTCTATCTATCATCTATCTATCTATCATCTATCTATCTATCTATCTATCTATCTATCTATCTATCTATCTATCTATCTATCTATCTATCTATCTATTCCATCTCCTGAGATTTCTTTCTTACAATTAATCTTGTAGTTGCTCATATCATGACTTAGTCACAGAAGAAAAGGAGGAACTCCCCTCTTACCTCTAACTGGCCCACTGAGATCCTCCATTTGTGTCTGCAAAGGCCAGAAGGCAAGACAGGATCCAAGGAAAGCACACACTGTCCTTGCAGCTCCCTGCCACAGGCACAGCCAGTAAGACAACTGTGCCGACACTTTGGTACAGGAAGTTAAGGCAACACCTTCTAATAGCTCTAATGACATCACTGGACTTTACTGGATAACTAAACAATAAGAGTAGGGTTGTGTTCCCATCTGAAAGCCTTTACCTGAAATAAATCCTTAGGCAACACTGATATAAACCCCAAACAGGCAGTCATCCTTCACTCGGCCCACAGCTGCTCTCCTGTCTGCTGTGAACTTCGATCAGGCTGGCTTGTGTGATCATATCTTCAGCAAAACTGCTGCATTTGTCTGGGATCTCATTAATATTCTGATTAGTATTACCAACAACAAGTTAAAATGGTGTGTCTGGGTCCTGCACCTTGAAATTTTCCTAAAGCATTTGATGTAACTTCTGTTATGACAGCACTGCATTTATTCTGATTTCAAGTTTCACTGCTTAGATGCCTGTTCTGCATTTAGCTACGAATAGCAGATACTTCATATTGCTACTTACATAACTACCAGAATCTTCACAAAGGACTAAAAACCTCATGTACAATATTTGATGTGACTTCAAAGAAAAAAAGATCTTTGTCTTACAATTGAGAGATAAATAACTTCACCCACCTAACTGGTGTGTTTTGTACACCAGTCCTGTGTAACTGTACTTTAGCAAACGCCTGAAAGACTACAGGGAGTCTAAGCCAGCTTCCTCTCCCTCCATGGCAGTGCATCTCTCCTTGCTCAAGGGAGACATGCAGTTACCCATTTCACTTTCAGAATAACTCTTCAATAGCAATTTCAGGTTACCATGACTGCTAGCAGTGCCCAACAGAGTCTTTCTGTTCAAAATCTTTATGTTAGAGGAACTCAGACACTTGCCAATAAACGCCAATTCAGGCATGGTAATAAGTACCAGCAATAGAAACAGAATTACAAAGCTCCTTCAGAAGAAAGCAGCAGGCAAGATCCTTTTCTCCACATTTGTGTTGCAGGCTAGCAGAGACAATTCTTCCCCAGCCTTCAGGAGTATCTGCTAAAAGCAATTTTAAAGACCAGCAGGTTCAGAAGTCAGAGCTCTGGTTCTCCCTCTAGCTTCTCCTGGTACAATGTTTGATGAGAACTCATTTTCAGACAGATGAAAAATGGGGCACAGGGCAACACCAATTCCATTACAAGAAAGACCTGGACATACTGGGATGAGTCAGTGAGGGACCACACATTTATTCAGCCAGGTCCCTGAGGATGTCATGTACCTGCTCCCAGCCTGTGATCTGACCTCAGACCCTCCCCACCCAGCTTGGACAGCCACACAACACAAGCAATCCTTTGCTGTTTGTTGTACAAATTTTCTTTGACTTCTCCCCCACAAAAATCTAAACCTACACACATGTAAACTTCACAAATTGAAACAACACAAAAACAGGAGAAACAAACTTGTTCAACCAAGCTGTGAGACAATATGCTTACATGGTTCTATTACATTTGTAGTTCTCACCCACATTTTTAGGTTTTCATTTACATAACCTTACGAGCCTCTTTCAGATACCTAGAGAGATTCAACCAGCAAACACATAACATCAGATATGTCTCCCAAACATTTACATCTGGAAAAGGTGTTTACAAACATATGTGCTTTTGTAAACTAAAAAAAATTTAATGTAACATGAAATCACACCAAATTAAAAGGGGAAAATTCTTTTGATTCTCAAGCATTTTGCCAAAAGGAGAACACTTAAATAATTCAGATAATAAACTTTTCAGTAAGACAAATAACTGTAATAAATACTATATTTAGTTTAGGACAAATTCCTTAAATTCTGAAGTATAAAATCACCACAGTGTTTAAATAATAAAGAGAACACATGACTAGCAAGGTCATGATGAGAGGGAGAGCATAGAATATCCATCATGAGGAATTGAGTTAAATGCATCTCATTTTCACTTTGTCAAACTTAGTTCACATTCTGGTTGAAGACCAGCATGTTACTTAGAGTAGCAGCTATCCACAAAGCAGGTATTCATTCATTATCATATGATGATCATATATATCATATTCATATCTTAATTCATTGTATCATCATTCATATCTCAGGTCTAGGGTCAGGTAGGTCAAATCAATACTTTAGAGTTCTGTCCTTGGTAAAAAATGGACAATAAAGGGTCCCATGACCATAGGCCACACAGGGAAAAGAACTTACTGAAAATGAGGAATAATGATAAGAATAAAAAACCAGATTCCACTCAAAATAAAGGGAAGATTCTTTTTTCAAGAACATATTAGGAATATCATATGGAATAATTCAGTTTGATATAATAAAGAAGAATTCTACCAGTTACTGCTTTGAGTAGGGCCCCATTTTAATCAGTATGTGGGGAAAATACCCAACCATTTGTTTATATGGTTTTGTGTGAAAGGCTGAAGAAAACCTCAGCCATTTTCAGGTACTTGCAAAGTTCCACAGACACAGGAGGCAAAATAACAATTATAGACGTCATACTGCACAGTGGGATGAAAAGGGAGGAGGAATATGTCGGTAGACAATACTTTTTTTAGCTGTTCATTTTTGGTACCTGGCAAAAATAGACAGAAAAATACTGTTGTCTAGTAAATACTACATGGAGTCAGAACCATAGAGAACCTCCTGACAAGCAGGTTACTTTGTTATGACAGTCCAACATTGCTAACTTCAGTCTTGGAATAGGTTGTGCCATACTCTTCACTAAATACAATCCATAGACTAGAAAAGCTGATCATCATAAATTAAATGAAAGCTTAAAAATATGGAGCATTTCCAGGTTTTCTACAGAGCAAAAGGTAGAAGTACTCTTCTGTGTAATTTTAGAAGATCGTGATATAAATTTCCCTGAGTCTGTGACTGCTCAGCTACTGGGATTTGCTTAGGACTTACTTCTATCAAACAGATTCACTGACAGATTTCACCAACATGTGAATACCATTTTTTATTATTATTTCATAGATTAATTTTTTTTCATATTGGCATAGAAAAAAGATTCTTACCAGTAACCTTCAATTCAACCGTCCTTCGTATAAGCTTGCCTTCAAATTTTAGTTCACAGGTATAATTTCCTCCATCTTCTTCCTGGACTTCTTGAATTAAGAGAGTATTTCCCTTCTGAATTACAACGTTTCTCCACATTTTTGGCTCACATTCCTGCAGAAAAAAATCCAGTGCCAAAATTACCAACATATGACAGTATTGCCTGATCATATTTTCAGTATTATGCATAAGGAAACAACCACCTAAATATATTTTGCAATTAAAATTCAAATGTAATTTCAGAAAGCAGAGAGATCTGAAACTGGAATTAATCTGAAGACTGAAATGAAACAGAAATGTTTCTAAGGTTCAGTTATTCCTACTGTATCACACGGGCTGTGTTTAATACATGGTGCCCTCAAGCAATGGTTAAGTATCTTTTTTTTTCTTCATAACAACTGCCAAGACCTCTCCTTTAGGACGGACCATTAAAATACGTCTCTATTTGAAGGGAGTAAGGGCAACATCTGTTAAGAGCTAGCCTGAAGGCAAATTTTACATATAGTCCCAGGCCAGAACCATTTACCAATAGAAGAAAACATGAAGAACAGCACTTTTTTGAGAGAATTCAGAAGCCTGGTTTCCTCACAGCCTTACTTCTCATCACTGGCTTCTCCAGCACCTGCTGAGCTTTGATTCAGCCTTTTCCCATCACCAGGCACCTTGCAGCATCACCTCCACATGCACCCTCTGATGCAGGACATGGTGCTGATAGCCTGCAACTCCCACTGACTTCACCCACACAGTCCTCAGATGGTGTTTGGCAGATTTAGGTTCATTGCTACAAATTGTGGTCCAGCTGGGACAGCATTTGAGTCATTCTGGATAGGGTGTGATAAAGGGCAAGAAGAGGCTCTCCCCTTCCTAATATACTGGATCCTTGCAGGCTGATCAGTCACCTTCCACATGAGCAGCACTCATGATTGAATCATTCTTGGAATGCTCTGAATAAAAAGCATGGGCCAAATCTAATCCCTGTCTCTTGAAAATGGCACCTTCAGATTATGTATTTATTGTCCCTAAATATCTTTAACATCAAGCCTGTTCTGCCTGCAACAAAACCATCCTTTTTAAGTTCTCTAAAGCACTCAGTAGTCCCAACAGTTCCAGAGGCTCTGGCTAATCCTATACCCAGGAAACACAAAGCAACACAGGCCTGAGTGCCTTCAATGCCCCTCTGCTCCCTCTCTCAAGGTGGCAGCTCGGAATAAGCTCAGACTGCTGCAGTCTCACATCAGTTACACCAGGCTCAGCAACCTCAGAGACTGGTGACGTGCCCACACCTATGCCCCATTTTCTGCTCGTCTACAACAGCAGTGTCAGAAACACAGAAAACAAAATAGAACAAAGCTTTCTTTTAAGAAAACAACCAAACAAGAAAATACGTCAACATGCAAATATATTGTACCACAGTGAGAGATCAGCATGACACAAACATGAATTTTTCATGGACTTCATATGCATTCTGAATCCATGTCAGATTCTAAATTAAAGGACAACAATAAAGAAATAAAATGGCAGGACTGAGAGTTTCTGGCCTTGCACTTAAAAAGGGGGACCTGAAGAGTTCTCCCTGTCCCTAGGAGGCCAAATTCAGTTACAATATGATCAGATTTCAGATTTGGAAGCTGTGCAACACTACTGCAGGTAACAGAGAGATCAGCACATCTGTTTCCAAAGTACAGCTGTAGGAGAGCATCATCTTGTCCTGTAAGTGAACTTTAATTAACACTGGTGATAGAGAATGACCAGAATCCAGATCCCATCTGCTGTGCTGATACTCACTCAGGACACATATTTGAGGCAGGAAATGCCATTAAATCCTTTCTGATTTGAGCTTGATATTGATATAGATATGATGATACAGATGATATGAGTTCTCTTGAAAGGTACATCAGCCATCTACTTGGAGTAACTAAATCTGAACACTGGGAAAAGAATACAACTCAGTCCTATTCAATGCTATTTAGAAGAAATACAATTCTCAGGACACACAAATTAAGCGTATTTCAGAAATGCACCCTTTAGTGCAGCACTGAAATAACTTATTATGTGTTACCAGTTTTATATTCTCAATTTTTAAAAGTATGGGAACAAAGAAATGGAAGATACATTTTCATATGCTTTATATTTTTATACCCAAGTTTGCAATAAGAAGGATGACACCTTTACTACTACAAAGATTAATGATTTAGCAAAAACAATGTTCGTGCTATTGTGGTTTTACATTGAGGATTTTTTCTGGTGGAATTGTACTACTAATTTCCTAATTATTTCTTTTTGTATCTTCTTGAATCACTTCCTATTAAAAATTATTTATAAGCCTTTTTTCCCCAAATTTCAGTGAGTTATTTTTTATTCTGCTGACTATGCAGGCTTTACAGAAGTATGTTGAAAATGCTTGTTTATATATTTAATACACAAAAGTAAAAGCAAAAAAGGGGATAAGCTGGAAAATGGCTTAAAAACAAAATTCTTACTAGATTTTATATTGTGAAAACTATTAGAAATAGAATGAAATCTGTATTTTACAGTCGGAGCTCTGCTAATTTCTCTAAAAGCTCATTTCATGGAATCACAGAATAGCTTGGGTTGGAAGGGACCTTACAGATCATCTCATTCCAACACCCCTGCATGGGCAGGGACACCTTCCAGTAAACCAGGTTGCTTCAAGCCCCATCCAACTTGGTGTTGAACCCTTTCAGGGATGGGGAGTCCACAGCAACCTGTGCCAGTGCCTCACCACTCTCACAGGAAAAAGTTCAATATCTGATGTAAACCTACTCTCCTTCAGTCCAAGGCCATTCCCTCCTGTCCTTTCATTACATGCCCCTGTGACAAGTCCCTCCCCAGTCATCTTCTAAACCCCCTTCAGGTACTGGAAGGTGCTCTAAATTCTCCCCAAAGGCTTTAGCCAATTAATTGCTCTTTTCTGCTTTTGCAGTATGTTTACCTGCTAGAAGAAACTGTGTTTCTTTTTCTAGACTATTTACTTTCCTTAGACAACTGAAATATTTTGTTTTTTTCTTTTCTCTGCAGTAATTAAGGTGTGCACTACTATACTTCTTTTTATCTTCCTTGAAATCTAAGTGGCAGTACCTCAAAAGTCTATTTTTCTGGGTAGATAACAACTACCTGTCCTTCACCTGACATTTTGATTGTTCTCTTAGCCCTCCTTTCAGTAGTAGAAAAGACATGATGGAAATGGATTAAGACTCCACACTCAAGATGTAATATACCTTTTCCCTCTGCCAGCTGATTTTTCATGAAACAGCTTTTACTCTTAAATCCCATTCATTCAATCATGCCTTGACACACACGTTTACTTTAAAAAAAAAATCCCACACGCCTTGTCAAAACAGTTCTAATAGGCATAACTGAGCTGAGCATATATCAATGGCATTAATTGGGGAAATCTTTAAAAATAAATACTTAATGAAGTTTAATTCCACTCAGAAGTGAAGCTCATACTACTCTTAAAACAGATCCTCACAACAAACAGTATATTACGTATTGGGTGTGCATGTGGAATTCTATTCAGACATAATTAAGAGCATGTTTAAATTACAGTTAACTCCCAGTAAATTGATGCAATTACTAGCTCAGATTCATCATTCCCTCAACACAGAGAAGCCTTTTGGAAGGCAGAGCAGGTTCTGTACACAATGGGCTGGCATCATCACTGTCCTGTCTGATGGTATTTCATAGACCACAAGTCCAAAGTCCCTGATTACCAGTCAACTGGCAGGTTCTCATGAACACAAGGGTTTCTCTTTTCAGCAGAAGGGATAAAGAAGGAAATCTCAAGGACTTCCTCATATTTATTTATCTATCTACTGTTCTATTTTGAACAACTTCTGCACCCTGTCTGGGTGAAAATCTCTAAATATTCCAGCATAACGGAAAGGAATACCCACTCCTCCCCTCTCCCCTGGCTCCCACCAGTGCCTCTGGAGCAAATTTGGTTTTATGTACACATCTAACTTAAAATCCAAGGTAGGGGGGAAAGACTTGAGGATCCAGTGTGTTATGACCAGACATGGATGACTTCTTTGGAAAGTGAGGGTCAGATCCCAAGGCAGGATAACACTTTACACTATTCTTCATGAGAAGGGACGTGCTTCTTGTTACTCATATTGCCTCCCACAGCATGCTCATAAGTCTCAACCTGCAGTTTGTAGGGGCTACCCCAGTATTCACCAAAGTATTTTGAAATCCATATAATTCTATATTTTCTAGAAATTGGACTTCAGCACTATTGAATATGCAGACTTTTATTAACAGTAACATAATAGTCTCTAGAACACCCAAAACTCTGTTCAGGAAGAAGTTTCAAGGGATAACCTGACATATATACCTGCTACACAACATTAATATTGTGATTGCACACTGCTGAGCTTCATGACTCAGGTCCAGGTAACAAAGATGTTTCTCTGAGAGCCAAACTGATAACTCGTTATTGTTAATTATAGATAAGAAGGTGTATGTAGTAGGTTATCTCACTCAAGATAGTGAAAAGATAGTCTCTTTTCACTATCAAGCCAAACTAAAGGTTGTCAACTTCGATTGTCTCACTATTATCATCCAATGACATCAATTCTATTCAATTTCACCTCACTGACAATTTGTCAGTCAGCTGTCACACTCCAGCCTGGTGTCACACAACCTGTGTGTGACACCCAGACAACGTGGCTGGGGATATGGAACAGACCCTTCCACTCTCTGTCTAGGTCAGTACAAAGCATCTCTGGTGTGGGGCTGCACATGCATCTTCTTTAGACTCATTTCTGCTCCATGACAGCTGAAAATCATTTCTGCCAGACTATTTGTCAGTGTGCTTTTGCAAAAAATTGAGATCTTCGCTGATTTGGTGTTCAGTAATACCAAGGTAGAGAGGTCAAGAAGCAGCTTCTCTTCAGTATCCTCTTTGCTCTGAGATTTCAGACTTCATGTGCACAGCCAAGAATTGGAATCCATGATCTATGTGAACCTCTTCCAACACAGGAGATGCTATGATTAACTATATGCATATAGTTGACATATGAACAGCACTGAAGATATCAACCCATATCCTGAGAGAAAGAGCTTGAACTGCTGAAAGAAAAACTTTGTTCACAATAAGTCAGTTATGGCACACATTTTGTTACTGTAACATGAGATTTCTGTAAAAAACAAATAAATGACAACTTTTATAATTGCTCTTTTCAGCTGCAACCTGCTAAGGAGGAAAAAAATATGCTAGTCTGCCCATAATACTTAATTTCTTACAAAATAATTGTCTTTAAAGAATATTATTGGCAAAGAATATGGTTGGAAATTCAAGCACCAAATTTAGGTTTTAACTAGTTTGTATGTTTCTGTCTGTATTACCTGAACCAAGCTTATCCTAAACCCCTACAATCCAGACTCTATTTTCCACAGATGCCACTGAACTGTTCCTCTTGCCCAACTATTTCCAGTTCCTTCTGACTCTCAGTTCTTTTTTCTTCTCTGCTGTTTCTTTCATTGTTAGTACAGGGTATTAGCCCTCAACTAATATCTGAGGGCTTTCCAAATATCACACTTTGACCCAAGTCCAGACAACAGGCAAAATTTGCCAGACCTTGCTGTGTTCTCATTACCTGATGCTTTCCCGCCAACCCGTATTTTCTCATTCTCCTGCTTTCTTGGGGAGCTACAGAAACACATCACCAATACATCTGCTGATGAAAATGGTGTATGATAGTTGACAGGCCTTGGAGAAGGTGCAGGCAAATGAGTTACCTGGCAAGTAGTAAAAGTATCTAACTGACTTCAGTTAAAATTAACTGACTTCATGGCAGTTACTCAATGAACCTCAGCAGACTTCTGTGCAGACTCCAGGAGACTTTGGTAAAAATTTACAAGCCTAGGTGAAATTATCCGACAGACTCCATAAAAATTAATTGGGCAACACAACTGAAGCTGGCGGTGCTAACACGTCTTTGGCTCCATTGCTTCCCTTTGTTTCTACTCCAGTATCATGCAGGAGACACCACATCCAGGTATAAACTGGTACAGAGGCTCTGTGGTTTGGGAATGAGGTACTGCTGATAGAGAAGTCCTGTGAGGTCTCTCAGAGAACATCCTCATTGATACTGACTTCTGTTGGACAATGACCATGCTGGGTAGTTTTACCTGCAAAACTGTCATACTGGGACAACACTCTCCAGACCAGTCACAAACCACTGATGCTTCAGAGAAAGTCAGCTCTAAGCCTCAGACTGAAAACAGTGAAGGTTTTGAACAGTTTCAGCACAACAGCAATAAGAGAGCAATAATTACCTTGTACCACACCACATCTGGCTCTTGATTGGCTGTTTTGTAATCTTCAATATCAGGACAGGAGATTGTCTTTCTCTTAGTGACTTCTGATTTTTCCAGATATCTGATCTTGCTGTTGTAGCAAAGCCCGGATTCATTCTCAGCTACAGTCAAGGACATGGACACCTTCATGCAATATGTTGAGTTTCTGCAGGGACAGAAAGATGGTTCCATTTATCCTGCCTTCTTTTCACTGTGTTTGTTTCAGCAACAGTAAGTTTCTTTGCTAAGCTCCCATTTTCACAAACACTTGAGTGACACATTGAAATAGTGACAGCCATGCTGTGCATTTCCAGCACAGGGGAATTACTAGGAAACATAAAGGCTCACTTCTGACTGACTGAAGACTATGAAGAACCTTGAAGAAATATTGCTGACAAGAGATCCAATCCAGCACAGCAGCTCTTTCGAGCTTGCAAGTCTATGAACACAGGAACCTATCAAATATTGGTCAGGATACACTGTCCCATTTCCTCTGCATCCCCCCCACACTTATCCTCACCCTCGTTCTCTCGCACCTTCAGGAGATTTCACTCCAGTGTGCAGTGCTATACGTTTGAGAAGAAGGGTTATGTGCTGGATGTTAAAGCACATCACACAGGAAGGATTTCTCTCTGAGGAGGAACTCCTGTACAAAATTATACAGCACATGATACTGTGGTGAGTCAACCTGGATTAGCTGCCAGCTTCCCACCAACCTTCACTCCTCTCAATGGGATGGGGGAGGAAGAAAATAAAATGAAAAAGCTAATGGGTCAAGAAAAAGACAAGGAGACCACTCACCCATTACTCTCACAGACAAAACAGACTTCACTTGGAAAAGAAATATCTTAATTAATTGTAAATTATAATAGGTTTGATGGTGAGAAAGATAAAAAAGCTAAAACACGTTCCACTCACATCCTTCTTTTCCTCCTCTGCCTCTCCTTCCCCAGGTGGTGCAGGGGTGGGATTGGGGGGTTGTGGTCTGTCCACAACATCTCCCCACCACCTCTTTGTCCTCATGTGCTCCCCTGCTCCAGCATGGACTGCCCATGGCTGCAACTCCTATCATAAAAATCAGGTCTCCAGGATCCCTCCCTGGCCACAGGGCAGTGACTGCTGGGGCCTGGGGTACCAAAGAACCCCAAAAATCCTGAAAACTATTCTTAATATTAGGGCAGAATAAACACAATCAGCTCTACTCCCATTCCACATAATCATGAAAACAGGATTAAATTCTTTCAGCTTTGCAGCTTTAACAGGGCTATCAGACACATACCTTGATGTACTGTGGGGCACTGGCACTCTGGGCAGGGCAGCTGCAGCCCAGGCTGACCACAATATAACACAGCTCTTCCTCCCATTGTGCATCATTCTGTCATTTGAATTGATTGTGCCGCTACCAAGAAAGCCAGGACCAAACCAGTCATGCTGGGTGATTACTCCCTTTGAAGAGAGCTGTGGAAAGCTCTTGTGGGAGGTATCTTGGCTTTGCCACTGCCTCCTCTATCACAGCTCTGCCCAAACTGGTTTAGCTAAGACCAGAGGGTGCCCTGTGCACCTGGAAATCATCCATCAGTCAAGATGCTGGCTGCTCACTCCCACCAACTAGACCCAGGACAGAGTTTTTTATAGTAAAGAAGTCCAACATGCTCCATGACAACTCTTCGCTGACATTTCCTTCTGTCAAGAGCCTGTAGTTGGGAAGAAAATAAAAAGGTCTACAGGGACACTTCACCAGAGCTCGAAGCTTCACACTAAACAAGTGCTGGCAAAACACTGCAAATGGGTTCTTGTCAAAGGTATGGCATGAGCAAGTATTGGCAGAGAGAGCCATTTGCAAGGCAAATCAGGAGGCAATCTTCAGAAACATCCCATTTTCAGCATCATTAGTGTTATGCATCCAGCAAAACCACAGATTTCATCCTTCCTACTCACTTCTCCTCAAAATGTCACCTATGTATCTGTTTAATAAAATCAGTGGATATTTTGTCCATTCCCTCACCTCTGAGTGAAAAGGCTCACTTTGCACACTGACATGATGTGTTTCAGTTGAGAGTCTATAATACAGTTTCATTCTCACAAACTGCACAAAACATATTATTTACCTGAAAGAAAATTTCACTGGACTGAAACAATCCATTATTTGGGGTGGTCTTATATAATTTAGGGAAAATAAGTCAATTTCCCTTAAATTAGCTTTTGAAAAGGGTTACCCTTCGTGTAGGAAGAAAACAAAACATATTTGAGAGTTTTTACAGCTCTTAAAAACTGCAAAATATGAATATAACTACTCAATATTATCAATAGCAATTAATCAGTAATGATTATTTAGCTTTCCTGAATGACTGTAAGTATTACTGAGTGCAAGCAAGGTCACAAACTCTCAGAAATAATAATCCAGACCAATAAAAAATATTGTCTTTGAATGGTTGTCCATTACTTGGTGTTATTTAATAGTGCTGTATTTTCTCCTAACAATCTTACATTATTTAGATTGCATTTTGAATAGTGCTGGAGGCTACTTCTATTTTAAATGCTTCCTGGAACCACAATGTAAAAATGCAGGTTGGTTTTTTTTGGTTTTTTTGGTTTTTTTTTTTTGGTTTTTTTGCTTTTCATTAGTTACAATTAGAATTGAGTGGAATTGAGGAAACTAAGTTACTGGTGAGTAATATCACTTTTGTTCACACTCCATGACCAAAAACAATAAATCTATTCAGGCTCATGATGAAGAAGGCCCTCACTAAAGCAATAGACTTGAAAGCTTCATGGATGTTTCTTCACCAGCAACTCACATTACTGCTGGTAATCCAGAAAAGGGCAATTTCTACAGGAATGTCAGTGACTGAAGCAGGAGTCTTCCTTTAATCTAGTCAGCTCTGGAAAACAGTGATATTTCAAGTCACGTGCAAAAGGAATCAGTAGTTTGATCAGCCTTGCTGTTTTTCTCAGTTTTGAAGGAGAAATCTGGGAGCTGAAGTCTGCTGAAGTCGTGAGCCATTCCTTCCTGTGCTGGGCAAGTCATTCCCCAAAGCTGGGGTGTTCAATTTCATCTCTCAGTTCTTTCAGCACCTGATGCTGATTTATTCTTGGTGTCTTCCCTGTCTTAAGGGTTCTGGAGGCATAAAGGGGCTCTCTAAAGTTGACAGCTTGAGGGAGAACTCAGGAGGGGGATCACAAAGAGGATTGGTACAACTTTGTTTTGTCTGCAAACAGACAGGAACAGGGTGGTTCTGGCCACACAGGGCACTGATAAGAGCCCACCTAAAGAGTTCTCTCAGGAAGCCCATAGAGCTGCTGTGTTGGGAAGGTGTCCAGTTCTTTCTTCCCAACTGTTTTTAAGACCCCTGTGTCCACAAGTGCTCTCCTTCATGAGCTGCATTTAAGTTGTTTATAGTAAGGGTCTTTTTCCTTTTTTTTTTTTTTTTAGTAGAGGTATGTAGATAAACTAGCACAAACCCCACATTTTTGCTTTTCTTCTTTCAGAAGCTAAACAGATGGCCTATGAATTATTAAAAGGAGGATCCACTTTTGCTTTCAGTACATGGTCGTGGAGCTTAGTGGAGGAGGTCAGTGCTCCCAGCAGACTCTGGCTGGCAGGAAAGGTTATACGGCCATTTTTAATGAGGAAAGCCGGACACAAGAACAACAGATATCAACAGCAAAGCTACAGGTAACCTGAGCTTTGCTGTCAGAAACAGTGGCCAAAATAAATGAAAAGCAAGCAGCTTCCAGGTGGATGAGGAAGATGCTGGAAGGCTTCCAGTGGTGATCTTAGCATTGTGAGGCCAGGTAAGAAGAGCTGTATCTAAGTAGAGAAGGTTGAGGCCCACATGAACCTGTCAGGTGACATTTTCCATATACATGTAAAGGAAATAAACCCATGGGTCTGGAAGTGTGTCTTTCAATAATTTGTCTTTTCTGAAACATTTCCAAACCATTCATTTTCCAAAGGAGTTGATTTCTAGCGGGTTCTAATTTTATAAGAAGTAGTAATGGTCACATGGAGAACAGGAAGAGGGAAGAAAAGAAAGAACTACTCCACAGTGCAAAGAAGAAAAACTGTCTTATATTTTCACACTGAAATTAAGATCTGTAATTCTCTATTTCAAGGGAATAGTTACACACTGGGCCCACTCTCTCGACTGGAAATAGGAAGAAGGGCTTAGCTCTGCCAGAGTTCACAAAGCAGTTTCCTTTGTTCTGGTGGCAAGGCATCTGTAATCCCCAGGCCACCTGGAGCTGGCTCTGAACCACAAACTGAAGCCAACTTCGAACCAAACAGAAAAGCAGAGGGAGAACCAAGGGAGTTTAACAGGTCTCAAAACAAAAGAAAGCAAAACTGTGTTTGGCTTGACTTCGAAGCAAGAACAAAAGGGAAAAAGGTTTGATATAAAAAAATGGATAAGGACATTTGAAATTGGAGTGTCAGTCCCTAAATTATTTTTCATCTTGTTTTGGATTCAAGACAATTAATCAGCCCTAAGGCTGAATTCAAATTAAAGTAAATATTCACAACTTTGGCAAAAAGCCTTTTTTTAATTGCGTTTGTGTTTCTGCTAAGTGAGGGTGGTTTTTTAAAAGAGTCAAGTAGAAAATTGTCTCTAATATGCTCAGAACCTCCCCCAGCCACCCCCATTTATTGATTTTCTTATAAAGAGGAAGGAGGCAGAAATGTGGTTGAGTATTGTATATCTACTAGATTGAAAAACCCCATCTAATTTTGAATTGCATACTTATACAAGAGGATTCACCCTTGTTTTTTTACCCTTACAGATTCATTTTTCATTGTACTGGGTTTTAAACTATATTCTAAGACTTCAGCAGTAGATCCAAAAGCTGGGAAGTGTATTTATCAAAGCAGTGCTTAGGGAAAAGCACACCTCAGGCTTAGATCGCTCTCCATGTCTCTGAACACTCTGTTTTAATGACATTTTTATTGGTTCACTGACTGTAGGACTGGATAGATCAACCTGTACATTCATCTCTGCTCATTTTGAGTTAGAGCAACAACAGCAATATCTTGGTTTGAAGGACAGGTATCTGCCAAGGAAGGTGGGAATCTCCCTTGGAATAGAAAATACTACCCACTTTCCTCTGAATTATTATAACTTTGAAATTACGGGGTTTTCAGGCACAGTTCTGGGGACAGGAGCAGCAGTTCTTTCCCAGTGTGTGTATGTAAAGCAAGGCGCGGCAGCAGCAGCGCGGCAGCCCCGAGGAGCAGAAGCCAAAGCCAGCCCCAGCCGCTCTGGGCTGCGGCACCTTCCCCTTGGCTGCAGTTCCGCTCCCGGCCGGCAGGGGCGCTGCTGGCTCCCGGCCGGGCAGGCGCTGCCAGGATTCCCCCGCGCCTGCAGGGGGCGCTGTGGCGCGGCCGCGGCTCCCTCAGGCGGTGATGGCGGCCGGGCTGGATGGCGAAATGGGCTGCGGCAGAAGCTCGGAGCGGAGCTGGCACCGCAGAGACGGGCACAGTTTGTGTAAGCAGCTGCTGCACACAGCTGGGGAGACGCACCCTCCGGGAAGGGTCCCGGGTTTTCCCCGAGTAGATGGTGAGGGTCCTTTTCAGTGAAGTAGGGTGTTAATAGAGTCCCAGTTCAGTGGTGGCTCTTACAAGCAAAGGCTCACCCATGGTAGGAGAAGCAGTACAGGGCTGGACTCCACTGTGGAAGAGAATTCTCCCTGCGGTAGCAGCAACTTGATCATTCCCTTTCCATCTGAGAGCAAAAGAGTGAGAGGAGCCAAGGCCAGCCCCTCACCCCACAGCTGAAATCTGAAATCTGTCTCTACCCTTCCAAAGAGAAAACCCCCCA
The DNA here is from genome assembly GCF_030490865.1 of Poecile atricapillus. Lineage (NCBI taxonomy): Eukaryota > Metazoa > Chordata > Aves > Passeriformes > Paridae > Poecile > Poecile atricapillus. The sequence goes on along the minus strand of NC_081260.1, from coordinate 11,701,834 downwards.
GGTAAGAGTGCAACCAGCAGCACCCTCCCCCCAACCTTGGCCCCTTCTTTTGTCTCTTAAGTACCAGCTGTTATAATGTCTTACGTAACAAACGAGAGAAAATTCCCCCCCCCCCCCCAAAAAAAAGGAAAAAAAAAAAGAAAAGTCCTAACCTCCAACAAGCAGTAACTATACCATAAACCATCTTTGTCCATCTGAAGCATTGAATTGCACAACCAGATCCACTACTGGCTGCTCTATAAATGTGCTGTTTTATCAGCTCTTAGACTTAATCAAGCATTTGATTGTTCTCCTCTCACTTCATGAGAATTTAATAAATTTATTCCTGTCCAAATTTTACAGTTCACACGATAGTTACCAAGGTCACAGTTTGATGATATGCTTAAAGAAAAATGTTGTTTATCATAATTGGTTTTTTCAGATCACACAAATGTTACATCTCAAAAACAAACAGATTATTACTTACTCTTCCAAGGTTTCACTCAAGTTTTAACTTATGTCTCAGTGACTCCCACTTACTCCTACATATTTGGGGTCATTGCCTGGAAAAGATCAATTTCCTGCCCATGGTGTGAGTGACAGCCAGAAGTTACAAATCACAGACCCTTGAAATTTTTTTTTTTTTTTAATTCTTATAAATTTATCAAGTGAGAGAGCAACACCCAAAGGGGAACAGACTGACAGTGCTGTAGCTCCCTGAACCAAAGGCCAAGAGGTGCAGTGATTCTGTGGCTTGTGTTTGATACTGCTCCAAACACTCCTGTCCTCTCTTTGGCTTTCTTGTTGCTGTTACAACTGTTATTCTAATACCAACTCCTATGCCTGAAAAGGAGAAATCCTAATTCCATGTTACCAGTCCTTTAGCATCTGATATGTTTTCAAGATCCCCCTAGTAAAAGAAAATAATACAATGGAAAGTATGATCTCAGAAATTAAGTGCTAAACCAGCACAATGTTACAAATCCAGTGCTCTTATATTATCTCTATTTCCTTCAATAGAGAAAGAGGTGGTGAATCCAGACAGAGATACTGTTCAAGGCCCCATTCCCTTCAAGTAGAAAAAGTACCTGTGTGGAACTAACCTACCAATCACCAAGAATTTTTATTCTTTATGCACTTCTTTTCTCCTAAGATCCAATCTCTAGTAATAAGACTCACTAGAAACAAGAAAATTTAACCTTGACTAAAACACACTGGATGACCCAGAGGGCCATGTTTTACAGTGAAGAAAGGCTATCTATACTTTTCTATTATACCTATTACACCTCTCTATTCAAACGGAAAACTGAGCAAAGTCACTGAAAGGTAATTTTAAAAGGCTCATATTAACGACAGCTTGAAAAATAGATATCCAGGAATGTCTCTCAAGTCAACAATCTAGCTCCCATCAGAGGCACTTAAAAGACCTGTACTCCTTGCTATGAGTTCAGCCACCTTTCGAGAATTTTTGTACTTTTTGATCCTGGGATGAAGAAGAAAAGATGTTTGGATATGGCAGTTGGGTAGAGCATCACACAGTTGGGTCTCTCTCACCAAAGCTTAGATCCTAGTTTAAATTTAATTTGGACATCATCTTAAGAGGGAAATGTGACATAAAAATGTCAAGATATGCCTACTACTGTCAGGGATACAGCCAGCAACAGCAAGGCCATGATTTGAAAATTTGTGGCTATGATTTGAAAATTCATGGGTAATCTCTAGCATTATGTTTCTTAAGTGTCTCTTAAGAAAGAAGAACTGACAGCCAGCTGATTCATACATGGTTAGGGTCAGGAGGAGCTTCTTCTTTTCTGGTTGCCTTCACACACACATGCACTGGTCTCGATGACCTCTGCATTGTGACAGCTTCAACTGAAAAGCAAGTCACCAGTCAGTTGCTCCAACAGGGACTACCCAGACACAAAGAAAATCTCCCAACATTTAACCTGAATCACACAGGCCAACAGTGTTCCTTGGGTTTGTTTTTGGTTTTTATTAACTTTTCACTGATGTTAGTCGCTAAATGTTAGAACTGAATATGTGAAGATACAATACAGAATACAGAAGAAATGCAGAAGCCAAAAGAACACTAATTTATTGCAGCATATCCCACCTAAGTTCATGAACTATGTGATCTCTGTCAGTTTCAGACATCCTGTTCCAGCAAAAGAAATCCTGTAATTGGCTGGGTTTGCTCTGAAGGAAAATTCCTTCCTTGTCCTTAAGAATTACAAGGCAGCAAGTTGCTTTAAAGTTTGCTGCTGCAAATGACTAAGCCCTTTTCATTTATTTCCTAATACTTTTCTATTAAAACTTGGATATTAATTTTAAATTACGTTGTCTTACTGAAAAGTCCCATTACAAACCAGATAAATCTGAGGCAGAGGAACAACTGCTCCCAGGACAGTACTAAGAAATCGTCTTCCAATAATTTTGCAATTGCGATACCCTGTTTCTGAGAGGACTAAACACTTTCTCCTTTATTTCTTCCAAGACACACACCATGTGGATTCGTTTATCTATTCCTCTATGCTTTTTTTTATTAGACACCTAGCACACAAAACAAAAGTTGCATTCAAGGCACCCATCAGACTTGTCTGCATTGCTAAACCTCAATGATTTTATTGCCTGGGGGAATAAAACCTGTGGAGCACATCCTTCGTTCTGCACATAAGTCCTATTTTGCGGATGCAATGTTGAAAGGCAGGTCCTGCTCTGTTTGTACACGGGCAATTGAGCAGGAAAACCAGTGGATCAGTTATTGTCTCACAGGGTATAAAAGGAATGAAAGAATCATGAAATGAATGTCTTTGCAATGTGAACTGTTTGAGTCCTGCAGCTGAGTCCTCCTGGCTGTGCCTTCCCTTAAAGTGGCCAAAAAATAAGAAATTTTCCTCCAGTATCACTTACCAAATATCAGTTTAACTCCCTACAGTTCTGTCATCTTGTACTTTGGGCATGATGGATTTCCTCAGGAAACCTTCCATTTGTCTGTCCACACATAGGACACATTTTCTACTGACATGTTGTAGTTACAGCTGGCTTCATGGGGATTCCAACAGGAATGATGCCTGGGTGAGCACATTGTAACTGTTATTTGGAGAACAGAAGGGAAATGAAAACTCTCTGACATGTTGGAGAGGAGATTGCTGGGGAGCACTGAAACATCTCAACAGCTCTCCTGCAGGCAAACTCTGACTGCATGAGGAAGCAGTCCCTCCACTGCAACCTTTCTCTGCTCTAGGCAAGGTCTGAAGCCCACCAGGGAAGGCCCTTCAGGAGCAACCAGTGACAGTGAGCTGAAACATTACTGAGGCACTGCAGCACAGGGAGCTTTGTTCTGACAACCTGTAGAGGCTACAAAGTAAGGTCAGTCATTTTAAAAGTGTCTAAATCTGGGAATTCACTATTAGGAAAACAGAAGGATACACAATGCTCTCATTCTTGTCCATTCCACTGCAACAGGGAAGCCACTGGATGCCCTCCAACCACAAAGCAACATGGATATTTCTGCTTGAAGCCCTGACTGTTCTTGGAGCTTCTCATCAACAGTAAACATTGTTTTTCAGAGTGACAGAGGATGAATAATTTCTCTTTTAAAGCTTTAGAGGAGGAGGGTGAGTGAGCAGAAATATACATATCACCAGGGAAGAGAAACAAATCTTTGTTTTTCTGCAAAGAATGGATAGAACGGATTTCTCTCAATAAAGACAATGTCATCAAAATGATTTGCAGGAGCGCCATCAATTTCTACACAATTTTAGATACAAATGTAGAAGCATTCTGATTCCACTTTCCCCTGCATTTTGATAATGCCAAAACATTATATCTCAGTGATAAAACCTCAAAAAAATTTATTTTATCATGAATCACACTGACTTTACTGTATCTGCTGTAGCACTGAATTCAAGTATTGAATACTATATCTCACAGGGATTTTGTTTATACAGAATCAGTCAATTTTATTGTGGGAAATGTCATCCACTTTTAATGTGTGGCATTTAATGTCAGTGTCATACAGAGCCTGTAAGGAAAGGCTGTGCCATGGTGAATCCACTTGTTCCAAATGTGAGATGATGCTGCTTCTCCATGCCTGGGATTGTACAGGAAAAGCTGATCATATGTGTGCAAGGCTGAGAGGTAACTGCAAGATATGTAATCCATCAACTACTTAGATGTTCTTCTCTTGGACATCCAATAATTATAGGCACTAGCCTACAAAAAAGTATCATCTCTAGATCTTTCCAGGGTGAGTCTATGAGGGAAAAAAGCACTTGCCAGTAACAGATATAGAAAATAATATTCTATAGCTAAACTGGAATTACAATGCTGCATCTAACAGGGTTTGAGATACAAGATCACCTTTGTCATGAGCAATTGAATGCTGAGCAAAGCCAAAGCACCTGAAACATTCTGTATTGCCATCAACAAAGTGAAGAACTCGATTAAAACACATATTTTAAGTACCACAAGAGATGGCTGCAGAGAAAGCCACCTTACCCCTACACATGTTCACCTTATGACTTAGTCCAACATTTCTGTTTGGATCAAAAAACACCTCTTTTTTTTCACTCTGCTCAGAAGCCAGACTTTCAGCATTAAAACAAGGGGTGCAGTTTTTCCTGGGCTGACGGGTGCATTCTGCAGTCCAGGTAGGCACTTGCAACAAGCCCCTAAGCCCTGCCTAACATCCTCTGAAGTGAGAGCACACAGGTTGTGCTGTAGATTTTACTGCCAGCCCATCCAGGCTGTCTAAATCTGGTTTTGATTTGCTGGTCATCCACTCCACAGACATTCAGAAGCCAGGAGGCTTAAAATCTACTATTGGTTTATTTTATTACGGCTCAGAAAGTGGTATCTCAACAGTTCACCAATGTGAACTGTGCACACAGGGATACATCAAGGGAAAAAGGATACACAGATTTCCTAACCTGATCTGTCAGCAGTTCTCTGGCATCAAATGCTGGTATTAGAGATCTGCAAGCTTATTCCCCCATAGGTATTCAAGGCCCTCACTCCCTTGTTATTCTGCATCCTGTACAAAAATCAAGGCTTAGCTTCATTAGACAGCTTGGTGACCACAAACTTTCACCTCCTGCTTCCCTGCACCCTCTTGAGGCCCAGGTTTTCTATCCTCCTGATTCAAGATATGAGAATCAAGTTATTTTATTTCACCAACAGTTAATTAACAGCAAATATGTACTTATGTTTTTTATCTTTACTGGTTTTGTTCTTTAAATCTGACTACAGTTTGTTTTGGAGCTGAGCCTAGTTAGAAGGTTTCCATGAGCAGTCCCTAGATGAGGGCAAATTTAAGTTAAATTTTGCTGGGATTTTTTCCCCAGCTCATCTTCTTTTCTTTCACCAGGTGAAGATGATCTAAGTTGGCCCAGTTTTTGTTCTGTCTTTAAAAAACGTGCTTTTAACACAGAAAAACAGATGTATTTGTTCAGAGAGCAAAAGCAGATCATGATCTGGCAAAAGACTGTCCTATGTACTCAGAACTTTAGGGCCACCCTGTGCATTTAGATTGAGTGTAATTTCCATGTTTGGTTTTGAAGCTCATCATTTTGAAGCTCATCTCAGAATTCTTCAGTGAAGAAGCTGCAATCCAGAGTGCTGATGTGAAAATCCCAGAACATCAAACCCCTGTAACAGAAATGCCAGCAGCTTTATGTGAAAGCAGCACTGTTGGATGCTGGAAGATTAATGGCATATCCAGGGTAGGCACTGGAAGGAGACCTCCAGAACACAGCATTTCCACACTGGGCAGTAAAGGCATGATTCAAACATTGCAGCATTTACCTGGGAACTGCAATGAAATACATTGCTATCCATTACTTAGGATGCCTTCTGGATGTAGCAGCAATATCCCTGCTTTGACACAGAAAAGGCATCCAAGAACAAAGAAGATCCATGGAATTCACATGGCTTAACTAGCACAGCTCAACTCTGCACTCTTTTAAAAGTCCTTGCAGAATCAGGACTTTTTCATATGCTTAACACTGGAGAAAAATATCACACTTCAGTTTGCATCTCAGTGTGAGATCAATGCCAAAATGTATTGTCAGAAGGGAGAAGCAGTTTTTAATGCAATAATAAATCCCTCCTATTATACACACACCCCCACACCTGTCTGTGGAATAGTGTTTAATTAGTTAATAAAGGAGAGGCAACATATAAATTATGATATCAAATCTCTTCAGTTTGGAGAAGCAATCTCATTCATAAGGGCTGATCTAATACTCCTTAATTTTATGCAGTATTACAGGTTCTTTTACAAAACAGACATTATGATCATTGAAATGACAACTCTGTATAAGAAAGAATTCACCGACACCTTTAATTTTTACCCATCTTCAAATCACTGTCATAGCAGCCTATCCTTCACCTGCTTATACCCATCCTTTTCAAGCAGCTTCTGAAAAATTCCTTCACACTGCTTCACTGATAGTCATGCCTTGCTCCTATGAGCAAAACATGAGAAACTAGAAAATGCAGCTCCTTGAAAAACAGGTTTGCTCCTATTTTCTTTTTCTTTTTTAATTAAGAATCGAGAAGAAACACTTTAACAAATAAGAAATTCAGTGTAAAGTACAGTTGACATTTTCCCCATACAATCTTCTTATCTGTCATCTTGTGTTGACTGGGAGAAAAGTAACAAATTGGGGCAGACTAAATTAACAAAGCTCTCATTATTGACTTCCCAGATCAAGACTGTCCTTCCTGTCAACCCATGAACTTCTGGGACCAGGACCACTCATCCCACTTGACCTTAGCACCACATCTGAGCATCTCACACCCCTGCACCTTTTTGCAAAGACAAGCACAAAGAACAGTTTCAAGGCAAGAGCCTTGAAGTGGTGGAACTGGCCACTAGGGCAGGCAAATGTGAGATTCCATGCTTTGGGCAGCACAGAGAGATGTACCAGAGCTTCACACATCCCTGGTGAGTGGCTAGAAAGACATCAATTTAGAATTTAATTGCTTCTGATTTTCTCTTAAAGAATGTGAATGAGAAATTCTTTATTGAGAAAAAGTTTTAAATTTATCTTGAATCAAAAGCATTTTCCTCCCCATTTTTTTCTTTCAGCTACCAAACCGAAAGACTCAACTATGCATGCAAACCTAAACCCAGTGTTGCACACTGATGGAGACAGTTACCTCTTCATTTCCACTGCATCAAGTTCTATCTACCAGCCTCTGTTGATACAGTCTACAAAAGATGGCATTTGTAACAGAAGTTGTTAATGCTTCTAGAAAATAAAATCATATTCTGAAATTACCGCTCCCATTGTGACCTCTTAATTCTCATAAAGCAGGTGATCCTGGTTAATGACTAAAACACAAACATCTGCTTATCCCCCTCAAAAAAAAAATGGATTAATAAAGCTGAAATTACACAGTTAATGGTGTGGATAGTCTCCCACAGAAGTGTGATCACATTTCAGAACATTACATCTAGCTCAATTTTAATGAAATTAAAATCAATTACTATTGCTACATCCTCTGCTATTTTAAGCCTCCTATGGTTCCATAAACAATAACAGCAAGGATACATTACCATGCTTTTGGAAGAAAAAAATAATTCAGTAAAGGAAGAAATATAGTCTTTTATCTGTAACCACTACACATATTATTCTACACTCTGACATAAATCTGAAAAAGGCAAAAATATCTGTAATTATATAAGAAAGTTCTAGTCAAAGCAAGGAAACTGCATAACTGACAAGTTGCTGTGTAATGCCTTCCAATAAGCATGTCATATAGTTTTTAGCTGAAAATGAGAAGAAGCCATGAATTATTCAAGAACTTGCCCATTTGTTACCAAAACTACTTTGTCATGTAAATGAGTAGAGTTTTGAAATTTCCCGGAAAAAAGTATGTCCCAGAATTTGATCCAAGATCAATTCTTTATTTTTCACAAAGGATTTGCATTAAAATGTTTCAGAGTATTAAACCAGTAACTTGATTATCACAACAATGACTGCTTATGAAAAAAGCACAGCTCCCTTGAAACATATAAATCACCATCTTCCCGTAACATTTCAAAATCAGGGACTTCACATCACACCCAACCTCTGACAGAGGAGCTGATAAAAGAATAACTCCAAAGGCTGCAGCACAGTTCAACTGATGACTTTGGCAGATATATCCAATATTTAAACTGGATCTTGGTGCCCAGTACAAACCAACACAATCCAGGGCACAATCTTTGATTTCAGTAGCACTCCTCAGGATCAAAATGAGCTGAGGCAGCTGAGACAGCAAAACTCAGCAGAGATGGACAGAGAGTAAATCCTGGCTTCTGAACAGTGCTGTTACTTGCTGTGATACTCGTTATTTAATTCATGGAACGTGTCTAATTTCAGTATGGAACAGCAGACAAGGATGAAGCAAACTTATTATCTGAAACTGAATAGTTTAAAACCAAATCATACAAAGTATCTGTAAACTCATTTTAATTCAAAACTGGATCATTTAAGGAATATTTATTCATTCATTCTTTAAAAGTCCTCTTTTTTATCGTCTCTTTTTAGGCATAGAGATGACATCCACATCTACATGATGGAAATCACGAGCTCCAGCACATGTTTAATTTAAGGCTCATCCAACAGTTCCAAGATACTTCTGAGAAATGCATTTTGGTGCCTTACTGAACAAGGTCTGCTTAAATGTATGATAAATCATAATTGTGTATTGAAATAAACATTTCTTCAAAACCAGACAGAACTGTAACTCCCCATGGCCTGATCCCATCAAAATAATTCAAACTGTAACTCTCTAATAACTCAGAAGATTTGAAACAAAGTACTTAAACAAAACACTTCATGATTTTATAAGTATCAGGTTCTGAAAGTTTACAGCAAATTGAGAATTCGCAAATTTTGTACTTAAAAAAAAGAAGTAATTAAGTGAAAGCACGTTAATTATAGCTGTTGGATGAAGTAACTATAATTACTAGGGAAACTAATTTTGAGACAAAGCATTATGTGACATATATGAGAATAAAAAAATTAATATGTATTAACTGGATGAATATCTAAATTCTAATAGCTAAAATTATTTTTTTTTTAGCAATATCTAATATTCCATAGATTATTAACCAACAATCCCCACATTCTTATTTAGACTTTAACACAATACTCACCTCAGAACACATGTGTAGAAACCACTGTCTTGCAGCTCAACCGAGTGAAACCATATGGAATCTTCATCCTTGCTCATCCTAACTTCGGAAAATATAATGGGTTCTTCTAAATCTCCTTTGTTTTTGTACCACATAAGCCTAAGACCTGTGCTTTGGGCCATGCTATAATTAGTTCTGATATAGCTGTAGAAAAGGGCACATTTCACTCGGACTGGTTCACCTGCCAAAGCCATGTATGTCTTGAGATCCACTGACCAGTCAATGCAACCATCAACTGAAAGCAAAACAATAATAAAGAAATATTAGACACAGACACATTTTTCAATATAGTGAAAGGCAGTTTGGGAAATGCAACACAGTACACATTAAAAGAAATGGCTTTTGGCATCTGCTGAATTGTTTTAAGGTAATATGGAAGACGTAAAGCAGTTATTGGCAGCTAAGGGGTTTCATGCACCTTTTTAAATTACATGTAACGGTGAATGTGCAGGCAGTAAGTAGAGCACACTAAGCTTGCTCAATTCCACATCTTTAGAATATCATTACTTTCATCCCCAAAACACTAATTATTTATTAAATAAACCAAGTGTTTTGCACCTTAACTGCTTGCCCCTGTAAACCAGTTTTGAATTCTCCAATTCCTTGTTGGAAGAAAACGTACATTGGCATTTGATGCCAATCTTATCCCTTAAAACTTTTCTATCCACCTCTGTTAATTATGTTATGCAGAAAAAATCCCCAAATAACAGATGTGACATTTAGAATTTTCTTTTCAAAGCAGTTTCACATAGTTTGGTTTTTTCCCTACAGCCTAATCCAGCTGTAGAGGTCTGTATTATATACAACAGGATACAATTACAACATCCTGCCTATGCAATCAAACTTAATACAGGAGTCATACAAATAAAAAAGGACCTCTTTTGATATTCTTTTCAGCAAAAACTTTTGAAACTGTTTTCTTGGTACTTCACTCTAAAATTAACCTACATCAGACAGTTTAATAAAAGATCACCTATCCCTACAATTTTTTCTCCCATTGCTATTATCTTAGTTACAATACAGACCTAGCACATGCACACATATCAACATATCACTTATCAGAGACCTTTTAATTCGACCTTTTTCATTGCTGGAAAAACTATAAGCTTGAAAATAAGTCAGGAATAAAACCAAAGAAAAAGATTTCAAAAGCAGGTCATCAAAAGGCAAAAACAATACCTAACATTGATAGACTTCATTAAATATGTAGCTTTTAGAATTTATTGATCATATTAAGCTACAAGTAAATGGAACATCTTTACCCTTAATGCAGCATCTCAGATTCTACCACATAACTCTCAAGTTGCCTCTTGTGCACTTACAGTATCAATTCTCATACTATAAATGTTGGATATCCTCATACACTTTTTATTTAATACACATTGTTAATTGCATTCTGTCATCAAGTGATTTTTTCATTTACTTCCTAAACAAAGGTAGCGAACAAAATTTTCTGTACATGGAATATCACCTCTGATCCTACTTTTGGTGACTTTTAAAGCCTTTTATTTATGTCTACCAAGTTTTGAGGTTTCTCTTTAATCATTGAAAGGTAACCATGACAAATGGAAGGTTTTAATTTTCCCATTGCAGTAAATCAGCTTTAAGTGTTGTGATCACATGAGCCACATGTTAAACTTGTTGACACTGACCACTATAATACTTTTCTGATATAAAAACTTCCATGTAACATCTTGCTGCAAAACAAACTTGTTAAAAAAAACAAAAAACCCTAACAATCTCAGGAGGGAAGGCAAGCCCATTACTCAAAATATTAGTCATGACAGATTTGATAGGTGAAGGGATATCATGGAACACCTTTACCCCCAGGGAGTTTCCTGTTCCTGCCCCCCGCTCCACAGGCAGGTGCAAAAGCAGCAGCTATTTGTGCCAGCTGACTTCTTTCTTCATCAAAAAAGCCCCCAAACCAAACCCTTCACCTGAATTTGTGTACACAGTTAACTGTTCCACTTAACTTCAATTTTGATTTTCATTCTTTTTGCTGACAATATCCTACTGATTTAAATTAAAATCCATTGCTTTTAATGGCTGCTGTTAATGACATCAACTGAAAGGCCAGTAGCAATTTACTGATGTTCCTTTTCCTCACTGCTTCTGCTGTGTCCTTCCTCTAACACTTGGAGACACACACAGTAGGACAAGCTTGGATAATCATTATTTGAAAGTCGTGTACTGGAGCACTTGTTCTCAGTGCATCTCCTCCAGGTTTATAACATCCTTCACCATGACCAAAGTTGCACACTGTAACTCGAACATGCCCTTGCCAGGACCCCAAGAAACATCACATTGACCTCTCTCTGTCTCTGCTGCTGCTGCACAGACATGGGCAGCCCACAGCAGACCTGGAGAAAGAATCTGGTTCTCCCAGTCCTACAACCCCATCCGATCCACCTTCACATTAAATGCCTGGTTCTGACAATATGAATTATTTTATATAGGTGACAGGAGTTTTACATTGAGCAGGTGTCATCCTACTCCACACAGAGCTTCCTCAGAAAAACTCTGTGCTTTTTTTAAGTCCTGCTCTTTAGGCAGGTGTGATTTACAATTAAAGAACAGTGCAGAGCTCACAGCTGCCTTCTCTCAGCGAGGGATGTGCAATGCAGTGCTGAGCTCTCCAGATGGCTCATCCCTTGTTCTCCAGGACACACAGGAATTCCCAAAGGTATTCTCTCTCTACTGTCATTTAGCAGTCACAGAAGTCTAAGTAGGGCTGTAAGTTGAAATGAATACAGGTGTCCAGGACTGGAATTTAGATCTAAACTAATTCAGCCAATCTAATTATCTCAGCCAATCTAATTAATTAATTAATTCTGTCACTCTTGTGTCAGTCAAATCCTGTCACACCACCTAATTCTTTCAAACCTGTGCTGGTTCAACAAAGTTAAACCACACCAAAGAATAACTAACAATGAGACACACATGGAAAGCTTGTGGATCAAGTTCAGCAGTGCCAGGTTTTTTTTATTTCACAGAGAGTCACAATTAGTAGGAGTTATGTAGTTAGGAACTGACCCAATATGGAAATCCAAATTTGGAAGCTCAAAATACCTTGCTTCCAATGATATTTCTCCCATATCCACACCAAACTTGTAAAAGCACAGTTCAAACAAACACTAAGCAACCCTCAGTGCCATTCAATCTGCCTTGTCCTCCACTTTCATTTGAAAATTTATTTTCCCTTCTTGAATGCACTTCTAATTTCAGAATTTGAGCTACTGAAGTATAGGAAGCACAGTGGAATAGATGAAAGGCATCTGAACAGTAATTTACAACCAGGTCACCAGAGTGGCTAAAAACCCTCTCCAACTGTCCCCAGAGGACACTGCAGTGGTGGGGCCGGAGCTCTGTTGGCCATTGCCAGCGCTCCAGAGCAGGCACCGGACAAGGCGACCTGGGCCCAGCAGAGCACCTGCAGCCCAAGGAAGAAATGAAAGAAAAGGAAATTTACACTAGAGACTTTTTTTCCTGTTAACAGTATCTGAATGAAAGAATTTGAGCAGCCCAAAGGAGGCTGTCCCCAACAGGGAGTGGGGTGGAGGGGGAAGGTGCAGGCAGGCTGCTGCCCATGGTCCTGTGTGCCCCAGCTGCTCCCCTGTGACAGCTCTTCCTGCAGCAGGCCAGGAGGGGGTAATGACAGAGAAAAGAGCACACAGGGAACAGAATAACAAGTCATTATAGCATTGATGACATCTGTGGAGGGGAGAAGTCTCACGGAGCACCTTGACTAAATCTTAATTATTGAAGAAAGACTAATCAAACAGGAGCCAAGTTTTTCCCCTTGCTCTTTTTTTCTTGTTAAATACACAGGTAAGAATGTTTCCTCTTCTGAAGCTGTTGAGGCTAAAATCTAGGTCAGGCTCCCTGCACTCACATGGAAACTGGAATTTTTTCCTCTTGCTGTGCTGTCAGTCACTGGAGCGTGAGCATTGTTAGATTCGTTTGGAGTATTCTCCAAGCTGTCATTACAAATGACTGGAGTTGCTTAGGTGGAGTTCAGCACTCCATTATCCAGAACAAAGTTTGCTGTCATTTTTTCTGGGCTGGCTCTCAATATGTAATATAATCATGTTGGTGAGAAAAATAATAGCATTAGAGAGGCACTTATATAATAAATGTATATACACCATTTCTCTGCTACCCTATAATCACCTGGTAAGTGCCAGACAGAAAACTTATTCAAATTAAATCCTGTCTATTGTGGATGCTTATTTTACACACTTCCAAGTTTTTTTAATTTGGAACACTAAGAGACTATAGAAAACACTGTCCCATTTTTATCTCAGATTCCTTAGGGAAAGTGGTCTGCCCACCTATCTGTCAATCTTCCCCATCCCCTTTGCATAACTTCTACCCCAGCTGACTAAATTCAACCCTATTGCATAGAAGATGAAAGTGCTGAGGAGTGCTCTCTCCTGTATGGGTGCAGAACAGCGTCCCACTGTCCCCTCCATGAGCTGGGAAACAGCAGCAGTGAAGCACAGTGCAGCCCAAAGGGGCCCATGCCAGTCACCTACCCAGGCTACTGCAACCTGAGCAGAGAGCAAACTGAAAATGAAGGCTACAAAACTATTAAGGAAAATATAGATTGAGTTGGCTGACAATAAGTTATTGTACTTTTATGTCAGCAATCACCCAAAGCATGTACTGCATCTTCTTCCTCAACATTTCCTGGCAATTTCCCATTACTCTTATTTTAAATAAATCTAGTTGTCTAGGGAGCCTAGATGCATTTTAACATGAACCATAATAATTTATAAGCAATTATAGAGGAGCATGTACATCGTCTCTAAGTAATTTGTCTTTCTGATTGCTGTCACATGAATAATTTTTTGCACTGCACATCTGCCTGTTATAATTTTTATAGGGATCTGTCACCTACAGCAATTTATATCATAGCATTGTTAAACATGTTTGCCTACCTTGTTACCTGAAAATCTCATTTTAAATTGAAATAATCTACAAATAAATCATTAAAAAAATAATACACTAACTAATGTATTAAATTTATTGCTCTGCAAAGCAGGCAATGCTTGTGACTCTAGGTACACAGTCAGAAATAAAACCACCATTCCTCTAATACAAGAGTTATATTTTTATGTATATGTTAGCTGTAGGACAGCAAAGTCCAGGAACTGATATCCATCATGCTCAGGGTTGGCAGACACATAGCAGTGATAGATGCACTCCATTAAGAATGTCCAAAGAGAGATGCAAATTTTTTAGAGTCTTAAAGGGGAGAAATCAGTTACAACCTATGAATTTTTGGCAACTTGGGATTTTCAGATCTTGATTCTGGAGAAAAGGGAACACACCCTGCATTTGAACACTTTAGCAGCTTTGGCTGGACATGATTGTCTCAAGGGTCAGGGTGTTGGATCAGCCTCACCAAATGCAATTGGTTTCACATCTCTGGACTTTTGGCTGCACTCTGCTAATGCTGCTGCAGTGCTTGCAGACGTCTGCCAGCTTCTCATCACAGCCTGGCACTGCCATGTGAGACCTGAACAGCAGCAGAGCCCACTTGTGTGTCCTGTCTCCTCCCTGAGCCCTTCCCTGCTCCTCAGACCATGAGCTGTGGGACCTGAGCTGCCTAAAAACTGCCAGCAACCACCACACCCTTCCCAGTATTCTTTAAACACTCCAGTGCTCAGACACACATTTGCTGGTCAAAGAACACTTTGCAAATAACAGACTCTTGACCACTTTGTGCACTGCTCAAAATCACAGATCTTACCTCCAAAGCATGGTGAGGTCTCTGTGTGTGGAGCTCCCCCATCTTAGCTCACTGACCAAAGTAGATGATGAAAGAACACTCTCGTAACTGTTAATAAAAATTCACTCTACTGAGACACATCTGAGCTGGTATCTCTGACATGCAGAGCAAGTCACCTGGCTTTACAAGGGAGAAGCCCATGCTGGCAATACTCCGGGAGTGGGTGGAGGGTGGCCTTGTCCAGCAGCAGAGGAGCATTTCCAAGAGCAGGCAGGGAGGGGAGGAGGGGGAAAGTTCAGGTAAAGTGTCTATCATCTCCCTTTTCTGTGAGTTTTACCCTTTGAATCAAGTAGACTCTAGGTTTTGACTCTATGTCCATATTTTAAGTGCATTTTAGAAAAAATTCAAATAGTTTTCCCCTGAGGGACACACAAAAAAATATCTGCTGGAGATAAGATCACTTAGAAAATAACAAATCTTCAGCAAAAACAAGTTTATTGTGGTTCAATATGGGTGAATTTTGCCATGCTTGTCCTACAGTCCTGTCAACAGCTATTACTAATCCTTTTCTATGACAGTAACACCTTGTTTCAGCAATAAACCAAGATTTTTTTTTTGCTGCAGAAACACAACATCTGAGAATAGGATCACTCACTGACTTTGCAGTTTCTCTACTCTGATCTGATTTTCTGAATATTTTCCAGCAAAAATTAGACTATTCAAACTTACTGGTGAAAATGCTTGGGACTTTCAAGGCATATAAAAACACAAATACTCCAAAATTCCTAAGCCAAGTAATGATGAGTGAAAAAAATCTTCATTAAATTTAGCAACATGCAAACGTTCCTCCAAATCTGGGCCAAAAATAAGGAAAAATTAATTTAAATATCATTATACACTACCTAACTTTTTTTCCTAATTTTGATCAAAGCTTTAAATTTCTGCAGGATGGACTGAAAGGTTTTTAAGACTTGCATATGCTTCATTTTTTTGACCAGTTTTTCTTATGATCCACAGCTAAACAACCCAACTGAAATGTCAAATATTCCAGCCGAACACTCATTATTTCCTTTGAGGTCAAACTCTCTGTAAATATATACTGCCAGAGGTTCAAATAACCACAGATTGCTCTGCCCTGAATTACATATGCATATGGAGCCAGGAGCATTTTAGCCTTGTATTGAAAATGCAAAAGAAAGAACATACTGGTAGATCACCAAAATTCTCTAGGGAGAGAAAAACCCCTGAACAAAGTCTCAGCTTCCAGAAGCGATGGCATATTAATGAGGTCAAGGCTTAGAAATTATATTTGAAGAATGAAAATGCTGCAGCAGAGTCAGTAGAAGGACTGGACAGGGGCATTTCATCCCCAAGCACTTGTCAGAGCCAGCTTTTCAGGTGCCACTTTATCACAGGGGTTTTCTGGAATGCTTGCTGATGGAAAGAAGAGCAAATCACAGCTGGCAGGTTAAGGATTTTGCTGGAGACAGGGAGGTCTGAGACACATTCTGTGATGGAAAGGAAATCTCTGTTCTCATCATATTCTTTGCTACCTCTTCCAAGTCAGATGTTCCCAGAGACAGATGGAACCTGAAGTGCCCTTCCAAAGCTGTGCTCTTTGTGTTCAGCTGATCGCTCTGCTGAGCACAGAGAGGGGGAGGGCACTAAAGCAACTCTTTAAAATGCAGCATATTCACCCTAAAAATGAGTATTTGGTGACCTTGATCTCCTAATCACTTCAGTATCTGGCAGGTTTTTAAAGAGCCTGTGTTGAAGTAAACAGTACAGAAATTGGAACTTATAAAAGTGGTTTGGTTTAAAATATTCAGTGTAATGCCTTGACTCTCTGCAGCTGTCACCATGTTAGAAAACAATGTGAAAGGCACCTTGAAAATCAACAGCAGTACAGACAGGACATGAACAATAAAGAAATCATACTTCATGGCTTCATGCTTTCATGCATTTTGTGAAGTCCCAGCCATGGGTTCAAAGGATGTGCCCAGCCTGTCCTGCCTTCTCAGCCCCCCCAGCACTGCCTGGCCCTGCCCTTCCCACTCCAGTTCCTCTCCTGCCATGGGCAGCAGATTTGGGAGAGCTGTAGGAAAGGTCATTGACAAATCTCCTTCCTCTGCCCAGCCTCCCCCTTTGCTTCAAGGCAGTAAAGCCAAGAGGGTGATCTGCAGCAAACAAGGTATCCAAACCACTAAACTTCTTTTCTTCTTTGAGAATCTATAAATTAATAGCTATTTCTTCAAAGTCAGCCACGAAATAACATGATTAAATTAGCACCAACTAGCCTGGGAACATTATCTTAAGCAAAGAAAAGTATGTTGCTCTAGATTGAAGTGGCCAGATCAGATACAGGCTGTTACATCTGTTTCTTGGACTGAACAAGTAACAAAACCTTTCTGTTTAAATCCTAAAATTTAAATTCCATAAATTAACAACTCAGACAACAAAAAAGTCAGTGCAAACACTGGTATGAACTCAAAGGCTTTAAATTAGTGTTCATCCAGATCTGAAACCTGTCTGAAGATGGGATTGTCTTTTCTTTTCTTGTCCACAAAATCTAGTAAACAAAAATAATTCTCTTTTCCAACCTTCAAAACAGGGAAAAAAAGTCACTTTTTTTCTAGCATGTTGCACAGAGGATGTTGCCATTTTCGTTAGCTCTTTGGATTCCTGAGGGAATCAATGAATGATGGAAAAGCTCAAAGAGAGACTTCCCAGCATCTCTGATACCTCTTTGGTGCACAGAACTATATTCAAAGGAGACAGAAAGAAAGAAGAATCAGTGTGTAAGGAAGAACAGTTAACTTATACCAATAACAGGTAAAACAGACTGAAAATATTTTTTTGCATTTATAAATAAAAGCTTTATCTTAACACAATTTCAGGTAAGGAGCAACACACTGAAGACACACTTCATACCTGAAGGTATGTGCATTTAATACTTTATGTGCTGTTGACTACACGTGAGCTCTTTAAGGACACTACATTAACCATGTAAAATTTCACACAGTTCTGTTTGCATGTCTTTAACACCATGCAAACTTTGGGAACAAAGCTGAATTAATCTCAATAATCAATGATTCTCTTTTTACTAGTTTCCTTGTATAAAGTGACTTAAGGTAAAGTGAATGAAAACTAACTCCCAGATCAGGCAGTTGTAGTCTCAAGTAATCACAAATCAGAAAACTCTATATCCACTGCTTGTTATTCTCAGAAGGGAGTAGTAGAAAAGAATTGTGAATAATAAGAATTCAAAATTAAAGACAATGAACCTCTATTAACTTGGTAGCCCTGTGAGGTAGAATTACTGTTGAACATACACAAGATTTTTTTATGTGGCATGTGATTTTCAAATATGTGGACAGTTTGAATTGGATTATCAGCTCTGAGGACACAGTCCTCTTGAGTTTGGATTAGGTTAGGAAGATGGGCTCCCTGTTGAATACACAGGGCTAAATTAATTTCTTCCACTGTCTGTACAGGAGAATCCTTGAGAGACACAGGTCTGCTGTAAGAGCTCCTACCACACCTCACCTGTGGCAGAGGCAGAGTGCTCGAGAGAAAAGGAGAGCAAGGAGACTATCAAAAGAGCCCACCACCAGAGGAAAGCAGGACTGGGTTATTCCTGGGGATGATCTCCATGGAGTTTGTGCAAGGTTTAAGCAATCATTCACTGGGACACCTCAGCAGAGACTTTGCTGGTAACCCAAATTCCCCATTTACCATGGGCAACTGGTGCCTGACCAATGCACCTGCCTGTCTCACAGCCAGCTGTGCCATCATCCCGGGCCTCGGAGCGGAGCCAGATTCCAGACCTCCAGGGGTCTCTTCCAAGCCACCTGACCCTATGGCTTGTCCTAGCACTAACACAGCCCTTCACAACTCACAGATGCACAAAGGGAGCCTTTCTCACAAATATCCAGACCTGGGTGGACACCTGCACTACCCTACTCATTAATAATTTAGTTTCTAGCTTACAAAGATGTAATCAATCGATCAGAAGATTACCAAGGGTAATCTTTACCCTTTACAAAAAGGGTACAAAACTGGTTCCCCATCATAAATGGAGAATGAATGTTTTGGAGCTTAGATATCTGTAAAATACTGGATGATCACACAGCAATGTTAAAAAAAAAATAAAAAAAGAGAGAGAATGCCCAATTTTCGATCAGGACATACACAAGAATAGAAGGGAACAAGTCAAGTTCATCTAATTTACTTGCAACAAATAACTAGCTTTGGTCATTTGCTTTGACTCTATGCATTTACCTTTGGATATCTAGAGACACTTGCCATTTTACAATTGCTGTGCCATTCTTCCTGTTATCTGGCACAGATAATTTCAGCTGCAGTAAGCCAATTACCATTTCTACTTGCATGACAGGAGGACCTCTGTCATGAAAAGGTTGTGACCCACACTCTAGCCTAGGTTGCAATTCCTCCTCTTATTTTAATTCATTATCTACACGTATGCAGCAGAATTTAAATAGGAAATTCTCCTGACTGCAGATCACATTCGATTATATTTCAGTAAAATGAACATTTACAAATCAAAAGAGTATTTGCTTTTATAGGATAGTCATGAATAGAAGTGTTAGTGGGTTATTTGATTAAAATTTCTGTAAGTGATGAATTACAAAATGCTTTCAAAAGGAGATATTTTTAAACAGTAAACATTGTTCACTTGTTTCTTTTTAAAATAAATAAACAGGGTTATTCTAATTGCAAACCATTATAATTACATGTAAGAAAGAAAAATGAAGGATGATTGAAAAATGAGCCATTACAAGAGCTACCAGAGCTACAGATGTGTCTCTCTAGGTAAAGTGGCAATGCAGTGCTGTGCTCTGGAACACACCACTGCACCTTTGCTTAGAACACCTTTACATTTATATATCCATTTTCCAAAAGCTGCCAATTGTAACATCCTGCAGCACTCCATCCACCGGCAGCCCCTCGCCTTCAATGGGAAAAGGGTCATGTTGATGGGACTGCATCCACGCCCTTTTCTGAAAAAAAGGCCCTAGGGGAGACTGCCATCACAGCCCCCCCATGGCCTGCCAGCTCCCCAAATCCCCACCCACTTCCAGATGAGCTGTGAGCAGTGACTCTGAGCAGGACTGGTCACCAGTACCACCACTCCTCTCAGTCCCCTCTCAAGCTCCCATCCCTGAGACCTTGCTCCTCCCTTGCCCCAGCCCCAGTGACCATCCCTTATTGGGGTAGGGGGGCTATTTTGTCATCACCAGAACTACAGATCCACACATGGTCCCATTCCTAAGGACTTCATCCTATTTCAAATTATTTTCCAAAGTCTTTACTTAGAGCAGAGGCAACACTGACTGAAATCCCACAAAAACCGGCTCTGCTTCAAGCTGACACAAAGCAGTGACTGTCTTTAAATGAGGGCCACCATAAAGCAGATAGACTCTAAACCAGCCCAATTTAGCCTTCTCCTCACACTTCCTTGTAACTTCATGAGCCAGAAACAAAACTGGCAACAGGAAGATTTCATTTATTAGTAAGCAAAAGTAACAAACTGCAAATACTTCATTACTAATACATCATTTGCTCAGAACGACACAAAACAAACAAGTCTGTGTTTTATTCATGGGCCTCCTGACATCCTCAATGGCCCAGACTCACTGCAAAACATGCAGCTGTTGCTTGTTCCACTGAAAAGGGATGGGAAGATGGAGATGTTTGAGCTCCAGGGCTGAGGCTGAGCAAAGGTGGGAGCTGAGAATACGGGAGGGGAGCTGGAGAGCTCTTGGTACCTCAGGCCTTTCTTTGGATGTCAACACATCCTCCAGGTGGGACACTGCCCTGCAGCCCCTAATCCATCAGCACATCATTATTAAATCATCACAGTGCAAGGTAAAAGGCACCTCTGAAACTTGTTGTAAAAACCTCCACCTGAGCCACTGATAAACCAGAAAAATTGCACAACTGGAGCAACATGTTTAATTAATGTCTCTCCACTGGTTACCCAATACACAGTAAGCAATGTGGAGACTGCTCATTTGCTCACTCACTCCCAGTTTCTTATTCTAACCCACATTCCATCATTTCCTGTCCCCATCTTGGGAACTGACTGCGATACAGCTTGAAGACAACAGTATTTTAATATTTTAAAATTATTAATATGGCAAAGCATGGAGGTGACTACACCTGGACTGGCCAGTGTAAGGATCACCAAAGAAAACCACTATGTTTTCCATTTAAGAAATCCTGCTTTGAAACATGGAAAATCAGTACTTCAATTCTTAAACAGAAAAAAACTCACAGTGATTAGGGAAGACAGGACAGAAATGCAAAACTAGATCCCTTCTTTCTCCATCTTCTTCATAGAGAGGGGACTCATTTCGAAGCCTGGCTGAAGCAACCTCACTCAGTTTGAGGCTGCAAATGCTCAGTGCCTGGAGGACTCCCACCCCTGCTCAGGGCAGGCAGGCTGTCCCTGCTCCTCTCAGAGGGCTCCTGCCTCTCACATCAGGGCTGGGACTCTCCTGTCTGCCAGTCCCTGATCCTTCCAGCACTGCCCCTGCTAAACCCAAGCAGAATTCAGCAGATAGTGGGGAAGTTTCCCAGTGGGGAAGCTGGAGATGGGAGGGAAGATTAATTATGACACACAGGGTTGTGAGTGGATGCATTCCCAATTAAAAATGCTCTATTTAATTCAACCCAATTTTATTATAATTTTGATTATATTATTTTTTCCAGCTCACAATGACAGATTTTTCAATTGAGATGACAGAACTGTCATCTGTCCAGCTCTACATCTGAAGGAAGAGGAAAATGACTGTTCCCAGCTGAAGAGGAAAAAGCACACAGGAGGCATGTGACCTCAGGGCAGGGATTTTGGGTACAGACAGGGAAGTGAAGTGAGCGGTGTCTGACAGACTAACACATGTTACTGGGGCACAAAAAAAAAAAAGCACTTTGAATCTGCTCTTATCGTGGTTAAAGCAGAATTTAATGGCAACAAATCATTCTTGTTTTCACAAGATACAGGGTCCAGCCTCAGAGGTGTGGATGGCATCCAGCTCCCACGGAGATCAGTGCACCCCACACAACCTCTGCATCCTGCAGCACTGGGATGACACTCCGGGGAGCACGTCCCTACAGCAAACCCTCTTTGTGAGAGGGGAAAAAGAATAAAACAGAGGCAGGCTCTGTTAGAAACAGGCACATGCATCAGAAATAAAGATGCAGGCGTCATGCAAACTGTGTTAAGGGAACTGCTGATAAAGAGGATTTCTTCCAAGATAAAGACTGTCTGTCGCATTTCTATTAAAAATAAGATTATCACCAACACAATCATATTTTTTCATGCGTCACTTGTGAAATAAATTATATTTCACTGTGAGGTTGACAGTGTAAGAAACACAATTAGAATGATTTACATATTAAAGACATTATTATATCTTCATTGTAAATATTTCCATCGTGATGACTTTGAACAGAATCTTTGAAAAACAGAAATATAAATATCCTCATGCCAGATTTCACATAATCTGAAATCATGCTGTGTCAAATTGTCAATTTTAAAAATTCTCCTCAGCCATTACAAATCCTATTTTAATCTCTCCAAAGACTCATCTGCTTTTACATAATTGAAAATAACCACTGCTTGTAATGTGTTCATTTGATGTGCAGTGAATAACGTGGTGCCAAAACCCTTCTAGCCAACCACTGTTTTGAAAAACTGCACTAAGCTTTCAATCTCCAAACTGCCTAGGGCCGCATAAACCTTTACAATGCAATTTTTTTATTGTTTAATGCTAAATATTCCAAATTATGTCATCAAAATCATGAGAGTTGTATTTTTTTTCCTCTTCCCTGGGACTGATTAGTGTGTCTTCAGTAAGAAAGATAAGCAAATACAACCTCATTAACGAGCTACGAACTTTAGATAACAAAAAGCACCACTAACAGCCCAAGTGCTATTGAACGGCTTCTCCTGTGAGAAGAGACAAATTCACTCAGCAGGAATCATGGACCTTGCACTTCTTTGCTTCTATTTGCATACATTTAAAAATAGTCCTGGTACTCCAGAGAACACAGCTAACATGAAGGATGTGAGGGATGACAGCAGAGTTCCACCAGACACCCAAACACAGGCATGGACAAAGGGGACCAGGGTTATAAGAATACGGTGCAAGAAGAGTGACTTTCAACCTGGTTTTGCAAACTCTGCTTTAATTAGGAAAGGATTTCTCAAATGCCCATGCATCTTCAAAGTTTGTGCTGGGAAAACCATTTACTGCTAAATGGCAATGTAGGCTGCATGCTAAATATTCTGATTTTTTGGTTCTCTGAATAGCTGTTACCCCAACATTCTTCCTGTCTACCTTGGGTTTTTTAACAGAATTACATATAGCCTGCAGCTCCAAATCTAAATGAAAAATGGAGCTCCAATTGAAACTTAGGATAAAAAAGAAGGCAAAAGTTAATGAGATTTAAATTAGTAACAGCCAAAGCTTTCCCTTAAAGAAAACATTATCGATTTTAAAGAGCTACCTAATGAAAAAGAATGGCACACATTTAAGACTTTGCATGAACTACATTAGAGTTTCATTTGTAATAATAAATAAGGATGTGCTTTACAGTCCAGTTAATCAGCAGGATTTATGTACATATTTTTATGAGTTAACTACACATTCCCTAAGCCCTTAATCACAGTTCTGGGTGAACTGTTTATGGTACTGAAAAATTATAATTTCTAAGGCCCAGACTGTAAAGATAATTAAGTACCAGTTCCCTATAAGAGTTAAACACCTATACGGTTTCTGGGTTTATAATCTATTCTTCATTTGAAAAATGGAAATGCATAGTGTTTCACTTTATTCTTTCTTAAAAAATGTTTCTATTTTCAGTTTATGTAACTGGTTATTGGAAAAATTCTCCTCCTATAAATGTTTTGCAGCTTTTACACACTATGAACAAAAAAGTATTATTGCCAGAAAAGGCAATACATGGACTCTTTTTAAATTCCCTGAATAGGTAGGAAATTTGTTGAGCTGATGGTTTTCATATATTTTCATTCAAACATAATTTTATACAATCACAAAACACTTTATCATATCAGTACAATTCAGGAATATAAGACTGTGATCCTATGACATTTAAATATGGAACACTGGTGACCATGCACAGTTTCTTCTCTGAGAACTGCTGAAAAAACAGATGAAGTGCAAGGTCCCCCAAGCAAGTTTCAAATGACATTTAAACCCAACTATTTCTACAAAAAGTAGGCATGCCTGGATCCAGTCCAAACAGAATTTCACCTCATAATTAATTAAAACTCTAGACAAAACCCACCAGAACAACAGGAACATTCAGTTCATTTGCTGAGATACCTGAAAGTGCTAAAGCTTAAAACTCCATAAATTGCAAAATTCCCTACAGATGCTGGAACCAAGCTCACCTGGGGGAACCCCAAGCCCCCTACCTGGATCCTCAGCTCCCACCCTGGGAAGTATCTGCTCAAATTCACTGTTTAAGCCATAGATCTGCTCAGCATCACCTCACAGGGCTATAAACACACACACCTGCTCACACACAGACTGACCTCCATCTCCTATTGATGACCAACAGTGGTATTTAACTCCCCTCCAGCTCTAAAGACCACATTTCTCTCCAACAGCAAACCAGGAACAAAGGTAACTGCATTTCTCAATGAAGCAAGCAACAAATATCTCAAATTAAGCATGTGCATGCCAAGATGACAAAGAACATGTAAAGGTGCCCCATATGGTACAACAAATACCAAAATCCCAGCACAGCACTTCTCTTTCAATCCAATTCACTGGGACAGCACTTCCCAGGGGAGATAATACTTGTCCAAACATGTCTGAATGGTTTGACTTAATCTTTGCTTTGTTAAAGCAAAAGATAGATTTACAAAGAGATGCATTCATTTTTAATAAAGAACATTCATACACATTAATTTCACCTGCCACATGACTGTGCCATGAAGAGATTCTTTAAAGTAACTGAATAAAACTTAATCCATCAGTTTCACAGAACTAAGAACTGCATCTGCCTCTTTGTGAGCTGATTTACAGATCCTTGGCAGATCTCCTCCCTTACCTTCAACATCCTGCTGTGGCCACTTTGTCGTGACTGTGGTCACCTTCTTCACATTGTCATCACGATTCTGAGCAGTAGTGCAGCTTGGAATCAAAGCCCTACCATGATCCTCCCTCATGTTTCCCACTTAATTCATAAAGTGGATTGCCTCCCAGAGGCAAGCCAGTTCTCAAACACGTGATCTTTGGGTAGAATTTTGGGTGGGCAGAAGGAAATCGCAACTCAGGTATGTTAGGTTGGTTCTGTACTTTGTTCTTCCCATTCTTTAATTATGAAGTATATTAATAAACATGAGCCTTAGATTTGGTATTGCCTAAGGCATGACAAAAACAACTGAAACTGCAGGAGTGGCAACCCTGAATGGATCTTAAGGGAAATAATTAATAGAATCTTACCTATGATTCCTTGTTCCTCTAAACTATCTATTTTAGTAATGTTCAATAAAACTCTTTGGAGAACAGAAGCCAGTCCCTCCTTCCCCACAGAGATGTGACTGGAGTACACTGCACGTTGGTGAGATGCACCACAGGACCCCTGTGAGGGCTCAGGAGAGCAGGGGGGATGGACACAGGCACTCCTGTAACCCCACTTGGGGTTTAGATCTAAACCAAAGGGATTAAGAATTACTAGTGGACTGAGGGCATCAGCTGGCAGCTGGAACAGTCCCAGACTTAAAAACCTAGGTGAGGTCTGAGGGAAGCAATAAACAGCTGCTACTCACCCTGCTGCCATAGTGATTCTCACATCCAAGCCTAACATTTAAAATGTTTCTCTCGCTTTTATTTGATTCCACTTTATACCACACTGTTTCTCTTCTGTTGTTTTACAGCTGATGCACGGGTTACATTCTGGTGTGTTATGGACCACAGCTCAAGAAGTCCCAATTTAAAGCCTCCCAAAAAAGCAGTTTGTACACAGCTCAGGCTGTCTGACAGTAGGCAGCCTTGTGCTTCTCAACAACCTCCTGATTTAATTACCATTGCCCACATTCAATGAAGAAAGTTTACCACATCCCTTCTGACTTTTGCAACTTCCACAAGTAACAGGCTTCCACATTATTTTTTTTCTTTTTTTCCCCCCTTATGTCTCCTACAGGTTGCTTTTTCTTGCATTGTTCCAACCCACAGAGTTTAACCAGGTTCACATGCTGCCTGTACAATAGTGAAAATTCTGAGACTTGGAATTTGAAGTTTGCTTTCCTCCCCAAGAGCCCTTAGATGACTGTTTGTTCTGTTTTATACATTCTAGTGGGAATTCCTACAAGTACCTTGACCTTTTCTCTCTGCCAGCAGGAGGATTGCTGCTTTAATTGCAGGGAGACAACAACAAAAAATATCCTGGCCATGCAGACCCAAGGTTCCCTGGTGGAATGATGTACAAGAGAGATGGGATTTCTTTGGGGATGGAAAGACCGTGTTCACAAAGAGGTGGCTGAATCATTCAAGCATTTTTTTATGCCTGTAACTTTACCAAGTCTCTTTTGAGCTTCAACAAAAGTTTCATAGTCAGATGAGACCAAGTGTTGGGCTCTTTAAGCACCAGCTGCAAATGAAAGAAGTCTTCCTACAAAAAGCATTTGAAAATAATTTCTTTCAGCTTTGCCAAGGCCAGGCATTACCTGGTCTTGCATCCACCCAGACAGTGAAGGCTATCTTAGGACAGCCTCCTCAAGGAGACGAAGTCTGCCCACTAGTCAGATTAACAAAATGCTAACAAAATCCCTTGGGCATTAAAGATGCAGTTTTTGTAATTTCTGATTTCTTAATTTCTGATTCTGTAACTCTGATTTCTTTTGTAATAAAAATTAAGTATTACAGACTTTGTCAAAAGAACTTTGTCAACACTAACACTCGAAAAACAACTATGCTAATATGACATTTTCCATCCACTTCTTCTGTACTTTAATTCCATTTAGCAATGACCTGCAGCAATTCCCTCTCAACCCCTAATATTTGGTCATATATGCAGGAGGTCACTTTTAAAATTATTTTTTCACTGTGCTAATTTATTGTCATTTTTTATTTATCTAGAATACACTAGCACTTTAAAAGTGACTAAACGTGCCATGTGATAATAATCTTGTTACTGGTTTACTAAAAATGGTTATCACTAAAAATGCTTATTATAGTAGTAAACTAATACCCTAGAAAAACCATTTGGGCAAGACTGTTCTTACATGTGCCATTTCTCTATGCTTTCACCCAAAATATGCCCTGGCAGTCACTTGAGCACACAGAGCAGCTGTAAGTCTCAGCTTAGAAGCCTCACTGAAGCTGAAAAGGGAAAATCTTGGGAACTGTGGCACTTAAAAAAAAAAAAATCTTGCTGTGACACTGGAACCACATTTAGAAAGGGGATAAAATGACTTTTGTCCTTTCCTAACTAGCATTTTTTGACATCCTTTCCTAACTAGCATTTTTTAAATGCACCAGAGTTTTCAAAAAGCACGAATTCTGCAATTCAAGCGTGCACACTGGTACTTGCACAGCCACTGAGGTTCAGAACACAGCACTTGGTCGTCTCCTCTGTGTGATTGTAATGAACATTCTCCACTTAGTGTGATGAATAAAAATCACAGGTCATGCTGAGATGCTTATCTAAAAGACAGAAATAGGTTTATCCACAGGAATATAAAAGTCAGATGAAAAAAGCAGATAAAAGGAATTATCCCCATTTCCTAAAGAAAACAGAAATACTTAAGCTTCAAGGCAAGAAAATATTTTTATACACTGCAACTCTTAAAAAAAAGACAGTCTTCAGGCTGTTCCTGACAAAGGTAATGGTAGTGAAGGGTTCTGAACACAAATTTTTAGTCCACAGCTTTGACTGCATGAGCTTCCTCCTCATGATTTGTTAAGACTCCAGAGTGATAAAACAATAATAATCAAAGTTAAACCTAGACTGAAAACATCAGCTTTGCACGTTATTTTCATCTCAGAATTGTCAGAATCTCAGTTGTCAGAGTCCAGGAGCAGAGGCCACAGTTTAGACTTACACCACAGATGTCTTGGCTCAGCCCTGAGCGCTGAAGGATCCCCAGATTGTGAGAGTCCATTGCTAGAGCCCTCCTCAGCAGAGCTGCATTTAACTATTCTGAGGGCTCCTCTCTCCATCAGCATCCCTCACACACCACCCAAAGCTCTCTGAACTTTTGTGTTCGCTGTGTGATGTGCCTGTGATGATCTCTTACAGGGTTGGGTTGCTGGGGGTTTTTACATCTGAGCTCCTCAATTTTTCCCAACCAGCTTTTCCTTTTCGGACTATGAACAAGAATACTCTAGCTGGACTTCCTGCATCCCAGTCTGCTTCTGAAGGCAGCTGCTACACAAATCTGCCTATTTATAACTATTTTTAAAATACAAAGGAAGAGAGAAGCATTTAGATTATGGGGTCTGGCAGAGGACTTGAACTGTTTTAAACAAACAAACAACAACAAAAAAACCAAAAAAAAAATCCAAAAAAAACCAACCCCAAGAAGGTAAAGCTAACCTTTTCCGCATCATTTGCATATATGACTTTCATAGCTACTGCAATTTCTGAATTTAGTTTTCATTTCTAAAAGCCCATTCCTGATTGTACTCAAACTTCCTGGGAAGAACTGGTGTTTCCTTTCTTGACTTACAACTTCCTTTCCTTTCTGTCCCAGCTCTTACACAACACCTGCCCAACACCAGCAAGGAGATGAGGTGACGATTGCACAGGGAAGCAACGTGACTCAAATACATGGCCCCAAACCATCCTGCAAAGGACAGGTGTCCATTAAATCATCAGCAGAAAGGACACTCTGCTGTGGGCAGGAATTCAGCTTCAAGGGTGAGGCAGCCCATTCCAAGGTAACAGCGCTGTCACCCACAAGCCAGTGAGGAATGTTTAGTGTCACCTGGCTGCACCACACTGAGAGATGGTCATTAGGGCAACAGTGCAGAACTTGCTTTTACTCCCTGAACAGTCAAAACCCTAAAATTTCCAGGCTGACAGTTCAACAGGAAAGAAGAAACTTATTTATGTGGCCAATTGCTTCATACTGTGAAGTTTTCACCCCAAATCACATCAAAGGCCAAGCATCACAGACTCATAGGATCATAAAGGTGGAAAAAGACCTCTAAGATCATTGAGTCCAACTATTAACTGTCCCTTAAAAACCCAACTTACCTGCAGTGCATTGTATCCATGAAATTCTAGTTCAAAAAAGGTGGTTTTTTCCACAAGTACTATAGAAGGTTCTTTACAGTACAGTGCAAAATCCCTGATCTGCACATTTGTATTGGTTTTACATGGCCTGGTTTTTGGCAGCAGGGGGGCAAAGCTTCTGTGAGAAGTTGCTGGAAGCTTCCACCATGTCCAGCAGAGTCAATCCCTGATGGCTCTGAAGATGGACCTGATGCTGCCCCCATTAGAGAGTTTGGTAACGCCTGTGATAACAGGTTTAAGAAGAAAATCAAAACAAAGGAGGCACAGCTTTTCTTCTGGTCAGAGAACAGGAGGAGGTGAGAAGACGTGAGGGAATCAACATGGAGACACCAAGGTCAGTGGAGAAGGAGGGGCAGGAGGTGCAGGAGCTGAGATTGCTCTGCAGGCCGTGGTGAGGCAGCTGTGCCCCTGCAGCCCGTGGGGATCCCCAGGGAATGCAGAGATCCACCCACAGCCCGTGGGGATCCCCAGGGAATGCAGAGATCCACCCACAGCCCGTGGGGATCCCCAGGGAATGCAGAGATCCACCCACAGCCCACGGGGATCCCCAGGGAATGCAGAGATCCACCCACAGCCCACGGGGATCCCCAGGGAATGCAGAGATCCACCCACAGGGATCCCCAGGGAATGCAGAGATCCACCCACAGCCCATGGGGATCCCCAGGGAGTGCAGAGATCCACCCACAGCCCGTGGGGATCCACAGAGAATGCAGAGATCCACTCACAGCCCATGGGGATCCACAGGGAATGCAGAGATCCACCCACAGCCCACAGGGATCCACAGGGAATGCAGAGATCCACCCACAGCCCACGGGGATCCCCAGGGAATGCAGAGATCCACCCACAGCCCGTGGGAGAGGTGCCCATGCTGGAGCAGGTGGATGCCTGGACAGGCTGTGATCCAGTGGGAGACCCAGTGGAGAGGGGGCCCTGCTTCCAGGCTGGAGCAGCCTGTCCTTGGAGGACAGCACCCTGTGGAAAGAGGGACCATGTTGCAGTAGTTTTGGGAGGGCTGTGTGCCCGAGGAGGGACTCACATTGCAGCAGGTGCAGTAGGGCTGCTGCTCATGAGGTTTGGAGCCAGGCTGGAGAAGTTCAAGGAGAACAATCTCCCATGGGAGGGATCCCAAAGTCTCACAGGGAAAGGACTCCTCTCCCAGAGCAGTGGAAGCAAATCTTGGGTGACAAACTGACCAAACCCCCCACACCCTGTCTCCCTGTGCAGTCAGTGGGAAGGAGGGAGGGGCTGGGGAGAAAAAGGTGTTTTAAGGGTTTATTTTACTTCTCATTATCCTCTTCTGATTCTGGTAGTAATAAATTCATTTTACAACCTTAAGTTGAGCCCGTTTTGCCCTTGGAGTGTTTTCCCCCAGTCCTTAACTCATGAACCCTTTATTAAGTTTTTCTCTCTCTGCTGCCCAGCTGTGGCAGGGGTGGGTGAGCAATTGGCTCTCGTGGGTGCAATCGGGTCTCTGGTGTTTGGCCAGTGTCAAACCACAACAATATTTCATGCAGCTCATGGGTGGTACAAACCTTCCACAGAGCTGGGTTGCTTTGCAGGACTCCAGACAACTATTCATAGATCCTACTGAGTCAAGTTTATGGTTCCAGGCAAAGGCTGCCAAAAATTTTACTTGTGGTCACACTGAATGGGTGGCTTATTCCAAACATGCTGCTGTATATTCACATTTATCAGGTGGAGTTCAAAGGCTGCCAGCCAGGTTGTCACATTACAGCAATCAATTCACAAACTTTGCTTTCTCCTGAGAGCAGGAGAAACCCAATAATCATCACCAATTGCTTTCAGTATCCCTTAGAACACAGCAGCAGCAAGGCTGAATTGGTGGCTTGTTTGGGCTGGCAGCAGCTCCCCATCACATCTGGCATGTTTGTCACTGCCCTCCCATAACTTCCTTCAACTCTGACCTGCAATGTCCTACCCTCACCTACAGAGCATGCATGGAAAAAATCACTTTTGAAAAGGAAATCTACACCTGAAGTGAACTGTGACACTTTAAAAAGTTTAACTGCCTTTTATTTGCCTTGGCTCTCTTGACACATACAACAATGGTCATACAGTACCAGGAGCCACTAAAAAGAGACAAAATCCAGATTCCAGCATATTGCAGAAACTGGCAAGATCTTTACTCTTACTCCTACTTTTCACACTATTTTTTTTCTTTTGCTTCCTGCACAACATACTGAAGAGCAGAGACTGGGAGATCATACCTTCCCAGGATAAGCAGCTGCAGAACAGGAGGCCCAGGCAAGTTCCTGTGCCCCAAGGTTTGGGGGGAGTCTGAATCTTCCAGTTGTGCAGAGGGTGAACCTCACTTAGCAGAGTGCCCCAACCATGCCATGTTTACCTCCATAGCTGGGCACCATGGGGCAAAAACCCTCCCCTAGAGAGGCCAGTCTCCCCAAGGGCACTTCAGAGGACCAGTGCTGGCAAATAATCAATGCAGACAAGCCTGTCTTTAAATGTCTTCTTTCCAGAGCAGAGTGTAGGTTTGATTAGGAGAGCTCTCAGTAGGCTCCTGAAGCATCATCAGCACTACAAACACAGGCCAGTCTTAGCTGAGCTACCCGGTCCTGCTGCACAGCCCTGGCAGCCAGTGGGCACTGGGGAGGCTGCACACCCTGGAGCAACATCCCAAGAGAAGGAGCAGCCTCAAGGGAGACGTGCAGGTACTGAACCTTACACGAGGGCACACACACACCTTCCAGATCCGCACTGCCAGCTGCTGAACCCGCTGCAGCTCCAGCCCGACAGCTGTGCTGCACTCGCATGAGCAGGGCCTGAGACACTGCCGAGGCACTGGAGCTGTCACCGTCTGTGCCACGTCCCCACACACCTCAGCAAGGCCACCGAGCACGTGGGATGGCTGAGGCTTCCCCTCCCCACCTGCAGAGCCATCTTCTCACATGGGCCTGGTGATTCACAGCCCGAGCACTGTGCGAGGCTGGTCTTGCGGGGCAGCGCTGACCCATGAGCAGTCAGTGCTTACACAGCTCCTGCTCAAAGAAGCAGAGAAAAGCCTACAGGGACTGTGCTCACTCACCTCCCACAGCCAACATGGTCCTTCTGCATGCTCTGACCAATATTTAAATGATGGTGACAGCATTAAGAGGCCTTTCCCCATGCACTGATATGGTGCCTCCAGCCATCCCATCTAGCCAAAGTCTGAAGTAAAAAGAAAACATGAGTCTTGCACTGTATCTTGAAGGGTCAGTAGGTTCAGGCATGTTTGAAAGTTTATCTAAGGCTTTCTGGCAGGTCATCTCCCTATTTCCTGATGTGGAAACAATTTCATTTAATACTTCATTGAAATAACAGAGCATTGCATAATACCCCTGACAAGAGTCTTCAACGCAAACCTGCCACCTCAAACAGGTAAAAGCTTAAATGCAACATAGTTAACAGAATGTGGATTAAAAGCTCTGTAACATCCACCTGAAGCTGAGACACCCGTCCCTTCCCTTTCCACATCAATGCTGAAGCAAAGAAGCTGGACACTGCATGGAGGTGCCAGCTGCTGCCTGGCCATGAGCAGCCTGTGGCCACTCAAACCTGTGGCTTCCCCCAGACAGCATCAGCAGATCACTCCAGACACGCTTTGGCTCACTTCCACTCACGCTGCTTCAGCCCTTGTTACTTAAAAGGTGCAGCTCATTACTGATGACACTGCTAATGCAGTTTCCACTGTGAGGCTCAATATGGCTTTTCCAGGAGCAGAGATGGGAAACTCTCTGTTTTCTCTGTTCTGAGAAAACATTACCCCAGCTGCTCCGAGACACTGCAGCTCTGAGGCTTCCCAAGTAACTGCAGTGGGCATAAAGTGCCTTTCCCCTCTCAACACACACCAAAAGGCAGCATCAAACACATACTGACTGTCCTTCATGCAACTGCTGCAGGAGGGCCACACCTCCTGCATCCCTTCAGCCTGTGACATAGCATGCAGGCAAAGGAAAAGGAGCATCCCAATCTGGTATTTAAAACATGAATATGTCAAGATACTCCTCACTCCTAATTCTGATTTTCTTGCTGGTCCTTACTTACTGTCTTCTAAGACACTTCAAGATACAGCTGATGATGTCTCTTCATTCACCTTTTAGAAGAAGGGGCAGGAAAAGGTGAGAGAACACAAGTGGAAAATATTTCACAAAGTTTTGTCCAATAAATGAAACATGAAACTTAGAAAAGACAAAAAAAAAAAAAAAAACCAAACCAAAAAAATCCAAAAAAAACATGCTTCATTCAAATTTCCTTGCCTGAATTTCACCTTGAACAAAGCCCTTGGTTAAAGCCCACTGTGTGTGGTGACTTGGAATGTTCAATGTCAAGCTGCTGAAGACTTCAGAAAATTCCTCTCTGAGATGCCAAGAGGAGCAGCAGGTAGAAGCTGCAGTGTGAGTCACTGCAGCTGTCCCAGGACACCAGCCCAGAGCCAGCTGCACTTCTCTCCAGCAAAATCACTGGCACTGGGCTATGCAGTAAATGGCAAAGCCAAAGAATGGCTGAAAAGCAGCAGGGAGGGGGAAGGGAGGGGAGAACACCTCAGAAAATCTTAGATTAAAGACAACGTCTGTTTTAAAGATTACTTTGAATTATGGCAGGTGCTAAAATTTGTGATTGACTCTAAGTTTGTTTCTCTGAGAATGGTGACTCACCAGGACACTGCCCACCAGACACCAAGGCAGAGCCCACCTACCAGACAGGCAAAACCCAATTAATTGGGAGTATTCTCAACCACATTTACTTTTCAACTCTGTTTATCAAGTAGAAATGGAGACTGGATTTTTTCCATCAAAGTATTCAGAATACTTTTCTTATTCCAGGCCAGCAGAACAAACATATGAGGAGGTGCTTCAGGTTTGTATATCCTGACTCTGACCTTCCAGATACTGCACTGATTCCAGCAGCAAGATTTTTCACACTTCCCTGTCACAACAAAAAAGCCCTGCCTGCATTATCTGAATACAGACACTCATGGGAGCAAGCATTAAGCAGATTTTCACAAGGTAACACACATTCAAACAGATGGACAGCCCCTGGTTTTTAAGCTGTACCATTCCACGGGGTTTCCTTTAGCCAATTTGATCACCTCGGAGGAAAGGAAGTTTTACACCTGATGCATCTGTGCTGAAAGACCCCCTGCCTTCAAAACGACTTTTCTGAGTGTTATTGGAAACAACAACATTAAGATAATGACAAGACTGGCAGTGAGAAATTCACAGGGGATGCAAAATAAATGAAATCAATTAGTATTATAAATACAGGCTGAGTTTCACATGTCTCACATGTTGATTACTCATATTAACTTCTGAGACTTTATTATTAACAGGTTTGTTTTGGCAAAAGCTATAAAAATTGAACAGAAAAACCCAACAGTGCTATTTTAAACTTGTACCACCACACTGCCGTTTACATAGCTGCAAATAAAATGGAAGAATGCTTTTATGGCTCAACTAATACCAAGAGGCATTTACTGAAATAAAAATTTTGGACAAGCCTGCATCAGGCAAGCCTTACTTTGATTTTCCCAATTAAACAAAGGACAATTTGCACCTGTATAGGAAAGTGGATGAGCTCTGTTTAAGTATCAGTTCTGGTGGATCATACATTAACTGAACTTGTTGGTTTTGAGGTCAGCTGTCATTCTTTCCAAATTACTCCCCGAGCAGATCACAGAGCAGATGGAAAAGGCCAATTTGACATGACTCTTTGGCTTAATTATAGCATTACTAAGACAGCATATGGAGTTGGTATGTACTGTAGAATTTCATCCAATAACTTTATTTTTCACAAATTCAGTAATCTGGTTCATTTGCCTTGACTTGATCTTCAGTACATACATTCACTAGAATTGTCTTGTTTTTACCTGTGCATTACAAACTTCCTTACCAAGTCCAAGAGCTGCACATCCACACTAATGTTCAAAGAATCACAGAATATAAATTCTACATTAAATACAAGATATTTTCCAAAACATTAGTATTTAAAGTGATCCACTGTTTCCAGCAGTAATTATGTCAGACCCCTGGAGTTACGCTGTGAGAGATGAGAGATGCCAGACTGGTCTAGTGACAAAAAGGCTTTGTATAACATAGACTAGCATACCCCAAAGAACCATCTCATGACTGTCCATCTGCACAACGCACCCACTGTGCTAGCAAATATAGCAAAAATAGGTCCACTAGCAAGAGTAGATCACATAAAATCCCTTACACTACCTGGAAGTGTAGAGGGTTTATCATCTTATCATAGCACTGCTCCACCTGAAATCCTTGGCTTACAGAAATCACTGCAGTGTTCACACCTGCAAAGTAACTACCTATCAACAAGAAATTTAAATTCTTGGCACTTATCTTCTGCTGCAAATTCTTTAGGAAAGGTGAGCAGCAAAAGAAATTGGAAGTTGGAGTTCAGGTTCTCTAAATACGGCATTGAGTAGGCTTTTCTAGCAATGACCTATGTCAACATTCCATTTGCAACACTGATAAGCTGTTCAATGTTCAGATTGGATACCACGATATGTTAGAGGTGCTGACACAAACTACAGAACCATTTGCCATCACAGAAAGGCAGATTTTAACTGGTCTGAAACCATCACTAAAATTCCTCCATATTATTCTGCAGAGTGTGTTTTGCCAGAATCCCAAATCACTGCCAAATGTATCAAAAACAGGAAGTCAGAAAACACAGCTTCTACTTGATTATTTAATACTCTTTGCCTATTTTCCTAAGAGCAGGAAATGGAAAAAGGACAGAGCTGTCAAATTAAGAGAGAAAGTGGTTCATTTCCACTTCCTTCTTTCTAAGCAGTTCAGCTTTTTCCTGCTGAGCAGGAATGGGACAAGGCAGCAGTTTAAAATTAGGGAAAGAGGGAAAAATTACCACCACCAACAAAGGAAAGTGTTTGGTATCTATGATTTACAAATAGAAATTTCAGGAAAAAAGATCATTTTGAAATTTCATCATAAAGTGAAATAGAAAAATTTTCTTGTAGAAATGTCACCTCTGAAAACCAAGATTTGAAGCAGATTATGTAATTTTTAATCACTTCTCAGCTCTTTCCTGAAATACAAAGGACTTTTAATGCAGCCACTTGACCTGACAAAGCAGACTGTCAAACCTCCCATTGAGAACTTCTTTCCAAAGCTACTTAGGACCCCCATAATATCTTTGACACCTTTTGTTCTTCACTTTACCTTCCTTAAAGACAAATCCAACTTAAATTAAAAAATAAGGGTGGAAAAACCAAAATAATACAGGATCAAAAGTGTAACAGTTCTGAAAAATTCTCACTGCCTAAAGCATTAAAATGTCTGATTTAAGAGGCTGGTTTCTCACACTGCCACATTAACAAATGATCACCATCAGCCTGCAGTTTAACTACTTAAATCTATAATCCTAGTGAAAATAGATGGATAGTGTGTAATGGCTCTTCATTTGTTTCCTGGGCAAGAGCCAGACCAACAGGAAAGCAGGGACAAGTTCAGAGGTGCCATGGAGTCTGCCAGTGGATGCTCCCAACTCCTCGGTGTTTTCCACACCTCTGTGACCCACGGCAGACCAGAGAGAGGGTGCAAAGTGATGGGATTTGGAGCCACAGAAAGCTCAGCCCTGCTGCAAAGAACAAGCAGGATCAAATACCTCTGACAAAAGAATATCAAACAAGGAACAAAAATGAGGAACATGCACAGCAGAATATAAAGGAATGCTCCTCACAAGGTGTTCTGTCTACCTAGATTCTTGCTGCACTCAATCTCAAATGCACATAAACCTGCAATTTAGTATTTCCTCCAACCCTGGTAAGAAAAAAGAAACTAACTCCTTTATGTTTATAACTCAAAACCACAGAAATGCCACCCCTGAATTTTTTTGACAAAACAGAGGTCAGCTTTGGCTGCTCCCGCTGTATCTACTCTGGTATCCATGGAATCCATGCATAATGCTGCAGTAACTATCCCACACAAAGAAAGTCACAATTGGGTCTTAGTGTGAAGACCCAAGTTAACAGTTGCTCTGGCAGTCACAAACATCACCAGCTCAGACTTCCATCCTGACACAACCCAGAACTGAAGTTTCAACACTTACATTTTTGTTAGAGAGAGGCTGTAGGGGGAACTGCTTTCTCAGTGTTGTAGCTTTGATCCATTTTTTCATGTTTTCATGAAGATATACTTGACTTAATGTAAAAATCAGGAGCAAAAAAATTGAGATGCTTATGGCTGGGGCTTTTAAAAGACTTAGGCAACTAAATGTCATTGGGAATTCTGAGCCTACAAAATCCAGGACTATATACAGAGAGCTGCACACCACCCTCACAAGATCATACATTTCAGAATCCTTATTACATGCATATTTTAGCTGTACTTTGAACAGCCACAATTTAGCATTAAAAAATCACTTCATCCTGTAATGCCTATTGACATTAAAAAACTGCAATGTTCATGTGAAAGTCTGATAAATTTTCATATACAAAACCTACATGTTTTGTATAAGAGACGTCTTGTCAAACTTGTTTTGCAATGATTTAAAATCATCCTGTTTCTATCCAAATGGCTTTGCAAAATGAAGTGCATTTGTCTGAAGGACAAACAAGAGCCACCAATTAATGAGACACAGCAGTAACCTTCCAGTCAGCTGCAAGCACCACAAGTCAAAAAGACCTTCCAGAAGTGATCCCACTCCCCCACAACTCCTCAAGGACAAATGGAAACTTGAAAGAGGTCTCCTAAGAGGTACTTCCCAATCATAGCACAAAAGCACAGGTGAAAGGCAATTTTTCCCACTGGTGCCTCTCCAAAGAAACAAATAATTCCTCCTTCATCTTGGGAACACAGGACAGACTTTTAGATAACCTAAAAAAGAAATTATTTGGGGGTGTTTAAGCTAGAAAAATATATTGCTTCTATCTAACACCTAGCTGTTATGATTAGAAGCCAAACTCATTTTCACTACAACAAACTTACAAGGCAAAATTGGAATGTTTCAACCTGACAAATATAAAAACATATATGGGGAAAAATGTCCACATAGGTTTTAAATGATGCTTTAGATTACTCAGTTTGACATTTCAAAATTCAGAATTCAGCTTGTGCTGCATCCTTCACAACAAGGAAGACAGGCTGCACAGGATATAAAGGATGGGGTTATCTGATGTGCTACTACAGGCAGGACCTGAATCCTGCTACATCCTTACATACAGCCTAAATTAAATTGGCTGCAAGGAGTTGGCTATTGGTACAAAAGGCAACATCAATCCTTTTAGCTCAACAGAAATATTTACCCAAGAACTGGGCTCAGCTCTTCAAATCAGGCCACATTGTTCTGTGTGAAGCAGCACAGAGCTTCACACACAGGGAGAAGAGGAAGACTCTAAACAGCACAACAGCATCACTGCTAGTTAAAGTAAGAGCCCAAATGTTAAACTCATCCCAAATACAGGCACCTTGCTGGGGGTGACCTGACCTGGCTAAGGACCTCAGGTGCCATCAGCTCACCTCACTCAACTTCCATTGAACAAACACTTAATGAATCTCTCAGCTGCTCGTTGGAAAAAAGATCATAGCCAAAGCCTCCTAGTAAAAAGGTAAGTATCTTGATAACTTAAATATCAGTCATCAACTCCCTCATTTAATTTTCCATTCTACTCCCCTGGAAGCCACGGGGTGTTTGCTATTGCACCAAGACAAGTCTTTGCCCATGCTAGAGCTGCTTTGGAGCTGTGAGCCCACACTCACAACTCCTCATGAAAGTTATGCAGAATACAAACAGAACAGAACACTATTGACGTTAACCCAATTTTAGCAAAAAGCCTTCACAGCTGGAGAAGTTTATTAGGAGAAAATCACCACAAATACATTGGTATTATGTGAATCTTTTTGATAAAATTTTCTTTCCCCCATGTTTACATTATTCAAACTATAGCCCGTGTAAATCTTAAAACATACCTCAAATGAATAAAAATTTACAATGAATAACAACCATCCTAACTGAAATTACATGACACATGATTTCTTCCCATAATAAATCATCCAACAAATCTTCCCTTCTCCCTATTACTCAAGAATTGAGGGATGAAAATTTGCATCTTAATCTGGTCCAGAGGTTAGGTTGGTCATATTACTTTGAAGATGAGGAGATGGTTGAACATGGCTAAATCACCAGCCTAAGACTCTACCACTCTTTCCACTTAACAGAAGATCTCCAGTCACAGAATTTCAAACTTTCCTGATCAAGGGAGATTTATATTAGGTATTAAGAAAAAATTTCTTCACTGAAAAGGCTGTCAAGCACTGGAACAGGCTTCCCAGGGCAGTGGTGGGGTCACCAATCCTGGAGGCATTTAAAATGCATTTAGATGTGGCACCTGGGGACATGCTTTAGTGGTGGCCTTGGCAGTGCTGGGTTAATGGTTGGACTCGATGATCTTAAGGGGCTTTTTCAGCCTAAATGATTTGGTGATTCTAGGATAATAAGAGCACTCCTCTGCAAAAATCTGCATTTTCCATCAATTTCCTTTCCTGAAATTTTCTTATCATTTATTGTTGCCTCTAATCAAGTGTGCAAAGTTTTCATAAAACACAGTGCAGCCAAATAAAACTGTCAGTATGTTTAACTGGAGGAATTCACTCACTTGTATGGATTTTCAGCATTAATATTAGATTAATGTTAATTGCACAATTATCATGAAAGAATCACAAGGAAAACAATTCTGAAGCAAAACTTGAAATAGCTCATGTTAATAGGAAGACTGAGACAATACTCACATTTCAGAGTTTGATGCAGTCAGTAATGTTTACAGGCTGGGGAGAGGCGGGGGGAAAATCAGTGCTGCTTCCTGTAAAATTTGTTACTTGATCTCTCAGATCTAATGATGCTACTTAGGTCTTGCAATTTGAGTTTTTGGACTCAAATGCTCATCCAGTCTTTCCAATCTATTTTGGTGTGAAGATGTATGGCTCAAGTTCATTGCCAGGTAAGGATGAAGATGGCCTGCACTTCCCAGTTATTACACATCTACTGCCAGTCTGACCAGGAACCTGGCTCCCAGAGTCTTTACACACCTTTTCACCATCAAGACCCTACTCTGTGGCTTTTTCTAAACATGGATTTTGCTCAAATTTTGGAAGGACTCACTCAAAACAAAAGCAGAACTTCACATTGGTGAAATGAGCTGATAGAGTGGTGATGAGTAAAGGCAAGATGTGAAGGGTCAGGAGGAAAATTTCAGGTGGAATATTGTGCCTGAATGGGTTGTAAAGCCAAGGTGGGAGAGTCTGAGGACTGCAGTCAGAACTCAATTCAGATCATCCCCATTTCAATTCAAAATTAGCTATGTCTGAACTACTGAGTTCTGAGAACTCTGGGTTCATTTTCATAAGTAACTGCCATGATTTAAAGTGAGTAATTTGGTCTTGTAAATATTCTGAAGTTAAGAAGCTACCCAACATCCATTACTTTTGCTACCGTGGTGGGAACACAATGTCTGAAGCTAAAATAATTTTTCTCCACAGCAGTCAGAGTTCAGGGCAGGGAGGCTCATTACAGATGTGCACTTCCGTCAATCTGGACTACTTCCAATTTTCAGCTCCTGCTTAGATCCCTTCATTCACCCTGAATTACTGGCAAATGCAGGATAATTAGTCCATCGTTGCTTGGGAAAACTAGAAAGTTTTCTATATTTCTTTCCAATCACTTAAGCTGGCACACAGTAGTACCTTATACCATAATTTTGCACTTTACTCTTATGAAGATCTTTCACCCTCTGTTTCTTAACATTGAGCTACCAAGCAATTCATCCACTTCATTCAAAAATAGAAGTTACATCACATTTGAGCTGATGCCTTCCAGCCAACTGATGCCAAATACAATTTGCTTAAAAACCTAAACTTATCTAGCTGAGGTTGGATAAGAAACTTGCAGCAAATGCTGCTTTATAAATAAGCCTTGTACCTTTGCACTTGGGAAAAAAAGGAGTCTAACACAGGAACCTGAGAAAACCTGACTCTATGTAACCAGAGGAGACTTTCAACTGTATCAACACAGTCAGCCAAGAGGCTCTGCTAATTAAAACCAAATGACTCCTTACAAATGGAGCAGCAGTTTAGTTGGGTTTGAGTAGGCAGCATGTGACTCTCGGCTTTCAGTTCCTGAAAAAGTGACAGACATAACAGACAGACGTTGAGTAAGATGCTGCTGCCTCCACAGTGTGCCAAGGGCCAAACTTCAGCTTCCTTGTAGTGCCTCTGATTCTGAAACAGAGCATGAATGGGCTAGAGGTTTTTCTCCCTGAATGTATTTATAGCCATGTTAGAATTATTCTGATGGCCACCAACTGGGGTCTGCTGATGGAGGAAACCCTCCACTGGGCTCTTCCCAAAGTCGCGTTTGAATCGACCCAAAGAAAAACTACAAATTTTAAACTTTGTGCTACAGAACTACCTTAGCATGGCCAGAAAGTGCTGAATGTGTGTAGAAGTCTTTTAGAATATTTACTGCATGCAAAAGATGTATTTTTTGATGCCATGCATTAGAAAGAAAAATAAGATCTCCCTTCC
The DNA here is from genome assembly GCF_030490865.1 of Poecile atricapillus. Classification (NCBI taxonomy): domain Eukaryota; kingdom Metazoa; phylum Chordata; class Aves; order Passeriformes; family Paridae; genus Poecile; species Poecile atricapillus. The sequence goes on along the minus strand of NC_081260.1, from coordinate 11,660,061 downwards.
TCACATATTAGTCACACTTCTGAAACCACATTTGGTCCATTTAAAGCAGAGGTGGTTAAAATGCCACAAGGATGGCAATCAAATGAAATAGTGCAGATAGACTGAGAGCAGGAGTAATAGTAATGTCAGCTATATGTTAGGGTTAGGTTGTCATAAATCCTTGAAATTCCTGTAAAAATATCATTAACTTCTTACACATCAAGCAAACTGTTTCAGACCAAAACGGTACTCATGAAATTACTCCACAGTGGTGACCATCCCTAGCATAAATTTCAGGTAATCAGTGTCTCTCAGTACGTGACCCTTAGTAAAGATGAGCCCCTGGTGTGTCCTGAAAGCTATATGGAAAATATTTTAATAGTGACACAAATAGGAAATAAATTCCATATCCTCCGAGGTTTCCAAAAGAAAAAAGGAAAAAATGTTTAAGAGAAGGCAAACTGAAAAATCCTTGAAAATTTAGGAATTAAGAGGAAGAAAAATAAAACTGCTTTTTGAAGTAGGTTTTGTGAAATTTCCAGAGCCATTTAATTTTCTATTAATTCGTTCAGACACCATAAGAATTAGTTGTCAAACCCACACACACAAAAACCCAAATAAAATCCCCCACTATTCTATTGAAAATGGTAATTTCTAAAGCTCCACATGATCATCACCAGTTTACTTCCTATCCTTTCTGAACGCTGAAAGTATCAGATGTAGACTGCTTTTGCTTTGCCCACTATCCATTAAGAAGCAGAGTTATTTGTTATCATTACAGACCCAGCAGAGATGCTTTGAGAGACTTTATTCTGTTGATAGAAACCAATTAGTTGTAAAGAAGGGAAATTTGAGTTCTTGAAGTTCACTGAGAAAGTTAAATAGGCATCTGTCTCACTACCTGGTGTATTTACAAAATGAGTTCATTAATCTATCATGTATAATTAGTCTTTTTTGTGACCACAGAAAGGAAACAGGATGGCAAGGGCCAGAATTTGTACCTGAAGCTTGATAATAAGCTGGTAGTTGCTTTGCCTTCACAAGAGTCTCTGGAAAGCTCACAATACCAGCCCTCCTCCTTAAGAAGGCAGTAAAAATTCTGGGGCTTGAGGAATAATCCCCATGCTAAATCTGCTTGAGAGTAGGCCAAACTACTTGTGTGTTTTGGGAGGGCAGTGGGTGAATTTCCAGGAGTTCATGGGCTGGAGAGACTCTACTTCCCAGGATGGCATCTGAGTCCCAGGGAAATCTGAAGAGACAGGAGCCTGCAGGCTGGGGCAGGTGTCAGTCAGTCCCTGCTTCTGGGGGCTCAAATACCCAGGCTCAGGTCAGCTTTGAAGTGTTCAGTACATCTCCTCATCAACAGGTTCTGCTAGGTGCTGAGCTCAGTGTTGTCTCCTTCCCACAACAAGCAAATTTGCACAGTGTGAGTTTCTCTCTGCCAGTCCTTCACTCTGGGCACATCAAATTAAAAAAGGCGAAAAACCATACCAAGAACAAAGACGAAGCTACAATTGAAAAACTGACAACCTCCCAAATCAGATGTGACTGTGACCCAAATCAGGAGGGGAAAAAACAGTAATTCATCCTGGCACACTAATTAATTATCACACAGATTGCTTATTGATTTTCTTGTGTGCACTGATACCTTATGAAGCACATTCATTTCATCTGAACTTCTCATAAAATGGCAGATGCTGATGGATCAAAAGCAGATACAAATTCACAGGTAGGTCCAATGTCCCCTTCTAGAGAAGGGCAGGGCTGGGGCAAATCCATTCATCCACAGCACCAAATCTCAGCATTAAAAGACTCATCTCCAGTCCCACTCATAAAAGCTAAATTCTTCAGTAATAATCCCCCCATGAAGAAAACCAGCCCTTGCCAATGAAAGTAGTCAGATTGCCAAGGTCATAACCAAACCATTTCAGCTTCTTGAAGGCTTCCTGCATTGGACAATAGCCTGAGTTCCTAGAGAAATTGTCTAATAAAACATTTTCTGATTATAGAATTAACTACTGCCACAGAACAAACAGCAGAGGGATGTCAGGCTGAAAATAATGATTTGTACAATTAGCTCTTTCACATCAAATAAACATTTACAGCTATTCTTGAACTGGGAATTTGTAAGATTAGGAGAGGTCCCACTCTTTTCACCCCTGGAATATCCTGCCACTACTACAAAAGTGAAAAGCAGCATATATGAGCTCTCTAAAACAGGATGAGAATATTCCATTTAAGTTGTTGATTCTCTGTGGAATTTTCTGGGTACAAAGCATGCATCCTCACTATAAATGTTTTAGTCTCCTTTGTTGTGTTTTGATTGGATAAAAAAACCTGTTTGCAATGCATGATCACAGACAAACTGACTGTTCTCCTGACGTGCCTACAGCAGATATGTCACAGAGATCAAGGAACATTCTTGTGGACAGCAAGTTGTTTGCTTGTGCACAGGCAAATAGTGACAGTCTCATTTCCAGCTCTTTGCACAGTCAGTACAATCATCTGATAAAAGCAGCCTCTGAAGATGTTTTGTCTAGTAAAAGGCCTGTTGAAGGGGGAGTGTGAACAACCTCAGAAAGGAGCTAGCATACAAAAGGGCCTGATTTTGTGGTTTAAAAACAAACAGGAGTGAGCCAGCTAAAGCATCTACCAAGCTGAACAGTTTTGAGCATAGATCTGCTTAGTGGACTCAGCAACAATTCAACAAACCATTAACAGAGCCCAAAATTTGGCTTAGTCCCTGGTCTCTCATCATACCTTCAAAACTGCCAGCAACCCATGCCATGCCATACTTCCTCCAGATTTCCCTGAGGGACAGGAGAACTGGTGTCTGGCAGAGACTGTCAGGTCTGTCCCAAGTCACAGACAGGTACCTGGTGGCTTGGTCTATTTAATGATGGACATCTGGATCAAACCAGTAGGTCTGCTTGTGAAAAGTAATGGTGATTGGAGTGTGCCTTCCCTGGCATAGAAGAAAACACAAGCAATTTACTTAAATGAAAATCAATTTTGGATGTTCATATATTACACTTTATGGCCTGTGAAGATCCTTTCTTTTCCTGCTGTTATGTGAATGATATGCACTTCCCACATTAGCCACAGATATTCCTTTAGAAAAGTAATGAAGGTCTTAACTTTTTAATACAAATTATTCCTCAGAAATCCTTAGCTTCTATTCAAGCAGTTTAATTCCAAGAGCTATATCTCTCATTCAGGAAACTCTAACAGACACTAATCAGACCCACCTATTTTTATTATTAATGTACAACAATACTAATCTGCTGTGACTAGCATCTTTAGACAGAGTATTAAGGCCTTCCACTCCCTAAAGTGCTATTTAGTAATAAAAAATTAACAGTTTTGCATAATCTACTTATGTGTGCCACAACTACTGAAGATTAGCTGCAGCATTTTCTTCTATTTTCTGAGCCTCAGCACAGACATACATATCCTAAAAATTAACTGATGCATGTTTGTGAGCTGATGGGAATGTTTTAGTGTGTTGCTCACAGATGCAGCAGAGATTACATGGAAACACAGTCCCTGTGATAACTTACAAGCCTCGGAGTTACAGAGTGATAAGAGATCAGGCAATTTTCATTCCATTTTATATTTCAAAAGATCCAATGAGGCCTGCACATGGCAGCTCTGGTTCTTTTAAACCCTACAGGCTTCACATCCCCTCCACAGGTCAGGCTGCACAAACACAGGACCTGGCCTTAGCCCCTACAGGTTTAAGTAGAGGAAGCAGCCAGCCCAGAGGTAGATGCTTACACATTAGGCTGATGTATCAATACACTGAATTAACATAGATACATATTTTTAGCAGTCACCAAAGCATTACAAGCAGCGAACTTTAAACAGGCACACAATGCAAACTGCAGTCCAAGCACAGTCAAGAGCCTAACCACATAAACCAATGGAAATAGGTTGTGGAATACCTTTCTTCATCTTAACTGGATGTTGTTGCTGAAGCAGAACCAGACTCCTATGGTACCACCCTCTCTAATCAGAAATAGGGCACAGAAAATCAAACCCTTTCACTGTTTAATTTTGCCTAGTCAAAGGCAGGATGCAGGGAACAGCTCCTGTGATGTCTACAGGAATTAGGCTTTTTTACCTAAGTTGTTCTCCCCTTACAAGAATCACTGACATGTCTTTTTGTTTCTGATCCCTTTCCAGCAGAGCTCGGAGCCACTCACTGCCGAGAGCAGCGTAGCCACGGCCCCCCCAAACCCCAGCACGTGGCAGGTCCCTGCAGCTCCTGGAAACCAGCTGAACTCACACACAAAGGCTCCACAGACTGACAAAGGCTCCACAGACCAGACATCAGTCTCTGACACATGGCTTCACCTCAAATGAACTACAGCCACACCTGTACTAACAAGTTATTTAGAAAGCTCCTGGAAAGTTTTTCCGCTCTCAGTTTTTTTCAAGTCTCTTTCCAGATCCTCATTTCAGTGAAGTGCATCCCCTCACACCTGAGATTTAGGAGGAGCCTCCTTCACTCCCATAGTCCTGTCCACAGGCTCATTGTGGGCAGCACAGCACAGTTGATGTGGGGATTAGGCTGGTGCAGAGCTCTCCTCACTGGGGCATTCCAAAAGTAATCACCAATTTGCAATATCACCCTTTCCTCCAGAAAAAAAGCAAAACAAAACAGAAGAACCTTGTGAGAGCAGCTTTCCTGCAACAGCAGAGACAGCTGGAGCAGGAGCAGGCTCATGCAGCAGCTGAGGGAAGTTGGGAGTTACTGGTTCCCCAGAGGGGAAAATGAGGATCCCAATCTCAGCAATCAGCTCACAGAAGCTTTCATGCAGCAGATAAAGCTGCTTGCAAATTCTTTTCCACTTTGCTTGGAACCAATTTTTGCCTAGAAATTTTTCTGTCTCAACTTCTAAGGGCTTCCCCCCTCCCACAATTAATTTCAGATTTTTCTTTTAAGCTTTTTGTCCAGCTTTGAAATGAGTTTCATTAATGCAAAGTGTCTAGGAGAAAAGAGCTTCTGAGCTAAAACTGAACAAGATTTCAGGTCATTTCATTAATATTGATAGCTTTAAAACAGAAACTGTGCATCAGGTACAAGATAGGACATTTTTCTATGCTGCTAATACAGCTTAATACTATGTCATTACCACAAAATCTATTTCAAGTTTAAAGGAAAAAAAACTAATTAATTTCATCCAAAGAGGCAAGACACTTCTATGTCTAAAGCACACAGGAACAGTGACTTACATTGCCATGTGCCAGGCAGCTGCTGCAGCCCAAAGCTGGCACCTCCTGGAACTGGCATCTCCAGCCAGGTGTCAGCAACTGCAAGGAAAGTTGTGCCTTCCCTTCTATGAGCAGGGCAAGCTGGTTAGCTCTTAGTAAACTGGGGTGTAAGACCAGGCATGCCACATAACCACAAGCAGTTTTCTCATTGTAATTCTGCTCTGGCTTCTATTTCCCCAGGATGGAGTAAGGGTTTTGCTAATCCCAGTTGTCCCCCTGGTCTCCATGTGACACCTGCTGAACTCTGCAAACCACAGTCCGCTACAGGATAAAAAAAAATCAATGCTGCCCTACATTAACAAGTCAGGCTGTTAAAGCAACGTGTCAGGAACTGTAAATGATAACTACATTCCTACCTTGCACCTTATAAAGGTAAGGTCAACAGCAGTCCAAACCCTGACCGGGCTCTGAAGCCTCCTGTCACTTGAGCTCCCCTGGTAAAGTCCTCTGTGCAGAGCATTAACATCCTGTGTAAATGGAGCGTGGCATTTCATCTCACATCAACAAGAGAGACTGAAGAGAAAACATTGGCTTCATGAGAAGAAAGCTTCCTGTGCTAATAAGATACAGCATTTGAAACACTGGCACTTTTTAAAATCACATTCTTTCTGTATTAATTTTGGCTAATACAGTGTGACAGCCTCTAATATGATCAGGCTCTCATGCCCTACTGGTGACGACTAACACTAATTCAGTCTGATTCTTATGTGATGGGATAGGCGGAAAACTGATAATGTGGTAGAAGAGCAAGTGTTTTCTAGTAGACTTTTCAAGGACCAGATTCAGGTCTACTAGTGGTTTTCAAATAATCAGATAGTATCTCCACAAATAGATTAATACACATCCTGATGTATCTTGATGTGTAAACACCTCTGGTTTTTTGTTGCTTGTTTGTTTTCTTGTGCTAGATAAATACATCAAGATCTTTTAATAACCCTTCATAAGGCAGCTTTATTAATTAGAAATTATTTTCCTAATTCTTCCCAGTTCTTTATTGCACCAGAATGCAATATATTGCAGTAACTGCTAATAATGTATACAACAAACAAACTGCCTCTCTCTCCCCTCTTGGTATTTCAGTACTTACATATTCATGTTACTCCTCTTAACCACAACTCTAAATGATGTTCAATAGGTTCTCCAACATGAGCTCACATGTGCAGAGCTGCTGCTCTCCAGGCACAGCTCTCCACCCACATAAATACAAGCTACATTCTTATTCCTAGACATATCTTCAAAGTTGTTTAAAAGAAATTAATCTTACCCTGTTGACAGAGCTTGCATCAATCATTATTTACCACTTTGCCAGCATCTAATCCTTCTACCAGCTTAATCAGAAGAATTTTTTATTTTACTTCACTGAAAAACAAATGAGGCAGGACCAGCATGTTTTTTTGCAGAACATCCCAGCACTTGCTATTCCCCATTAACTTCTGGTCCTTCGAGAAAAGCACATTAGTACTTTTTTGATCTCTAATCATTTCACATAGCTTGTGATCTGAAACATAATCCTCCATTACTCTAAAGAATATAGTTGCAAGAACTTTTAATTTGAACTTTTCAAATTAACCAGAGCAAAGAATCATTCACTCAGGACATCACATCAGCAAAGATGTCACATTACATTTAAATTAGCGACTATCTGGATCAATGTGTTTTTATTGAGCAGGATCCTTTGCGAAGGTATTGATGTGATATCAATATCAATATCAAAATCAACACAGAGCACCAGATTCATAAGCACAAGGATATATTGCTGCATATTTCTAACTCTAGCAAAACAATTATCTGGCATGAAAATTACTTATGGAGATAGAAAGCATGATCATAATAGCAATATGCTCCTACTCCTTTTTGTTTTGTTCTGTATTATAGCAAAGAGATGGAAAAAAACCCCTAGTACTGGTTATTCCCTAACTTGTTGACAGTCCAGGAAGACAGCAAATACTAATTAGAAATGCAACTAATGTTACTAAAGTAGCAGAACTCTCCACTTCTGCAGATTACACAATGCTATTTGATTTTTTCCATGAATACAGCCCTTGCTACATGAACAGAATCATTGTGTAGAAATCAACTGGACAAAACTTACATTGACCATAATGAGCTTTGGCTCAAATCCTGTGTTGATCTGCTTTAACCCGCCATGCAACTGAGAAACACAAAGAACTCTTGTAGCTGCCCATGTAACACTGAAGTCAGATTCAAAGCCTGAAGTTCAACAGCTAAAGCCAATGTATGCCTGAGTGCTGCAGAGACATCTTCTTGTTGGTACAAACACTGTACAAAGCTCTTTTTGAAAAGATGTGACTTCTGCCATGGATGAAAATGAACAATGCCCAGATAATATACATTTAGGAATGCTGGGAATCACAGCCACATTTGCATCACTCTTCAGGAAACAAAATTATACATCAATTGTGTTTACTTATGAAATATATAGATCTTTGCTGACAGCACAAAAAAAGATCTTCTCTCTTGCTTGTCAGACACCCAAATGCAACATATCTCTTACTATTTGTGGCAATTAGCCAGAAATACTGTTCACATGGTCCTCCACCCTTATCTATGTAACTTATCCTTAACTATGTAACTCTATTCTAAAATCTGACACTCACCATGGTCAACCTTACACTGAAACTTACTTCCACACATCAATGCCATCATTTGAATTGATTTAATTCCACCTCATTCTTTTCCCTCACTGGACAGTGACCTCCCATTTGTCCCCATGCCTTAGCCTTATAGGGCCGTGTATGCCTTTTAAACTTTTCCATGAATTTAACTAACTGTGAGCCATGAGAGAAGAAAAGGAGCTTCACATGACTGATCAAGCAGGAGATGGCAGCCAGCAAAACAGAGCTACTGGCTTTCCTATGAGAGCACACAGAATCACAGGCTGGTGTGGGCTGGAAGGCACTTTTAGAGGTCATCTAGTCCAACTCCCCTGCAGGGGGCAGGGACATCTTCAGCAAGGTCAGGCTGCTCAGAGCCCTGTCCAAGCTGACCCTGAAGTGCCACACAGATGCTACACAGCTGGGAAACTGAATGCAAAGCCATGCTCCTCTATCAGGATGAGGCTGAAATTTAGCATAAAGAGCATCAGAATATGCATCTGTGAGGATGGGGGGAAGAAAGAGTAGTGCAGAAAATGAAGCAACACAGGAAAGCAGCATATATAGCTGATCTCAAGGATCAAACACGTCTCCAGGTCCCCTGCTATGAAACAAGGGAAATCTCAGAGAAATATCAGATGCTGAAATTTCCTAAATCAACCACAAAAAGCCAGATTACACTCTTCTCCAGGAGATCCTTTCCATAACACACCCAGGAACCAAGCACTTCCATGCTCTAGTCTTCTGGGCCTTTCTACTCCCTCCTGCAAAGTTAATTGCAGGAGTTAATTGGTTTCTAGGGTAAAAAGCCTCTCATCCATATGTGCACAGCACAGGAGGCCAGGTAAGAAACCTAATCCAGCATGACTACCCATGATGGCCCAAAGAAGTGAAAGAAATGGTATAAACCTGTAGGGAAGAAATGCCTTTAAACAGGCACTAAGCATAAAAGTCTACATAAGAAAAGAACTGAGACTGTTCTTTCATTATAAAATAATGCTAAAATATTGAATGTTCTAAAAAGCAACAGGAAGTTTAATCTCTTGAGTTGAATGTAATGCACATTAGTCTCTTAAACTCCCACTCTGAGAAACAGTTTTATCATCCTCTCAATAAAAGCAATCAGAGAAAGACCCAGTTTTTTGGATTTGTGCAGTTTCGCTTTATTGTAATTTTCATTTGTCAGCTCTAATTAGTGGGCTCACTGAGTATCTCTTGATATTCTCCAACTTTTAGTCTCTTTTCAAAGAATGTTCCAGCAGTATCCTAGGATGAAGATGTCCCTTTAATGGGCAGCTACAGAGAAGCATGCCCTGCTTCAGAAGATGGATGTTTTCTCACACTTCAGTGGAGAACTTCAGACACAATTAAAAGAGCACAGAGTACCACGGTATCCTGTGAGTTTTACCAGGTCAGGCAGCTTGAAGCAGGCATAAGTTGAAATGTGAAAGATTTCAGAACAAACTTTTGAAGCCTCAAACAAGCACAACACACCCAGAACCTCTGGATGGCAGAAAGTTGCTCCTGGGAGCACAAAGTAAATCTCCTGGAAATAAAGACATGTTTTGTGATGGTAGAGACATGGGCTCCAAGACAGACAGTTCCAAAAGCAGTGATAGTTTTCACATTTTGGGGTAATGTCTTCTTGCTGTCTGTTTTTACTAATGGCTTCATTGAGCCAAGCTGAAGGTAGTGAGCAAAGCCCACTTCTTCAGATTACCGTGAATTTAAGAACTAAGATGTGGCACTAAGGACCTAATTTTCCGAATCTTATGAGCCTGGAAAAATGAGATCATCCATAAAAATATGCAGATTTGCCTTTCATGGTATTTCTGGAAGGCCCATAATTTGCTTAACAAGAAGATCATGTCTCTAGTAAGACCTGTTGAAACAAGCTGGGAGATGAGCAACTGAAAGCAAGTCAGCATGTGAATTCCTGACAGCTCAGAAATCTTTACACAGAGTTCAGCTGGTTGTGCCCTTTTACACTCCACGGGCAGCCAAGGTCAAACTGCACAGGCCTTGGGCCACCTCTGGCTGACAGCTCCTGACAGAGCAGGTTTCAAGCATTCTGCAGGTGGCTCTGAGGGACACAGCAGTCACTAATTCTCACTCTTTAGAATTATTTCTGTGTGCACGAGCACTCAACTGTATAAGGCCCTGCTGCTCAGCTCTCTCTTACAAAGATGCATTCCAAAGCTGCCCCAGCCCAAAGCTTGGTAGGTTCTTGCAGGGGCAAAAGGGCTCTGGATGAGGTTCCATCGGAGAGGGGATATCCCTGTACACAAACAGGGGCAGGGCGCTCCTGGAGCCAGGGAGCTTCACTGGGTGAAGAATTATTTAGTGTTTGAGAACTGACTTTGAAGTCTCCTGGCAGTGCCACCTGGCAGGCAATGCCAGCAGAGCAACCCAAAAAAAGCCCATTGACATCACCTCCCATAGTCTGGCAGCCCTCAGGCATTTACAGCAGGTGGTCTTCAGAGTTCACAGAATAAAATACAATAGATTTCCTAAAACATATTTACAGCTAGTGGTTTCACTGTTCTAAAAACAGAGTTTTCAGTCATCACCACCAAGATCATAATCCCTTTAAAGATCAATAAAATATTTACTTCCTTAAGTTAATATATGTTCTGTGTAAACTGCCACTGCTTCATTTCCAAGAGCTCTGTGTGAATATTCATATCTGAACTATACAGAAATCACTTTATTTACTGTAGTAAAGTATATTAATACTGATTTATTTAAACACTTTACCAAAGTGGCAGTTTAGTTTAATCAAATTCTGAAATAATTGGGTTATGTTTGATTTTAAACTTTGAAAAGCCAACTCTAAGATTTATCAAAGACTGAATTTAGCAAAGTCTTCATCATTAAAAATTGATATTATATAGTGGGGCTACATTGGCTTCCCTGGCACATTGCCAAGCAACAGACCTTTTAAAAGATTAATTGTTCATGCCTGCATGATTCCCCAAGTGCTCTGCACAGTGGTCACCAGCTCCCAAACACCAAGTCAAGTAATGCCAAAAGCACCAGGAAGGAAATATTTTTCTGCTGCAGAATAAGGGAAAGGCACTGCTGTCATATGCACCCAAGGGTGAGTGCTCTGCCCTCCCTGCTCATTCCATCCTAGCCCCAAAGATGAGTTCCTTCTTGCTGGGGAGAAGAAAAGGCGCAGCCAAATTCCTGCAGTGAAGTTCAGAGCGCTGTGGGGACCCCCCTTGACTCTGAGCAGCTTCCCCAGTGCCTTTGGCCAGCCCTGGCATCTCTGGGTACAGCAAGGCGAGCGACACTCCTGCTGCCTCCCTCAGGAAAGTGTGCAGGAGTCAATTATTGAACTACTCCAAGCTCAGGCTTCTAAGCCTCACTGAAACAGGGTAAGCAACATTTCTCAACTAACAATGCTGCTACTGAAATTTATGTATTTTTTTGCCATTTGATTTATGTTTTCCAAATCAGAGAATGCTGAGGAATTCAACTCAATGCTATGCCCTGACTTTACTGTTGTAGGTTCTCTTCCCTGTTGCCTTACAGCTCCATGCCCATGGAGACATACCTCCATCAGAGGCATGTTCAGCCTAAATCCATTATATTTATCAGAGCTCTGGGTGACACCCCTATGGTCTCTCTGGTGGACAGCAAGGATTTATCCCTACTGCCCCAAAGCAGCTGAGGAGGTAATGTGCACTACTGATCTGACAGTCTCGTACACAGCACCTGTTGCATGACCTTGTGGTCTATTTCTATCAGCCCTCTTTGCCTGTCCAAAACACACTCCAAAGGTGAAGACTGAATAATGATCCTCCAGTCTGTGACCCCTGGGAACAATGTGGTGCAGAGCCTGCAGAACGAACACGAGAAGCTGACAAATTTAAATAAACAAAAGCCCTTGCAAGGAAAGGCTGATACAGATACACTCACACTTAATTATTTTTAAAACCTTGTCTCAGGAATGTAGGAACAAGAAAGCAGTGACAGCTGGAGGAAAACCACTACATCTAACTAAACATTTAAAATTATCTTCTGGAAAGAAATCTGCCCCATTTAACGGAATTTTCTTCATGTTAAAAAAATTCTCTTGACAGAAGCAACCAAAATAGAAGACATCTAAAAGAGCTGAAATCCTTGTGACAGCTTGTCAAAGTATTCCTCACCAACAAATTATCAGAATATTTGTGTTTGTAGAGAGGTAAGTTCCTACACCTAAATAAGCTAATTATTGCAGAACACACATTTAAAGTGATACACTGTCCAAACATCATTTTCCCCGGAATTTCAATATTTTCCATAAGTGAAACCTTTGAAAAGCATTAGTGAGGATGTGTGGAAATTAAAAAATGCACACTGTCTCAGCTGAAGCTGAACACATCAGCTCTCGAGGACCAATTCAAACCGAAACATTCCCTCGCAACCATCCCCTCTGAGCAGGAGCTGTGTTCTCACTGCCAGCCCCCAGCAAACAGCCAGCTGACAGCGCTAGGGGGGAAGGCACCGCTCTGGAGCTTCACAGGAGCCTTTCCCAGCCCCACACTGAGCTCTGCAGGGCTCAGCTCCACGCGCAGGGACGTGCTGCCCACCCGTAGGTGCCCCGGCTCAGGGCTCTGCCAGGGCTGCAGGGGTGGGACACGGACTGGCACAGCCTCCTGGCTCCCAGACAAACAGGCCCTGGGACTTCCTGAAGCAGGAGCTGCATCCAGAGCACCATGTTTAACAGATTTTGACATATCTATCCCCCATTAACTCAGCCGATGAACTTCTAACCCCTCCATATATCTGATCTTCATAACACGCAGTGGCAATGAGCACCACAATTTGACTTCATTCTCGTCTATAACACATTGCTTCTACTTATTTTAAATCTGCTGTCTCAGTTCTCACCAAGTGCCTTCTGGGTTTTTTGTAATGAGTAACAATAAATATTTGCTCTCCAGTCACCTTCTCAAATCAGTTATTCCTAGTGTCAAAGTTACCAGATCTAGGACAAAAATTTAAAGCAAATAATATTCACACTTTTTAGCTTGTGAACTATAGTCTGCATGCTCATGACAGTGAAGCTAATGAGAATTTTGCTTGAGGAACTATGGATAAGACTAGCAGATTTCTTTGCAGAATCATTTTTGCTTTACTGAAACTTAATTTGAATGAAAAAGCCACATAAGCCTTGGGGACATTGTTAGATTGTGACCTGAAGTCCATGATTTTTGTCTACCTTTAATTAATAGTAACTAGCTTTCCACTTGCAATATTGGTTCCACACCCTACCTTCTTAAAACCTGTCAGTGCTGCCTCAAAGTACTACAAGTTTTATTAATCGATGCTACCACAATACAAGATTCCAACTATTCATTTTCAAATTATGATAATAATACAAACATGCCAAATACTTGCTTAAAAATGTGTTCAAGTCAGTCTGCCACACACGTGAAGCCAAAAGTTGAAGATTATTGAAGTGGTCTTTAAATTCCATATTGAAGTTGTAATGGATTTTTATAATAGTGGATAGTTTACTTCCAGGAATTTTCCTATAGTTTAGGTAACCCACTTCCCAAAGGGCTACTTGTACCAGCAAGCTAAACGAGCCACCTTCAGCTAATATTGGAAAAAATACTTACAGATCTATGTATAGAAAGCCGATTTGTTTTCCCACTAAGTTTTAGTAAATGAACCTAAATTTAAACAAATTTCTCCCTTTATTCTATGAAACCCAGCCCAAAGATATCTTAGATATCCCATTCGTGGAGATCTTATTTCTTTTAGCAACACTACCTTGTAATTTACCCAAATGCATGTCTCCAACCTGACTGACCTGGCAGTGGTGCCTCCCCAGCCCATTCCAGGCATTTTGTGCTGGATTATCTTAAAGAAATTGGGGATTTTGCACTGGACAACCCTTATGTGAGGACTTTGCACACACCCTCTGGGTCAAGGTGAATTTCAGCACAGGTGATTATCCTCACAGTTCACATTAAAGATATATTATTGACCTCAGCAATGCTCAGGAGCAATGCTCTCTCTGCAGGAACCATGCCTATTAACGCAGGAACTAAAATGAAGAAGAGGAGGAAAAAAGACTTTTGAAATTCACGTCTCATCTTGTAAACATGAATGGATTTCAGGAGCTTTGAAAGTGTGCAACTATTAAAGATCAGTTCTAACAGCTTCAAACAATCCACCATAATGCCTTTTACAAAACCCTTTCAAGACCTTTTTGAAGTACCTCCTCTTGCATTGTTACAGCCTCTGGTACATTGTTGCTCTGGGAGCACTGGAAGCCCAGTAGGTGGATTTTTGACAGAAGGTCAGAAACCCTTTATGACCAACTATAGAGATGGCTCAAAAGCAAGTAAAATAACCTTCTTTGAAGGTAGTTACCAATGGTGCTCTGCCCAGACAGACTGGATGTACTCAGAGTGCTCTGCAGGAGCCAGTTTTATTTCCCCAGTCATTCTCACACAACTGCCCCCATAAAAACAAAACAAAACAAAGATCAAACAGAGAAATCAGCACGGTAAGTTCTCCAAAATGTCTCTGCAGAGCAGAGGATGGTCCTGCCCCACAGCCACGAGCCATGTGTGCATCTGGCATCTCCATGGTCTCTCTTCCAATCCACAGTGATGGTCCCAAGCTCCCTCTTCTACCACCCCTGCCGTGGCACCAGCCACATTTTGGCTTCAAGCACCAGGACACTGGCAGCTGCGGATGAAGAAGAGGAGGAAGGGATGGACCAAGCGCAGGGCTCACAGCTGAGTACACAGATCAGAGATAAAACATCATGCAGGGGTCCATGGCCTGATTACATGCCAGAAGTTCTCCCAATCCACTGTGCATCTTCGGACAAATGACTTTGCATCTCCACATTTATTTCCCAACCTTCCCTCTCCATGAGACACCGAGGACTGATGACTGACTGTGGAACACTGCAATGCATTAACTTTGAGTATGGATAGGAAAGTGTATCCTTGCAAAACTTTTCTCTTGGAAGCATGAAATTACAGGAACAAGAAATCCTTTCCTGAAATATCTCTGCACTCTGTTTGCTTTAATGATTCAATCTTTTGACCACCTTATGGTCCTCCAAATAAAATAAAAATTAATGACCTCAAACAAAGTGCTGCAGTTTGTGCTACGATTCAGAATTATTTTAGCTGTTAGAAAGAAGGAAATGCCTCCTTAGAAGGGGGATTACTTAAAAAAAGGCTGACAGCACATCAATGATACTAACAGAAATAACCGTGTTCAAATTGACAATTCATGAGGATTATGGAAATACACTATCCATTAGCTCCTTCTCATTTTACAGACCATTTCCTACTCAAACAGATTCTGAAGTGCCATGATACCTCCAAGCTGGGTTCTTAACAGCATTGGCAGGCAAAGATGGTACCAGAATACGAGCAGGCACAAACATGTCACCTGGTTCTGGTACTAAAACAGCAAGAATACTTACTGCATTCATTCTTCAACATTTCTTTAGTTTTAATTAATTCTTTAATTGGGGGGCATCTTGAACTCTTAGCTCTGCTGGAACATGCAGTAACACTACTGAGTCAATTTTGAGACAAATTTAAGAGAAGACACTCTGCAATGAGCAGTGTTCTCTAAAGGGTTTCAACAATCCCCCTCGAACAATAGAAAATGAATCCTGATAGAGGAAAGTGGAAAAAAAAACTAAACCAAATGGTTTATTAACAACAGAATGCCCACAAGGCAAGGAAGAAAAGTAAGTAATTGCTAAACATTGAACTATCAGAACTCACCCCCCCACACACACACACAGAGGAACAAAGGCCCAAAAATGCTTGAAGAATGGGGAAAATGTTAAAGAAATACCCTTCCTGACACGTGTAAGATGGGGCTGGCTTTCACTCTGAAGAAATGGAGCTTCCACAAAGCAGTTCCAGCAGGAGGCAAAAAACCTGGTGGCTCTCTGACATCAACCTCCTTGTCATGGCAGATGAAGCAGCTGGGCTGGAGCCTCTTGGTTTGTTTTCTCTCCCTGGCTCAGCTTTCTGAGGTTTGGGGCTGGAACAGGCCAGCCCCGCTCCCCCAGCCTCAGAGCAGCAGCTCTTCAGTTCACCTCAAGGCAGCTGAAAGATTGCTACTGCAGCTTCTCCAGGCCAGGGAAGGGAAAAGCTTTTTGCCTGGGCCAACAAAACCAAGCTTGCTGAGCAAACCCTGAACTGCACAGTGCTTGAGCACTGAGACTTCAAATATTGCTACCAAAAAGCCCAAAGCTCCCCCCTCCCCAGCCCCACACACACCTGAGCCCAGGCCTTGTGATACAGCAACCACTTTTGGGCATAAAGCAGAGGATCATGGAATAGACCATTATCATAAATTGCTGCAAGACAACTACTCACATTCAGCATGCACAAAACCCACCAAATCAGGTGTAGGCATCTCAAAAACATATACCACTTTTAGATCCAGTCTGCAATGACTCCAGAACCCCCAATACTGCCCATGCACTTCAAAAGCCCAAGGAGTTGGAGAGTTTAGTGCTCCTGAAACTTTCCTCCTTCCTTCCCTAGGATGAAAATTTTCTACTACCCTACAACCCTCAGCTTTACCTTCAGAAACTATTTTCAACAAGCAAACAATGCAGCAAGTCCATAAAAATAAACTCAGCTTGCTTACAATTGCTCAGATTGCTTACAATTAAACAAAACCTGCTGCAAATTCTCACATTTGTGTGTGAGAATCTCCCAGCACTTTACAAATAGTTCTGCAGACTCTAACCCCTGAACCCTTTGTTTTGCTTTTTTTTTCTTAGGCATCTATCACCAGGATATTAAAGTACCTACCCAACAGTCACAGAAAACACTCAACAAGTCATCTTTTTAGTTCTGAGCTCCTAGTACTTTCTAAGTATAGACTTTGACACACATGATGTATGAAAATGTAACATCTTTCACAGATCCTTTCCAAAGCTGTTGGTAAGACCACCAGACTGTGCTGGAAACAATGACCAAACCAGTGTCAGCTGTACCTGGAAACCCTGAATTTACTGAACATTTGAGACCCCGTGGCTCAGGCCATGCTTGGTGACTGGCTGCTGGGGCAGGGCAGATGGCAGCACGGGAGCTGTGTGTTCCCCACGGGTGGCTGTGACTCTCACAGCCCCACAAGTGTGTCCTCTGGGAGCCAGATGTGCCCCCACTGCAACATCTGGGCAGCAGCTCCCAGACACATCCTGGCACTGAATGGATAAGTCAGACCACAAGACTGCTCTGTGATAACCCCCAAGCAAAAAATCCTCAGCAGATGGTGGAGCTGAAGGGACCCAACAGTTCAGCTCTCCATGGAAGAATGTGTTGCAGGGCTTGACTGACACGTCTCACCAGCACTGCCACAGCCAGAGACTGCTGTGTGCTTCACTCCTCCCTCTTCCCTCCACTCGCAGTGAGACATTCAGCTGCTGCTCCTAAATCAAATGGGGAACAGGGGGGAGAGTGATGGTCGCTCAAAAGAGGAAAGTGCAATTAAAACATTCAGAAAAAAATAGCTATTAAAAGTATCTAGGAAATGATTCATTTTTATTGACTACTTTGATCATTCAGACTTTGGTCAGCCTTGTGAATATGCACTTGATTTTAACACTACTATCAATAGTCTTTAAAACCACTTAATTGCTAAGAAAAAATGAAAAGCTTGGAATGAAAAGCTTGTAAATTAAACATACAGCCATCTAACCCCCCCAGCAAATGTATATAATTTAATATAATAGCACTGAAATAGCATTTCCTCCGCTCAAGTTGGTACTTACAAATCTAGATGGGTGTAAAGGTTTCATTATCTAAATTATATGCTAACACTTTTTTGAATTTCAAAAATTATACGTTGGCAGTAACTTCTATTGTAGTGCAACTCATCTCAGTAAGAAACCACCTTGTACAAAAACCAGCACTGGGATTTAAATTATTTCTGGGAAACATTACATATTTCCTAAAGTATGATTAAGTTTAATTTGATGCATTAAAAATAATCAATATTTAATTTTTGCCTAGAACTTCACAAGTCTTCTTCCTGGGGGTTTCCCAAAGAATTTTCATTAGCTAACAAGGCAATTCTCCCACAAGAACATTATTCATTAGAGCAATTTAAGCAGTAAAGAAGCATCTAAATACATATTGATCTTAAGAGTTATTTCTGTTGAACAGCTGGACTATTGTTCATGTCTCCCCTTTTCTGCCTGAATTGCTAATGTACCTGCTAGTACTAGTAACCTCTATAGAGTAATAAAGAGGTCAAAACTGCTTTCAGACCTTAAGAGTCTTGGTTATTATGGCTGCAGCTTAATGAATCATCTTCCAGCCACAGCACAGATTTATATCACACAACAGTCACAGCAAATGGAGAAGCAATTTATTTGCCCCAACATACCAAAAGGCACACCACTCAACTCTGCAAGAGGAGAGGTTTGTGCTACTCTGAGCTCTGAATGGGGCTCTGGGCAGCCAGTGGACATGATCATGCCACTGCAGCTGAAATTGGGGTTTCCTGGTCCTACATCTTGCTCCTTTGCTCCTCCATGGTAGCAGAGAGGGCTTGTGGTCATACATGCCTTCTCCTGCTGTGTGTTCCAGGGGCTGACTGGCCATCATTGTATCATCTCATGACACAGAAAGAAAATGAGGCTTTTGGTTGGAAGGAATCATCCTAGAAAGTATTGCTGAGCTGGTACTTTACTTTAAACATTTAACATTTGTAAACCCAGCATCTGAAGAAAAAGCAGTTGAAAATCCTCCCTGAGAAGACCACGGAGTGAGTAGAAGCAGCAAGAGAAATAGATGCTAAAAGCAACATGTCTCCAAGGTTACTCCAGCACACGGCCACTCAACCAGAGATGCTCTTTGCAGTGAATTTTCCTACTTGAGCCACACTGTTTGCAGAGCTCTGCAGCTGCACAGTCACCCCCAGCACTGGGCTGCTGGCACCATCACTCAGTGCAGGCATTGTTTGCACCATGCCAGAGCAGCAGTGCTAGGTTTAAAATGTGAGGTAACTTTCAGGGACACACACATTTGCAATTCATGACTTCTTTTCACAGGCCTGGCTGCTTTTCAAAGAGGTTTAAAAACCAGATGTGGAAAATAAGATTGCTAAAATCATTTGGAAACTTAATAAAGGGGTTCTGCATGTTCCCAGGATAGATTTTCAACAACAGAGCACAAAAAACACATGAGAAAATGCTTTCGGGGCAAGGGGGAAAGGCTTTTAAAATTTAGCACTTTAGGAGAATGAAATATAATGGTTTTTTAAATATGATTTGGTTTTTGCATTAAGCACTTTTGTCTATCTTCATGTAAACAATTTTGAGAGGTTAAAATTCTTATTTTCTTGGTGGGGGGGAAGGATCAATCTCAATCCCATGTGATTTCAGTTCCAAGTCTTGGTTATGCTGTCTTGTCTCACCTCTAGAAGATCAGGCAGCATAATATTTCAATACTTCAATGTTTCAAAACTTCAACTAAGAACAACATAAACCCTACAATTATTATCAATATGAAACTGATTTGTAATCTGGGAGTAAAACAGAGACAAAAATGCAAAAAGCAAGAACAGAAAATAAACTCAGCACATCCCGTCAACATAATCCTTCTTGGTCAGGCCACCAGGTCCTAGTGGTTCCAATACCATGAGATCCACCTTTGATTCCACCAAGTCCATTTGTCTGAACAAGCCATAGTGCCTCTATTTGCCATCTCAATATTTTGTATTATTTTTCTTTGTCTAGATGTTTTTTTTCCCTGAAATATCAAGCTCAACATGGAAATGCATTCTAGAATGTAAACCAAAGAATGGTGCCAGCTGAGCACCCTGTGTGGGCACAGATACTCTCCAGTGCTATAAAACCAAAAGTTATGACAGGTAACACTTGGGACAAAGAAAAACATCAGCTAGACAAAAAAAAAAAAGACAAACCAACCATTAAATCTAACCCAAGGTGTTATTCACAGCCAAGGTACAAAGGCCTCTCTGGCAGAGTGCAGGGAGATCCTGTTCCTTGTGTTATGCATGACAGGGAAGTCACACCTGAAAATGCAACCTAAGAAATAACCAATCCTGCCCAGCAAAATAAAGTGGGGGCATTTACACCAGTTGGTGTAATTTGGCAGAATGTCACTGCCCCACCTGATGGCACAGAAGTGAAGACAGAAAACCACAAAAGCAAGCACAGCCACACACAAAAACGCGCAGGAGGAGACACGATCCATGTCCCACGGGAGCAGGGCTGGGGTGATCCCATCAGGGCTGGCTGCCCTTGAACTTCATGGACAAGGGATAAACCCTTGGCATTTAGAGAACAGCCTGAAATGGTAATGCTCTCTAGAGCCATTTTGCGTGCCAAATAAATATTCTAAGTTTATATCAAGATTATTGTCACCTATTTAATGGCTCATTGATTTTAGAAGCCATACCAGTTCTCTCTTTCCTTTCTGTTGAGGTAGTTACAGCAATAACTAACCATAAAAATTAGATAAGATGCTGAAGTGTGATTTTTAAAGCATCTGTGCATTTGATATCCCCACTTTTAAATGAGAGATGAGTTAATATCCGGCTGCCTTACCCACATCACCACCTTTGCCCTATATGAATCCAAAGACAAACAAGACTAATTGGATTACACTGAACATGATTTTAAAAATAAAAATAAATATAAAATCCTCGAAACTCTACCATTTCTTCTGTGGTCTTTTGAAGCACATATGAATACACAATCAAAGAGCTGGTTCCCAGGGAAAGGCTCCAGCCTCAGATGCCTCAGAAACACGTGTGCTCCGAATGATCTCTGTGCCCATCTCCACACCCCTCCTTCAGAACAGGTCAAAAATAACTCCACTGTAGCATTTCCCATCAGATGAACAAATGCACATCCGATTTTCACAGCATCAGATCCACTTTCACGTTCTTATTTAGAAAAAATGGAAAATATCTGGAAAATGCAAACAAAGCACTGCTTCTCTGCACTTACCAAGCAGCATGTTTCAATTTTTTTTATTTCAATAGACATTATTCAATCCACTAAACTTCTAAATGAAATATTTTAAGAAAAATGAGAGAAATAAAGATTCAAAGAACACAGTGAGAGTTTACTCAAATATTCCAACAGAGAAAAATAAGAGAGATTTTATTTAGCAAAGAAAGTTCTCAGTGGCTTTTAATCTTATGCAGGATCCAAAAAGAGTTAAAAACCTTAAAAACTGATTAACTTGTAATAAAAAAAAATGTCTTTTCAAAACAGGCCAGCAAATTGTTTCATATTTTTTCTTGATCTTGCCTTCCTTAATGCCCTATATAATCCATTTTTCCAAGTACTGTATTCAACAATCATTTGGGGGTTGTGGGCCATGCAGAGGCATTCAGCCCCTGTTTCTTTACAGTACTATCTACCCTCTCCCTGACTCAGGAGGATTACAGAGGTTCATCTTTGTAGTAAATGCTTACTTCCCATTTTCACCTAAAATTCTAGCCTGTGTAGAAAACCTCCCAAAATTGCATTGCAGCTGACCAGATGGGAGATCATCTGATTTCTGAGGCAGTGAAACCAACAGGCTACTTTGTCCCTGTTAGAATACTTTTTTTTCCCCCTGAAATATGGTATCATTTTCTCTCAGAACAAGCACAGACAGAGCTGTGTGTGACATCTCACCCAGCAAACAGATCCATTCTCCAGCAGATACTGCAAACACGATACCAGCAATGCACCAGCACTTCACTAGCCACCTTTCTATGCACTCTTATTTCCCACTACTGTTTTAGTCTGCAATAATCTCAATGTTTATGCTATAAAAATAAGCTGGGGTTTTTCTCAGTTATTTTGCATATCCTTGTTCAAATACACTACCTGTTTTCCTTAACTCCTTGTACTTGTATTGCTAGGTAACGTGGGTGACATTTGGGCATCTGTTCAAATATCTTTGAACACTTTCCTAACTCCCATAGAGCCCTTTGTGGCACTCTCTCCACTGATTTCATAGAATTATTTTCACAAATTCACCAGTCCCACAAAAATTTATTTGCAAAATTTCATTTTAGCAGCTGTTAACAGATCCAAATGGTTATTCAAAAATGCTCAGTGGGTCTCTGCTTTGTTCTGCTGCATCTCCTGCCAGCACCCTAGGGATGCAAAGAACCTGGATACAACCCCTCTGACACAAACTATGGGTACTTTTGCAGATCATCATTCAGAGCTCTGCCCATCTTATACCCCAGCTCTGATTGAAGTGGATCACACACTGACAACACAAAACCCTCCCAACCTACATATGACCCTCAACAGACCTGCACAAAATCCATTTGTAAATGAGCTACAGGCCAAAAACTGCTCATTTAAATAATTTGCCAAATGTTCTTGAATGAAACTTAGAAGAACACAGCTTTGTGCTGTCAGGCATTTCACATGGCCCAACCAAAGCCATTTGATAAATGACTAATTATCCCAAACCTCATTAAAATTCAGTCTTGATTGTGATTATTACTGATTAAGTACTACTCAAACTCCACACTTCAGTACAATATCTGAGATTCAGAAGATGAGTGGAGTGCCCATTGCAGCATTAACACACACTGCAGCCACAAACATAGGTTCTAACATGACGTGTACAGGCTTTCAAACAACCGGGATTCATTACTTCCATAGAGTTCACTGATACTCACAATTTAAAAAATAATTTTTACCTTTTCTTAGCCACTCTTGAGCTCTGTCCCTTCTACAGCAGTGAGCCAGTACATTTAGATATTTACACAGGCTGATAAGACCTCCCTAAGCCTCCTCTTGTCCAGGCTAAACTGTCTGAGCTCCCTCAGCTGTTCCTCATGGGAGATGCTCCAGCCCCTTCAACTGTGGCCCCTTGTTGGACTCTTTCCAGTATGACCATGTCTCTCTTGCACTTGGGAGCCCAGAACTGGGCACAGCATTCCTGGTGCAGCCTGACAAGTGCTGAATAGGGGGAAAGGATGACCTCCTGCAACCTGCTGCTAATGCTTCTAATTCAGCCCAAGGTACCACTGAACTTCATTCTGGTAGGTGCATGTTTATTGGCTCATGGTCAGCTTGGTGCCCACCAGGTCCTTTCCTGCAAAGCTGCTCTCCAGCTGGGCAGGGATGGATGATTAAGGCTGAGCTCAAGGCTTTCACACATGAAAGGGTATATTCCCCACACATTGCAAAGGAGTGTTCAGTTCAAAACCAAGTATTTCATTTTGATCATAGCCCCTGACCCAGATGGTCTGGACAAGGATGGTCCCAGTTTACTGACTCACTCACAACTTTGGTAAGGTTTTTAGTAAGCTCTTTATTAGCCACTGCTTGCCTGCCTTTAAAACTTATATGCAGCCAAAATGCCTGTTCATGTTGATGAGCCAATCCTAATATTTCATTTGTACTAGATGTATTGAATATTAGTCTTTCATTACCTGTTGTACATCATGTAGATAAAATTACATCCTCTGTGAACAAATTCCTTTGCAAATATAAAATCAAAGCAAAGAACATTAAATTGAAACACAGCTGATAGTGCAACATTAATTTCATTGCACGGAAGAGGTTCAATTCTTGCTATTTTATTTTCTCTGAGTAATAGTGCCTATTTACTAGACCTAGGGGTAAATAATTTTTTCCAATTCTCTACTGGTAAAACACGGTAGCACATGATAGCATGACTTTACTGTATTATTAAAAAGAGGGTCAGTATTTCAGTAACTCTCTTGTTATCAATAAAGTTATTCAGCATAAGCTGAACATCCTGTGACTCTGAAATATTAAAACATATCATTCCAATAATTTTTCCACTCCTTGCTAAGTACCACTGCAACTTAGATTGCAATGTCAGCTGTCTAGATAAGGATTATGTAAGCCAAGGAAAAAAATAGTGTGAACATCTAACTGCAAGTCAGCATGAAAATAAATTACTCAAAGATGGAATAATTCAGATTTTGAGACTGGCACTGCAAGTCACATCTGGGTCCATTTCTGTGCAAAAAACTACAGGCTTATTAGAAAACAAAAAAAAGCCCAAAACACTGGCATTAGCTTCTGCAAAGAAATATTCAGCTCCCAGATGAATATCATACAAGATTGGAATAGTATAAATATTATCCACCAAGAACAGAATTTTCATAGAACATAACAAAATTAGAGCGGTTTACAGTTTATAAAAAAATTAAAAAAAAAAAAAAAAAAGTTGTGTAGATATGAACACAATCCAAGGACTGCAAACATAAGAAATAAGAATTTGAAATCCTGCAGGATTAATTTTTTTAAATAGTGATACATTTGTTTTGAGAAGAAATTGTTTCAAAATGGCATGA
Source organism: Poecile atricapillus (assembly GCF_030490865.1). NCBI lineage: Eukaryota > Metazoa > Chordata > Aves > Passeriformes > Paridae > Poecile > Poecile atricapillus. The sequence continues at coordinate 11,635,873 of NC_081260.1, read as the reverse complement.
CATACTCAAGCCACAATATAGAAAAGACAAGAAATATGGTTTTTTCCTCTGTCAAAAAACACTAGATGTTTTGAAATCCTTAAATAAAAAGTTTGGATGAAATAGGATGCTGCTTAAAAAGCACCAAATCATTATAAGATCCTGGACTCCACAGGGCCATTAAGTGTCACTGCCATGAGTAACTTCAACATCGAATCTTTGACTCATCAAAAACCAGCTGAAATTTACCTCCTCAGTAAATAGATCACTTTTGAGAAGGGAAGGCAGAATTTCTTAAAATCTTACCAGTGGTCCCAATCTTGTTACCACTTCAGCACTCAAGGCTTCCATCTCATGGAAGCTGTGCCATTAAACAAAATTGTCAGTCAAGGTACCACTGCTGAACCTTCCCAGCAGCAATGGCACATCCCAAAGCAACAAATTGGCTGGCAATGGAAATATACAGAAAGATTGAAAGAGGGCAAGAAAAGCACCTCAAAACCTTTTTGCCAGAAGTGGACTAAAGAACGTAAAATGGTACAAGGAAGATGAGATCAAGGCACTGGAATTTAAACAGAGTTGCAGATGGATGGTGAACTGAGAAGTGCCACCTTTGTGCAGCAATATTTGTTAAGGCAAACACAAAAAAGTGTTTACAGAAAGTCTAATGGCTGCACTTAGTATTTGGATTAACCTTGTCCCCTAGAACAGTTTCACAGTATCATTCACCAAACTCAATGAGTCCAACTAAGTAGCAATGTGGGGCTGTAAGCCAGATGGGAAAGCAGAGTGGGAGGGCAAAGTGGAAAGTGAAGACTTGAGGTGGACCCCGAGGGACCAGAGATGCAATAAATGGGTTTGAGCAAGGTATTCAATATGAGCTAATAGAAATCTAATGTTGGGTAGTTTACTTACAGCAATGTAAATCCTTCCAAGAATGAGGGAGAAATAGGGGAAGAATAATTTGCTCTAAGCTGTAAATTAGTGGGGAGTTTTCTTATTCATCTTCTGGTTTATCAGAAAATGTCCTGCTCTTCTGATCACTGCTGCTGGGGGACATGTCCCTCAGAGGGCACTGGGGACCCGGGACTCCCCAGCTGAAGGGAGATGGAGTATTTTCAAGAGCTGGAAGATGTGATACAAGACAGGCAAAAATATATTTGGGGAGCAACAATAAAGGAGAATACCTGAGTAAAACCCAGACCACTAGCAATTTATAGGCTTAAATGACATGCAGTGCTAAGTACATTAATTGCTTCTTGGAGAACTGATCTTATCAGAAGCTTCTCTGAAGGGCAAATAGGAGCACATGAACTGGATGATCTTTAGAGATTACCTCAGTGGAGGACAAGAACAGACCACCCCAAAGTGCAGAAGCCAGCATGGCTGAACAAAGAGCTCCAAACTGAACTGGAAAGCAAAAAACAGCAAGTGCAGGGCAGGGACTAGCTGTCAGAACGAGCTCAGAGGCATTGCCCAGGCAGGCAGACAGGCAGGCAAGAAATTAGCTAAGTCAAGTCATATGTCCCTTCCCAAGCTCTAGTATTGCTTTCCACTATGGAAAGTCTGAAAAAGTTCACAAAGATACCGGACAAATTCATGGATACCATAAGGACTGTTAGGTACAAAGGCATCCCTTCTGATTTAGGAAGTCTCTAAGGAATGAAAGTTGCTTCTGTCTAGGAGACTGCTCTGGTGAAACTGCTGCAAATGCCAGCTGCCCTCTCACCCTTGTTAACATCCAGCCATTACTGGCCACTGCCACCATGGGATACCAGGCAAGTGTGATCTGGCATGGAACAGTCATCCTTACATCTCCTGGTCTGTGATCCACTGTGCTATACCTGTGAATGCTGGATTTGTATTTACTCACAGTTGGAGGTCAGCCCCACTTTCCAGCATGAGAATTTTTAAAAGTGAAAATGACACGAATTAGCACAGAAGGGAAAACATCTCTGTTCTCATGTTGAAAAAACATCAAGATTTCTAAGATAGAGTAGCCTGCCATCTGAAACAGTTTTTCCTCTGAAGCTGTTGACCTACTTTGTTAGCTATACAATTTATTACAAATTTACTATATTATAACAGCTGTGTTCATGCTGTTCTAGTGTCAGCACTTCTATTCTAAACCCCATTTTTTACACACTTCCGTAATAACTCAATTATAAAACTTGGATAAAACGTTGCTCTCCACAAGCATTTTCCTCTCCAAAGTACATTTGACCATCCGCAAAAATGCACCATTGCAAAATACCAAATTGCCCACTTGGGTGTGATTTGTCCCCCAGAGCGTGGTGGGACTCTGACTGAGGGCAGCTGGGGAAGGTTTCTGAGCCCATCGTGCAGTCTGGGAACAAAGACCTGCTCCTGCCACTGCCAGGCTGATTGCAGACGTGGTGTGTGGCCCTGCATGGCTTTTCTGTGCTGCCTGGCTGGGTTTGCACAGACCCCCAGCACCCTACAGAGCTGCTCCACAGTCAGGCACCCCAGCTGGGATGGGAACTTCATGGGGAACAGTCTGGGAAGTGCACAGCACTGAATAAAGGGGAGGGGAGGCTTGAGCTGGGGAGAAACCAGTGTAGGGAGGGAAAGAACAGGAGAAAGGGCAGTTTGGTTTCCTAGGACACGGTCAGCAGTGTCCTTGCAGAGCAGCAGATCAGAATAACAGAGGGGAACCCAACAGCCATACAGACAAAAAAAGCTGAGCTTTGGCTTTCCTAATTCCTTCCCTACATGCTTAGGACCTGTCTTCACACTTCTTGGATCCCTGTCCCAAACTTGATTGTAGCCCTCTTTTAAGTTTTTCCCACTTTATCCTATTCTTTCTGCTAAAAAGGCACCAAAACCACATGAGATATTCAAGATGCTGGAGGAATATACCTAGGGTGGCACAACAGTGTTTCCCTATTTTGTTGCCTATTTCTCTCCTAATCACCCATAACATTCTGTTTGCTTTTCTGCCCGCCCCTAGTCTGGCACCCAGGCTGTCACAGAGGTGTCTGCTGTGGGCCAGGTCTCCCTCCTGTACAGTAACTCTTTGCTTAGACACACCAGGCCAGGTAGCACATACTCCCTGATGCTACATCCACACATCCTCCATCGTGCTTGGCACTCAGGACACACACAGGCTGCACTCAGCCTGAGCAGGACACAATCACCAGGCAAGGACTTCAGACAGAAGTCATCCTCTAGCAATGCCACTACCTGACAGCACCGAACCCCAAAGGTGCCAAGCTCCAAAACATCACCAAGGCTGAAATAAAATCAACCCTCCGTACATCCATGCCTATCCAGCTTCTTTCCCCACTTAAGTGTAATACACAAGGTAGTCACTACAGTGGAGACTCTCTTCTAAATACAGGATTGCTGTCATTCTTAAAGATTTACTACTTTTCAGCCCATACTGTATTTTTCTCAGTCTGGACTTCTGGACTTGCTTCTGGAAGTCTCCAAACAGTCACTGGGCTCCAAACAGAAGCATCTTGTTTACAATAAAATCATCAGAAAATCTTAATTCAGGAAATGGGAAAATATTAAGCAATTATCATTTGTCATATAAAATACATCTTGAAAACCTTTTATATAAAATGACCAATCAATTTATGTGTAAATGATGTCCTACCGAAATAAATGAAATTCTGTGCCTACAAAATTAGGCATGACCATGTCCGGTCAGTTGTGCATTATAGTGATTCTCTTTGACTTCTTACAGCAAGAAATGCTTCTATATACTAATTTTGATAAGTTACAGAAATTAGATTAAATTCTACAGTTAATTTTAAAATGTCACAGAAACCCTTTTATCTGCTCCTCCTTTCCTCAGATGCCATGACCAAGTGAAAAAATTCAGACACAGTCCATAAATGGATCTTCCCAATCACTACCTAAGTACATATGTGACAGCTGTCAATTTGGAAATAATTTATCACAACAGAAAGATGACAGGAAAACACTACTGATATTACAGCAATGGCAAAACCATGTTAGAATAGAAATCCTGTAGGAAATCTCTTTGCACTACAAGACATGGCCAGCAGTTAGAGAAAATCATTAAAGCCTGAATTGAGGAAATTGGTTAAATTTTTCACAGCAAAGGGTAACAGATAAAAGTAGACAAATGTCACCAACCTTCCAGGGAGAGCCATCCCTTGTAGAGAGTGCAGATACCCATCAGCAGTGCAGGGAAGGTATTGGATTTCACAGGCACGCTGCTATACTGGATAATGACTTTATAATCATCATATCATTTCCATACACCATGCAGACAATACAGTCACGCAAGTGTCATGATTGCATAATTGCATGATTATTAGATTAATCCACACAGGCAGCAATTACGCTCACCTACAGCTGCCACAGCCCACCCTGCTGCCAGCACATTGGCTCTGGATCTGCCACGGAGCCTGGGAAAGTGATGGGTGTGGGAAGCATGGGAATCCCCTCCTCTAATGCTGCTTCAGGACCTGCAGAGATACCGCACTTCCAGGTGTTTTGGAAGACACCGATCAGCTGGGATGGCTTGTGGCCCATTGGAAGATACAGACTTTCCTCTACATTTGGGCATTTTCTGCATCTCAAGAGAGATATTGGCAACATATACAAATATTATATATGTATACATACAAAATGTCAGCAAAGCTTGGCTCTTGAACTGACCCGCTCAAAGTTCACATCCTTCCGGACCAGTCCTTTATCCAGAAGCATTCACCAGCTCAGTTCCTTTGTATGATGAAAATATATTCCAGCACTGGGCAAAGACCATGAAGACTTCCTAAGAAAACTAGGACAACTTTCTCAAAACTAGGAGAAATTCAATATGTATGAGCATTGTAGCACATCTGGGCTGCATTCCAAATGACAAGGGCTGCGATAGGGGATTGGGGAATTTTATAAAGGTAAAACTTCACTAAGCTTGCTTTTGGGACCCATTTAAATGTGAAACTCAGGGACCACAAACCTGTGGGAACCAGGGAACAGATGCCTAATTCTTCCCCATTTTTAAAGGCCTTTGGAAAAAAACCCCCTTGGGAATGCACAGCAATACTTGTCTGAGTGAGAACACCTTAAGAATTGCATGTCTGTGTGCTGCTCATGGCTGACAAGCACAGCTTGCCTTACTTGCACAGTCCAGGGGATATGCTTGTTATAGTAAATGCTGTCAGACTGTGTATATTAAAACTCTCCTGACTTTAAGCAGAAAACAGAAGGGAAGTAGGAGCAGTCCTCCTCACCCTGGTGTGCACAGCAGCCATGCAGTGGACATCATGATGGCACTGAAAATTTTCTGAATTTGATTTGAGAAGTTATTTTGACCACTTTTAAAAAATAAGGAAGCTCTTCAGCCCCTGAAATACAATTCCTATTCTTTCTCCCAAAACACAATATTTATTTTAAGACTGATCTTTAAAAAGCATAGAAGCTGTTTCTTCAGCCGCACCATACATTCCTGTGAAGTGTGCATCATAAGCAACAGCAACTAAATTAGCTTCAAAACAATGTGGTGGGATTTCAAGGGAAAGAAAAACAAACAAACAACACTGTTATGTGAAGAGACATACTTTTTCATAACATCTCTGCCCACTGGGTGAGAATAACCATGCTTCCAGCACACTGTTCTCGCTCATTTAATAACAAGATACAATTTTGGATTGTGTATATGTTGACAGAAAACAGAAGTGACAGAAAGCTTAGAAAGCTTTGATTTTACTATATGCCTGTTGGAATGGAAACACTCGAAGAGAACCTCTAGGCTGATAAAATCTGTCACTTGAACATCAAATAAATATAAATAAAATCAATTTTATCTGCCAAAAGAAATATCCCATCTATTTCCATTGTGAATTGCAATAATACCTGTTTTAGGCCTTTTCTGTTTCACCCACTTCATAAGCTTCTTTCTCCTTTGGGAATGCAAATATTCTGCACCTGCCAAGGAATATAGCAGCAGTGCCTCAAAGTTGTGTCAAACCCCCTGCACAGCTGGAATTTGAAATCCAGAACCTGAAATAAAGGTATGAAGAGGATTCAATGTTAAGGGGCATGAAAACCCCAGCTGAAGACTAACCCACAAAGACCACGGTGAACGTAGGCTCTCCTGACTATGGACAATAACCTGGAGATAGCTCTGCTGTTTCTTCAAAATCAGCATCAACCCTTAAAGCTGAAGGAAGTTCCATCTATCTGAAACAGGCTGGATTAATAAGGGTAAAACCAAAATTCCTAATGCTCTGAAACATGCTCTGTTTTTTTCAAAATCCTCCAATCATAATAGCTAATTCTGACAAACACAGGCTATTTAAGTGCTTAACTTCGAACATCTTGACTTTCTAAACTTAATTCCATAAACACACAAATGCATATGTACCCTCTAGACAGAGGCAGTAATTACAGCTGGCAGCTGTGAGGGCATTTTACATGTTTCAGTAATAAACCTATCTATCTATCCCTATTAAATATTAATGTACAGTCTCTCCCTATTACCTATTATGTCATCAGTCACATCATTTTCAGGAGGAAGGTCAGCAAAAACAACATAACGAGATTTTTGTCCTTTTTTTAAACACAGCCTAAGTAGTTTATAGATGTTAATAAAGCCCCTGACAAGAGAAGCACTATTTATTAACAGGGCTGATATACAAGGAGGAAAAATAGAATGTTTTCCTCCCTCAAATTTGTTTATCTATAGTATAAATAACAGAGGATAGGAAGGACAGGGAAAGGAAGGTGAAATGAAAATACATCCTGGTCAATCTCCATGCTGTGACATCCCAGCCCCTCCACAGAGACTCAGAGAAGCCTCCAGTGAAGTTGGTGCCACTCCACAAGAGCCGGGAGCCAGGTGGAGCTGTGTGGGTAGGAGAGTGCCCAGGTAAGGGTGCAGATACACCCCACAGTGCCCCTGACTCCTCCACCTGTGTTTGAGAAGACCTGCAGAGGTCACCTTCCAGATCTGCCATAAACCCAAGTATCTTCAGATGTCATGTTTCTCTTGATCTCACCATTTATTTCCATGTTTTCCTAAACAAGAAGGATGGCAAGTTAAAGCACATACGATACCCACAGACACTGTGAACAAATTTGCAATTTTTATTTTAATTTTCTGACTTATTAATACAGTCTGACACACAGTTCATAAGCTGGCTCATTTGACACTCAGACTTCTCTACTTAAAAAAACAGGTTACTTCCAGTTAAACTGAAATATGTCCTTTTATGTTTGAAATTTTTGGACTAAGTCTACAAATTTCAAGAAAACTCATACTATTAAGGACACTTTAGTTTCCTTTTCACCAGTTGTTTTTGCCCAAATAACTTCCACATCATTCTCTGGAAAGTGCTATTTTTTCCCCCTCCTGTGGTAACTTCTGCAAAACACAAGAAAAATCCTTTAAATCATAAAACATAGAGGAAAATTCCTGTTTTGGAAAGGCAACAATATTTGCATACAAACACACACAGGCATATATATATATATGTATAGTTCACACCACTTTCTTCTAGTGGTTTTTTTTTTTCCCTTAGTAATTCAAAACCAGTTTTGACAACAAATTTTGAGTCAGCTTCAGTGCTTATTACTGGCTTCAATTTTCTTTTACTAGGGGATATTGCTCCATTAAATCAGTGTCTGCAAGATTGGAGTCCAGGAGAATTCTATCCTATTTCATGCTTCATTATGAAAGATTCATACAGCCTTACTCATCATGTTTCTACAGTCATCTACATCAACTTTAGCGTACTAAAATGCTGCACAGTACCAAGTGACATGGTGGAATGATCAATCAAGTTCACCAGCTTAAACGCTCTGACAGTGATCCACAATCTTAACTTTGGCTAGGGATAAAGACACATCCTAATCAGCACACAAGGGCCATCTTTACTGTGGTAATTAGCATTCACCAAATTGCAATGCTAAGTACAAAACGTTGAAAAGTTCCCTGGAGGCAGAAGTACAGGAGAGAGATTACCCACAGGCCACAGGCACTGGAAGATGCCTTTGTGCTGGAAGAAGTCCTGCAGTGATGAGAGCACCACATGCCTGAGCCTGTTTTCTGTAGGAAGGGATGGTAATAGGATTTGTTTCCACATGACATGTTATTAAATTGCCTCTCACATACACACCTTCCACAGGAAAAACTCAAACAAACAAACAACAAACCACAAATCACTTCTGTGCAAGAAAGACTGAATTACTGAAACTGGTATATTGTTTCACCTTGTTTTTTCATTTCATCTGAGATACTTTTGAAGAAACATAAAACGGGGCTGGAACTAGAAGACAACCCAGGTACTGGCCTGTCTGTCAAGCTGGGTTGGGATATTGAATTGTTGATCTTCATTTAGTATTTTATACCTCAAAAATCTTTGTATATGCACAGGAAAGGTTTAGATTGGTTATTAGGAGAAAATTCTTCACTGAAAATGTCAAACACTGGAACAGGGTGCCCAGGGGAGTGATTAAGTCACCATCCCTGGAGGTGTTTAAAGACATATTGATGTGGCACCTGGGAACATGGTTTAGTGGTGGTCTTGGCAGTGCCAATGGTTGGAATTGATCATCTTCAGGGTCTTTTCCAACCTAAATGCAATGTAATACTTAACAGTAGGTACCTAAGTATTCAATTATTTGAGGGACAGTTCCATACCAGATGATATTGCTGGAGAAAAAAGATTATTTTCTCTATCACGAGAAACTATTTTTATCACTCATACAATTTCCTGTTTCTGGTCTTGCTACCTTTCAATGCTTTACAATTCAATTTATACATTTATGTCAATATTTTACTAAGAGAAAAACTTCAAGAGACTTTACAGGGGGCTTCATTTGCATTTGATGATTCCATTTAATAGCCCTGTGGGCAAAAAACCAACCAATAACCTTTTTTTTTAATTCATGATGGCAGAGGAGGATGTTAACCCCATTAGCATCAAAAAGAAATGACCAAGTGTCAAGACAGTTTTCACAGTTCCATTCCTGTCCTTTCAGACCAGTTAAAGCTCCCAGAATGAGGTTAGTCAGTGGTGCAGACTAGTTCTTCAGTTAACGTGTCCAATGGTTCTGTTGGACACGACGCATCAGTCATGCTCCTGCATCCAGTTACTGGACATTTAAAACAAGCAAACCAAAGGATGCACAATGAATTCTTTACACTTGAAAGCTCTTTGTGAAGAAGGGGGGTGGAAATCCTCTTTTTTCCATTTAAAAACAAGTTCACACGGTTAAAATGGATGAGATGGGAAGGATCGGTATTTTCTGCACTGTATCATTTGTCCCTCTCACCATCATGACACAGGAAAATTAAAGCATCTCTGTAGCATTCTCAGACTTGACTAGATAAATCACAGGGTAAGCACAGGCTTTTATGATATTTCTCAGAGATCAGTCCTATAAGTTTGGCTGGATCCTCATCTCCTCCTTGGTCTCATTTCAACAAATCCTCCCTGCGAACAAGGAGTCATTTCAGGCTGGCAAGATCAGTGTTGCTGGTGTTAAGAAAACTTCATCCTTTTTAGTTCAAAGTATCTAATTTTCTTCAGTTTCCTCTTTTAACTTCAATGATTACATAAATGTCCACAAAAAGCCATCCAACATCCAAAAAAGGTAAACTGAGGCTCTCCACAGAACATGCTTCAACATGAAGTGTAAGCAAGTGACTTGAATCACAGCAAAATTTGGCAGATTTTGCAAGACTGATCTTGCAAGGCATTGACTCTCTGCTCCCACAGTGTTTTGTATTCTGCAAGGGACTCAGTCTTTTAACTCAAGCAGGGGAAGTTCTTACTTTGGAAAAAGCAAAAGCCATGTAAGTGGCCAACCATAGCCAGTTTCAACCACAAAACACAAAGGAATAAGAGAATTTTTACTCTGACTTACTTTTGTTCATTAAGAAGCTAGGAAAGTATTTTTACCAGTCATTTTGTATGCACTTGCTGTGGCTAGTAAGGACATTTAGGCTCTGAAGATAAATATAGTAATTATGAACTGTCCTCCTTCATTCCCCACATTAACTGAAATCCATTTCCAAAACAACAGAATCCTCAAAAATGTGGGCCATAGAAAATGCATTAAAAAGTTTCACTTAACAACAGCATTTTTCCTTCCAACCAAATTCCCAGCTTTCGTCTTAGGCCATCTTAGACTCTTCACTCTATTAATAGTTTAATGCATGATAAATAATACATTATTCAAAAGGAACTTGTACTTTCACATTGGGTACAACACTTGCAAGCTACAGGCACTGTCTTCCACTTGATTTCAAGTGACATGCCCAAAGTTTTTGCAAGGAAAAATTAAATCTTCCATTCAAAAGAGATACTGTCTCTGCCCTGCTGAATGCATCTCTTGCTTGCAACCAAAGGAAGAAGAAAAAGAAATACTCATGTTCAAAATGTACTTCAAAGGGGAGGAGAGCACGTAAAAATGATTGAGGTGTTCCATTTCATTCAGGCCACACCACTTCCAAAAGGACGTAGCAGGATTATAGAAGTTCCAAAGATACGCAACAAAACTTGATTAAAGTCATGCTGATTCTTCTGTATCAGCAGAGACTAAAGATGTTGGGACTTTTAGATCAGAGAAGCAAAAGAAAAGGTAGAGATGACATGAAAATAAAGAAGACAATATGATAAAAGGTACGGCAAAGATAAATCAAGGTCTACCATTCAGTCTCTTTCATAAAGTAAGATCAAGGGTACATTCAAGACTATCAGAAGACTGCAAAATTGACAGAATGCATTATCCACCTGTGGAACTTAAAGAGTACGTATCTGACATTATCAATGTCAAGGGTTTAGGTCAAGTAGAAGTGCCAGGCACATTATGCAAGCACAAGTTCCAATAGCATTTTAAGATTTTATTAATTAGTGTTCTGATCTGGCCAATCAAGTACTTTTCTTAGTTTTTTTAGAACAGAAATTCTCTGATCTCCAATTAGAAGAGTGTCAAGAACACTTAATTTTCAGTATCTCAGGTATCCAAAATGCTTCACTTTTCCTACAGTCATAAATTACAATACTACAAAAACTGAAATGAAATATTCTGATTTTATTACTGTCCACAATTCCATGACAAAATATCTGTATCACATATTTTACTTCTAAACGTCTTGGTGGTGTACAGTGGAGGAAAATAAATTTATAAATACTGGAATTTCAGAAATGAAGTTTCCCATTTCAGCTAGCACCTTTTCATAAACATTGCAAATATCATTACTTTCAATGTGTCTTTAGTAGGAAAAAAATCCCACATTGCCAAGAACATAGACTGAAATAGTATCAAACATGAATAAACTGCAAACACAAACAAGAAAACAAAGGTGCATACAAGCAGCACCTGTTTGGCAATGAATCCCTATTACAAAGCTAATGTTTCCAGGAGATCATCAGGTATCTCACACTGGAAGACATCCATAAGGGACAGGATACTGCAAATTCATGCATTCATTCATTCTGTAAGTGAGCAAAATACACCTCAAGGTGCAGGCCAATTTTAAACAATGTAGAGGAGTGAACTTTCCCTGTCTCCCACTATTCTCAGTTTACTGAGGGGTTCAGCCCAGTTGTCAGCAGGAAAAGAAGGCTCCTCATGCCCAAGGTGGCAGGGGGAGACTCATCCTTCACCTGAGGCTACTCACACATTGCACTGACTGAGCTCCTCTCCTGCCTGGACAGAAAGGGAGGATTCAGCCAGGGAGGATTTGGACACACCTCAGTGAAGCTGCTTCAGGAAGCAGCAGCACACAGAGACACCTGAGTACCCTGCAGCAGCTCTGACCTGGAGAGCCTTTGCACAGGAGAGAAGATACTCAACTGAAGCAGAGAGGAAGAGAGTTTACCCAAAGGACAAGATAAGAGGAATGTCACCAATATATCACTTTACATCTGTGTTACTATTTTCCTGTTGCTATGGGAATACTAGAGAAAGAGGTTATCATTGTGTATTCAAAGACCCATGTAAAGTCTAGGTGTGAACAGTATAATTTGTTTGCAGCCTATAATTTTCTCTTCCAAGCAGTGTTAAATAGTTTTGTTTTGGGGGCAGGGTATGATATTCCCTTCTCTATTCACATGTTAAAATTAGCTAACCTTCTACCTGCTCTGGAGAACATCCAAAAAAATCTATGGCAATGACAAGCACTAACTTATCAGGGTAAAACAGATCTTTTTTCCATATAATTAAAATTAGCACACTAACTGGAATACTCTTCATAGAGATGATGTTATCATGCATTCTATGATGAGGCCATCTACAAAATTAATTCCATCATATTTAACTTGAGTGTTGAGAACTAGGCTTCAAAGCACTTTAGAGGAAATGGTTTTGAAAATTTTAGTAATGATTACAGGGGCAGTAGAGAAGTCCTTCCTTATCCTAACTAAACAACATTGCCTGCATTCTCTGGACAGGATCAGTGATAGAAGTCAACAGAGATATGTAGTGAATGGTTTTTTTCAGTTGTATCAAGACAGAAGAGGGAAACAAAATACACAGGATATACTGGCCTGTGTTTGTGTACTCATGTGACAACTCCTCAATTCAACCTGAAAGAAAATAAGACTCCTCATGTTTACTCAATTGTTTACAGGAATAAGCAGGTCTTGAAGAACAAGCTGAGCACCATGAAAATGCTACCAAAGCTTTGTGTATTTCAATTAAGTGCTTAATATTCTGACTGGAGACTTTAATTTTGCAGGAGTAAGTGTGCATATCTAGTGAGTGATTGCATTGCTGCTCACTCATCTTCAAAAATGAAGCTCTCCTTTGGTATTCTCAGAGCTAAACCCTGTGAGGTTAAAGACTGCAGTCAGTCCCTGTTCTGAGAGTGTTTTCTACACAGTTTATGTACTATAACAACAACAAAACAGATAAACTAACACAGAAAATGAAGAAAATGCCAATATTTAGTCTCTAGGCTTTTCACTGAGCAATGAGTAAGAGTTTGCAACCCAAGCTAAGTATCAACTGGAGACCGTTTCATGGCACCAGGGAAGGGCTGCACAGAAAGGTTCAAAGCAGCAGGTTTCCCAGAGTAATGACTTAGTTACAAATTCTGAATTATTTCTCCCAAGCTGCAAGGGCCATTACAGTAATTTCTCCTAGAAAACTTGACAGGATTCAACCGTAATCAAAGAGATTCAGCATTCAGACTGACTGGAGTGTGGACAGGGAGTTACTTAGTGTGCTTCCACTTCTATCAATCTTACACAAGGCTCACAAAGATCAACTAAAAGAGTCTGCCTGACCTCAAAAATTTCTGAATCAGCCTCCTTAGTGCCTGTTAACAATACTCCAATGATACAGCTCATGTTGTTGATTACTCAAAAGTAAATATATGAAGCTGTAAGTAGGCATATAAAGATACTGAAGTGATAGTAATGAGAAAGGCTGTTTCCCCAGGAAGCCAGAGAAAGAACTCTTAACAAAATGCCACTTCAAAATCAAAAATATTTTAGCTCAGCACGATATTCTCTTAGCACAGGCCATCAAGTATTGCAATGAGTGAAACAAAGAGGGTAACATGTGTCCCAGATTTAGATAAAGCCTTGATCCTACTTGTAGAAGAAGAAGCTAGAGGTATTTGCTGCAACACCAAAACCTGCAGCAGCAGTTAGAAAGGGCTGACTAAAATTCAGATACTATAAGCAGAGTGTGTGAAATGTAGAGCTACATAAACAGATTGCCACATTAAATAGCATTAAAGATCTTGTTTATGCAAAAGCAAAGACACACAGAATGGGTGCTCTCCTGCTTAGGGTATGTACCAAGCCCTGCATTACAAGACAGCAAACATTACTCAACTGCTCCAGCACAAGGAGATAAGGAGCTCTACCAAAGCCTGGAGGACAAGGAATCATCAGCTGAGGGATACCAGTAACAATTAAACATTGTGGGGATCTGACTTGCTACAGGTGGGGAGGGATTGATTCTTGAGGTTTTGCAGCAGACTCCTCTCTGCAGGGATGGCCCCTCTGCTGAAGGCTGCATGCTCTGAGAGCACCAGGTCAGCTCAGCACCACGAGATTGGCAGTGTACACACTCTCAAACTTGGCAAGTCATCCACTGCCATATAATGGCTATTGCCAGGCATTTAATTTGGGATTAATGGGACAAAAAATGGACAGTAAATTAGAGCCAATACTGTATTATAAAGAAATCACAGGCCAAGTTCTCCATTGCAGTGACTCACCTTCCCTGAGGTCAATCAAACTATATTGGCAAATAATTTTTTCCCATTACAAGGATTTAAGCAAATAATTCATACTGAAACATTTATCTAATTAATCTCAAGTTTTCAGCATGAACACTAACAGGCTTCCTCTTACTTTTATTTGCGGTTATTCATTGAATAATCCCTACTCATGACACGACTGCAAGGCATCTACAAAAAGATGGAAGAACTTCTGATACGTCCTCAAGGTTACAGAGCACGTGTCTGTCCACCAGGAATGCATAATTTGAAAAGCAAAATCGTTTCCCACCATTATACTGTGCCATTTTCTGAAAGGTCAATGCTATTGTTTAAAAACTTTTGCCAGTGAACTGACTCAGTAAAGCACTCAAAATGAGCACTACAAATGGTGTAAAAGAATAAAGATCACTTACCACTGATTCTCTATTGCTTATAATAAAAAACAGCTAAGATAAATAATCCTTTTTGGTTTATTCTCTCTTAGAATAAATGCAGGGAGTTTGTATGGATATGAATAATTTAATAACCCAGTAATTTATAGCCATTATGTATTTATATGCTCTCTCTCACAGTTTTTTGGGTTTTTTTTTTACTTTTTTTGACAAGAGTCTGCAGAGTTGAACTACTCAATGGATCTCCCTGCCATGCTCCAAGGCTCATTTTTTTGCCAAACACTTCATATATGAGCAGTTTATTTGTTGCAGTCACTGTTTTAAGGATGCTCTTTCCATGCTCCCTTTGTTTCCTGGGGGGTCCCTTATTAAAAACCCTTGAGAACAGGTTCTCTTTGTTTCTCCACACATCTGTTTTTGTTCAATCCCTTATGCTACTACACCTAGTACATAAGTGTACTACTTAAATACACTTATAGTACTTAAAATTTGTATGGACTTAATGCTTCGAGGCCAAGCTATGGCACCATTCTGCCAGACACGAACCCATACTGCTCAGAGTAGGAATTCCTTGTCCCAACCATGGGCACCTCATAGAAAAGACAGAGACAACAACACAGTCAAGAATTGTGCAAGCCACAACTGAACCAGCATGGGACAAGCCTTAGCCTTGCAGGAGCCTTTTGCCACACTGGGCATTTATCAAAGGTAATGCTCAAAAGGCTTTTTCTGGAGTAACCAGAGCAACTGCACCTTCCTCCTGCATAGCCATTAACTTGGGAAGGTGCTTTCATCCTTTCACAACAAAATACAATGTCATCAAGGGAGGGCTGAAGCAAGAGATGAAAACATCTCACCACTTTTTCTGACTGCTAGTTGTCCAAAAAAGCAATTCAGGAAATGTTGTTAAATGCCTTTCAAAACATTAATGTCACTACCAAAAATTGGCAGGAGTCACACACACAGTAACAAGTGTGCATTATCTGTCATTTCCTCATTTTCAAACCTTCATATTTACACTCTGCAATACTTGAAGCACTTCTGGTGTGTCATAACTGTCCCCTCCCAGTGAATTATTCTGCATTCACAAGGGGCAAGGCAGGAGGGCCTGAAGGATTTCTTCACAAACCTCTTATGTTCTAAAAAAGCACAGCTTTTCTCCCTCTTTCATTTTAACAGCAATTTGTTGACTGGAAAAAAACAAAAGGATTAACAGCTCTCATGCTTCCAATTAAATGCTTTGGCCTTCTCTACCTTGCTTTTTAATCAGTGGCTCAGGGGCCCATTCCTTTTATACACTAGCGAATTTAATATTAGCTCTTAATGAGCCATTTGCTGACAGCCAAGAATGAAAGCTGCAGAGAATAGAGGAAATGACTATGGAAACATAATTTGCCTTTCAAATTATATGTAAAAATTATGACAATGGCATGTCAGGTTTTTTTTATTTATATACGTTTTACCTATTTTCACTGATTATTACATAAGCCACTGCAATGTGTTAGAAGGCCTGCTGTTTCTAAAGTAGAAAGATCACTCTGCTAAGGTCAAGCATCTTATTTTAACTTGTTGAAGTTACTGTATTTAGCTCCAGAAGCCCTGCTTTCCACCTCCTGTTTACTGACCCAAGAGGTCCTAACCATCAATGCCACATCCAGCGTTGAAAAAAATCTCACCAGATGTGTCAAGTACACCCAGAGACAACATGTGAATTTTTCTCTCAGCATTAAGAAGCCAATCCCTGTGAGGATTTATCCCTTCATCACTTTCTGGGGCTTTGAAGGCTGTCATCAGGACTGACATAGAAACTCCAGTGTTCCACATCGCCTACAACTTTGCTTAACACAGCAGTCAGACTCATAAACCCCAGACTTTGGTACAGGAAGAATTATTGAGGGCTAGGGAACAGAGCTATTCCAAAGTAACCTTCAACAGCAGCCATAGCATTTGAATCCCTTTGTACAGTTATTAAATAAAGAAATGTGTAAGGAAGTCAAAAGCATCAAGAAAAAAACTTGTTAACTTATTTGTTTTTCCCCCCTCCCTTTACTCAGACAGTGAAGAATTGCACCAGAACTACATCAGACCTATCACACAACAGTTTCTTAATTGGCATTAACCAGTATTTCAAGAGGTAACAATTCACTAATTAAAAGAAAATCAGATGCAACTTATTATTGTCAGCTTGCAGTAATAGTACCCTTCAGATTTTGGCAGTAATGAAGATAAAGCAATAATGCACTCAAATAATTGTTCCCCCTCATTTTTAATTCCTTGGATAGCTATTAGCCTAAAGCACAATCATGGCTCCTTAGGACTCTCCAAATAATAACTTAGAACAAAAAAGAGAAAGACTCCTCATACACAAGTTCACAGTTTGTCCATATGACTGAAGTAACTGAATGAGATTAGAGTTGTGGCAAACTTCACAGGTTTAAATGTGTTAAGCAGAAAAAGAAACTTTTGGAATCTGTTTGTGCTGTGTTCCGCTACATCTCCCCTCTCTGATCTACAACCTTTTCTCTACCCCCAGTCTCTGTTCCCAGATTGCTTTTTATTTCTCCAACACTCCCATTTTTTTCAGTGTGCTCTCAGAGGAAAAACAACAGAGATAGACAGGAAACAAATCCAAAGCAGCTCCATGCCAAAGGATGAAGGAAGCAAGTGAGGGAAGCATTAACAGGGAGCACAGTGGGGCTGTACAAGGGTAAGAAAACCTCACACTGTTACTCTTCCCTTCCAAGAGCAACACAACTAAGGAAGCAGACAGGTCCCTTCTTGCAGGCAGAGCAGCAATGTTGGTGTTGCTAGTGGGACAAAACCTTACAATATGCTGGAGAAGCCCAAAGTCAAGAGCAGGATCATTAACCTGATTATTCCCAGTGCCAAAGATTGAGTACTGTAGGACACAACAAATGTTGGAAGTAAATTAAAAGGGTAAAGTCAATATCCAGCTTCATCAGAACACTAATCATTAATGCCCAGGACCTAACAGAAATCATACCAATGGTATCTTTATTAACCTGCAAGAAACAGAGAATACGTTTTCCAGTAGATCAGCAGTAAATCCAGCAGACAGACCCACAGACTGCTTAATTCCTTCCACTGAAGATGTGAAAAATTAGAGATACTGGTTGTCTCAGAGGGACTGAATATAAAAGAAACTCTGAATGGAGTAAAAAGAGTAAGTCTGGCTGGGCTATGCCAACTCCTCAGCCACACATATTTTTCAGTCAGCTTTAACAGAAACAAAGACAGGAAAGCTTGGGCTTATTGAGGCAGAAAAGCTTATACTGGAAAACACTAGAACAGTTTAAAAAATTTAACAGACCTTCTCATAACCAAAATCAGAATGAAATCTTGTGGGAGTGTGGTTGGTCTCTGAAATCAGGAGGGTTGAGCAATGAACAAAAGCAATACTTTGAGGTTGAAGTCAGAAACCTCCATGTCACTCTCAGCTCAGAGAGTGTCACTCTCAGCTCTTCCTATGTAACCATGAGCAAAACAGCTGCACCTCTCTGGATCTCTGGGTCTTGGCTGCTCTTTTTTTACTTGCCCTGCAGACAGCAGCAGAGGTTCTCTCAGTTTGCTCAGCACTCAGCCAACCTTACGGTATCAGTCAGGGTATTTGAACTGGAATGCAATAAAAACAATTAACAAGTGACTGACTATTGCCAGCATTTTAATAAATTTCTCCATCAGCATACAAATAAACAAAATCTTCCTTTTCAGAAAATACAGGGGTGTTCAGCCACCAAAAGAGAGAATTTGTGTGAAGGGGTTCACAGACCCCTTCCAGAACAAATACTGTGATGAAGGTTCTACCAGCCTGGTCTTGGCAAAAATTAATTAAAATGACAGATACACATGTCCAAATAGATGCACAAAAATTCACACCAGATCATGTGCCAGAGTAAACAAAACTACCTGGAGTCATATCAGATAAGGACATAGATGAAACACTGTAAACAATAAAAACAATAATACAAAATGTTTGGCTGATGAACAAAAAACATATTTGGATTGAGAAAACATCAGCAGTCACAACAGACTGATAAAGACTTAAGCCACACTGGCTCTTCTTGGGATACCCAGCTTGTCCTCTGTCACCTCTCAAAGAAGGGCTGCAGAAAACCATTGTCAGTGATTCTGCACTGACCCTTTGGTCACGTTAGACTACTGGTAAGGGATAATAAACCATCAAAGGGAATTAACCTGAATGATGTGACTGAAGCTCTCCCTCAGACACCTTTTCTCCTGGTGAAGGTGGTAATGAAAAGGCAGATTGGCTGATGAAGCTTTGGGGAGCCTTCTTCCACTATGCTGGCACCAACTGCTATCAACTACATCCTGCAACATGGACAGATGCAAAGACTGCTACCCTGACTACCTCATCGTCTTCATTCAACAGAAGGTGAAGGCACTAACACCAATTTTAAGGCCACTGTTTCATCCTTCTATATTTCAGAGCAATGGAAGTAAGCAATTTTTATTTCTTGTTTGCAGTGTGATATCCAGACAGCCCCTCTGTCTGCTATTACAGTAAGACAAAGAATGAAACATGGTTGTAAATAAGAGCAAAACTGACCATCTGCACAGCCAAAATTCAGGGGAGATAGCACAGGGATATGGAGCAGTATGAGAAAGCACTGCTGAACAACAGGCATGAGTATGGATGGAAGACTGCCAATTACCATGCCACACTGAGAATTTGTACACAAGCTACATTCCTGGAAAACAGGCACAGGAATATTTTAAAACAACCACCACTTCTAGCATGGATTTAAATTCCCATTTTTTCTGTCTATCAGAGACAAGAAACTTCTATGGTTATTATTCAAACAAAACCAAACACAGAGGATGACAAGTTTTTCCTCTTGGTGAACAGGTGAAACCTTACTGACTGCTTTGAAAGCTGTGTTGATCAACCCACACATTTTACTCATTTTAAGAAATTAAATGTAGGGGTTTTGTCCCAGGTACAACTTCTGCAAAACACCCTCTCCTTGCAAGGAAGAATGTAATAGAAGGGTAAACTAGAAAAGTTACATAGGCAAAATAAGCAGGTGTCCCTGTGGAGGGAGAAGAGATGATCCAGTACTGGTCACTGAGAGCAATAGGACTGTAGTAAATGAAGAGCTGAGTTTTGCTGTATTCCTCCTTGCTAAAGGCTGTGTTGTGTGCTTACCTTAGATTATCTCCTTCACATGACCTTACAGGGCAGAAAAAAAAAAAAAAAGGCCACCTACTACATCTGCCTCACTTATTTTAAATCTATTTACACACAAGACTTGTGTTTTAATTAATCCATTCTGGTCATCAGAGGTAGCACTTGTGGCAACAAAACAGGTACAGAAGTGTTACAGACTGTTAAAAGAGTTCATATTTGGGACCATGAGAAAACATTTCAACCCATATCAAGAAGCAGCTTACTCCCATTATTTACCAACAAGTAACATACTCTTTCTTTACTTAGTTGCAGTAGTAGTTGAGTCAGTTTCCCTACTGCTAATAAAAAGGAAATGGTGAAGATAAAAATTCATAGAGATTATTTTGTGCCTGTGACCCTTCACTTCTGGTGTAAGCATTTGATATACTAAAAATCAGTGAGATACTGAGTGCTGAAGCCCAGGCTTGAGATAATACATTTTCATCCTCATACTGTAATTAGCTTGATGCAGTCAGTTCCTAAGAGCAGAACTCTGTTCCACCAGCAAACAAATTCCTTACAGCAATTTGGACTTTAACTAAGATCAGCTACCAAGATGTGTCTTCATTTGGGTCCTGTTGTCATGATAAGCACAAAACAGACACCCTCACCTGTGTGGAAGGCCAAGCACAGGGACTCATCCAACATATCCTACTGCATGGTTTTACTCCCCTCTTCAAAAAAGAGGCGTGTTTGAAAATACAAAAGCAACATTAAAAAAACCAAACTATTTCAAACACATACACACACTGAACTCCAAAGGCAGCTGCAGGGTTCATCCCCACACTCTAATCAGAACCTGTTAGGAACAATGCTGAAAGGCAGGGACCCAACCCACAGCACCAACTCCTCATTCCCCTGCTTAAAGAGTAAATTGAAAGCCAGATTTCTGAAGTTCTTTAGGTGCCTAATTCCCATTGAACTGAAAATTCTGTGGGAGTTAAGACAGCCAAATAGCTCTCAGAACAAATCTGAGAAATTTCTCCACATATGCTGCTCTTAGAAATCAAGTAACACATTTGATTTTGTTAACCTGACATAAGCAATATATTTAAGGAAAACATTCTATTTGGAGAAATCTATAGGCTGGTTCTCAGTCCCAAGCAATTGACATAAGCTTGATCTAGACAAGGAGCTGCTGCACCCTGTACTTCTCTCTTTGGTATCATTTCCCAATGCCCTCAAAAAATTTACACTCAAACAAAATTTGTTTCTTTGCAAGAATTAATAACCTCTTAAATTATATTTTTGATATTGCATTTCCTTATCCTATATCTTAATTGCATGAACTATTTCAAAACAAAACCCCCAAAATTTTAGCTAAATATTAAAATAATAATCAAGTGCAGTTCTGTGTATGACAACAAAAGCTTTACAGACTTTTTTAATGGTTATTTTAGGAAAGAATCTCTCCATCAAGTCACACAGTGAAGCAGTTGTGTACATACAAGGAAAACAAACTTTAAAGAAATTCACAAGAAAAAAGGCAGGGTGGGAGAGAAAAGAACTATTTTACAGCTACTTCTGTCACTAAGAAGAAAGTTGATTATCACTCTTTGATAAAGAAGAAGAAAGCTGTCTAATGCTTCTAAAGCTGAGCTGGTGCATAACTTCCCTTTAAGTTCTTTGACTTTCCCCTGTGAGCCTTTCTTGTGCAAGGTTACATGCGTAAGCAGCGAGGAGTTGGGTTTATGCTCTTTTCAAAGCACATATTGGGATGTCTGAACTCCTGTGAGTGTCCTAAAGCAGACACCATATGAGAGCACTCTCTCAGAGCAACAGACAAATGTGGGCAGCACACAGTTCTAACAGAGGGGATTCACCTGCTAGACATCTTCAAATCCCCCACAAATAGGCTAACATGACCTCTCTCAATTTCAGCAGGACATTTAAATCATTCCCAGGGAGATTCACACAGACGCTCTCACAAGAATGGGGATTCACATATGTCAAGCCTGAAAATGCTGCACTATGGCAGGATCTGATCTTTGAAACTCAATTCTCCATAGTCCAGATGGTTTTGTGAGTGATCTTTCCCATAACACACCAAAGCACCAAAAGGGTTTTTCCCCACAGCTCATACTTTCCTGTTTTTCCAGGAAATTCATGCCAGGTAGCACAATCACTAATTACCAGTGACCCTCCATCCCCCAAGCCCTCTACTTCTGTGATTACAATCAATTAAAATTCTTCTCAGTATAAAAAAATCCAATGTGCTGTCCTTGCTTTGCTGTTAGACAATGGAAAGCTACACCCAGAGCAGAACATGTGAAACCAGGCTTTTGTACAGCCCTGAAAGAATTGAGTCTCAGCAGACAGCAAGGAAATGATACAAAGATAGCATGTGCCTATCCCCCTCTGTCCAAAATTTCCCAAAACAGGCTGCTTTCAACATGCAGCAGTGTATGAGTGGGAGGATGTGCACAGTGGCTGGGTGAAACACAAAGGCAATACTTTATATCAGCTGGAGTCAGGAGCATGAAGAGAGTTTTAATCATTAATCCTACAAGAAGCAAAGATTAAAGGACTATTAAGAACAGAAGAAGCCATTAGTAGACTACTGAAGGTACATTTTTCACACTCAAACAGCCTGATTTTGAGAAGGCACAAGACCTTTTTCTTAAATGATAAAGAAAGCACAAGCAAGTACTTTCCAAGATTTACACGACTTCATATGACCTGTTTTACAACCAGCTACGTCAAGAGATAACAACAGCAAATGCCACCTATTTTAGTGTTCAAGCAGACTTTATTGGACACAGACAGGAATACATTGCCATCCTCAGAATCCAGTCTGCCAACAGCAAGTTTCTTCAGTCACCTCCACAGAGATCCCATAATATTGAACTATTCCAGCTCTCACATCTGACCCCTTCAGATTCCTGCAACTGGATCCTGAGTCTTTCCCATTTCCCAGATGTTTCATTAACAGTCTGAGGCTCTGAAGATGCTCTGCATACCTGGAATTGCAGTCTCCTACTTCTGAATAGAGACAAAGCATTACTCTGTTCTCTGTAATACTTTTATATTCCTATTAAAATAATATTATTTTTGGTTTTTTTGTTTCTTTGGTTTTTTTAAGGTAGTTAGATCTACAAATCAATACAGTCCTTTCCAAGCATTAATTACAATCAAAGAAAGAAGGCTTTGGGTACCAGGGAAAGCCATTCAAACAGTGGGTGCTACTTTGAAGGCAGCTTGTCACATCCTCAAGCACACATATGAAATAATGTTGGGTTTGCCCCTCTTGTTAGAAGGTGACATTTCCACACAGAGAAAACACAAACCAATGCACAGCTGCACAAAGAGCCCTGAAAGCAAGTAGTGCTTGTGAGAGAAACGTGGCAAAGGGAACACAGAACAGAGTTTACGCTGAATTAAGAGGATTGGTCAGGCTATCAAAGTCATTCTGATTCTTCCTATAGACCAGTATCAGTATCAATAGATGGTACATTGATCTGCATTAAGGACATGAGTTAGTCTTTCATCGTAAGCCATGTTTCTCACATGACCCTCTATGGAGAAGTATTATATTAAAGAACTGAAATACAAACAACATAAGAATTTTTTTAAAGCCTGAAAAAAGCCCCACCTGTGTTTTGGAAGCACTAAGCCATGTCTGAAAAGGTTATGTTTCAGCTGAAAGCAAAAATTAAATTTGGTAAGAGTTAAGAAATTTTTCATTCTCTTAAATAGAAAAGAAATTGCAAGTAAGACACCTTAAATAAATTTGACTACAGTAAAGCTGGCAGGATTAAGGGAGATTCTACCTGTGCCCAAGCAGTCAAGATGTTTCAAGCACATGCAATGTATTTTCACCATGAGATTATACCCTTCTCTGGGCTGTTTGCATTTTCAGAGCATTTAACATGAGCAGTGTTCTATGGGTCCTATATCCAAAGTATAAACCTAAAACATCTTTAAAAGAAAACATCTCAATCTGGAGATTCTGGCCATCAAAGCATTGCTGCTCTTCTCACACTGTTTTAATTGTCAACTGCCCCACTGCTCTCCTCCAGAGAAATTTGAGCACACTTGAAGCAGCCAACATCACACAAGACTGTAAGATGTACCTGGCGTTAGAGCTTATTTTAATGATGGTTACCAAAAAGGAACTAATTCTGAAAAAAAAAAAAGTAAGTCAATTGCAAAACCTGCTTTTTTATTCCAAAAAAAAAAAAAAAAAAAGAAAAAAAAAAAAAAAAAAAGAAAGAGGATTTACACTTCTTTCTTCACTGCTCATTTTGTCCTTGATTAAATATAAACCCCTTGGATATGGGAACTCACTTCCATTGTGCCTTGTTCAACTTTTACAACTCCATTAAGGTCACAATTCTCCCTGCTTCACTCACAGAATGATCTCTTCTCTCCTGCCCTTGGCTAAAATGTCACTCCACTGGGGCTGACCTTCAAAGCTTTCAGATTTAAAATAAACTTGCTCAAAGTGGCAGCTTCATTTCCCATTGACTGAGTAAAAGAAATATTTGGGTTCTTGTCTTGGTCTCATTTTTGGGGGTTTTTGATCTGTTTTGTTTTGTGCCCGGGTGGTTTGTCCTACCCCCATGCTCCCTGGCTCCGGGTCTGCTGCCATGAAAGGGAGCCAGGCCGGAGTTTCTGGGGGCAGTCGTGGGCAGGATGAGAGGCAGCCCCTCTCTTTTGGTGGGTGGTTCGACTGGATACACGTGGCAGGTATCTCTGACCAGGGATCCTGCTGTTTCTGTGGGTTTTGTCTACTTCTTTTTGTTTTTTTTTCTTTTGCTTCAGCACTGTGACTGAGCTTGCCAGCTGGGCTTCTCTTGCTGCTCAGCTGTCAGGAAGGCCAGAGCCACTGCATGCCCCGCCAGGCCTGGGACTGCCCTCACTTCCCACCTCCACACAGCCCAGACCTAGGGACCAGCCAGCACCAGTGAGAAAATCCCAAAGAGCCTTTTTCCATCCCACATTCAGGAGCAGGACTGCTACTGCCCAACCCCCACTGCACCTCCACCTCCACTGCTCCGGGTTTGTGCTGGGTTTGTGTAGCTTTTCACCCTCTGCCTGCCAGGAGGCCGTGCCCTTCCGCCTTCCTTCTCCTCAGGTTCCTGTGACAGCTCCTTTCACCATTCAGAGGGGACACAGGGATCAGCTGTCTCTGGGGGTTTGTAAAGGAAGCCCTTTCTCCATCCCATCCACCCCACGGCTGCATCCGCCACTGTCCATGTGGAGAGAGGCGGCGGCGCTGGCGCCACAGCGCCCCCTGCAGGCGCGGGGGAATCCTGGCAGCACCTGCCCGGCCGGGAGCCAGCAGCGCCCCTGCCGGCCGGGAGCGGAACTGCAGCCAAGGCGCTCAAACAGCGGGAAGAGACTTTTGGGTTTTCTGCTCTTGGCTTGTTGTTACCGTTGTTGTTGCTTGCCTCGTTACACATACACACATTAGTAAAGAACTGTTGCTCCTTCTCTCATATGTTCACCTCAAAGTCCCCTTAATTTCAAAATTATAATAATTTGGATGAGAGGAGGTCATATTTTCCATTCCAAGGAAGGCTCTTGCCTTTCTTAGCAGACACTTGTCTTCCAAACCAAGACAGTTCTCTGATTCACTACCTTACATCATAAACATGGAACTCCAAAGATGAAAGCCTGTCTGTTACAGTCACACACATTCACCCCACTACACCATATATATTTTTTATTTCTCCCACCCCACAAGGAGCTCAGGGATATGTATAGCTTCAGGCAGCCCCACACAGCTAAAGGAGTGAAGAGCTCAGCAGCAATGGGCACTGCTGTAAGTTGGGACACTTTTTTAACCTCTTCTCACTATAGAAGCAACCTTTTCTCCAGACTTTACACCTGACCTGGAAATGAAGATGGCTCACCTGGCGACACAGAGGCAGCTGATGATTTTGGATTCAGTGACAGTGCTGGTTCCTCCTGCAGGCACTGAACCCTGCCTGTTTGTGAGCCAAGAGCCATGGGACAGTTTGGCTCTGGCACTGGAGCTGCACAGATCCAACTACATCCATGGCTCCAACAGACCTCAACTTTAAGGCCATGTCTCTCAGTCTGCAAAACTCCCAGACAAATGCCACTACCCTTATGTAATTTCCATAGTTACAAGAGAGACAGCATACAGGAATAAATATTATTAGATCATTACTAGATCTAATTAGCTTTAAGAAAATGGGAATTTAATAGTTTTCTCCTCCAATACGAATGTCAAAGGGGGGAAAAATGCTTTTTGTAACCACTCACCTAGTTTTAATACAAGAAAATTTTGTAAACAGACAGGGTTGGAGAGAAAAGAAAGGCCTCTGAGATCAGAAGACAGCTAAAGCTTTGTTTATTTGTAAACACTTCTTCCAATAGTTTACATTAGCTAAGATTTCTTTTTGAACAAAGAGCTTTATGATGGGCTTCAACACCCATCAGATCACCTCTAACAAGCTCACAAGTACCCTTCCCCTAACAAAAGTGGTGGTGCCAAATGCTTCAAAGATAACTCATATATATTCCTTCCTGATATTTTGGGATTTCACAGTTTATAGTTGATTTTGTGCCAGTTTTCTTTTACTATTCAAAGGTGTGAAAATGGGCAGCAAGGACACGATGGAGCTTGTGTATAAGTTAATAACTCTGGCAGGTTGGAGTACAGAGGTTTCTCCTACCAACACCGGTCATGCCATGACTCAACTGAAACTACCAGGCAAGGCAGGCAGATAAACAATTTCTACTATTTAGAAAGTCTCAGTACACTCTACCTTCTCAAGCACTTTGATAATTTGAAGAAAAAACAATTATACACTATGTAAGAAAAAAAAACACATAGGAGGAGATTACAGCACTGATGAGATTGTAATTCTTTGAGTATTACAAGCTACACTCTCTTTAATAAACTGAGCAGACTGAGCTACTTGAATTTCTGTTTATTTTAATGCTTGGGTTCTAGGCCATGAACACTGTATGTGTGCAAATAGTGGGATTATGTCACCCTTGTTTTCCTCAAAAAATGGAAACCAGAAGTTTTTCTAGTAGATATATAGTGAATACTCACTAACTGCTATTTTTACATCCAAGTTCCCTTAAAAAGTTATTTTGATATTCCTTCAGGGAAAATAGAATGGAGTCAGACACCTTCCAATGTGTGAAGAACACAGATTTTCAGTGTTACTTCTTATAAATGTTTATGTTTACTGTCAACATATGAACGTGCGCAAAACTTGAAGTTTGCCAAATTTCAAATATTAAACCCATGAAAATTATAAAAAGCTAAATTTCCAGATCACAAGTATAAAAAGTAACTTGACTCACTTAAGAGCAAATTGAGTTTCAGATCTTGGTTGGTTCACTGACACTGTGAACTTTTTCCTTTGAATAAGTCTATGTTTTGAATAAGTCTAGCTTTTGCACCTACAAAGTGAAGCATCTCCTCCTGAAATCAATAGCACATTGCTCCAAAATACATAGTTCCCAGAACTCTAAACAGGCCTGAGATAAAACTTCCATTTGTCACTAATATCTTCTTTATTTCACATTGTCTTGAGACTTGTGAAAAACTGCTGGCTCAAAATATTCCCTGGTCTCAAGCGTGGCAGAATACAATTTACTCACAAATAATCAAGGCAGAGTTGATGAGGTTTTCCAAGTTTCACAACATTGATAACCTCATAATGAAGATTTCACAATGTAATATCACAAAAAAACTCCCTAGCCAGGAGCTGCTCAAAATTTCAGAGAGTGCTTAATGCCCCTGCATTGCTCAGCCCTGCACGCTCACAGCACGCTGGTCATTAGTGCCACTGTGGATGCTTGCGGAGATGCTCCATTCGGTTTTGGCAGCAGATTAAGCAAAAGCAAAAAGCCCTGTACAGAGTAGAGAGTGCTTTTCAGACTGGCCCCAGACTGCAGAATTCCAGTTTGACATCACTTCATTTTTGGAAGTGCTGTGCACACATTCAAAACAATGAAGTCAGAAGCTGCTCCCAAAGTCAGAATTAGAGCATTTGTCTGAGATTCTCTTGGCTGTTCTTCTCTTGCTACACTTCGTAACAGGACTTTACTTTTCTTTGAGGGCACACAGAACTCTTTGCAGAGTCTCCAGTAAAATCACCTTTATCCATAGAAAGCCTATTTTGGGCAACTTGCGCTGTGTTCATCTTTCTCCCCCTCTTTCTCTCACTGCTTTTCTTGATAAAGAGTCAAATTAAAGTTCACTCAAGCAGAGATGCGGCAGAGACGGCTGCTAGCCCGAGGCCAGTTTCCACTCCTGAGATTTACAAGGCAGCCACTTGGAGCTGATTATATACTTTCAACCACACATTTCTGACTTGACATTGGGTCACATACGAGTTCTAAATTTAAATCCCACTCCATTAAAGCACAAGAAACATCTTGCAGGGACCCACTGCCTCTTTCTTGCCTACAGCCACTGCTGGCTTTCCCACACCTTCCCAAGCATCCACCCAGCCATGGCACTCTGTCCCTCATCCTCAGAGCCATGCAGGTGTCTCCAAAATCTGTTCCATGTGTGTAATGTACTATAATTAAAACTTACCTCCCAGAAGAAAAGCATGCTGTGGGTATAAATACAATATATTAATACATACACTTACCTTTTTCTCCCAGCAGGCCATACTATTTTTAAACTCTCTATAGCTCTGATTATAGCTCAGCTAACAATAAATATTCCATGCTCAGCAGTTCCATAGCAGACACATATAGGTTTCTCTTACTAATGCCCAAGTCCATTAGAAAGTCAGCCTCTGTTAGGATGTCCAACAGCTACCAAACGACAAGCGCTCTAGTCTTTCCATAAGGTATTCTCATTTATACAGAAGCTCAAACATTAATCCTCCCATTTCTAACACTCAGAACAAAACTGAGCCTTTAACACTGACCCCCCCTCCTCAGTCACAGAGATGGCCCCAGAGTGCCCATTTCCCAGCCCAAGCCCCAGTGAGCCCCAGCACAGAAAGCCCCAGATTCGCACCAAGCCCAGTTTTCCTGGTTGGAGCCCTGGGGCAGAGCAGCACCATGACAACAGGAGGGCAGGACCAGCTGCTAGGTACCCTATTGCACCTCTACCTCCTCTGGCTTCTGCCAGTGGTGCAGTGACACCTGCCACAGAATTAATCAATATTCATTATTTTCTATTAAAATGGAGTGTAATCGTCTGGCCAAGTTCATTCCTGTTATAGACACAGCTTCAGTGAATTCAATTCCAGTTACATTTGTCAATTGATATTTGCTTAGCATGTCTGATCCTGCCTTACCTCACGTCAGACTTCTCTGTATTTTAAAAAGATCTGTCAGAAATAATGTTGCATGTTTACTTTCTTTTCTGTGTTTTTCAGCACTTTGGGTGTCGGGATTTTTTACACCATGCATATAGAGGAGAAAAGTCTCAGGAAATCATAGACTCCTAACTCAAGTATTCTTCATTTCCATCATGGCAGCTGACTGGTCATTTGGTAATATTGTTTCTGTTGTACAAAGAAGTTGGTTCTTGACTGAAGTTAAGCATCAAAATCAATAGTAGCTTTGAAAGATGTGTGTCTTCTCAATATTAAAAGTCTGAAATTCAGTAGAAAAGTAAGGGCTATATTATTGAGTCCATTAAATTGTGTTAAACCTGAAAATAAACTGTTCCCGCTGTACGTACCTATGGAGTCAAAGTGTGAATGCATTCAGACCACACAAGAGATGAAAAAACTGCATAAACACTTCTTCCCAATAACCTATCAGCTAACTGCTTTTTGGAACTGAGGTCTCAATGTCAAGCCTGAGTTAAACTGACCCCAAACAGCAGCATGGCCATAATCACTCTAAGGATTTGGGGTTGTTCATAATTGACTTAAATTACTGTCTGTTTATCCTGAAAATATTACCTATATATAATCTCCAATTCATTTGCATATTGACCTCTAAGAAATATAACTCATTTTAAATTACCTAGGTTACCGAAGCCGATTAAGAGTTACTATATTCTTTACTTAATAGAATATGTGTCTCATCAGAAGTAATTACATTTTTATCATTACTTTTGGGAGCTCCATTAAACATGGTGGCATTTTAATTTTGAAGTCTGCAGTACTGCAGGCTGGCAGCCTGTTGTTGTCATGTTAAATTTTTAAACATTCTGGTACACAGCTTTACTGCAGTCAAAGATTTTTGCAAATTTAAGACCACTTCAACCTTCCCCCCACTGCCACTACAAATCTGCTAACTTGAAATTTCTATTTAGCAATGTTTGTATTGAATATATGAAGCTTCCAGCTGAAACACAGGGAGGCTGCCCAGGAGCACAAAGGTACTCCAGCAGTCACAGACTGTATTCTGTGCTTGACCCCCATGCAGACAGAGCTAACCAGGGCAGGTGAAAATCCAAAGAAGAACAGATCTTGCTTTATGACACACCGAGGTTGCTTATGGCAACACATGAGGTACAGAAAACAAATCCTGCTTCAGCCTCCTCAGGATTTTGGATTTGCCTCCACAGCCTGCTGAGTCAGAGAGTTCATACCCATCAGAAACAACCTCTACTTTCTCAGCCCTCATGCCTGAACCCAAGACTGCACAGAAAACCAAAGTTCAGGTCCAGCTTGCTGCTGCTGCTGCTGTAGACTCACCCCACGGGTCAGAAAGGCAGATCATGCTGGAAAGAGTGAAGAATGAACAGCAAAGATGATGGAACAAGGCACCTGGGACATCCTAAGACTGAATAGCTGTAACAATGAATCACAATTTCGTAAGTACCTTCTTTCCAGTCAAAAAGCCAGTAGAAGAATTGGAAGAAAATAAAACAGTTCAGTCAAAGAAAAAGATCAAAGAATTAAGAGTTGAGTATGGAAAAACAGCACAAAATTTATGTCAGTGGTGTGAAATGAATTAGTACCCACCCCAATGAACAACTCATCCAGTCACCTACCCAATCACTTCTGGAGGGATGGGAATAATATTTAGACATCTCTTTTTGATACACTGCTAAGCCAATGGTGCAGGAATCGGCATTTCATAACCACAAGTTGAACTAAACAGACCTCACTGGGAAAGCCCCAAACTACAGCAGGCAAAGACAGGCACCTCAAAATTCCAGCACGTCATGCCCTGCACAACTCAGGCCAGCACATACTCCATAATCTAATGATTACCAAGCCAGGCTAGCTTTTAACAACCTTAAAGCTGGCATTGTTGCTTTGCAGTGTAAGATAGGATGTTCTGCAAAGTGAACTATCAGCGGTTAACTCCACCAAAATTCTGACACAGATGGCACCTGTGTCACACAGGTCAGTGAACATTTTTTCAGCATGATCACTGCTCCCCAGAGCAATGGGATTTTCACTGTAAAATCCACTCATCTTTTTCATCAGGCATGAGAAGACAGTTCTTCACTGCAATACATTGAGCTCTGTACTTAAAAGGAGAAGTGGATTATTAATGCCTGTGTGAGAAATACCAAGGTGAAAAACTGAAGAACATTTTGGAAACGTGTGTTTGTTTTAAAGTTGTGATTACAGGAAATATATTAAAGATGAGTTTTCTGAAGGGATTGCAGCCTGCTCCCAGACTAGGCTATTTCCATTTTGGTAAACAGAAATCTCTGGAGTTAATGCCCCAAAGGCTGACTCTGCAAACACTAAAACAAACAGAGAGCACAGCTGAGTGGGCTGAATTGAGACACAATCCAACTAAACCAGGGCTAAGAGCTTTACACCAGCTCTCAGTTGGGCTCTCCAACCTCTGAATCCCTGTGCATAAACTGAGGCACAAGCTGTTTCCTGATGTCCCCCACAACACCCCCTTGGCAGAGGCAGCTCTCCCATCCTGCCTGGCAATCTCCAGCTGCATAAATCCCCTACTAAAACAGAGTGGAGGGACAGGAGTAGCAGTGCTCTCCCATGCTAATGAACATGAGAGTCTACCCTAAAGCTATAAAGAAAATAACTCTTGTGAATTTAGACAAACAAATATAGCCAAGCATAAAGCAACCCTGCTCACAGGTGCCAGCAAAGAAAAATGAGTTGCAACTTTCCACTTATTGCTGAACATGTAGGCAGAAAGGCATTTATTTCTTGCCTGGAATTCCAGTCTATCTCACCTACTCAGGGACAAACTGAACTTTCTGTAGCAAAATCTCAAAAATTATAGCTTACTGCATTAGTGCTTCACTTGCTTTATTTAAATAGAGAATTTAATATCTAACTTTTTCTTCTGAAACTGAATTTAACCTGAATCTCAACCAGGTAATCAGCATGGCTTCACTTTTATTTGCAATTATTGCAAAGAGCTGAAGAGGAAGACAAGAAATAGGCTGTAAAAATCCAGCAGAATCTCTGGTCAAGTCCAGTTTCTGCAGATGATGGAGTTGGAGCCAGGTGCTCTTTAGGAGCTGAGTCTCCAAACAGCCACATGACAGTCCCAGGTGCTTGCATGAACTCCCATCCCTGGCAGAGCTCAGCCTCCTGGTGCTAGAACAAGCTGTGGCTTCAGCCAGTTTCCAAGCTGAAGGGCCTGAAGCAGTGAAGGGCCTCTCAGTCAAACAGAATGTCTCTTTTGGCCTTTGTCTGCACTGTCCCAGCTCATGAAATTCCCTCATCCTGTTAAAAAACATTTAACTGCCAGAAGTGCTGGTCTTCTACTACCAGGGAGCACCTTGGGGCTGCCCCACACAGCTTTAGTGTGTACTGACACCCCCAAGGCAAGAGCAGGTCAATCCAATCTGCCCATGCTGCAGACACAGAGACATGAGAGCCCAGACCTGTAGAAGTCACTCAAGCCTGAGCTCCCAACATCAAATCTCCAAAGCCAAGGACCAGGGATCTGCTGCATTTGGCAGTTCAGGTCAGGGATGGCCCCAGGGGGCTCAGTACAAGGACTGGAGAAATCTAAGCCAGTTTGCATTTTGGGCCCCAGGCTGGCTGATTACCCTCAATGTCAAGTGGGGAGCTGAAGGGGCCCACTCAGGCAATAACAATTTACATTTTCTTCACATAAGTGCACTGCTGCCTTGCACATGAGTCAGGATCGTGGAGGATGCTTCAGATTGGTCTAACAAACAAGCCACTGTGCAGAGGATATCAAAACTGGGAGCAACCTTCTGAATGTTTTGACACTTTTGACAGAAAGCCATAAGAAAAATATTCAGTAGCAATAAACTGCACGTTAAATAAGTACCACTAAAGCTTATAACAGAATTACAGACAAGCAATTCAGCTTCTCTCAAGAGTCTTGCATACTCCAAGGAAAATCTCTCTCAATTATCATAAAAAGCTATCTCAGATTTTCATAGTTCATCTATAATATGCTGATTGAGAATGTAAAACGTATGGCTCAGGTATTTTGTATAATCAGCTGTAACCTTATCCTCAAGTGTAATGACAAGCAACTAGAACAGCAAGACTAATACTTTAGCTGTTTAAATTTAGATTGCCTGGTGTTTATACTAGTATTCCCAGCAGAGAAAGGAAACAAAATATTTGAAACAAACAAGTATCTTCCCTGTAATATTAATCTTCTCTCATAACAGAGCCCTAGTGGAAAAACAGATTAATCAACAACAGAACAGAAACAGACAGTGAAGCAATTCAGATATGCCATGCCTTCAAGAATAAGCAAAAGGCCAACATGTGTGGGGAACAAATATTTCACATCTCTGGGAAAAACAGTCCTAACTTCATTAAAAGGTCACTACATACCCAAGGAAATAAGGATTTAGTCAACAGGCAAACACAATGGCTCGGGAGGAAGTTGTGGGCAAAAGAGAAACACCCACTGGAAGGGCCTAAAGCAGAGCCCTGTTGGGCAGCCATGGAAGCAGCTGTGCTCCCAGGGGACCATGTCCTTGCTTGCACAAACCTGATGGGTCCAGAGAAGGCCATGGGATGCACAGAATCATAGAATGGCTGTGCCTTTTTAGCAGAACTGCCCCTCTGCATAGGGAGACAAAGAAGGTACCAGACATGGTACTTGCAGATCTGCACCAAAAAGTGTCTGGGGATAGCCACAGAACTGGCACCTGCAGAATCAACTGCTTTCCAGCACTGATTGTAAACAACCAAATGGCCTCAAGACACCAAAGCTAACTCTTGTAAAAGTAGGCACTTTTTATTCACAGAGATGATGTGGCTACTTAATAGAGTAGAAAATCTGTCAGAAGATTGCTGCATTCCCTAATAACCATGTCTGTGAAAAGATCAGGTTGAAATCAGCCTCTTAGCAAACCATCAGCCACTCTCTTGACAAGGAGGTTGTACAAGTGCAAATGACCATTATGAAGCAATAACACTTAAAAAGAGTGTATCAGCAAACAACAAGTGACTTTTTAAACACAAACAGTCCTCAGCAGCCAATTTTAGGAATAATTCCTTATTCACACACCACAGCTTTGCAGAAAACCAAGGGTATTCCTCTGTTTCAGCTCCCTGCTACTTGACATCTGTAAAACAGTAAAGAGCCAAAAGACATGCAAGGATGCAAGCAGGTATAAAGTAAAAGTGAAAATACGTCAATGCAAATTAAACATCGATGTCAGGAGGTTTTACAGTTCAGCAGGCTCCCAGCTGTGCACACAGCTGTCTTCACTAATGTTAAAAAGCAAATAATGTTGAAAAGCACACAAACAGAGATGTTAAGGAGGCCCATTCCCAATCCCAGTGACACTCCATGGTAGAATTAATGCAATAACAGCAATACAAAGCAATAACAAGAAATGGTAAAGAAAAGAGAAACAAAAATTTTGATGAGGAGACATGGAGTGTATTTTTGTAACCGGGGGCAGATGCAGTGACCTAGGCTGTGGATCTGGCTCCTCAATTTCAATGGCTCAGAGGGGCTGATCTGCTCAAGAGCAGAGCTGGGAGCAAGGCAGTTTACAGGGTCAGGACTCCAAAAATTCAAGTGCTTCAGGAGAAGAAAAACCTGGTTTAAAGAGAGAGGATATCATATGTCTCTCTGATTATTCATTTCATTGCTTGGATGCTTTAATTTCTTGCTAGGAAGTCATTTCTTGTTTGATTTTCTGCATGATTCCAGGTGCTTGTGCACTGGGTAAAATATCTTCCTGTTTTTCCACCTATAATTTCTGTCCCTTCGAGTTGTACTACTTCCCTCATGCACACACAGTACCAGCCTGTATGAACTCTGGAAAAGGCAACAATTTGGCTTCTGGAATAATCACAAGCACTTTTCCTAAGAAGTAACCGTATTTTATCCTGTTCAAAAGTTCAATGTCTCAGCAGCATGGTACTTTTAAATGACAAAAAAAGAAGCATTCAAACACTGCCAAAAATGCCAACATATTCAGAAAGAAACTTACTGTTTTTCAAAGAGAAATTTTAGTGAGGCAAAAAAAAGTTGGACATTATTTGCACTCGTGCAATACTTTGTTTCATCCTGTGCTTCTCTAAAAATGCAAGTCAAGGAAAAGGAAAGAAAGACTGCATCATTTTTTCATGAAGAGAAGAGTTTTCCCCTAGAGCTGGAGCTTCTTCCTACTTCTTTGTGTTTTGTCAGCTGGCGTGGGAGGCATATTATCCAGGAGTTAGGCACACATTTCCAAAAGGGAAAGAAAACAGACAGGATAGACAGTCCATCAAGAAAGAAAATATTGAAAGTTTCCAGTGTATGAAGCACACCAGAGAGAAAAAACAGTTTTCTTTAGTCCTACTGCACTTTTCTCTCTCTGTCCCCCCTCAGCAGCCCCATCTCCTGTTTATTTCTTTTTGAGAGAACAATTGCCTCAGAAAACTGTGGGAGTAATTCCAATCCTAAAGTTAAACCTGTGCTTATCTATTACCCTGCACCCAGACTTTTGTTGATGAGGGGGGTGAGAGAGTTCCTTATGCTTGGCACAGAACTGTTGGGGCAAAAGGAAAAAGAAAGGAAAACCCAATGTATTTTGCCACTGAGATTTTTGACAGTGTTATTTGTCCTTCACATTCCCACTGAGCTCAGAGCCATCAGCCCCATCTGTGCCCAGAACAGATATTCCCATCAGAGACTTGCAGAATCTGGGGATGTGCACAAGGCAGAAACACCCAAGCACTGACACTCACACTGAAACCACCTCTGGATACACAGCTTCTATGCAACCTGGGGTCTAATGACATTGAATACCTGAAATAAATTGTCAGCCTGATCCTTACACACCACTGTATTAATAAACCAAACATACAAACATTTTGGTACTTCTGTACCAAAGTGCAGAAAGGCAAAGTAAGAATTATGGAAAATATTTCTTTGTTCCCTACGCAAGAGCATTAACTTGATAATTCTTTAGAAATGGAACATAGCTGGCATAATCAAATAAATTATTAGAAGGCATATAAATCATTACCACCTAATATGACTGCAACAAGATTCAATGCAATTTACAGATAAGTATGAGGAATGACTATTGCATTTTACAGAATTAAAACTGGCAAAAGTTCTAAGAAGACGAATGATATAAGATGACCCTACATTCATTTGCAAACTAAAAAGGCAGAAGGAAAGCAGCAGACAGATAAGTCTTACTTTTTCAACTATTTTCCAACTTGCCCTGAAAAAAAGGATTAATCATAAAGTAGAAATTCCTACATTTAATTAGAGATTGAGTGGGTAGTAATCTGGAGACAGTCTAAAGCTGTATGGAAATTCTTAATGCTTTTGGAAATGAGGTATCCTGAACTGAGACAGGGATGCAGTCATTCAGAAAGTCCAAGTCCAGGCTGCTTTCTGGATTGCTTCTGCTGGCCCTCATCATGCACTATTTACACCCAAAAAGACATTTCCTTACAGGACATATCTCTGCTCCCATAGCTGGTCTAGATACCAAAGAGTTGTCTGCATGAGCCTCGCTTCACTTCCTTCAGGGCTGGATGGAAACACAAACAAAGCTGGTGCTGAAGCAGGGACTGGGACCAGCAAATAAGTTCACCCCTTTGCACCAGCTGAGCATGGCCTGGGAGAACTGCCTTCTATCCTTTCCTTTGCCCCTGGGGTTTTTTTTATGGCACTGTGTAAGATCCTTAAACCACGAATTTCACAGACTCCCACTCACCTCCTGGGTGTCCCTAATGCATAAGATCTGTGTGCAGCCCCAGGGTCCTGTGCCATCTCCAATGATCCCATCAGCACTGGCTGCAGGAACATAACAACAACCTTGGGGCTCAACTTCCCCAGCCTCTGCTTTCCCCATGAGGATGGGAAAAGGGGAATTGTAGTAGAGCCTTCTCAGACTGCCAGAGTTACAAGTTAATTGGCACTTACACAACATTACCCAGTTACTGGGATTAACACAATGGAAAATCTTTGAGAAAATTGTTCATTCTGCCTAAAAGCACACACCCAACAGCATGCACAGTCCCACACCAAGCAATAAGAATCCATAACACCCATAACCTGCTTGCTACGTGCAGATTAGTGCACTCTGCACCCATGGGATCTCTGTTTTTCTGTCTCTGAAATGTCCTTTGTTGTAGTTTAGACCTTGGATGACCTGCAGTATTAAGCAGGGATTCAAAAATCGATTCAAATCTCAATGCTCTTCTGCAAGTCTCTGGTCACTATTTCCTGCTCATCTCACCAAAACATTAGTCTTTTGCACTGAAAATCTGAATAGCCTTCAGCACTTCTCTCTTTTTGCTCCATAGTCAAAAAGAGTAGGACAAGAGCAGAGGATGAGCAAGGTAAGAGTCTTCAGTTTTTTAAATGCTAATCTCTTTTTTGGGGTTTATTATTGCTCTCTAATTTATTTTGACACTGTGAAAAAGCAATCTCAGTTTCTAATCCAGGTTCAACATGGACTACTCACATGCTTAAAAGCAGAGCACACACTTACCTGCCAGGGCAGGGGACAGCATTTCTCATCAGCTGATCTGATGAATTAAATCCCCCAGGAACTGTGACCTCATAATAAACCCTAAACCCTTCCACTTCAAAAGTTCCCTTGGAGCCAGCATCCCCTAGCAACAGATACTCCTGCTGCCACACCACAACAGAGCAGCAAAACTGCCCAAAACACTCTGATCCAATCTTCCTCCTCCAGAAGAAACTGAGGGAAAACAGACTTAATATTAAACAAGTGGTGGCCACAGTGCTTGCTACAGAAATATAAGGCCCTCCTACATCATAGCAATGTGCCATCTCTAAAAACTGGCCAGAGCGAGCAGGTTGTAACCCTTGTCTTAGAGGCAATGAAGAGAATGCACCCCACCTATGTATGGGAGTGCCATGCATACACACATATAAACACATGAAACATTTTGTACAAAAAGGAAGAGGACATGTACTTTTCTCTTAAATGTGAAAAAGATGCATTAACCCATCAGCATACCTTGCTGCCTACACAGTGTGGACTAAACTGTCATGATACACGTCTCTCTTACTGGAGCCCTGCCATTCTCTTCGCAGAGTCCTCCAGCCCTGTTTTATTCAAAGGTCATACGTTTATATATAATTTCGCTTGATCTAATCACGAGTTTGCAAACATTCCCAAAAATTCAGCAGATACAATCACCAGTTTTAACTGGAGGCCCATCTTTCTGGCTCCATTGTCTCAGTTTTACAAGGCCATTTCTGGTTCTTTGACCTTATGCCTTACCTGCCATTCCCAATTAAAATATTGGGGAAGATTACCAAGAGACAAGTGCATAACTTGAGAGAAAATTTAAAGCCAGAAGCTGACAGAGGCTGGAAGAAGCAGAGAGGAGATAGCTCGCTCTTTTCTCTGGGGTTGCAATCCCAGTTTCAAAAGCCCCATAGTTTCAAAAGCCTCTTGGTTTCAAAGCAGGATCATTCAAGTGCCTGTGCTACTGCACTGCCTGTCTGTTTGTGACATGTACAGTCACAGTATTTTAATGGAGCCCAAAGCCCAGTTTTTAATGCAGACACTTGTGCTGGGGTCTGGATTTCTGCAGCTGACATGGCTCTAGGGAACAGCTTTCATTGCAAATAAAAGCCAGAAAAATGTTTCTTCCCTGACAAGGGTTTTAAGCAAGTAGAATCCACTGTAGCACAGCACATGCAAATAACAAAGATACAGCTATGAACTAGAAATCATTCCAAATTGATTACAAATTAAAGTGACGTACAGACACATGCTGTAAGCTCACTCTCCTGCAATTCCTTCACACATTACAACAAACATTTATTGGTAGTAGGATTAACTTCACCTTGACAGCTCTTTGGAGAGAAAGAGGTTTATATACATCAGAGAATCTCAGATCACAGAATGACTAGGCTGGAAGAGAACTTCAAGATCATTGAGTCTAACCCATGCCCTAACACCTAAACTAAACCATGGCACCAAGTGCCACATCCAGTCTTTTTTTAAACACATCGAGGGATGGTGACTCCACCACCTCCCCAAAAAGACCATCCCAGTACTTTATTACTCTTTCTGTAAAAAACTATTTCCTAATATCCAGCCTAAATTTCCCTTGGCGCAGCTTGAGACTGCGTCCTCTCGTTCTGTCAGTTGCTGCAGAACCCATTTCCACTCCCCTTCATCGACCAGGTGTTCTCCTAGTGCCTGACAGTGGGAGGCATGGGAGTCCTCTGGCTCCTGGTGGGCCTCCCTCAAGGATGGAAGGGCAGAACTCCACCAATCTATTTCCCTTTCACTCTCCCTAATGCTCCTCAGTCTTTCAACTTCCTCCCTAAGCTCAGCCACCAGCGAAAGGAGATCATTCAGCTGTTCACACCGCAGGCAGGCTTCTTCTGCAACAGCCCCTGGAACCACTGATAGGCTCAAACACTCCACACAGGAACGGGTCTGGAAAGACACATCCTTTTTGGAATGCCATACTGGAGCATTCTATTTGGCTACATACACTTTTACTGACTGCAGGTTTTGATCATGTAAAAATCATTACTAACAAAAAAAACCCCACAAAAAACCAAAACCAACCAACCAACAAAAACACAACAAACAACAAACTACAAACCCCACTAGCAGGAGAAAACCTGCAACCCTGCCAGCTTACCCTGCCTGTGCAAACTGATGTGCCACACCCTCAGAGCTGTGCCACACCCCCAGAGCTGTGCCACACCCCCAGAGCTGTGCCACACCCTCAGAGCCAGGCCACGCCCTCAGAGCTGTGCCACGCCCTCAGAGCTGTGCCACACCCTCAGAGCTGTGCCACGCCCTCAGAGCTGTGCCACACCCCCAGAGCTGTGCCACACCCTCAGAGCTGTGACACGCCCTCAGAGCCGGGCCACGCCCTCAGAGCCAGGCCACGCCCTCAGAGCTGTGCCACGCCCTCAGAGCCGGGCCACACCCTCAGAGCTGTGCCACACCCTCAGAGCTGTGCCACACCCTCAGAGCTGGGCCACGCCCTCAGAGCTGTGCCACACCCTCAGAGCCGGGCCGCACCCCTGTTTGCCCGCTCCTGTTCGCCACGCTCCCTTAGAGGCCTCTTTAAATCAGCCCGCTGCTCACTGGCAGAGGAAAGCCCCACCCTGTGCCTGTGTGGCTAACGAGAACATCTGTAACATGGCCCGTAAATAAGCAAGCTCCAGTGTGCTGCTTGCTGCTACTCCACATCACTGCATCACTAAAGCCCTGAACTAAACGTTTCAGAAAGCAGGATCCAAATCACGTGTCAATGCTCTGCCATTCCACAAGAACAAAATCGACAGAGAGGACAGCATCCAATTTGAGATGTCTTGCATGAAAACTTTAGGCACTGGTACAAACATCTGGCAGCACAGCACGTCCAAGGGTGTAAGCCCTCCCTAGATTGCGATCCTCATGCAGTGGCAGAGTTTGTATTCACACTCACTCTGAACAAGCCCCAAAACCAGCAGACAAACGGGCCCATTTCCATCTGCCTCTGCTGAGGCCAGGGGAGGATCAACCGACTACATATTACTCGTCTGTATTTTTATAGCACTTGCTATGTGCTTCTTAAACAGTGAGTAAAACTGAAAAGTCTTTTCAGTTTATATGTACCTTCCTCCTTACCATTTGCTCACTCAATCCTCAGTCTCCATCTGTGTGGAGCCAACATGCCCACCATGCCTTATGCCCACCTTGCCGCTCACTCACACTCTGATGGCAAATTCCCCAGGGAGGTTAGTGCAGCCAGCCCTACTGCACCAGCCAAATCAGCAGTAGAAGGGTGGATTCCCATCTCAGGGGATAAAAAAAGATTTTAAAAAAGGGGAAAAAAAAAAAAAAAAAGTCTGGCCAACTCATGCTAGTTAGCCATGGAGAACTTCCAGATAAACATTTTGACAGGATGAGCTACAGCAGCATGGAAAATCAGTGTTAGAAAAGGCAGAAGCTTCTTGCAAATAGTGTTCTTTACTAACTTTTGGGTCCACTGGAATGCCTTACCTTCCTCAAGTCCCACAGAACCACAGCCAGTAGGCTGTCTTAATTTCTATGCAGCAAAACAAGACATCTGAGTCATGAGGACTTAATTGAGAAACCAGGTGTTCAGTGATGTTGTGCCTCATCCTCCCCCTCCCATACTGCCCATAGAGACAGAGGCCCCCAACTAGAGGAGGGCAGGAGATGACAGTGAAGAACCATGAGCTAGCAAAAGCTCAGATCCAATTGGTTAAAAGATCCAATAAAAGTTATCTGCTGAGACACCTTGAAATTATTCAGCTCCAACACATTCTTCCCAAAACCTGTGGAACTCCACTGGGGACCAAAAAGAGTAATTCAGACCTGGCTCCATGCTACAAATATTCCCAGCACAATTTGCCTCCTTTCACTTTGGGAATTCAGCATAAATCTCAACAACTAATTCCCAAACAGAATGTTTTTAGCACGTGGGTGATCTCAAGCATGTGGAATCTTCCAAGAACTTCACAACATCCATATGTCAGATTTTTATATATAGGTGCTCCATACGGCATATGGATTGCATCACTTCACAGCTGCTGATAATAGTTTAAGAAAAAAAGGTACAAAAAGCCTGGCTTTCCTACAGCTGAAGTACCAGGGCCATTTTTTAAATGTTGATCAAGAACCCACAGACCAGTGTCACAAAGAAATTACCCTCTAAGGAGCCCAGCTCACACTGTGCTGAGGCGCTTCAGCCACTTGGAAGCATTTCTAACTTATCTCCCAAGTCCCCAAGACAAAACCCGAGACTACAGCATGGGACAGTGATTCTCATTGCCCCATTGAACAGGGAGGGGAAGCAATACAGAAGTTATCACCAATCACAGTCTCTCATCTTCATCCTCTTCCATCTCAGGTGCATTTCAGCGAGCCAAGGTCATGCACACCCTGTTCTCTACCCTTCCTGAATGACCTGAAGGAAAGAGCAAGTCCTTTCTCTTTCTTGCACCCTCTCGCCCTTGCTGCAAAGAGGGTTCTCCCTCCTGTGTTTGTTTTGCACAGCCTGGTTTTTGGTAGCGGGGGGAGCCTCAGAGGTGGCTTCTGTGAGAAGCTCTTAGAAGCTTCCACCATGACCAGCAGAGCCAATCCCTGATGGCTCTGAAGATGGACATGATGCTGCCCCCATTAGAGAGGTTGGCAATGCCTCTGTAATAACAGATTTAAGAAAACAATTAAAACAAAGGGGGCACAGCTTTTCTTCTGGTCAGAGAAGAGGAGGAGGTGAGAACATGTGAGGGAAACAACATGGAGACACCAAGGTCAGTGTTGTCTCCCATTCATTATCTCAACTCATGAAACCTTCATTAATTTTTTTCTCTCCTCTGCTCAGCTGTGGCAGGGGAGGGTGAGTGAATGAGTTTCATGGGTGCCTGGCATTTGGCCAGTGTCAAACCACAACACCTCCAAGCTAGAGTGAAGACCTTGGCCTTGCCTACATGGCTGGGCATGTTTTTCTAGTGCTGTCATCTTCATGTACCTCCTGATAAATCACTGCCCTGTACCAGCATCCCTGGCTCACTCCCTTGCTGTTTTGAGCCGAGAACTATTTAATCAACAGGAATTGAACATACATAAAGTTCTATGCCTTGAGAGAATTTTATTTTTGTTATACATCAAAAAGGCATGTTTCTGGTTTGTCAGGCAGGTTTCATTTACACAGGCTTGCAGCACTTGCACACAGCTCATTTTATTCTCAGCTTGCCTCCAGAGTGGCTGTAGGAGTGCATCCATATGGCCAGGGCTTTAGAGCTAAACTGGAAGTACCAAAACAGAGATGCAACTTCAATGCAATTATATGCACTGCTTCGCTTCCTACATTGGGAAGCACACACCAGCTC
The DNA here is from genome assembly GCF_030490865.1 of Poecile atricapillus. NCBI lineage: Eukaryota > Metazoa > Chordata > Aves > Passeriformes > Paridae > Poecile > Poecile atricapillus. Next base: position 11,592,954 of record NC_081260.1, on the reverse strand, counting down.
CCTCCCACCACATCCGCAGAGGAACACGTGGTACCAAAGGGGTCCGTGGCAAGCCAGGATCTGCTGCTGCTCTGCTGCTCACACCCTGCCAGCCTCGGGGGGCTCCACAGATGAGAAACAGCAGCTTCACAGAGCTCCATCAGCCATCACACCTATGGCTGCCAGAGAAATAATATCACCACCTTTCTGCAACCTAAGGGTCACAGGGAAAAACTAAAGATACGGAGCAGCTACAGCTTTCTGTCTCTTGACCCTCGGTAAGTGAGCACTGAAACTCTGCTGACTGTTCCTCTCCAGTGATGTCCAAAAGCAGCTTGGGTCACTCATCAGGGACCTCCCTGCAGATGGCCACAGCACCCAGCTGTGAGACCCTCACAGGTCAGCATCAGCAGGACTCTCCTGTAGGCAGAAAACAGAGCCAGGCACAAATGGTGCTGGAAGTTTCCTGTGCTGAAGTGACAGCAATGCATTGGTCTGCCTCTCATCTCTGCACTGAATTCTACCTGCAGAGCATAATTCCTCCAAATGCTCTGAAAGCAATAAAAGCTTTCCTATTTTTTAATAAGCTTGCATTTTAAACCACTTCCTACACATATAGGTATATGTTTGTGTGTATATATATCTCAAAACATAAAACAAATTGAATTTCTCAGTGAAGAGTGAAAAATGGAAATACCTAAGACTATTACTCACAAGCCAGTTCATCTCCTCAGAACCTGAAGTTCAAAAATTCACAGTAAGAAGCTTGATAAGCAAATTTAATGACTTTGCACAGACGTATCTACCTCCTTTTATATTGCCTGTGATCAGATGACAGACAGTCCTTGCTAGATTTTTTAGGTACTTGCTCATTTGCATGCACTTGAGAATAACCCATTAAAGGCTGCCTTTTCTTGACAAACCTTTGCCTCTGATAAATAACCAACTCTGCTGTCCTGACTTCATGACTGTCCTTGGTCCTGACTTAAGCTCAACTTCATTAATCCATTTAATTCATTGATCAAGCCCACAGCAAAGGAGTGTTCCCCATTAAATAGGATTTTTATCACCTGTAGTTATATGACTGAACACCTTCCTAAAAATTGAAATTTAGTTAGCAGCTTCCATGCTCTCCATCCAAAAAGCTATTTATGAAGAGGAAACACTGGAGACTGACTCGGTGATTTTAAATAACAACCAGGCTGGGCTGTAAGTTGAAGTAATTTGCCTGTTTCACCAAAAGATGCATTGCAAAGCAATAAGGAAACCTTGAAAATCTCTTCTGAAGACTGTCTCTTCCATTGGACTGTATTCCATTATATTTGTGTCACTTGTAGCAAACCATTTCTATTTGTGCAAACTGTGACAATTATTTCATTTGGAAAGTGTAGATTATTTAGTGCTACAATGCTTCTTGGATGACTTATTAAGACAGATGTAAAACCTTGCAGTTAAAAATAAAACATACAAGGAAGCAAACCATAGGCTGAAGCAGATAAATGAAAGACCAGCATGGGCTTTAAATCTAAAATTAACAAATCACGTTCAGATGAAAGACATTTGGGTAAGTCAATTCCCCTGCTACCTAAGTCCCAAAGTGCCTTCTCTTTATAATCAAACAACCAGAAGCTGTTATAAACTGGCAGGAAATTATAAGCCTAACCAGCCAGATCAGAAAGCTGACATACCACACACCCTACACATTAGCCTTGTTGTCTGCGATACCACAGCTCTCTACAGCCACATCTGTTTGCAGAAAGATGCAAATGAGGTTTAACTCTTTCAATAGTCTAGCCACTAGAGGATAATCAGAATAAGTACTGTTTCTGTGTTAATCAGTTTTTGTTGTTTTTCTAGAGGACCAGTTTGTTCAGGGAAGCTTTACTGAACAGATAAGGACAGGTAGACTGGACAAAGGTTAAATGATCTTGTCATAATTGCATACAGCTTAATTTCTAGATATGAAATAGAAATCCTTTCTTTATAGGATTCTGATCATATTTTAGCATTAATATGCAGGATACTTTACAACTGTCACTTCATTTTCTTTTTGATATGTTTTTAAACTGGTGGAAAGCAGGATGAAAACATTTTCTATAAATCTATCCAGCATCTGAAGTCACCTGAGTTTTGTGAGCAGCAAGTTGGGGGAGAGGCACCAATTAGTCAGTGTGTGTATTTTCAGGTTGTTTTCCATCAGCATGTTTCAATCTACATCTCCGTTTGCCCCAGAAAGGCATCTGTGTTCCTGCAGGACACCTCACCGCTGGTCATGCCTCCCCCTGCGAGGCAGGGAGTGCAGCAGCATCACTCTGCGTCAGCTCCCGGAGACACAGTCTGCAGGCAAATTGAGCAGTCTCATCCAGATGGAAAAATCAGATGACAATCTTTTTTTATCCCAGCCTTGAGTCTGTCTAACTCTGGCAGGTAGCAGTCTAGGCTAACACATTATTATGCTTAATTCCTCTCACAGAGCAGAAGCCGAGTGTTACTATTTCCCTTTACTGTGCAGGTTCTGGGAGGGACAGGGCCAGAGCCACATGGCATTGCCTCTCATCTCCCAGGAGCTGCACACCCTCCAACACTTTGGCTGCTGCACACACACCAGCCCTGCACAGGGAGAGCTCTGCATGGCACTTCCCACCAGAAGGGGCCCCAGCTCTCAGCTCTGCCATTTTCATTACAGACCCCAGGGATGGAGCTGCCTGCTCCAGCTTCATCTCTGCCAGCAAAGGACAGCCTTGCCCTGGAATCCTTCAGTGGAAGAATCCTGCACCTTTGGCCATCCCTAAGCTAAACCCTCAGTGCCAGGGCTCTGCAGCTCCACCAAGCCCCAGTCCCACAGACAGAGCCAGACCTGGAGCTCCTGCTCACCAAGAGCGGGTGTGCTCATGAGTACGTGTCAGAAAAAGGAGGCATGCGCATCTTGGAAGCAGGTCTCTCTTCAATTCTTCATCTCTGAACAGCTTTAACTGTATCTCCTAATTAAAACCCACACTGTTTTTAGTCTACAGATCCAGATAAAGAGAGCATGGAGTCTGGAAGCTGTCTGTTTACACACCACAAATCACATCACAAATATCCAAAAGTGCATTTGACTATCCAGAGGATGGGATTTTCTGTTGCAGATAAGTAAAGATATTATAAAAGAAAAGCCTGATAAAATATGGTTTAGGCCCTGCTACTCCAGCTAAGCTAGCAGTAGCTTCTAAGTTCCCATATGGAAAAATCATAATAATGAAGGCAGTTAACACAACAACCTACTCTTGAAGAGAAAAATAAGCTGCACCTGTAATAACAAAAGATTTGTCCCATGAGAATCCACACAAATTAAAAACGTAAACATCTATGAACAGAAAAAGTCTTAACATGTACACACAAAAACACCTAACCAATGAATTGAGTGGCAAGAAAACTACTAGCCAATTAGAGCTAAATACAAAGTCTGTAAAAACTGTATAAAAATAAGTTATATGAGTTATAAACAAAGAAAAGACTTTCCCTGCATGAAGAAACTGAGTCCCATCTGCTTTAATGCAACAGCCCCTTCGAGGCCATCAAATTACTTCTGACAACAAAGAGCATGCTGAAATTAACTTTGAAAGGTGTCTCTCTTTTATTAAGATGGAGGAAGCAAAAGTGATAGTTCATGCTTCTTGGCAGCTTTTCTGTCCATGAGATATGGAGGATGGATTCCTCTAAGACCTTTGCATAGCTCTGGCTTGGTGCAAGAGCCTGGAATTGGAGAGTGCCTCATTTACAGTAATTACATTTAAAAGTGGGTAGCAGGGCTTGATCTGTGACAAATGCACAAGGAGAAAAACTGGATGTGATGAAAGCAGAATCTACAGGATGCTGCTTTCCTGAAGGGCCAAAATTAATTACTGCTTTCCACCCCTTCCCATTTCCTCCAGCCTTTGCTGAAGGAGCTCTGTATGGACACAAATTATAGGGCAGTGAGTGCATCTGTATTCACACACAGCAAATCACATCAGCCAGCAAATAGTGCCCTATTATTCCAGTGGAACCACAATACACGTGCAGTGACAGACCCTGGCCCACATGTGCATCAAAAAGAGCTGCTCTGCTCCTCCTCTCAGCACACACTTGGGTGTTCCCAGGCCTGTTTTCCTTAGATACTCGAGCTCAGCAGGGAGAGATTGGTATTTGATGCAGGGGGACTGTCTCTCACTACAGGCTCCCTCCTCAGGGTCAGGAGAAAGCTTCTTTGCCTTGTGCCCATTTAGCAAAGTGGGAAAACAACATCTCTGTTATTACAGCACACACAAGTCACTAACTGGCTCTAATCACATTGCTGTAAACACTGACAATAACCCAGAATTCAAAGGCCTCCCTGTTAGATGGAACTCAAAGGGATTTGCAAGACCTAAAGCTGTGCCACAGCCACGACTCAACTTTGACCACAGCCTGCAAGTGGCTCCTGCAGCAGAACCATTTTCTGGTACCTGCTGAAACACAGACTCAGGTTCACACCTGTGAGGAGGGGGTTGGATGAATTCTCCATTGCAAGTTTCTCCTACAGCATTTAAAACTCACTTATGCAAAAGAGAACATAAAATAACCCAAAACCTAGGAACTGGGGAGACGTGCCACTTCTTTGTTGTTATTAAATGAGATACAAAATAATAAGCTATAAACAGCTGTAGTCTGATTTGCTTCACTGTATCAAGGGCAAATCTGGGGTAAAGACTACAATGCATTTCCATCTGCATCACATAGAAACATGGGAAAATTTTCTTGACTGAAAACTTCTAACCCAGGGAAGAGGTTGGAGGTGCTGTCCTGAGATCATTATTTCAAAATCTGCTCAAGTGGAAGCTGCCCAAATGTAGGTGCTTTTGTTAAGCAGCTCAAAGTGTGGTCCAGCCTCAGTTCTCACAGTGGAGTCTGCTCTCTGTACCCCAGTGGTATTTAAAAGCTACCTAGATCCCTCTATAACTCAGGCAGGTAAGTAACTAAGGTGGTACTCAGCTATCAGAAACTCCCCCAGTATTTCAGGTACTCAAGGATATTTTTGCAAGAGTATTAGGAGTTGTTAAAACTTTTGGTATCCTGAATTCACAGCACTGTGGCGTACATAAAATTATTAATTTTAATTAAAATGATAAAATGTTCTAAAGCAATAGAAACATCCAATTTTTGTAATTAAAGCAATGGAGAAAAAATTGTTTAAATGGTTCCAGAACAAAATTTCACAATGGTTATGCCATTTTAAAGTTACAGGCTTTAGAAACTAGGTTGCACTTTTAAGAGACTCTTCAATAATTCAAGACTTTTCAAGGTCAGAGAAAAAGCAGTGATACAGTGATTTCTCTTCTTGAAATTTGAGAGCTCTGTTTATTCCTCTCATATGCATGCATACATATTCCAAGAGTTACCATGGGATCTCGACAGTCAGGGTCAACGTGTCAAGTCAGTGGACACAGCCTACTACTGTGTACCTGCTTGACTTCAAAGCATCGCTTTTTTTAATATTCAGTTTGGTGCACTCTTGGTAACAGGGCCAGGTAAGTTCTTCCCCTTCAAATTCAAGGCAATGCATTATCCAGAAGTAGTTGGAATGACCAATAATTTTCTCCCTGGCTCCTCTGAAATAGTTATTCAATATTTATTTTCAGGATTGCTTTTTCATAGTAAAAACATAACTTACCTCTAAAGTTTCTGGAACAGGAACCCTTTTCTTTTTAAAATATGTTTAAATGTTATTTAGTGTAGAAGAGACCCAATCTCTGAAGCTTTTAAATGCTACTCCAAGGAAAATGGTGATAGTACCTATTGCCTGTAGAAAAACATAAATAACTCCCAATTAAGTGTCACTGAAGCACAGCTTCAGTTTGAGATTTGGTGGATTGAGTACTTTCACGGGAGTGTTTAACTCCCAAGCAATCAATCAGACCATTGAAAAAGCCATCCAGAGCAAGTAAGAAAACTCTGGAGAATTATAGAGCAGAAAACTGCACAAGTAAGTACAAGCATGAAAAAGGCCTCTTATACTTCATGGAGAGCCACAGAACAAAGTAGAGCTCCTTATAATAGTGGTCAAAAATAAAATGCACAAGTAGGCAACACAAAATAACATTTTGACACTTTCATACAAGCATTGGGCAAAGAATTGGGTGAGGGAGACCCTTTCTTATCTTGAGCTCCACATTGCAACATCTGCTTTGACAAAGGAGTCTTGAGGAAACCTTTCTTCTTTCTGTGCTAAAATACCTTGGCTGGCCTCTGTTAGAAAAAGATAATTTTGAAGGCAGCTTCTTAAGAGTCCAAACATCCAACCTGACATTCTTGCTATTAAAAGCCAATCCTACAACTGTGTGTGGACAGAGAATAGAAAAAGTGCTGCCATGTCCAAAAGCAAATTCATATTCAAATTCAGACAGATATTGACAGCAAATTACTGACAAAACACCTTGCTCAATGAGGGAGATCACTCCCACTTTCAAGCAGTTCCCTGCTGCTTGGAATCTGTTCTGCCTTCAAAGAGCCAAAACACAAGTTCCCTCCCTCTATCTGATGTTAGGAAAAGCCCATTCCCTTCTAGGAGACAACAACTAGAAAGCAATAGGACCTGGCACATAAAATTAGTGCAAATGTAAGAGGCACAACCCTAGAAGCTCCCTCTTACCTGTCTTTTATCATGGAATTAGAATAGTGTTGGCAAGCTCTCTGTTAAGTTTATTTGGTGTCTTTATACATTTTTAAATGTAATTTTGGTAGGTTTGTCGTTGCATGGATCTGTCAGTGTGTTATGTATAAAATGACAATTCAAGTCTCAAGCTATCAGCCTCTTTCTGCCAAGTGACAAATAGTGGATGCTTAAAAAAAGTCTCGTGGCATTCCAGAGAGCTAAAGAATAATGAGTCACAATCTCAAAAAAACTTAAAATTATTTTTTCTTTCCCCTCTTCTGTTTTTTCTTCTCCCACCTTCCCCCAGTTGCTCATAGGAGGGGGTTAGGTCATGGGGCTCAAGGAAAGAGAATTTTCATTTTGGAGGTTTAGCATAGGGTTTTCAACTACCAGCAAAACCTCATTTTCACTTGCACATTATGTGTGGCTTTGTCATTAATCTGCACAAGGTGTCAAAAGAGTAGAAGATAAGCTGTAACACCCTCCCCCAAGCTGCACTCTGCTGTTAGATTGAAAAGGCCTGGGTAACAAAGGTGCTAATAAAATGTTAGCAGTGTTTCCCTTCTCTGGAAAAAACTTGCCAGTGCTTAAGGAAAAGAATTAAGTTTGTACAAGAATTATATTAAATCTATGTGCTAAGTTTTATTCCTTATTTTTATTTGCCTTTTTTGCCACATTAATTTTTTTAATATCTTTTCCAATTTAGGAATCCTGTCCAATGCTAGGAGCAATATACAGGAAGAAACCACAAGAAATCTTACTATAACCTCAGAAAATAAGTATAGTGTTGCACATTCATGTAGTCTCTAGAAGAGCAGAAAGAGAATGAAACATCAGGCAGTTGTTGATCACACCTCCAAGGCACTGATTTCTCAAGTACTGAGATGATGCAGATTCATATTGAAACCAGAACAAACAAGCAAAACAAAGCCAGCACAGAAATCTCCCCTATGTTAGCAAAAATAAATAAATCCTCCTAGACATTCTATCCTGGCCCCTATTTTTACTGTCTATGCACTCAAATTGAACAGAAAGTAAGGTGGAATCCTTCACAGAATTTCACCATAGAGCATTTTCAAACCCCAGACTTTCCTGTGCCCCACCAAACTTCCCATGCCTCAGGACAGCAGTACCTTCAGCTGGGACAAACCCCCTGAGAGCTCCAGCTCCATCTCTCCTCTGGCACCCAGTGAGCCCAGCTCTGCCTCTCCTGGTCAGCTTTCGTGGGGACAGGCAGGAGGGCCCATCAGAAAGCCTCAAATCCAGCATTCCCTACAGACTGAATCCACTTAAGTAATGAATGTCCTTCCACTTATAAAAGTTTTAATTCAGCCCTGTGTTTTCATCTTTTTGAACTTGCCAGAATGAATGAATGAATGAGTAAATAAATAAATAAAAATAATCCAGATATTGAGACATCTTCGTCTTTTGAAGTCTGCATGCAGCTACATCCAGCTCTTAGAGCCCAAATCAGGAAAAAAAGAATACTTTCTTTGGACTCAATGTAAACATCAACTTTTCATTCAAATGCTGTCCTAAGAAAGAGTACATGAAATCGGATGGTTAAGTGATTCTTTTGACAATCTTACAAGACCGAAAGACATGGGATGAAGAATGATGACAGACAAGCCACAGAAGTGTCCCAAATACATAGAACATTGTCATACTACATAAAATGAAGTCAGTAAATTATTATTCCACATCCCCAATGTTTCAGCCCTGGCTGAAGAAGCAGTCTTGGAAGAAGCTGTTGACAAGCCTCATTTCAGCAATGAAAAGTCTGACAGACATGAGAAGGTAAATGTCACACAGCCAGCCAGGCTGCTAAAGGCCCCTTCCCTTGATGCTTGGAATAAATACATCCACATTGCTATTTCTGTTTCACAGGAAGGGTATAAAACTGTGAAGCAGGGAGAACCTGCAGTGCTAGGACACGTTGGCAGGCTGTGTGCCAGGCAGGCAGGTCGCCACAAACACTGGCAGGAGATCAGGGCCCCAGCAGCTGTGGGGGGCTGAGAGCATTTCAAAGCAGACATAATCTACTGGGATGTGTCGTGTCCAGCACCTCCTCTGCTTCAGCACAGAGCCAACTGTTGGGCCAGCTCAGGCACTGGTTTCCAAAAAACCCACTGACCTGCTAAGGTAACAACAGGAGGAAAGGCTGTAACTACCACAGGAAGGACAGGAACAATTTATATTTTTGTTTAAAGCACCCACTTCATCAGTGGCAGAAGTGCCCAGGGCTGCATGGAGCATATTTAAGTGCCAGCTCCTGCAGCATCAAGCACAATGAGAGGGAGCAACAGCGAGTGAAGTGCCAGGGCTGGGTGTGCTGGGAGGGCTGGGAGGGCTGGGTGTCCTGGGAGGGCTGGGTGTCCTGAGAGGGCTGGGTGTCCTGAGAGGGCTGGGTGTGCTGAGAGGGCTGGGAGTCCTGGGAGGGCTGGGTGTTCTGGGAGGGCTGGGAGGGCTGGATGCGCTGGGTGCCCATTGGGAAACAGGTTCCCAGCCCCTCGCCCACGTAACTGCGATCAACACATCCATGGGGACATCTCAGCCAGAGCCACAAGAGCAGTGTCCAACCAGCACAGCTTTCTGTAGGAAAAACAAAACCTGTCACACAGAAAACAGGGTTTTGTCACAAAACTGTTGTTTGCAAACCTGTTGGTAATCCATCACAATGGCTTAGCCTCAGCTGGACAGAGACTGAGGTGGAAAAGCTTATCTTTCCTTCAGCACTTGTGTACCACGGCATCATTCCCCACCCCACTGTGCTTCTCTAATACTGCCTGAGCTGTCCTTGATGCTGCTCAGTCTCCTGATGTTAATGAAAGAATCTGTGTCTTGATCAAAGCTACCTTAGGAGAGCCAGGGTCCTTATTGCACATGTTTGAGTTCAGGAACTTACAGGTGAGGATAACAACCCCTTGGCATTTCACAACTAACCAAGCATCTAACAAGTGGTCAGCACGGCTCTTCTGTCACTCAGCCAACCATGCTGACAGTCCTGCTTTAAAGGCACTTCAGTGTAAGAGGTTTGGCAGCACATAAAAGTGGCATGGCAGTGTGTGGCTCCCTCCAGGCTTTGGTCAGATTACACAGTGCCTTGGTTTAGAGAAAAACAGGTGTTGCACAATAAAACCTCTGAGGCAGCAAATAATTCAGATGTGATTAATGCCTCTCCAGGCATCATGATCAAAAAAGTGTCTACATCAATGCAAGTGAAAGGTAGCAGCAGCAGCAGCAGGGGTACATTGTCTTCTACTCAGAGCAGCATCTGCACTGCTCCAGGGGAGCCCAACTGGTCCCACTGCTCCCAAATGGAGCCTGCCAGGTCCCTCTTCCCTGTGGAAGGGGCCACTACTGCACTGGCAGGTTTTACCACATCCTCTGTAAAATTCTGTGTTCCATGTAAGGTCTTCAAACTCCCTGCTGAAAGGCAGATATTTTACAGAAATCACCTTCCCTAAAATAACAGCAGAAATTCTCTTTCACCTCCTACTGAGGACTCTGAAGGGAAACATGAACCCAAATCTTCCATCTCTCCAGCAAAGCTCTTCTGCAGATTTTGTCAGTCACCTTCGAGGAGAGTGGGAAAACCTGGTCTGAAGCGGCTGCTGCCAATGTAAAACAGAGATCTGTGTAAGCTGAGAAGTGTTCTGTATTTTAAACGTATCATACAATCCCAGGGCATTGGTTCCAGAGTACACCTCACCCATCACAATCACAGCAGCTCAGCAAAGACCCAGCTGCAGCCCTGTCTCCACAATCACAGTGCATCAGGACATGGGGACATCCCCTTCAGGTGGGAATTCCCAGCCCACCAGGATGGGCCACAGCTGCCCTGAGCCCACACGGGTTCCCACTGTTACCTCCAAGTCAGCATTTGGCTCCCTCCTACATCCACCATAAAAAGTAAAAAGGTAATTAAAAAGTGAGGTGACAGAGCACCTGGAAAGAAAAGTGCTGAGGCAATTCAAGAGGAAAAACAAATTAGATCAAGGGAAGGGGAGGTAAAAGGAGGAAAAAAAGGAAACTGAGGGCAATTTCATTAATAGAAGTCAAAAATATTTTCCTTACCATTTCAAAAAACATCAAATTCTGTTGTACTTAACTTTATGATGAATTAAATTTTAGCAGTCACCAACAGATAAATCTCTCTGGAATGGAACCTGAGCATGCTTACAGTAATAAGTACTGCAATGGGTTCAAATTTTCTGTGCACTGTATTTGTGAATTGTTTCTATGAATCTGTATTTAAATTAATACACTGTATGCCCATACATGCAGCAGAGAAAGTGAAAACATACTCTTCTGAAAACTGAAGTTTCTAAATGGAAATTGTTTTTACTACTTAGACAGAAACGAAAAAGAGACAATGAAAAATTCCAGGGAGTCAGTCAAATTAACCTTTTTTGATCAATGACTCGTTTGTAGGGATAGACACATTTTTAAGTTGTGAAATTTCTGATGTATGCAAGCCACCAAGGTTGGAATCAATAAAAAGTGAAAATAAAGTGGATTTGTGTAGATTGATTTTTAAAGCATTGCATTATTAATACAGAAATCTGCCTATAATGACTAGGAAGCAGATTTTAAAGTCTAAAAATTTAGACCTGGTAGAAAATTTAAGACAAATCACATTATTAAAATGAGCTTTGATTAGACCTGCAGAATACAAAAATCCAGTCTTGCTCACCTATAGATGAATTTCTCATGTGTGTATTTCCAGGTTGCAGCATATGTACAAGTAAGAAGACCCTCTTAAAAGAAAGACACATCAAAGTTCCAGAAAAGGAAAGAGCTGGACTTCCCAGGAAAAAGAACAAATTAACTTCACAAGTAATTAAGATGTTAAACATTTACAGCACACATTTTTTGGTACAAGGTACCTTTTTAAATATTCAGAACAGCTGCTTTTAATAGCCAGACTCCTACTTCCCAAACATGTAGGATGCTGTGAGTAGTGAGAAGGCTGCTCTCAGCAGAGCCCAGTCTACATCTGGGATGGGATTTCCAGCAGACACTGGAACACTGGCTCTCCCTTTAACCCAGGGGGAGCACAAAGCCCATCACTTCAATGGAACAAATACCTGCAGCTTGGTCTTTGTTACTAAGTGCAGAGTGACAGGGCCAGTCTGGGGAGTGAAGCAGAGGGTGCTGAGGACCAAACCCCCACATTTGATGCCTTCTGGCTGTTTTCAGTCAGACCAGCACGGATCTGGTCCCACACACGAACACCTGTGAGCAGCATGAACCAGGCAGACAATGGGAGCCCATCCTCACATCTGGCCTCACTGGAAAGGAACCCAGCCCCTGCACTGAGTCCATCCTACAGAGCACAAGAAGACTGGAAAGTGGGGACATGTAAGGTTCATGTAAAAATACATTCCTGAACCATACTAAAATGATGGCAGAATGAATCTGTTTCCATTAAACACTAGTGTTTAAAGATAACTTCACTATAACAACCGGGCCGTGTCCAGTGATTGCCCAGAAATTTAAATATAAAGCAGTTTTTACTCTTTCATCTTGAACTGTGCTTTGCCAAAAGACCAGCTGATGCAGCTCCATGCAACAAAGTCAGCTCGCTTCACTCCAACATAATTTGGTTGTCAAGTAATACTCTCACATTTTCTCAAATCTCTATTTAAGGAACAAAACAAAAAAAGCAACCCAGATTAGAAAAAGAAGTCTTCAAAACCTGCAGATAATACAAGATTTTATAGAGAAGAGGAAAATAGCAAGAGGAAGCTGGAATATAAAAAAAAATGTCAAGAAGAGAGCTTGTACAATTTCAACAACATCCAGCTGCAATTCAACCCCTGCTTCAGCTGTAATCTCTAAATCGATCCAGATCTGCCTAGAAATGTTTGATTATCTATATGGGCCTATAGTTATATACAAGAAGTACAGAAAAAACTGGTTTCTATCTCTTTACCGTTACTGTGATTAGCTTTAAAACTTATTTACCTTGAAAGTACTCAAGGGATTGAAGTATTAATTATTTTAAAGGACACTCAATGCAATTGGTGGCCCAGCATTGATGAGTATATCAAGAAAAAAGGAGAATTAATTGGGGACCTTGGGACCTTATTAAAATTTGCTCTTGACTGTAAGTTCTATGACCTTCTATGGCTGAACTTCTCTTGATGAGACAACTGCATCTATGGTATTTAAGAATACCATTTGGTGGAGAAAAATAACCTGACTTTAAAGAAGTATACAAACACATTTGCAATACAAAACAGTAGTTTTCCAAGGAAAAAGATTAGAAAGACTAAAAGCTTTTGTGCTGAACACTGAAACAGGATTTGGTTCCTGTGTGTCTTAGATGCAAACCTCCTCTCAAAGCATCACACCATCACACTTCAGGAGGCAAAAAGGGCATTCACAAGGCTGTTTTCTTGACAGAGGCATCCCATTGGGCAGGATAATGGAAACCTGCACCCTTGCAGGTAACTAGACAGCATATTACTCATCTCTCAGATGCGCAGAAAAGGAAAACCTCACTAGTTCAAACAGCTCTGTTCCATATCAAACTGCCTTGTCCCAACAGTAAAAGAGCTGCTTCCTTCTCCATGCTGGAGATGAGCTACACAGACCCTTAACATGGCACCAAAGCTCAGCTTCTCCTCCAGAGGTGGACACAGACACACTGTGCATGGGGCAGAGGACATTCCTCACACACAGACATGCAGGGTCTATACAGGCCCAGGGCTGTCCACACAGGTGATGTTTTCACACTGCCCACCTCAAATCTGAGCCAGTTTCTTAAAAGCCTGCACCAATCACACATTTTCAACCAGAAAAACTCAATTGGCAAAAGAAATGGGTAAATCTTCATCAGCATTGTAGAAAACAGCTTTGACTGCAAACACGAACAAGATCTCTCCTTTTATCTCACCAGCCAACTTCAACAGCTCTATGGACAGAGAGCCTCAGGTGCCTTCTCACTTTTTTGGCATTTAAACCCCTGTTCATGTTTCATTCAATTATTAGTTTTGTTGGATTTTCCCTCCCCACTGGCCCCACACAATGAACTTCAAAAGTTTCAGAGCACAGAAAAACATCCATCAATACCAGCTCTTACTAGCCACTTCTTACATGCTCTGTGTTATTTCCAAACCTCCGTCTTTGACTACACCAAATCACTTTGTTTCTCTGTGGAAATCTGAATTATGCCACAGTCTCCAAGTGAATTAAGCAAAAGATCAAAGAATTGGGAAGCACAGCCCATGCCAGGAGGAGAGAAGGCTTTATCTGTGGCACCACAAGCTTTTTGATACTTGTTTTTGCTGGGTTTTACAGCTTCTTTGAACAAAGCTCTGTGTTTTTATGAGAGGAAGAAAACACTTCCCCTTCTCAGCTAAACTAATCTCCCCAGTCTTTTTGTTTTTATTTTAAAATTTTGGCCACTTTGCTTTCTTTGCCTACTGGAAATCTGCTTTATAGCAGTTAAAATAGTGGCTCTTTTACAGTAAAAATCTCAAATTAAATCCAAAGTCTACAGTCCTGTTGCTTGCTAGGGAACTCCTCAGACTCACATCACAGGCCAGTGTTTCCATCTTTTGCAATACTTGCACAACTTTGTTTGTTGTACGGGCTTTCTGAGTATCACCATCTTCTGCTCTCTCTCTTCGCCTGAAGAAACAATTCGCACATTCCCCAGAATTTCTTCCTCAATATTTTTCTTAGTATTCATTTCTCTCCTTTCAATGTCAGCAATGTCAAGTCTCACCCCCGTGTCAGCAGCCACCTGTTTGTCCATCCTCCTCTTCATCTTCAGTGCAACTGCAGGACATGGCTTCAGACTCTTATGGCCTTCCACATCCTGGTGGCTGACAGAAACACAGGAAATTTCCATTTCCTCAGGGCACTCGTCTGTTCCTGCCATTCCCTAGTAACAGCTGAGTAGACTTTTCACAGGCTTCATTTAAAACCCTCATACACTCCCCAGTAATTTTTTCCTTTTGCTTTTTATGCAGATGACTCCCAGAACACTTCTCTTAAGTGAACAATCACATCTTTGCTGTCTCTTCCTTTAAACTTTACTTCCAAATATGGGCAATGTTTGCTGCCATTTCACACAGTGATGAGAAAATCTCCTTTAATATTTCCAGAAATAATGTCATTTCAGAAGTCTTCATACTTTTCCTATCTACCACTAGAAAGATAAGCAAAAGGAGTAGCTTCCTGACAGTGGGTCTGTAAGAGGGGTAAGGATCTTCTTTCCTTTCAGTGTACTTGTAATGGGAATAAACCACTTGTAAAGTGCCTGAAAAAATGTACATTTCATAAGCAAAATATTTCTGTTCTGGATTAATGCTGGAAGGTAATGGGAGAAGTTGAATAATACCCTTAGCTGCTGAGAAAAGGATTCTTTCTAACAAAAAATTTAACTGAATTCTTTTTCCTGTACAATCTTCAAATCTGTTTCAAGTTCTCTCCCACTCCAGCAGTTGTGGGTTTTTTTTTCTTTTAAAGGAGACTCATACAGAAAGCAAAGCTACATAATTCATGAGGAGACACACTGGACAAACTTTTTTTTAATACTGACACATAAGGCAGGGCTGGGTGGATGGAGAACCCACAACTCTAGACCACATTTTAAACATTTTTATAATCCAGACAGCAGCTGAGAGCCATTGCTCACCCGAGACTCAGCTGATGCCTCACAAAGTTGCCTTTCTTGAGCACTCCAAATAAACCCTTCCCTTGCAGCTGCTTCCAAGAAGCCTTTCCTTTCCCCTGCTGCTCATACTCTGCCAGGGAGAAAAGGCTGTATAGCAAGGCAGGAATTGCCCTCCCTTCAAAATTTTCCTGATTTTTTTTTAACAGAAAAACAAAGTTTTTGAGATAACTGGGGGTAAAACAGGTCGGTTGAAAAAAAATACTTCCATTTTGACCAAAACCTAAAGTTTAAGTTTTGGCTTGATTCTAAATGGGAGACACACCAAAACCCCAATCATTTTCTTACAGCACTAACACAGTCTACCAGAGCTGAATAGCTTTAATAAACACACACATGGTTAGAACAAGATCATCTTGCAGCAGGCTCCTTCCCTTGAGACCAGCTGGAGTTATATTTCAAACCGTGAAGGAAGCAAGCGGAGATTATTCTCCAAAACCCCTGCTAAGGGAAAGGAGGGCAAATGGAGATAAATCAGGATTAAGGTGAAAAAGGAAATAAGAAACTGAGTTTCCCTTTGGGAAATATGTAATTATATCTCTGAGTTCCTCTTCTAAGCATAGGCCTGAGGCAGACATTTCAGGTCTATGCATTTGTAGCTTCCTCACAAGTTGGGCAGATAATCCTAAACTTTTCAGATTTATCATTATTATCAGCAGAGCTCCCCTCAGGTTCTCCATGCAGCCAAAGGTTTCAAATTTATATGAGAGCTCAGGGAATGATCCCTCAGACCACACAATAGCAGCAGAGGAAGGATGGGATTAAAACTGACATTGTGCCAGAACTCAGCCTGGATGATTACCAGGAACAGCAAGAGAACCTGCTCAGAGAGAGGGCAAATCTTCCTGGGCTTACAGGTGCAGGAAGTGCTAAATTTGCTTCAGAGAAGCTACACTTAGGATGAGGAAATAACCAAAAAAGGGACAGAAATACAGCCAAAGCATCCACACTGCAGCCAGCAAAGGCACCAATCTTCAGAGCCCAGGTCTTTCCCAGTCTGGCATGAGGCTCCACCTCAGGGTGTGCTCAGCCCTCAGCTTTCACAGGAAAGGGAGCAGACCTGGGACCAATGCCAACCACATGCCACTGAAGGTCTAGCTGGCAAGCCCCACACCAATTTGTAACCCAGTTTCACAGCTTGTGCATGTCACCCAGAGGCTATTTACCCATCCCAAGTGAGTGTGCAGCACTGGCTTGGATGGGATGCTCAGGCAATAGGATACAGCCCAGCTCCTCAGATTGCCTCTGCCAGCTCCCATCACAACAGCACAAAACTAAATAAAAGCAACCTGCCCGAGGAAAAGAGTCCTCCAGAAGAGAACACAACCACCAAAATGGCATGGCAGGACCAACAGGGCAGACATGGGTCTGTGTTGTGAGTGGCAAGAGCAGAGTCCCAGGACTACTGAGGCTGGAGGGATTTGTACAGCTGTGCCCCAGGCAGTTCCATTCACCAACAGGCAGCACAGCCCTTGGACTGCTGAGAATATCACAGCAGTAAGTAAAATGAGAGCAAGCAAAGGAGTTCGTCTTGATTTAACTTCAGATCCTTGTTTTAACTTGAGAAAATTCAATTAGTTTCTACCCAGAAGCAGTTTAGCTGCCATTGTTGGCAATCAATGGTCCCTAAATGCTGAGAAACTGGCAACTGTTCAATGTGCTGGCAGAGAGGCTTTCCTAATTAAAGATGTCACTTTTCCAGCTAATTTAAGTCTGCCATCTCTTTAAAGTACCAATTGCCACAACAAAATATGAATAGGAAATTGACTTTCTGTGCATCTGTTTTTGCAAAATACTTCCTTGGAGTCATATGTTTCAGCTTAAATGGTTTAGGTCACTTGCTGGGAGGCGATAGCAGAGCTTTGTTCTGCCTCCCGAATACCTCTTAAATAAAGAAAAATAAGCGGGGTTCTGTCATCTGCAGGAATGGAAAAGGTATTTGTTGGCTTTCTCAGCATCAGTGAGCTGTACTGATTTTGTTAGTATAAAGGAAATCCACACTGGGTAAGTCTGCTTATCTAAACAGCTTCCATCACACTGCATACTTATCCACACAACTTCCCTGGGGATAGAGAAGTGCTGTTATACCTGCTGGAAGGAAATGTAGAGGCATACAGCTGAGGTACAAAGATTTTTGATGCCTAACTTCCACTAAAGTCAAATTTCTGACTCACCCTATTTAGCTCCTTTCCATAATAGCTAAATAACATCCCATTTTTTTCTGAATCCAGCTATCCCAACATTTTAGCCAAATCATGCATTTTTAAGACTACTCGCACTCTGGCAACAAAAGGAAAGCAATGCCTGTGCACCTGGGAATGGAATTCCTAAGGTCAGTAATAGAGCAGCATCCTAACTTCAGCACAGTATCTCATGCATCCACAGCTGTGCTCACTCCAGTCCTTCCTGCCGAAGCCCCAAACTCAGCATCATTCTGGGTCAGCCAAGGGAGGGAGCACAAATCCCAGCAGAGCTGTCTTCATTGAAATGACTTCCAAATCCTTCTCACTCCTCCTAATTTCTTCTTTTTTAATGGTCTATTTCTGAATCTTTTTAATGGTCTGCTGTGAAGATAGAGCAATATAGTCAATCTCTAAATTAGTTTTCTTTACTCCACAAGCCTCTGACAAACAAAGCAGTTAAAAGCAGGACTTCAAATCTTCTCCTTTCCTCTCATCCAAACATCAGAAAGGCCACTGAATTTTGTTTTCATGGAATTCTAGATAAGAACCATCCTCTGCTGAGTGCC
Organism: Poecile atricapillus; assembly: GCF_030490865.1. Lineage (NCBI taxonomy): Eukaryota > Metazoa > Chordata > Aves > Passeriformes > Paridae > Poecile > Poecile atricapillus. Next base: position 11,574,885 of record NC_081260.1, on the reverse strand, counting down.
ACAAGAAATAAACCCCTGATTTTTGACTGGGACTTAAGGCCTTACTATTGTACACAAGAGTTAAATTCAACATGGATGAGATGCATTCAACCACCAGGGTAGTAACTCACATGAGCATTACTGATATCAGGCTGTGTTTCGTAAGCTTGAAAATACTGCCTGGCTAGGTAGACTTGAAGCAAGTCACAAGTTATTTATAATTTATTAAAATTTATTTTAAACAATTCCTCTCCCACACCATCATTTGATCAGCTCTGTTTACAGTCTACAACTGTGGAGCAGAGGCGTGCAGCATTAATTACACCACTGGGCTCTCCCACCCCCAGGTGTGACAGAACAGACCCACACTTCCTTCCTGAAATGGAAACCTCCTAACATAGGTAGGAAAGGGGGAACATTTTATTCTTGTTTTTCCCGTGACAATGGAAGTTCACCTATCCCCAATGCAGTATACACCTTTGTCTCCTCCTGGAGCCTAGGAAGGACTTCTGGCAGAGACAAAGCCTCTGGGAACTGAAATAAGGGACTTCACCAGGGAAAAAGCATGGATATATCCTTTCCTCACATCTAGTTCTCTAGAACAGCAGTTCCTGGGACTCTACCTCCCTCCTCTTCAAAATGTGTTGCTTGAATTCCTTAATCCCAGGAGAGAATCACAGAATGGTTTGCTTTGATGAATGCTTTAAAGATCATCTAGTTCCAACCCCCACAGAGACACCTTCCACTAAACCAGCTTGTTCAAAGTCCAATCCAACCTGGCCTTGAATATTTCCAGAGTGCAAATGCAAACCCCAAATTAGTTGCAAATAATTGCTCTAGACTGTGAGAATGGTAAGATTTTCCAAGCCAAATTCAGCAATGCCACCATTGTGCCCTGCTCCAGTCCTGGGGCTGGCTGTGAACTCTGTACCCCACAACCAAGGTCAATGAGGCTTTCTTTTTTTTAAATTAAGTCACAGAGCACTGGAATGAATGCTATGCAGAACTAATTTGTCAACCCAGCCACAGTGTCTTTATGTCTGCATATTTGTTGGCAAATTCCATCTCTCTCTCCCTGGTCCGTGTCCTCCCTTCCTGAACGGGCACATCATGGCTGAAGTCAGCACATGGACTGTCTGCCCCTGCTCTGCCCCCTCCAACACAACAGCACATCTTGCACTTTCAATTCTCCCTCCAGAAACACCCAATTATTCTCATGATTCACTGTGTAATAGCAAAGTGATGCCAGGAGAGGAACAGAGGCACCACCACCACCCTGGGGCACCTCCAGCCCTCACCCCAATTCCTGCAGCTGCTGATCAGACCAGCATCCACTGGGTACCTTTCAGAGGCTCACTGTGGGACACAGCAGCTCCAATGGCACCTCCTGATCCTTCAGGAGGCTGCAGGATGGATAAATCAGAGGGTGGCCCATGGCTCCTGCAGCCTCTGCCTTCCCCAGCACACACATGACAGTAACCACTGCCCACCCACCCTTCTGGACAGGATATTCCCATCTGCAGGCATCAAAACTCACAAACAAAACCGTCCCATGAGCAGCTTATTACAGGACAACATCCAAAGGCAAAGCCTTTCCCCAGCTCTCCCAGAAGGGTTCTGTGCAGAGCAGGAGCTCAGCACACTGTGGCAGGGCAGAGCACTCATGTCCTCAGGTGTGAGGCAGAAGTAGTGCTGGAAATCAGGAATACAGCTATAAAACACAAAAACCAAGAATCTCAGAATATTATCAGACCTACTAATTACTCAGTCTAGCAACACAAATGCAATATGGAAACATTCATCACCAAGAAAATAAAAAAAAAATCTTCACAACTTATATACATACACACATATGTGCACATACAGTTTACTCTACAGAAATACAATATTTAACTGTATATTTTGCATCAGCACATTTCATCTTAACTCAGGGACATATCATACATATTCCAAGTTATTTTATGTACACAGCAGCTGTGTACCAACACCTCCACGAGGAAACCTGCAGGATACTTCTGCCTCTATCTACCCAAGCACTAATGGAAAAATAACCTGCACAAATACATCTGTCAACACACAGGGAAAAATTGTATCCCTTGAAGCAATAAACACATCACATTTGGCTTTCCATGAGCACTTGGAACTCCTTTGCACTAGGAAAGACTCTCTGCAGGTCAGCACTTGAGACAGTGACAATCCAAACCCGTGCACCCAGGCCTGTTCCCCGCTGCACTGGCCGTGCAACACTCACTGCCTCTCCTTCTTCACTCCTGTTTCTTTCCATGCAGCAGCACAGGTCTCACCAGAGCAAAATTGCCTCCTAATTCCCATTGGGAGGAACCTTGAGCTGTGTCTTTTTAATGCTGTCCTATGACAGCCCAAAGCCTTGTGCGTGACACAGCAACATCTGGAGAAAGAGGGAGTCCAGTTTCTGAAAAGATTCGTCTCCAGGCCACTATACTCAGCACAGATTCTATGAATTATGACAACAATAAAAATCAGCAAGGACAATGTCCACAATTCCACGCACAACCCCAAAGGATCTGATGTGCCATTGCTCAGGGCAAAGCTGCTCTCTATTCTCTGGATAACTGGGAATACCTGACCTTCCCCCCTATAAGACAACAGCCCTTGGTTTTGCTGCCATCACAATCCTGCCTAGAGAGCGCACACACAGACAGACCCCAGGAAGGAGTGGGAGGGATCCAATTATTTCTGTTTAAATTACTCCCAGTTTAAAACTGTGGTTTAAAAGAAAAGGAAAAAGAAAAAATACCAACACAAAATCCCCAGCGTGGCTGCTGAGGGTAGCTTGTTCTCCAACCATCTGTGTTCCTGGCAGGAGCCATTCTGCTCCTACACATCCTTCAGCACCTTCTGCTCCCTCAAGTGTTACACAACTGTACAGTGAAGGGAAATCAACAGAATTACCAAGTGGCCAAGTACAGAATTACCACTGAGGCTGAGTACACTGCTCTCCCGTCACCTCTGTCTGGTACAAACTCAAGGAAACGAGTTGATCTCAGCTCTAGCCTGTGGCGACTACTCCATTTAATAATTACTAATTACTTAGGAGAGAAGTGAAGAACAGCATAAAATTAAGCGATACCGTTGCTCCTGGCTCCCTCTCATTTGTACAGATTATTATTGTCCATGGTTGCACAGAGCCTTGCCCTGCACTGACACCAGGGACTGGCATTTCAGCCTCTCTCAGTTCCTGTGGATCAGCTTCTCTCCAGTCCTGCTTTTGGGCTTTTCTGCCGTGCAAAGTTCATTGTAAGCCCAAATCTGAATCCATATTTTCCATATGTTCTGCCTTTTGGATTCAGGATCTAAAATTACCTTGGTTGTCACAAAAATAGGAGCTTACAATTCCCCTTTGCCTTGCAATTAGCTCTCTAAATCTTAATTGTGGGAGCCAGATTTTCTAGCAGAGTTCATTCATAAGCAGAGTGAGTCAGCTGCAAAATATTTATCACAGTCCAAATTCTCTCAAATTTTCAGCATTTGGATAACAGAATTCTGTTCTGATCCAGGTCTAGGAATAATAACAGAAAAATTATAGGAGGCCAGAAAAAATCAGAAATCGTTTTCATCAGAAAGCATGATTCTCCTTCAGGAAGAAGCCTGCCAATTCTTGTACTGAAACTGCAATTTACTCCTTTAAACTTCTTTACAGTTCTGTAAATTGCAAGACATGATCTCAAGAACACTGAACAATTATTCTAACAATGAAATTATTTTTTTCCCAATCAGCTAGCTAAAAAAAATTCATCAGCATGAAATTTATCAGTCTGATCATTTAAGCACCTTCTTTAAAATACAAAAATTAAGAGAATCTTCAGCATAAAATTATATGTTTTATCAAAAGACATATGTACACCACTGCTAAGTAAAAAAGCCTCAAAATACTGTAGAACAAGTAACATCTAATGTAAATTACCTTCCCCCACCCTCAATATTCACCAATCTCAAATTTCAGTAATTAAAATTACAAGCCAACAAAGTACTACCAGGAGCAGGTACCTCCTGACAGGTGCTCAACACGGACTAAAATAAGCAGTTCTGTACTCACACTAAGTGCTTACAATGTCAACAGCACTCTTAATAAATGGTTGCATTTGATATGCTTTCTTAAATAATTATTTTCTAGAAGATCATAATCATCTAATAAAAATGTGTTTGGTTTTGAACCAGACCTAATTATAGGTTTTAATGGTGATATGCACTGGAATCCATTAGCAAGTACTGCATAGAAAAGGTGACACAAAATCAAAAATTTATTTGGTGAATTGAGGCCTTGATCTATAGGAAATCAATGGGTTTTAAGTGCTTGAAACCTAACTCTCTTTTCAGAATTAAATTAATGCAATTATCGTGGTTTTTAACAAAAAAAACTGCAATCATCCCAAAAAAAACCCTCTTGCAATTGTGCCAGAGATTCTTTTCCTCTCTCCATGTGCAGAAGAAACAAATTAATAACCTGAAAAATTCCATATTTCAGCTACTCCAAACAGTACAGTGAATTTCTGGGCAGGTGCAGAAATCAAACCATGCACTTTCAACTGCAGGACTGAAAAAGAGAAATATTTACTTGCTGGTCACAATCTCTTAGTGTACCTGGAGGATCAAGGATTTTTAGGATCAACTCCTAATCAAGAGTACCAACTCCTCTTTTGTCAATGTGTGTCAGAGTTTTAACATCTTTTAAACACCATTCCTTTGTATTTATGACTGAATTACAGTTCAATAAGGCAACCCACTGAATCATCACACTTCCTCAGGATAAAGATTCTGCATGTTAACAGCATCTCCCTCCCCAGATGTCCTTCAGGCAAAACTGAAAAATGACTGCAGTGTGCTTATCCTGGTGACATGAGTTACCTCTCTGAATATTTCTCAGTGCAAAGCCAGACAGGGGGAAAAAAAGAGGGGGAAAAAAAGGAGAAATGTCAATTTACATGAAGTGCACAGTAATGTCTTCCCTTGTCAAAGCAATCATCTGAGTTTCCAAGTATCAATATCTATAGCAATAAAAAAAAAAACCAACTTCAGAAGAAAAGGGAAACCTTGATCCACAAAACTCTGTTCCAGTATTTGGAGGCTTTCAAAGACTTGGTGTAACTGCACATTTGCTTTAAATTACTAATCTTTCTTCAACTGCACAGCAGAACAGTTTCTGGCTACAGGACACAGCTTCCTAAAATGCTAATTGTTGAAGTAATGCTTCAAGAAATGAATATGCTAGCTGGTATTGGAAATCATAGGAGCATTATTTACCTCTATTGAATGCTGATCTAGATGTTTAGGAAATAGAATGCAGATTAATTAAGTGCTTTTATCTAAGGAACTTTGATTTGATAATAATTAGTTTAAATATCAGCTAGTATTTTCTTACTTCAAGCACTTCAATTATTATTAACAATAGAAAGGGTGTTACTGCAGTAGCAATTTCTCATGCCAGTGGAAAGAACTTTTAATATAAATTCATAATGACACCATTGTATGGACCTGATTCTAATCAAGAAAGCATGCCATGCATCCGAAATTGGTGTTCATGAGTCACAACCTGGTTTCCCACTGTGGATCCTGCTCCTGTTTCTGCCATGCCTTCCAAAGGCACCCAGCAGTGCTGCCTGCAGGATGGCTCAAGGGCCAGCAGTGCAAAGGTGCAGGGGTTGAAGCCTAACCACTTCCATTTGTTCCATTAAGAGGTGGATGTATTTATTCATTTATGCATTTTGCTACATCCATCTCTCAATCACCTTTTCTGGGAGTTACATTAAGGAAGAAGGTACAGGCAGCAAATGCACCAGGCTGCCAACCGGCCCTTCCAGGGCCAGCATCAGCACCCCAGTGCACACAGTTTCCAGCTACTGGTGTGTGACTGACCAATGGAGCATGCCAGGACAGGTCTACAACTTAATTCAGAGCAGTAACTGCACACTTTGGAATGTTTGGCACATGTGCCAGGTAAATTCCTCAGGAACTACTCAGCCAAAGGTAGAGAGTGGCATATCCTCTATCCACTCCACAGCTGATGGAGGAAACACAGATGGCTGTTCCAAACACAGGGGAGCTGGAGGAGGAACATTTGTATTCAGAGTTCACCACTGGAGATGGCAAACAAGAGGGGGACTCTGGCCAGCAACACTCCCTCTGACTCCGGTGAGGCACCACAAATAGAAAGAGACCTGACCAGCAGTGCTCTCAGGACTTCTAGACCTCCCTGGGGTTCAGTGCTTTGCAGAAAAGGTTCCTGCAGGTGGGAGGCAGCAGTAGATTGTGTAGGTGTTGGACGCTGCAGTTTGAGATGTATTCTGTTGCCTTCTGCACATGACTCACTGAGCAGCTCTGCATAGCTATTTTCAAATCATGAATCTGCAAGGCAGACCCCCTTTGGCTAACAACCCAGCTAACTGGGGAGAAAAAAACAATGCACCTGTCTCATCCTGAGTGCTGAAGTAGCAAATGCTTTCTGAGCTTTATTTGAGAAATGGGACAGTCATGGCCGTTCTTCTAGTTTTAGAACAAAATTTCCATCTAAAAATAGCATGGCAAATCACCACTGTAGGATCTCTGCTTTCTTAGACACACAGCCATCCCAGAGCACCTGTCTAGAGAGCTGCCCCAGCACATCCCAGAGTCTGCAGATGGCAATTATTCTGCATGTTGAATATATACATTCCATCTGTGTGTGTATGTGTCTAGGCACATGTGTTTTTCCATTCTAGTACATCTGTATAATACATCTTTTCTACATGAATTAAGCCAAACAGTGATCACAACATGTTATTTAAATATCACTAAGGATTAGAAGATTCAGAAAGACTCCAAACCCCATAAAGTGATGCTAAGCAGGATTACTTCCTGACAGCATGTGGATACATGTGTAAGCTGATTATTTATTTTCATGACCTACATTGGCACATTCAGAAGAGCCACAGTCCTCTCCCTTCTCAGAATGAAATCAAACTGTATACCTCCCAGTGATGGATTCAAAGTCATCTTCTTTTCTTTCTTTTTAAAGAATAAAAAGCAGAGAAAGATGAGAGAGAGACTTCAGCAGCTGAAACAAGGTGGAACTGCTGAGCTATAGGAATAACCACAGTGTTGAGCCAATGGCATTCAAAGAACTAACAGTAGGGATAAATTGGGAAAAAAAAAAAAGTGGTAAGGAGCATGAATCTCAAGGTAGATACAAGGTCAGAGCAGCTTTTGAAAGAAAGCTAAAAGATAGAAAGGTGAAAAAAAAAAGAAAAAACCCACCAGGGACTATTCACATTCATAACATTCTTAAGTATTTGGTATGCTCCTGCTTACTTACTGCTAGCTCATACTATGCTGCTTACGAGAACAGAAACATTGCTAATTACAAGGTGCTGCACACACAGAGCAATGCCACTGCTATTCCTTACAGGTCAAGGGCAGCACCCTGTGTTACACTGCTCAAAAGAGGCTAAATAATGCAGTAACTGTCTGCAGAATCATACAAGCAAAGAAATGTCATTTTTCACGCACAGAGCAGTTACATTTCTTCACACATGTAATCTTCAATTACTAAAGAAACTGTGATGTCAAAAATAAAGCTGCCAAAACAATAAGGGACTGAAGATAGCTTCTATTTTCAGACTCACATCTCTCTTGTTTTACATGGAGATTGTAACACAGGAATGCAGCACAAGAGCAGAAAGCAGCATTAAGTGTACTACACCCAGGCTACACAGACAAAGACTTTCAATTAATGCCAGTGCTAGTTTTTACTCAAACTATGCTTGGAAGTGACAGTAACCAGTACTTCCAGCATTTACAGGATTATGGGGATTTTTAGTGTTCAAGACTGAGGTGGCAGAGGACTATTTGAAATACAATATCCAGCCCTGCCAAAGAGGGCTCTAACACTAAAGGCAAGGGATAAAATGTGCTGGTTGCAGCATGTTTTCCTCTACCCAGATTAAAAGCTGTTCAATAGAAGTATAATAGAATCTGTAAATCTACTCTGGCTCAAGAATGGTGTGCCTGACATTGAAGATACAGAGCTGTCAAAGTGGAGATAACCTGCACAGCGAAGAGCAGGCCTCCAGGTAGGGATAATGCATCATCTGACAGCATTTTAGTTAAATAAATAAATTAAACCAACATATAAAACTGCTCATATCACAGCCTATTTTAAGCTTTAAAATAAATACACATGTTTTATCTGTTTCCTTTAAAAAAGTATGCTATAATTAATTTGTTTTATAATTAATTTGTTTAAAAATCCTATTGCGCAGTGAACACCCCGAGCCAGTGCATGGCCCTGCCCTGGCACACATTGCCCTGGCAGAGGCACTGGCATGTCCAGGGAGAGGCTCCAGCTGCTGGCACACCAGGGAAGATCACACAATCCCCATGCAGAGGGGCTCACAGGCACTGCCCTGCATCCCTGAGCTGCCTCCTGCTGCAGCTCCTGCAGAACGAGATGCAAGAACTGCCTGAATCCTACATTTTTTCAGGTTTCCCTTTTGCTTTCAAAAGTCTGCAAAAAACATCCCAGGAGCAGGATTTGAGGCTTAATACCTTTTCTCTCTAGAAAAGCCTCCAAGACTATTCTATACATCCTCACTTCTTTACCACACTTAACCCTGATACTTTCCACTGAAATGTACTCCCTTGCACTCTGGGGTCACTCCTCCTGTTCCACATCGTGGCTCCTTCACCCTGTTTCCTCTGCCAAAAAAGCTGGCCTTCACCCAAAGCTGAACCCCCCAAAAAGGAACAGACACATCCCTATGTTTGAGCAGCTGCTGTGATTTCCACATGAGAGGTTTCCCCTTCCTCTACTACCCTGTGCCACCACTGCAGCTGAATACCCCAGGCAATTAGGGACAGACCCTGCAACCTTCCATGCAGGCAAGGCTCCTCTTACTGTTACACTGCTAAGAAAGAGCCCCCATGGTGATCTTAATTTCATCAGTGAAATTACTCCAAAACCCTTCCATCAGTTACCTGCTTATGGTACTGAAGATTTCTAAAACAGAAATGAAATTTCTAAAATATAAATTAACAGAGTAATTCCAGCACAAAGAATGATAATATAGAACCAGACCCAGTCCTACAGCTCTTTCCAAGTTCAGGCAAAGGATAACCAGCACAGACACACTGTGAGCATCAGCAGGAAGAACCAGACAGAAAATGCAACATGCCAGCACGGGAAGGAGATAAAATTTCAGAGCACCAGTAGTCACAGACCCGAAAAACCTTCCAAATGCAAAAACCTACAGCCAGGTTTCATCATTACATATGATGGACTACCTCAAGCTTTATAGCTCCTCTAGCAGTCCCATCCTGTTCTGCAGCAGCTGCAACAAATTAATGTTACTGATGGTAGCTTACAGAAGGAAAAGGTAGAGATTTGAGCTGATTAAGTCAGCATTTAACCCAGTAACTCTAGTGTGGAAGGGGACTGGAGTTTTGATCAACTGAATTAACAACTTCACTTTTGATCTAGCTGAGAGAAATCCACAAACATCAAAAGCAGGTTTTACTTAGCCCTCTTAATATCTGCAACTTGCCCTAAGATGTCAGCTCTTCTCATGGATATTGGACATGAATCACAAATCCTGTGATTACACCTGCCAAGAATCCTCTGAAGAGGCGTAGGATTTCCTCCCCCCCACACCTCTTCTCTAGAAAAAGCTGGTTCCTGCTGAATACACATCTCAGAACAAATCAGCAAGACATTGACCTGTTTGGGTGTCAAGTCATTAGTACAAACAGAAAACTTCAGAAACACTGAAGAAAAGAAAGAAAAAAAGATGCTTTGCAATAAAGGCAAGAATGGACTGCATCTTTAAAGGTCAGGCTCTTGTCAGAACAAGGAAATTTAGGGAATGTATGTGAGTGGCAGGATCTTCAGATGCATCTCAAGAATAAACAGGGTGAGATGCTTTCAAACGACGTTTGAAGTGCCAGGAGAAAAGGCTGAGGGTCCCACCAGTGAGGGATTGGCCAGGGAGGACAGGGGCTGGTGAGCAGGCAGAAGTCAGCTCAGCAGCCAGGACAAGGCTGAAAATCCACAAAAGCCAGTGGTGTCCACAGTGCCAGCCCCACAGCTGGGGCAGGATGGACGGAGCTCACTGGAAACCAAACCCCACTTACCTGATTTACAGGACAGGCAGGTGTGCTCTGACAAACACATTAACACACACACACACTCCACAGATCTCAAGATGTGCATGCAAAACACTCGTTTTTCCCAGGATTTCTACTATTTCAGCTTTATAAAATTACTGCTTGAAGTTAGTTTACAGCCTGCCAGTTGGCTGCATTTCAGAGCTATTCCAGCCCACACAGCTAGGGTTTTTTTAAGACACAAAAAAGGTGGGGGGGGGGGAGGAAGTCTGAACAATGTCATAATCTTGATGAAAGATAAATAATTCCAATCATTTTCTATTAGGAAAGAACTAGTACACTAAATCCCACCATTCCGACAAATTTTGAAGGAAGATTACAAGATGGCTTTTAGCTACCTCTCATCCTTATCCTATTTTATGCAAATGAAGCACTGCAAGACTGGCACCACAGTCACCACTCTTCATCCAAAAACTGGTTTCTCCAAACCACCTTTCCCTCTCCAGCTCTTCACCTACATTCTAACCCTCAGCCAACCACACTGAAGGTCAAACCATTTTTTGCAGTTGAGATACAGGAAGAAGATATTGCAGCAGCCACTCTGGAAGGTGAGGAAGCACAGTTCATAACAACACCATGGATGCTACAAACAGCAGAAGGCAATTCATCTCCTGTGCATGACCCATGGCTCATCAAACCTTCAAGACAAGAAGAGATTATTCAAAAGCACCAACGCTTGAACACAGCCATCAAACACCAAGCACCTGCACGTACACTGCACACGCTGGTATCTGACAGTGTCACTGCTCCCAGGTGACAAAATGCACAAGGCAAGAGAGATCTCCTGTTACAAATGGCCCAGCAGAGATGTACACATTCTACCCTGCAGGTGAAAAACGAGCATGCTGCATCTTCAACCCCAGACCAGGCTGAAAATGGCCCAGCTGACAAACACAACCTGCAGGGTGCCCAGCAGGATGAGACTCTTCCCACACATTTAACCTGCTCAGTCACAAAATCCAGGGCACAACAGCAGCCCTGGCCACTCTTCTGACATAGTTTACCCTACTTTACCCATCTCTTGCATTTAATAACATTTCTTTTGCTAAATAGAGGAAATTGGATTATAGTGGTTTTCTCCTTCCTATCTCAATGTCTTCCAGGATAGAGAAGGATTCTCCCAGCCACCCCCTCAGACCCAATACTTGCTGCTCCCCAACATGAACCCTGGCTTTCCCAACTAATGGGATACATCCTCTCCCACCCTGGCTCAAGGCAATCCCAGATTCTGCATGCCTATCACCATGCACCTCCATAGCACCATTTGATGCTCAGTGCCTGCCTTGCTTAAAACCTCGTTTCCAAGCCAAACTAACTGAAAATAGCAGCAGAAAACAGAGATGGTGTCCAAACAGGCAGCCTGTACACAGCATCACCATCACCCTCCTCCTGGGCCCAACCATGTCACTTCCTTTGGATTTTCACCGAATTATCTCGAGCCCTGCCATCCCTGGGAGTCAATGCACAGTCCCCTGAGCCCATTTAGGCCCAGCTCAGCTAACTGGTGGCAGATTTTAACCCTCATGTACACCTAGAGAGGAACCACACCCCGCTGGGACTGACTCCTGTCTGTTGTGCATTGCCAAGCATTAGGCAAAGGTTCCCCTTTGCTCCCTCATTCCCTCCCATCCTTCTCAGTAACACATCTGATACTCCAAGCACTAGCTCTCGTTAGCCTGAGCAGGAGCTGGGCACAGAAACCTGAAGCCAACCCTGCCAGACCCCAGTTTTCATCTCGTCCCTGGCACAGCAGGGCTCGCTGTGATGCTCAGTGAGCAAAGCTCTGAGTGCCTCTTCCTCTCCACAGAGCACCAAGGCTGTATCAAAGGGGCTTCAGAAAACGTCTTCAAAACTGCATCTTTGTGCCTGCAATGACGTGCAGGCTCTTACTCATGTCTCTTTTTATTAGATAAAAATCCTTTCAAAGTTGGTAAATTAATGGCTATGTGCCAGTCTTAGGGCTCTACAGAGAGGACTAGAAGTCCTAATAGGGTTTGTTCCAAATTTGCTTTCCGAGTAATAACTCTAAAGAAGCAGCTAAATGAACACAACTGCCATATTTTATTTCTACTTTTCACTTTTTTATTTTATTGTAGTATATGTAGTTTCTAATGAAGTATTAAATTCACTGACGGAGAAGATTTTTAAAACATACAGCAGTAATACATCTTAAACTCACTTTTTATGGAGTATTTTTAGGAACCCCTACAAAACAGATCTCCAGCTCCCATGGTTGCCATGAAATGTCAGCATTTGACAGCTTCCATACAGTTATCTCTCAGACAACAGTTTCTGTCTGCAATTAGAGCAGTAAATGTAGCAAATCTGAAGTGGCTGTTGCTAAATGGTGTCATTTTAAAGATAGGTTAGTGAATTGACCAAGGTCTGAAAGAGCAAAGTTTGGGGGTATCCTCCCAAATTCAGGATGTGTGGGAAATGGGCACACAGCCTTTGATCTTACCAGCTTCCCTCCAACACTCCAGGAAAGCCTCCAGTCCTCTCTAGTAAAGGAAACTACCTCATATACTCACAGAGACCTGTACACAGATATGTGCAAACCTGAATGCATAAGTCCCTCACATTTTGTTCTTTTCTCCTCAGATGCAGCCTTCAGATGGGCAGATTGCAGTGTAGGCTGGCTGTGTTGTTGTTTAGAAGAGGCAAGGTGATAGAATTCAGATGTTGGTAAACTTGGAAGTGCAACGCAAGTTGTTTTCAGCACGCTGTGTAACCCTACCTGATGTTTAACATGTAAATATTCCCCATCATCCACCTACAAGCTCCTCAAGCCTTTCCTGAAAGACGAATTGAGGGCTGGCACCTATCTTTTGGTGTAAGTTCCAAGTCTCAAGAGTTTTGCAGAGTATCTTTAATGTTTTTGGTGTACTTCAATAGGATTCTGTACTTGCACTTGTGACTTCACGACTGAATTCAAACACACCAAGAGAGCAGCCACTAGGACAAGCAACTTCTGATATTCAGAAAGCAAAGGTACTTTACAATGTAAGAACCAATTCCCAATTTAAAGACTTCTCGGTGTTCCTAAAAAGAATTGCAATTTTGAGAATGTATGAAAGAAAATATGCCGGACATGCTAATTGCATCTTCTGTCCTCAAAGACCAAAAGGGAAACCAATTATCACATACACTCAACAGGCTGCAGCACCAAAATACCCACCAGCATTAGGCAGCAGCTCCAGCAGCACATCAGCTTATGTCTGTTGTCATTGTGCAATCAGCAGCTGTAAAAGTTTGCTTGAAGAGATGGCACAGGAGGGAAAACACAAGTGAATACAGCTGGCATTTCAACCAGAGTTCATCACACTCTGCAGCTGAGGACAGGAAATTGTTGTTGTTGTTGTTTTGTTATGCTTTTCTAAGAAATAAACAAGAGGAAAAAGAAAATTGTCTCTTCCTGAGCTACTCCCTATCCCTGCAGACCACAAACCCATTCAAGGACTCTGAGTCACACTCTGAATGTGCACTTTCCCAGAGAAAGGCACCCACAGCAACCCCATTAAAGTGCAGCCAAAAGAGAGAACCGGCTATTTCACAGGCTTCAGTGCCTGACAGCACTTTGATTTCCATCTGGCCACCCGCTATTCAGCCCAATTCCTTTTCTGGAAGTGTCTAGAAAAATTAAACTGGAGGAAGAGCATACTTTAGCGAGAGAGTGAGGACAAGTGATTGTAGTCCTGTACACATTCTAGCAAGATCCCCTTTGCATGTGGTTTTGCACAAGGTGTAGCCATTGAGCAGCATTTGCAGAGCACCTCCTTCTCCAGCTCACCCCAGCACCAGGGCAGGCAGCAGCTGCCACATCAGCCCTGCTAAAGGTCTCCAGTCATGCAGGCAAAATTGAATTTTGCTGCCCATGGATCAAGCCTGGGTTTTTCCAGCTTGTGGGAGACACATGAGGAGTCAGACTTGCTGTTGCTGCTGCTGGGGATGGGATAGCAGACAGTCAACAACAGCTGGTGCTGGGACCAAGCCATCTCCTGCTCACACATATGCCTTGTCCCATCCCACAGAGCCCAGCCTGGCTCTCCAGGGCTCTGGCACTGCCGAGGACACGGCAGAGCAGCAGCTGCTGGGACTGCCCCTGCCTGAGCACCCTTCTGCCTTGCCTAGTGCTGCCTTGTTTTCACACCTCAGCCTGGCAAAGCTGCAGAAACCAGCACAACTCCAGAGAGGCATGGGAAACACTTCTCCACAGCAGAACAGAAAAGAAGACAATATCTCTTATAAGGTTAAAAATATTCTCAAAGCAGTGTTTTAATAGCCTTCCTAAAAAATGAGAAATAATTGCTCTGAATGCTTGTGAGCAAAACAGGCAGAAGCTGGATTTATTACAAGTAGGAGCTTAAATATTAAAACCTCTTTAGGTCAAGAGATACAGTTAATTTTGAGGAGAAAAATGAAGTAACCAGCTTGGTTTTGGACAAATCACATTTTATGAGAAGCAATGCAGTTCACTTGCTTTTAATTTATTCCAATGACTTGAAAACCCATCTGTATTTTTTTAATAACAAAGAAACACAGGATCCCTCCAGTGATGAACATATACAAAAGAAAATCTACGACAGCTAGCAAAGGGAGGAAAATCTAGAAACACCAGTGTGAAGAGCCAAGCACAACAGAAGTTAATCTCTGTGCAAGCCAGCAACCACAAGAGGAAAGGAAACCTAAAAGAGGAAGGCAAGGAATGTAAAGTTGCCCCAGCCTGACATGACATGTCCCCCTTGGGCACACTTCCCAAGCAGTGCTGGAAGGGAGGCTGGCAAGAACCAAGCAAGAGGCTCTCTGCAGACAGTGACATGCACAGGGCCTTGCAGCTCAATCCAGCTCCAGCACAACTCCTCAGTTCAGGCAAGTTAATAGGTGGGCAGATTTGGTCCTGCTGACATTAATGTTAATGTTTTTCTCATGCTGAAGTTTGCAGAGACTCCCGCACCCTCTAATGGATGTGACAGCCCAGTCAAGGTGCCAGCACTGCTACTCTCTGTTCACAGGGGCCAGGTCTCAACATATTCCCCCCGCTTACAAAACCCTCCAAGGGCAAAGCTTTTTTTCTTTTTTCAAATCTGTCATCACAGAGGGACACTTGCAGAACAGATGAGCTTAGAAAGCATCAGAATGCAAAGCGATTTTTCACTACTACTGTGCCACTTTTGGACAGTGCAGTGAATTCTGTAACTTCCACATCAAGTTGGGTTTTGTTCTTTCAGCAATTTAAGCTACCTGCTCTTTCCAACCAGCCTTAGCAGTCTCAAACAACTTAGATCATCTGAGTGAGTAAAGTAAAATTGTATTTTATAGAAACCAACAGACCCAAATATCCCTTATCCTTACCCTTAAATCATATACAGCACTTAAAAGATTCTAACATCTTCAGAGCACAAAAAAACATGAGAGGCAGCCCCAGTGCCTGTAGTGAAAAGGTTTATTTCAATGGGTTTTGTGTCAGACAGCCACTGAAGTACTGAGCCTGGCTGGAAGGTGCTGACCCCTCCACACAAGGAGGTCGCCTGACAGAGCTCACCTAGGCAGGAGATATTGGCTCAGCCTCGCCAGCACCAAGATCTGCTCTTGACATTTCACCCCCAAGTCACCCACCTCCTGTACAGCCCAGACTTTGCTCTCACACTTTCCTCTGTCACTGTCAGACACGAAATGATTCACACAGACGCAGCTCGAGGTGTGGTGAAAGAAGAAGAGAAGTTTATTTGTTCTTTCAGTATTTATAGGTTTTTGACCACGACCAGGGATTGGATAGTCAGGTCACCACCTTCCCAACCACACTGGCCCTGAGAGACGTCCATCAAAAGGCAAATCTTTAATGGAATGTATAAACACCTATATTTATAGTTACTTTCCTGGGAAAGTGTCTAGAAATCATGAAAACAATATTGAAAGGGCTGATTCTCAGGACAACATTCCTGGAGGTGAACCATTCATGAGATTGCGGTAAAACCCGCAGTACCTGAAGCTCCATTACTTTAAACAAAAACATTTGCTATGAAATTAGCACGACAAGCACAAGCATAAGCCAGATCTTTTTCTTCCAGGATGGATCCCATGACTAATGGTCAGAAATAACTGCAATAGCTTTCTCTCTAATGAGAACTTTCTGGATTCCTAGCAGTGGGAATGAGAGTCACCCCAAGGATGCATCTGCTGCCCTGTGTTAACTCAGACACATCCATACTGTGAATTCTCAGAATATGTCCTAAGCAACATAAAAACAAGAGAGTCTTCTCCACAGAGTCCAGCAGGCTCTGACAAAGACTATATTTGTAATGAGGTAGTATTTCTCAGTACACAAATCTTTATTTACTTCCTAGTACAAGAAGTTTCACCAAAATTAAGAGGTTTATTAAGAAAAATTAAGAACTTATTAAAAGCTGCCCCACATTAGAGAAAAAGCCCTGACTAGGACACACACATTCAGGTTTACACTTTCCTATCTGGCAGCCAGATTTGGGGGATTACCTTTTACCTCAAGGGTAATTTTTCAAGATAAAGCCACCTTTTCTTTTTTTTTTTTATTCACAGAAGAGATGTTAAATTGCCACAGATGGTCATTTGTTTTCATTTTGTGTGTTTTACACAGCACATTTTATGGATTATAATAGTTAATTAAATGTAACAAATAAAATTAATTTCGAATTTAAATGTTGAGCCTGCCTAATCTTCACAACACACCATTACTGTCGGGGTAGCACAGTTTAAATAGAATAGCAGGATCAGGGTCCTTTGGCAGTCCCATCACAGCCCAGCTGTTATCAAGTCACTTTATGATTTAAAATTCAGAGGGGCTGACTGCCACTGATATACAGGGTGCTCAACACCACATAATATCAGGCCCTCACTTTCTTTACAGTAAAACTTATTTTAGAAAGAGCTTTTTCAGAACTGTTCATATTCATATTTATTTCTCTTCTACCTAAACTGTATTTACAGATTCTGTTATTCAAACACACTTCCATGACAGTGAAAGATAACAAATAGAGCCAGGCATGTGGTACTTCACAGGACAGAAATACAATTCCCTCCACTATAAGAGCACTGCAATAGCATTTAGAAATGCCTGATTTGCAGTGTCAGCAAAAACATAGTTCTAAAGAAAACTTCAAAAACAGGTATTTAACCCACTCCCTGCACAAGATTTTTACTTGACAGAAATAATGGAAATAAATGGAAAATAAAAATGCTGCCCATAATTTACTGCACCGTGTATTTCAGCTGCTGCCCTCCATATGCACATCTCTGATCTTTGTTGAGCTCAGAACTCAGTAATATTGCCAAGTACTATTCCAACAAATAAATTGGTTTTTAGACCTACCACAATGCTTTTTGTAGAGGCTGTGGTGGTATGGAATAAAGAACATTACAATTAGTGAGAAAAGCAGGAGGAAACTCATCCGTGTCATATTTTGTTCCTGGCCAGATGCACAAGCCCAGGCTGCTTAGGGAATCCTGCAGCACTACCTAAAATCCTCAGCTGCAACAGCTCAGAATCCCTTTTCATTTTTTTTCCCCAGGTGGGAAAAGATAAACAAACATACAGGGATGTTTTAAAAAAACAATAGACCAACAAACCCAACAAACAAAAGGCCAACAACACACTTGTCTTGTGTGTCTTGTGTGTCAACAACACACAACAGACACGAACATTGTCTGTCTCCCACTGTGACCAAACAAATTTCAAGGTGAACATGCATTAAGTAGGAAAGAAATGCCAAAGGTTCCACCCCTCAGTCAACTGGAACTAATCTTGCCTTTTGTATTTTCCCAGAAATTAATGAGGACTGAAGGAAGGTGATAAGGAACACCACATTTTCAGTACTGCAGATATTTTTCTACCAGGTTAAAATGAAATACTTTAACACCCAAGATTTGACATCCATCTTTGCTCACTTCCTGCTAACATGCCCTTTTCCTCTTAATACAATCATTACTGGTGTGACCTTTCAAGATCCCCATACAATCTGTTATTAATTTTTCTGAGCACTTCATCTCTTAAAGTACCTGGTTTTAAAAGTCCTACACTTAAAACTTTTGTCAAAGAAAAAAGAAGAGCTGCTTTGTCTACACATTAAAATAAAACTCTATACCTTTCATTAGTGTTATTGCTATGTACATGAACTATTGGGAAGGTTTATAAAACACAGTTGGAGAAGGCTGGAAGGGAGGTTGGATATTGATGGACTGCTGGCATTTGGAATCTGGTACTGGAAAAAAATCATTTGGTTTAATTGGGAAGGGACAGTCTGTGCTTGTTTGGGTTTGTTTGTCGTATAATTTTTCTATCACACTAAAAACTCAGCAGCCCATGGGTTTTAGGGTACTATTTTGTATACAAAAGAAACAATAGATGAAAACAATAACAGAAGAGCTTTATAAAGCCAGACCTACCCATTCCAATACTTCGCTTTAACACCAGCACCTGAAACAGAAATATCTTGATAGAAACCAACTTTCAGGAAAAAAATGAGACCAAATCCCTTAGCTACCAACTTCTTTTGAAAAGCTTCCACACATCAGTTTTGCCCTCCCAGAAGACCCACCCATTCCCACCAGTGAGTGAAGCAGTCCCAGACACCTCAGCACTCGAGCAGGAACCCATGATCGGGTTTTAGAGAAGAGGGGAGAACCATCGAGACAAGATTCAGTCTGGATCATGTGTTTTAATTCTGGAGCCAAGAAGGACTGAGCACTTCAACCACACCTCTACAACCTTCTATGGATGCAGCATCACCATGGTCTTCAATTTTTCTCTTTCTTCACAGAAAGAAGATTCATATTTGCAGAAAGCAAAGCTTCTTAAAACAGTATTATGTGCAATTAGGTGCATTCATCACACCTCATTCATTCATGCATCCTTGACATTCAGCTGGGTTTTCCAAATAACCTGTTGGGAATTTGATTTTCCATTGAACAAATACTTACATATTATCTGATAAGTAATTTTTTCCTTATTCATTGATTGTGATGAACTCGTGAAATTCTCTAATATATTCGTTACTCAATATTATTCAAACATTTTGTTGGCAAATAATCCTTGGTTTATATGTCATTTGAATTGCAAATTGTAACTATTAGAGTCATTTTTTAACATAGGTAATTTATTTAACTTAAGTAATGCATACAGCCAATTTAATCAATGTGCAGTGAATTTCAATTTGCGCGTTTGGCTTTAATAGTCTCAGATACATAAATCATGCACTCAGGAAACTGAAGATAATAATATGGAACTTAAATGAATAATTGGAACCACATGAACCAGTTCCACAGAAAACATGGAAATAGCCACATATATAAGCCAATCTAAATTCAGTGCCCAAATCCTATGAACATTTGCAACCCTTTATTCCCTTTCTAATTCACTCTGATACAGTTAATTTGTAACAAAACCATGCCAGCAGCTTCAGCAGACACTGCCAGATTGCTTTCCACTTCCTCCTCTGTATCCTTATTTAGGATATTAAATAACCCTGGTCGCTATTAACTTCGCTTTGTGCACTGTCTCAAGAAGATATTTGACCACCACATACAGAAAAAACCTTCAACTTCCACAGCATTTGGGAGGCCAACTGCAATTAGTGGTTACCTGAATCGATCCTAAATAGCCTAGGACAGCTCCAGTTGCTTAATGCTTTTGATTTTATTATAAGACCAGAGATAAAACTGTAATGAGGTTCAGTGATAGTAGGAAGTTGGTCCTCTGGGACTTAAAATTGAAGTAGGCAGGCAAAAATTAAATGTTTATCTAGCAGATTCCTGTTTGTTCATGCTTTAATGTATTCCCCACCTAGGCTTCTGTTGCAATTAGGAAACAACCCTATGTCATCACACTCCTTCAAGAAGGAGAGACTAAAAGATAAGGAAAGAAGAACTAAGGAAAGAAAAAGGTGAACCTGACAGATCACACTTATTTACCAGCATGACTTTCCTAGTGAAAGACCTTACTTGGAAGGGGCAATAGACCAAAAACTGCACAACCTCCACAGCCCTGAGACTCCCTCCTTCAACTGGATCAGGAAAAGGCAGAAAAACAGCCCAGCAGTGCACAATCAACCTGGAGTAAACTCCTGTGTGCTCACCTCCATCAATGCATTGCATGGTTCAGAAATGAGATGGTGATCTGGAAGCAAGAGCAAGATATGCTGTGCTACATCACGGAAGTCAGGTTCTAACAAAAAACACAGCCCTTGTCCTCTGCAGACAAGCCTAGAAAAGGGTTTCTGACACACAAAATTGCTGTGAGATTCCAAGTGCAGGATTAATCAGGAGAAATGAATCCGTCACAAGAAGCCTAGACCAAAAAACTTGCATTCCCTCCCCTCTTCTGCAGCTGTGGAGCTGTTCAGACATGCAAGGTTTTGCTCCAGGCTTCTCTCCAGTTATTAGAGGGTTCAGGTTTCACAGATGTCGCATCATGTCCCAGACAGAGCAAGTAAAAAAAACTGTAACCACCACTGAAGCACTGAACCAGCATTTGAATGGACAGAACTGTGGTTATACATATGATTCAAAACTTGAGTGAGGAGGTGAAACAAAAGCACCTTCTGCAGACAGGTTTGTGCAGACTCATACAGATGCTGTTGCATCCCATGATGATGCCAAATAGTAAAAATGTAAGACTTTCACACTGGTGTAGAATATACACGTGGTCAGTTCCAGGGGCAACATCCATTAGAAAGACTGATCCTCATGGACAAGTTCTTCTGATGGCCAGAAGAGAAAACTGACTTCGGGAATTCTCCTGACATTGGGATTTTGGGTCTGAGCAGAAAGGCAGAGCTGAATGGCCCTTCCAAGAACTTACAGGGACAGTCAAGCCTGAAGAGGATTAGATGGGAAATGGAATGATGTAAGCACTCTGCTCATCTGGGTGATGAACAAGAGCTTCTCAAAGGGCTCATGGCTGCTACATCAAGGTAGATTCACCCAAACAGTAACTCAGGCACTTCTACTGCATTAATAAGTTAGATACACCACTGCACAGCACGAACTCCAAGGGGATACAGAACTCACTAAACTCATGCCTAGATTTCAACACCCTAAATTTCTACCCCTTTCCCAGATGGTAGCATCAATCTGCAGGTGGGTGAATGCCAAGGAGAGAAAAACAGCCTGCACCTATCAAATCCCACCCCTAGCACCCTGCTTACAAACTGGGGGAGGAAGCACACAAGTTTTTGAGTTGTTTGCACAAGGGATTTCCCTATGAGAGCTCAGAAAAGCTTCAGCACATGCCATTTCATGCAGCAATGGCTTGTCACACACTGACAAAAGGAAACTTTTCCCACCATCAAATTCCCTACTACTGCAGGCTCATTTTCAGGGCAGGCAGGTGGCTCAAAGACAACACAAGTGGAACCGTCCTGTCTTCACACTGTGCAACTGGACTTCAAATTGCAGTCCATGAAAGCCTCTTAAAGGGTATTGCTAGCAAATACTGCTGCACAAAAAACGTTCACTGCAACATCTTTCTTCCTTTTCCACTTGAATTTTTCACCTTATTCTACGTTACAAAATCTGAAATCCTTACTAAGTGCCGTGACACACTGAATTGTTATTAACAAGCTTATTAGAGCTGTGAAACAGGATTTCCATTACATAAATCTCTCACTTTCCACATAGTACAACAGGATACCATTCTAAGTATCTTATAATGCCCAGTGACCTACCTATTGCCTTGTAACAGAAGCAATCATCTCTGATTTGGCCTTTATGAATTCTCCAGCTGTCATGACTCATTAACATACTGTAAAGTGTTCCTTGTCTAGCAGTGAAAATGTCCTGCTCTTCCATCTCATAAGTAGCCTCTCTCCATTTAGCTCCTTGTTTAATCGATGCTAATTACATAGCCCTGTGATCATCTCCTGAAATTAGCACAAATGGTAACATGTTCTTTGATTGCCAATGTTTTCGTAAATGTTACATTAAAAAATAGCACTACAATAACAGCACAGACAAAATTTGTATCAGAACCATGCATGCCATTTCAAAATTCACAGCAAGGATATCATGCAGAGTAGGAGCCCACTGCCATTCATTGGAACTGATTTGATTTACCAAGGCACAAAGAAACCCACCCACTTCCAGTTTTGACAAGTACTGGGGAAGAAAAATATAATCTACAGTGAGTATTAGCAATAAGAGAACATGACATTACAGCTGCAAATTCTCAATGAGTCATTTTTTTAAGATTAAAAAAACCCAAGATTTAGTTATAACTGAGATAATTTAGGGATATTTGGGAATGGGGAAGGGGAAAAAAACCAGTGCAAGCAAATTTCAGAATGTTGTTCAGTGGTTGCTTAAAGCCAAGGCATCTGATGAAGATTTCTAACTGTGCAGCATTGTGGAGCACCAATCCAGCACAACACAAAAGCCATTACCCAACAGTTTCTGTGAGAACTTACAAAATACACTGGAATGTGGCTGTTTAGTACTGAAAGCCAAGCTTCTACAAACTCCCATTACCCAACAGGAGCTAAATAACTAAAAAAATACAGGACAGGTCATTCTGATATTCAATGAGATGGGAAATAAATGATCATCCAAGAAACTCAGAAAAATTATGAGGAATGAATTGTGTAGGACTTTACTTCTGAAAAGAACCCAGAGGCTGGTGGATAACTTAGTGTGATTGTCCAAGACAAGAAGTAGCTTTCTGGAGAAAGTTTTTATGAATATGGGGTCTTAAATATTTCATCGTGAAATAATAAAATAAATTCCTGGATGACCAGCTCTGTCAAAGATAGGGCCACTGACTTGAGAGATTAATGCTCACCTCAGACAAAGGCCCTACAGGACCTTAAACAGGTGATCAGTTTAAAAAACCAAAACAAAAGCAACACAGGATGAAATTCCAAGTCAGACACAAAATCTCAATGGGCTTCTCGCTAGCCCAGTTCTCACCAACTGTCCTGTGCATGTTTCCATTTGCCTCAGCAACTTTTGGTTGCAGCAAAGAGCTTTTGAAAGCTTTGAGCTCCTCTGCTCTCGAAGAACATCCCAGAGCTCCCAGATGTCCTGGTGAGACCACCCTACAGAGCAGTGCCAACAGCACTCACAAAGCAATTGTCAAACAAAAATGACCTCCAAGGGCTCTTTGAGTTCTCTAGTCTTCCAGAACAAGATAAAGATAGACAAAGTATCATTTAACCACAGAAACTGCCAGTGAGCAAGAGGTTATTTGTTATGGAAGAACTGGCATGGGACTTTTAAACAGATGCAATGGTTAATTACTTCTTTAATTACTATTCCCTCACAGCACTGGACATGTGGACTAGTAACAATTCTGACCTCTTGTAAAGGACAATTCACTTCATTTCAAAAGGAACTCAAATAAAAACCATCTCGAAGCTTTTGCCAAAAAAAAGCCATACCCCTGGACATGTCTACTGCCAGACTTCATACGTCTATGGGACATGACAAGTTGATGGGAGAAACTGCACAGTTCCAGTCACCCTTGACTGAGAAATGTACATTGAAAGAAGTGCTTAGAAGGATAATCTAGAAGACCAGGCAAACTGAGATTCAATTTTACAAGATGAAAGTAGCAACATAAAGGACTCATAAGTATAACAGGGGAAAAGAACCAGGGAGGCAGAAAAGCTATTTACACTGCTCCAAGTAACCATGGAAACCTTTGAGGTATGAGAAGATGTCCAGTCAGCAGAGCCCAGTGGTTCTGAGGGAGCAGCAGTACTGGGAGCCTGGATCCAACTGCTTAAGAACAGGATGCCTTGATAAAACTGAAGGGAGTATGTGACCTATTTGCCCACTACAGCAGAAGACTTGATCCAAAAGCATCTCCATCCCCCCACACACCAACGCAAATCTAATATTCCGAAACTTCCAGTTTCAATTAATTGTATGCACTCCACCATTTCTGAAAAGTATCAGCCTTTAAAACCTCAGGAAGTATCTACAGAAACAATTCTGTCATACTCTCCACACATTAATGTTTCTATGGCGACTTTCTAGCACTTCATTGGATTCCCTTTTGTAAATGCTCAGGGTACTCCCACACCACCCTGCAAACCCAAACCCTAGGTAAACCAAAATGGAAAACTCAGTTTTTCTCTACCCAAATGTAAAGTCAAGCTCTAAATACGCATTCACTGTTATGCCCACGCATCACACCTCCATGGCCTGAACATGTTCTAGAGCACTGCCGGATGATGCCACGTCACCCAAGCAGTGCCAGTGACCCAGTCAAAGCTGTATCTTGCTATATATACACCATGATCTCACTTGAGCCAGGAATATCAGAGTATTTTGTCTTGAAACACAACCTTTTCCTGGAGCATTTATACTCACAGACTGCTCATAGATACTAGAGCACAGAGTCCACCTAAATACAGAATAACGACTGAAACAACAAGCCTTCCTCACTGCCTTCTCGCTACCTTTTCTCATCAGTATATTTTCTCTCCCTTTTCCATTAAGAAATTCCTACATTCTCCTCAAGGGCTCATCAAACTCTCTAAAATACCATTCTGACACTAGCAAATGCCTTCTGAAAAGGTGAGTGCTGTCAGAGGAACCTGAGGCCCAACGAATACTCCCCAAACATTGAACATTTACCTCTCAGAGCCAATTCACCTACAGCACTTGCACACATTCTCATTTGTCTGCTTTCAAGTCACTTAGCCATTTGTTGATAAGCAATTATCAGATCTTCCAGTGGAACAGATTATTCTTGTCTTCAGTTCACCATTACTTGCAGATGGTAGTGCAGAATAAACCCTTTCCCATCTGCCTGATCAAACAGTTGAAAACCAAGATGTGGCAGGGCTTGGTAAAGCCAGCACTGTGCTTGGCAGTGGATAAATGATTAGGCTCCCTCACTGTGTTATTTTCCTAAGGGCCTAAAACATAAAGATATTTCTTGGAAACTCAGTACAGCCCCAAGACTCACAGGTGCTTGCAAGCATTGCCAGACCATGCAATTCTTTCTTCCTACAGCTTCTCTTTTTGCACATTAAAGATTAATAATTTATTTGGTACAGAACTCTACTATTCTGTCTCACTCTGCTCTGGCACCAATGCAGCTTCCTGCTGAGTTGAACACACCACTACAGATACTTCATTTTCTGTTTTGAATATTTTCTGGCAAAGGTAACATTAACAAAATGAAGGTTCTTGCAAGGAGCAGCTGTTATGGGTAGCATACATCCTGGGTAACTGCTTAAAGGAAGTAATAGAGGCTGTTTCCTCTGGGAAATATGTATAAATGGAGAGGTCTAGGATGAATAACTTCAAGAGAAATCTGAACCTATGGCTCCCCATACAGTCATTTGGGGATATTCTTATTAAACAAGGATAGATTTGCATCGCAAGGCTCCAGTCACAAACCCTCTCTCATCACACACAGTTTTCAACAGCAGTCATTCCAGCAACCAGCCCAGGCCACCCTCCCACACAGTGCTCCACTGGGAGCCTTCTGTTCAAGACACCTTTTCATGGCCTTGTTTATTTGTACACAAACCCACTCCTTTGCATAAAACAACACCAGGGTCATGGGCCAGCCTCACAGTGTCACAGCCACTCAGAGGAAATCCTGACACTCCATAACTAACCCATGCCATGGTGCTGTTTGCTCTTGTATCCACTAATGCACAGGACAGAGTGTCAACTTAAATTTCGAAATTCTGTGATGCTGTCACTTTGTGTCACAGTGTTAAGTGGTTTTGATTATTTGATGTCAGCTCAGTTTACTTAAAGCATTCCCACTACCTACATTTGGTCTCCATCAAAATGTGTCAGAAATCTCTTAGCAAGAGCTGTTCTTAACCCAAAGGGCTCAGCAGGGCTCAGCTGCAACTGCTGGTGTTCACAATGTGCAACGTTTACTCAGGAGGTTCTCTTGAGAATGGCTCTTCTCATCACAGCATCTCTCATTGAAATGAGCCTGGTCCCCAAGAAACCCACTCAGGAAAGCTTTCACATGAAAGTAATTATTAGAAATTAGTAAGTATTAGACAGTACTATTACTTTCTAATGACCAGGGTCCCACACTGTGCACAAGCCATGCTCCTGGCTGCTCAGGCCTCCTCAGCCAGACAAGGGGTTACTTTCCCAGCACTGTACCCTGTACCAGCTTCAGTGAGTGACAAAACCTGGCTCAAGCAATGCCAGCTTTTCAGTGCAGGAATGGTACCAGCCCAAATACTTTCCATTCACTTCATTACACAAATTACATGGGTTCTGTTTTTGAAGTACTGCAAGTGCTGGGGTCTCCCCTTGGATATGTGCCCTAAGAATGAGAAGCCAGTAGTGATAACTGACTTTCAGCTTTTCTTCTCATAACTCATTCACTCCTACAGCCTGAATTAAGCTACTCTCCTCTGCTTAACCATGGAACATTAATAACTTTCTCAGAGCATCCTGGAAGAAAGAAACATCAGCTGAAATGCACTTTCACTGACATCCAACCTCCCTGGACCATGGAGACCTTTACAGGCAAGTGATATCCTCTAATACTGTATTTGAACACAAGCTGCAGTGTTAGATGTACAAACCACTGAACACCACCAAAACTATTATGAAAATGAGTACTAACATGTTCTTTAAAGCTCTCCTGACTTTAAGTCCTGACCTCCCAATGCACTGTTAGCACTGATAACGTTTCCTTAATGTCAAGGAAACTACGACCATTGTCAACTGATTTACACATGATCAGAATCAATGGTCTGTGTTTTCAGGCTGATCCTGGACATGAACTGAATGCCATTAGAACAATATAGTTAAAGGAAGCAAAAGGTAAAAAGCCTGCAGAAAACAAGACTCTCTTTTTTTTTATAAAGTCAATGAAAATTAAGGAATAAGTGTTCTTAAATTACTGAAAGATTTAATTTACTCCGGAAACACCTGAATCATCATTAACACTATAAGGATCTCTTTGCATTTATTCATACCCAAATTCAAGGCTGTACATTTTGTTAGGTTTCTCTCTTCCTGTTCATATTTGTACCCAATTAAACTTCAGTACAGGTGCATACGGGTTAGTAATCACATTTTATATTTTGCATGCAGATTAGTCCTATTTGAATCTGCATAAATTTGTTATGCATCACTGCAAAAGTGAATGCTCAAGCAACTTTTATTTTTATCTAATCAAATCACTACCTAATGAAAAATGAGCAACTGTGCACAAAGGTGCACTCAGGCAGACTCATGGATCCCTGGGAACAGGAACCACTCAGGAGGGCTCCCAGGTGCAAGTCCCTCCTGCCCTATGGTCAAAATCTGATCAGACACACCCAAAATGCCACTGCTGCCTTCTGCATGAAGATTAAATCAATATTCCACCACAGGATGGACCAGAAGGGACTTCAACACAAGTCCTTTCCTAGACCTTAGCAGAGTCAATTGCTACGTAGTAGGCCGTGATCAAAATCCCCCCTGAGAATGGAAATGGTCAAGTCTCTTTGCTTCCCTGTGCCTGAATTTTCTGGCTGTGCAGTGAGCACCACACAAAATCATAGAGGCACAGAACAGTGTGGCTCAAAAGCAGCCTTAAAGACCACCTAATTCTAAACTCCCTGCCATGGGGGGACATTAACTAGACCAGGCTGACCAAAGTGGACACTTCAGAGATGAGGCACCCACAGCTTCTCTGGGAAACATGTTCCAGTGGCTCACAACCCTCACAGTAAAGAATTTCTTACTCATAACTAGCTTAAACCTACAGTCTTTCAATTTGAAGCCATGCCCCCTTGTTCTGTCACTACACACCCTTGCAAAAAGTTCCTCTCCAGATCTCTTGTAGGCTTTTGTTCTAAGGTGAGGAGCTGAACCTCAGGCAGAAGAACAGTTCATTTACCTAAACTGCCAGCACATC
Source organism: Poecile atricapillus (assembly GCF_030490865.1). NCBI lineage: Eukaryota > Metazoa > Chordata > Aves > Passeriformes > Paridae > Poecile > Poecile atricapillus. The sequence goes on along the minus strand of NC_081260.1, from coordinate 11,546,867 downwards.
ACACAGCAGTAGGTAATGTTAAGCAGTTTACTCTGGAAGCAACAAGACATAACACACACCTCCCACTCCTGAAATTGTATTAAACCATTTCAAAAGAGACTCTGTGATGAAATAATTCTGCACAAACTGGAATTACTTCTTAATACAAATAGGTAGGTCTAGTCCAGAAACAAGTTGGCAGGTGGAGACAAAGAGGGCTTTTTAAAGCAAAATGTGAAAGACACAACCACTTGAAAAATGTCATCCTGAAACAGGTAACAGTGTTGCACTATGGTTTGAAGTGAGACTGTAATAATGGAGACAAGCAGTTAAAAATTTACACCAACTAATTTCAGACTTAAACTTGAACAGAAAGCTTGCTCAACTCTGAAGCTCACCCCTCTATGCAGGAAAGGCCAGAGGCTGAGAGAGGAGACAGACACAGAGCTCCTGAGGGGTTCCTGGAGGGAACAAGGCACTCCCACTCACCCATCCCACTCCCAGATATCATGTTGTATTCAGCCACCTCACAGCTTTAGGAAAATTCTTATTTTCTTATCCCAGGAGCTAAAGGAACACGGGTACTAGGATCTGCAAAATCTGTGTAATTTACCATGGGGAATACAGGAATTGTAGTGCAGTCACCTGAAGAGCTGCAGCAGAAGGAGCAAAGGCTTGAATGGATATGGCTACTGAATCACATGCAGATCATTTGAACATCTGCCTCACCGTGTAAGAGATCATGCACCGATCTCATCTTCACACTCACAAACATTTATAGGAGCATGATGCCATCTTGGAAACATGCTCTGCTCATCTCCTATTAGGCAGTACAAACAGAGACAGTGCTTGCACCTATTTCAAGTCCAAATCAACACCAGAGAAGCTTTAGTTAAACAATTACAGCAATATTAACATGCAGTTCCTGCTTTCCACTCAGCTCCACTACTGGTGTCAACATGACAGAAAGGAAAGGAGGTCCATGAAGATCCAGTCTCCCCCAGAAGCAGCAGCACTGGGTCCACAGGGTATCCCAGAGAGGCAAAGCCCCTTGGACATCCCTGCTCACAGACAAGCTCTGTAACACCTAAACTGCCACTTCCCCTTGGTTCACACCAAGCTGCTCAAGGGATTTGAAAAGAGGCATTTGAAGGGAATTAAATTAAGGTTCAGGAACAAGAAGCAACTGGCAATAAACAAGTTCCCTAAAGTGTGAGAGGCTTTGTCCTGCACACTCCAGGCACATTTCAAGGTCAGTTATGCTCTGTACAGAACCCTGGGGCACAGCCAGGCTGCGGGAGCTGGAGAGCAGCACAGACAGCTCGCACCCACGCTGCTGCCTGCAGAATCCATAACTCCCTCCTCCCTGGCCAGGAGGGCTCTGGACCTGTGACCGAAGCTAAAACGCTGCACCTCACCCTGTCTGAGAGAACAGCCATCCCAGTTCAGCCAACAGATCCCTCAGAAACCCTTTTATCCTCTCATTTTTAGTTTTAAATTACATTTCTATTTGCATTTCCTTTAAAAAGCATATCCTAACCTTCTCCTGACTTTCCCATCTGCCACCCCCCTCCTACCCACATCCTCTCAAAAAACACAAACATCACCAACTTTCCTAAAAAATCCATACATTGAGGTAATCGGAAACCAAATACTTCATATAAAAGTATTTATGAAACTTGGTCAAGAACAAAAAATGAAAAAGTATTTCTGATACTTTTCTTAACTGATCTCTTTTTAGAGAATGCATGCACATTTTTCAACCCACTTTTCAGTCTCTGTAGACTTGAACAGACACACTGGTCACCTGAACTGGGCATTTGTTCAACTTCCTACAGTGATTTTCTTACTGACTACTTGCATAAAGAAATTAATCTACTTCAGAAATCAAATCCATGTGACTGATTATTGAAGAAAAATAAAGAAACTTAGTGGGGGGAAATGCTCTCCATTATCACCACCAAATAACACAAATGTATTTCTTTTTCTGTGGGTCTGACACCTCATCCTGCCCAGGTGCGCCAGGGACAGACTGGGGAAACAGAACCCTTAAGCAGCTGTACCTGCCAGCCCAGGGTTTCTTCCCCCAAACCCTTGCCACCTCACCAAGACTTATTTTATGCTTACGGGCCATTAAAAACAGAGGGCTTTTATCAGAAATCCCAGCATTTAACTGCCATATTTAATCCTCTAAACAAATGTATTTTAGAACAGTTTTCTTGCTGTGGCATTTAAAAGAGCTAATGTGTGCAAGTATCAGTGTTAGACCATTACCTGAACCTTTTATCAAGATTTTTACTATTTGATAGCAAAATTATTGCATGTGCTTAAAAGCATTCTGCTTTAGGGCAAACAGATCAGTATTAACACAAATGCATTAAGTCTAATTGTCATTATTATGGCTGAATACAATTCCAAAAATGTATATAAAAAATTTAACAGCTCTAGTAAGCAATATCTGCCTTTTAAAAAAAATAATCATAAAAGCACATTTACCACAAAATGAAATTAGCTTTTCCTTTTTTTAATGAACGTATGTGTTCCAATTAATGTTTTGTCTTCATTTGCAATTTACACAGCACTCAGATGAAGAGTGCCAAGTTTCAGAACACTAGAAACATTAGACATCTAAATGTTGTGAATAGCTCCATTGTTTTCAGCTCCCACAAGACAGATTACTAGGAGCCACTTCTTCCTCCTCATTGACAAACATTTGCATACAATATTTTGATAGAAAAAAGGAAAATTGAACAAAACAGCCCAAAGCCTGCCATGCAGGGCGTGCTGTGAGGCAGCCAGCACTGCTGAAGTGGCAGGGTAAGCGAACTCCTGCATCATTGAGCCCAAGAAGAGTCAGGCTGCTGACTTAATGGAGGACAGGATTTCAACCTACAGCACTTTCTTCTGTAATTTGAGGGATGCTCTGATTAACTACAAATAATTAGCTCGTTTTAAAATGGCATAATCTTCTTTATTCACGCAGCACATTCTAAAAATGGATTAGCATGGGGTGTAATGCTGGAGCATCTCTGGCATTAGAGGATTACAGGACATCAGTCTGAGCCCATGGCTAATTGGGATGGCTGTGTCCCCTCAGCCAAATCCACTTGTTCTGCCTCTGTGTGCAGCAGGACCTGCAGGGGGTGTGGGGGGCACGTGCCTGTCCACCACAGCTGCAAATTGCAGCTTTTGTTGCAGCTCAGGCTTTCTGCAGCGCTGATTTTTGGAAAGCCAGGCACAAGGGCATTTGACTGGACATCACTGTTTAATAACCCCGGAGTCACAACTGCAGATGTCTACATTAACACGAGGTCAGAGAGAGGAGCAGATGGTGAGGAAGCTCTTACTGTGAAGACCCTGATGATTTCCAAAGGTAAAACAGCAAGTAGCTTTTATGTATAAATGATGCTTGCCATATGGCGAGTATGATTGAAATTTTAAACAAAAAAATGAAATTATTACAGTTAGGCTGAACAGAACCAAAAGCAATTAAAAGTAAAGTTGAGTTTTTCAATAAAGATCAGAAGCAGTTTTACATCAACAACATTAGTGATCCCAAAAACAGGAGCAGGGTACACTGAAGAGTGATGTTTCTAAGTGCCAGGCATAAACCTCATTAAAACCCAGCTTGCTCCTCTAAAGAAAAACCCAACGACAAGGCTGGCACTTCCAGGCACCAAAATCAATAAACATACAATCAATAGAAAAATCATATTTCATTGGTGTTAATTTATTAATTAATCTATTAATTTATTGATTGTGATTACGGGCCATGATTAAAGCCTGATTACAGGCTGTGAATAGGTACTTTTTAAAATACATAAGCATTCTACAAATATAAATAACCAATGACGTGCATTTCTCCAGAGCACCTATATGTGCATAAAAAGGCACAAAATTACCAGGTGTTCCTAAAAATATAAAAATAATACCTGCTGGTTTTCAGTAAGTTTTCCTGGGCACATCATCACTAGCATTTTTGCTAAAACCGAGAGCTCCTGGTCACAGAAATAAAGATCCCTGGGAGCCTGAGGCTGCCCCATGCCCAGAGCACCCTGCCAGGCACCCTGGAGCAGGGAGGGCTCCTGCCAGCCCCCTCTGCACCACTTCAGCACAGGGACAAACACTGCTCACTGGGGTGGAGTTAAGCACGTATTTAACTTCAGGCAGTAAAATCAAAATAGCCACCTGTGGATCATTAGATTATCTGCTGCCTCTTAACATAATAAGCAGTTAGATTACATGGCATCCCTCAGTTCATTAAATTAAGCTCACTCAGCAGTGTGCAGTCTGTCTATCAGAAATCTGGTGGTTTACTGAATCCATTCAGCCATTCTTCACTTTGTCACAGGCCTGTGATGAAAAAAAACACCTCAAATCCTGATTTGCCAAAGTCAGTCTCAAATTTGCATAGATTTTAGGGTGGCTGGATGTTACATGAGACAGTCAGAAAAAAACAAGAGCTAAACAGAATTGGGCAGAGGATTGTCAACAAATCATCTTCTTCAGCAGGTCTAGGCTGAGGTGTAAGCGAACCTTGTGCATGTGGTACAGAGCTTTTGCAGAAAAAGTTTGGCCTTGAGCTTTCAGGATCTACAGAAAGTGAAATGAACCTCAAGAGATGTGTATCAAATCCAGGGGAAACTATGTTTGCATGCAGGCACACACACAGCACCCAGCCTTGCTTCTCCTCCTTGTTTTGTCCCTATGCCAACTTTCCAAAAACCAAACCCTGGTTCACGTGGATATACTGCCTCATGATAATACGGGATTTTGAGGAAACTCTACAAGGTTCAATTAGGCTGTTCATTTAAGAATGAAAGATGGTCCCACTCCGTGAAACATCAGCCCAGAGAGGCTCTTTCCTATGGTTCACAGCCCCTTCCCAGAACGTAATTCCACTAATCCCATACTCTGGAGTGGGGTCTCCAGGCAGTGCTGATGGAGCACTGCAACCCTTGATGGGCAATGTGCTTTTTCTCTCCCAGTACCAGAGCAGATCACTCACTCAGTACCCCCATCCTGAACTGCCTGGGAGACTCTGGCTGGGTGAGATCAATGCCACAAGTATTTTGGGAGGCTCCAGTACCTGTGTTTGACTCTGGCAGCAGGGAAGCTTCATGTGCCTCCAAAATACCTCCTCCCGCAGATCTGCAAGGCACAGGAACTGAATTTGTTGTCTTGCTATGTGGAGTGGGACTGGAGGAGCCAAAATACGTTTTATTAATTCTTTCATTTTTTTGAATGTAAGTGGATAAGTGGTTTCAGCCTCCAGACATTTCTTAGACACTGTTAACTTTTACACACTCTTTCAGGGATCATAAAGTTAACTGTTTCCTTCTTTCCCCATGATGCATGGGGATAATGAGAGACCAGGAGCACTCAGAGGGCAAGCATCTAGCAACAAACAACAGTCAGGCCCAGGGATGCTTGAAGATCTTGCTGGTTTTATTTTAGTCCATGCTCCATCCACAGGAGAGGCTATTCCCACAAAAATGCAGGTATTTTGGGATAACTATTTTTCAGCAGCTTAAGGCTGGAGGAGAACATTAGGAAGAGAAGTGTGTACGTCTCTGGGGTGTGACAGATGGGGCACACTCAGTGTTACTAAATCCCATTCCTTTCCTTTCAAACAAGCCACAGTGAGTCACTGTCACACCCTGCCTTCCCATCAGTGTCAAAAACCTCCCTGTAGTAACGCTGCCTGCAGCCACACACCCTTCCCTCCATGGGAGCACTGCATGGCAGGAGTGAGCAGACAAACTGTAAATCTGCTTTCCTCCCAGGCAGGAATCCACTGTCCCTTGCTGCAAAGCCACTGTGGTAACCCAGAACGACACCTGAAGTGCTGGGAACGTGCCTGGCACAACTCAGGATGCTGATAATGCTCCTGAACAGTTTCTATTCTCTTTCCCAAATTACCTCATTTAAAAGATTTAATGTATTAATCACAGGTTTCCCCACCAGCCCAGCTAGAAAGCCCCTCATAGTACCCAAATTGTCAATTACTAGTCCATGCTTTTGTGAAGACCATGGGTTTCCTCACCACCAGGTAGACGTGATGGTGAAAGGCACAGGATGCTCCCTAGAACAGGCTCAGTTCTGCATGGGATTGACCAGACCCGAGCCACCACGCCTGCTAATTGCTCTCTCACCACTGAGGGAAGACATCCACATCAGAGCTCAGCTCTAAGGTGCTGCTGTTCTTATCCCTCCATACTGATTCATAAACAGCGGAGATGAGCTCTGAAGAAAACATGCCATGAGGATCTTACACTTTTAATTATTTTATCACAGCCTTCATGTACCCTTTTTTGGATATTATTACCCTGGAGAGAGTGCTAACAACCTTAAGTTGCTGACTAATTTTGTTTTGGTATACTCCAAAGCTGGTTTTGCACACTAATTAAATTTACAGGCAGTTAGATTTGACGGGTACTATGGTATCTGCCAACGTGCCTTGGTAATCAGTTAAATTATTAATTCTGAGGCAGCAGCCCATTCGCAGGTGTGCAGGGAAGCACTGTGGCACTGCAGCTGCCCCAGGAGAGCAGCAGTCAGTGATCCTGTGCTGCACGAGTGAGGGATGCATGGGTGCTCCCTCTCTAGGAGAAGGCAGAGCTGCAGCAGGAACACCTCCTGCCCCCACACTGCTGGGGAGGCACTGAAATTCTACAAATATAAATAACCAATGACCCTTGAGAGACAGCAGAGGGGCAGCTGAACAGACAGGGCTGCTCTGCTCACCCCTCCTGCAGCCCCAACAGCAGCAAACACCCCCAGAGGCACACCTGCCTCGGGGTGCAGCCAGCCTCCCTCACCCCCAGCTCTGCAGACCTGCACCTCAGGGTCACTCCAAAAGGCCAGGGCTCCATCAGATCCCTGTCCCCAAATCCCCCTCCAGAGCACCGGGCAGGAGGCACAGCCCACGCTGTCGGAGCCTCCACTGCCATGCTGCTGTTGGCAAACCCAACAGCCAGAAAAATCCCCCAAACCCACTCGCTGCTATCACACCTCGGGCCCTCCGCAGACAAAACACTCATTTAGCAATCTATATGATCTGTGATGTCAAATGCCTCTCTGATAATTCCCTCGGGACAGATGCTCTTGCTATTTCATCTGTTAAATATTTCCAGAACCCAAAAGTCCTCAGGGAGAAAAGCAGTTATTTTGACTAACTGCTCCTCCTCCTCAACTAGTTACTGTGTGAGCTCCCTCCCACTCAAACACCAGGAGCTGATTAAGACATATGGATTACCTCAACACTACCAAAAATTTCAGTTTAGAAAGTGAAATATTGACATTCTTAATATCACGTTTCACTTTTTCTTGGGAGCCCTTCCTCACACTGACACTGATCCCCGTTGAAACACAGCATCATCGCACAGACTGCAATCCAAGAGCCAGGCAGATGGCTTTTTCTACATGGATTTTGGCTGAAGTTGCTGATGGAGTCAACCTATTACAGTTTCTTAATTCTACTTAGAAAACTACTTGCAAGTGACTCTTACTTATGGAAATCTTTGGGTCCTAAAAAGAATTATTCAGTTCCACATTAAATTTAGAATTTTGCCTTTAGGTCTTCGTCCTTGCTTAAAAAATTATTTTGTAGTGTGTTTGGCCTCTTTTCAAAATAACATTGAAACAAAGCACACAAAGAAAAGCCATAAAGGAAAATTCTGCACTTGGAAATCCCATATTTGGAAATCCTTTAGTAGTACAAGTCTTTAAAGTAAAACTGTATTTCCCATTTGTAAAACCTTTGAAAGATTTACACTGTTCTAACTAAAAGAAAGGTGAGGTTTTGTTTTAAACTAGAAATGAAACTAAATATAAAGTGTGTGAAGCTTCCTATTATTCAAGTCCTGAGTTTGGACTGGCCTTGCTGGGACCCCACAAGCTCCCATAAAGCAGAATCACCAGCATTCCCCATTCACTCTTGTTGGCATCTCATTTCCTGAGTTTCTGTTTAAGATTGATGGCCTTAAGCTGCAGTGATGTATTTAACCAAGTCAAGAAGAAAATCAGAGTGAACCCCACTGACCTTTTATATCTATAAGTACTGGGCAGATGTATTTAAGTTAACCAAGTGTGAACTCATGTGAAATATTTCAAGATAAAATCATAAACTCTCTGACTTCTTTTTAATCAAACCCGTGTGAAGAAACCTGTATTTATTCTATACAAATACATAAAACCCTCAAATAATAGACACCTCTTTTTAACAACTAGAGTGATAGACGGCAAAAGGATCAGGTCTAGGAGATAACTTTATTTCAACATAGTAGCAGCCACTGCTACAGTCCCCTGCACCCAGGAGAACCAACTCATCCCACAGCCAAAGCTTTTTTACAGCTCTACCCCAACAAGGAGAGCTGTAGCCCCCAGAACTGCTTGTAGCTGACATTTCTAATGCTCTGAGCCACCATTTCTGAGGCAGTCACACATGAAAGAGGCAAAAGTGATTGCGAGGCTTTATGTTTTGATGCCAGCCATTGGTTTGGAGTCAGTGAACCAAGAGAAATTCACATTGAAATGTACTGAAACAAACAAACTAGAAACAAGCCCGAGGCAAAGAAAAGAGGCTTTTATATATTAATTATACTTTGGTTTTGGTTTCTGCCTCGAATAGCAGCTATACGGTGAAATCCAGCGAGCACTCAGGTATTGCAGAAATGTGCAAGTCAGTCAAATGACCTTCCAGCATCACGCTCAGACCCTTCAAACACGAGGAAAGCTTGCTTGAGGCAAAGAACCAGCGCTCATCCTTTCTTTGCTGATGCAAATCGCTTTTACCTTGAGAGCAGTCCCTCATCCTCGGCAGAGCTGTCCCTGGGAGGGAGGGAGGGAGGGAGGGAGGGAGCGAGGAGCCCTCTGCTCGCAGGTGCAGCCGCCCTGGCCGGGCTGTGCCCGGCTCCCAGCACAGGACAGCGATCACACAGGGCTGCCAGCGTGTCCCCCACAGCACAGCGACCCTCGGCAGGGCAGGGCACGAACACTCGGCACACCAGAGCTGCCAGCTCAAACTTCAGCAGCTCAGCCTTGCTTTGAGACGAGTTGAAAGCGACGGAGAGCCAAGGCCAGCAGAGCTGCGCTCCAGCAGGGCTCTGCTGTGCGAGTCACCGCGCTGCCATGCGACCGGCGCCAGGCTGCCAGCAGCACAACCCACACAGCCTCTTTAGCTACATTACAATGACCCTGTGCATTTTTAATTGGAATCTGCCCTTTATTTGTGTTTGCCGACAGCCCGAGGGGGGCATACAATGATGCTCATGAGGACAGGTGGGGATTCCAGAGCATCTTAAGCTCTGCAGGCACTACAGCGTTTTTCAGCTGGAGGAATTGTGCCCTGATGCCCCCTGCAGCCAACAAGCACGGCATAAAGGTTTTGCCTTGAACACACTGAGCCAAGTCCCTGCTTCTGCAGAGAAAACAATAAATTTTAATTAAAAAAAAAAAAAAAAAGTTAAAAATGGTCTGAATGGAAGCTGTAAAGTCAGGCAAAATTCAGTTGCTTTCCCAGCCCTATTTTATATTTAGACAAGAGATTCCTCTTCTCAACTGCTTGATATTTTCCCTTCTAATCTCTTCAGTATCTCTTTGCTCTTCATTGAGTAAGTCCCCTCCCCAGTCCACAGAGAGCCCAGCTTTTTTCCTCTACTTCTCACCTGTGCAGAATTTGGATGAACAAGTACTTACTTTACAAGTCCCATTGGGGTCCAATTCACAGGAGTTCCAACTTCTACTTATTTTCTTTGTTCTGCAGTTCTCCACAAGGAGAAGAAGAAAAAAAAAAAAGAGTACCCATCCCAGGCTCAGGGCTAGGGGGGAGTTGTTTGTTCACCTTGGTTGGCACTGGGCTCACACAAAGCTCCTGTGTCCCCAGAAGCAAGGTGCCCTCTTCTCCCAAGGCATCATGAGGACACAGCCCAAGATCCCAAGCCAGGCTGTGAGGAAGAGCACATTGAATGAACAACCCACTCTCCACAAGTTCAGCAGCACTCTTCTATCCAGTTTCCAAGTCCTGATAAAGCCACTTTCTTTGCAAAACTTTTCACTTTCTTCTCCTCTTCCTTCCTTGCCCCACCCATGAAGCAAACATACCTTTGCAAAGAGCCTCAGCTCCATTCTTTTATATCATTTATAAACTGCCTTTAAAAGGTTAACTTGGTTAACCTTTTCAGTGAAGGTTGCAATGAAGTTAATCTGCACCCCCCAAACTCGGTGAGTGTGTGCAGAAGCCCAGGAAATCCTATTTCATCAGCAAGAACTTAGAGCACAGAGAGACCCAGGCTGTAAATGAGCCAGGTGCAGCTCCAGGTGTGCACAGGTCCTGCAAAGCTCTTATATTCCACTTCATACGGTGTCAGCCTTTCAACATATGCCATATGTACCAGGATGTAACACTCCATACTTAGTTGGGTTTTTCCCTCCAGTTAGTACTGCAGTTAAAAAGAAAACCACCCCATTCAAACTTCTAATTCTGAACAGAGGTATCACTGACTCTTTAGAAGTTACTCTACTGTTTGGCTTTTGGTTTTTTGTATTAGTTACTCCAGAATGCAACACCTCACATATTAGCATTCTCCAGCACAGAGAAGCTACCAAAGCTTAACAAAAACCTCTATCTTATGGTATTTTCATATTGTTTGAAGGTTTATAAGACAGATCAGCAAAAGAGAAGACCTGCTAATTTAAGACCTTCCATCCTGGGTAATCCTTCTTGCACAGAGAAACCCAAGACCTTTGCTGTCTCTCAAGAGAAAAAGAATTTCTTGTTACTTGTTACCAGTAAGCCACAGCAATCAGTAAATAAATCTCAGTGTGTTATAGAAGCAGGGCTCACTTTCTAGGCTACCCATCCCATCCCAGGATAGGGGAGAGGGGGCATGTGTGGATTCAGGGCTTCCAGGTGAGCCTGTGCTTCCTGCTCTCACAGGAGAGCCTCAGCCCCAGAAGCAAAGAAATGGGGAACAGCACCAGAAGCAAAGAAACGAAGAGAAACTTCTCTTCATTTAGGTGCTGGAATTTTAAGTAAAGCTCCCTAAACTCCCCAAGGCACACTGTTGTTTCCATCAAAGGAAGCCAGTGAGCATGACTGATAAGTTTGATTTTCAGTGGTGCTTAGGTTCTGCAGCTCTCATCAATTGCAGAGCAAGTCACAGGTACTCAAGGCCACTTTTTTTAAAGGGTCAGTATTTCAAAATGTATTGCAGTCAACAAAAATTGGGACTTACAGTTCTTTGAAAGGTAGGAAGGCCTTCAGCACTTCTCAGAAGTCACACTGTGAATTTTTTTCTCCTTTTCCCCTTAATGTTTTGCCTTCTGGTTCAGAAAAGATGACAGGAAGACTGAAGACCCTCATTTCATTACAGAAATTAAAAAGAGAAGATACAACCAAGTATGTCCTTGGAGAGAAACCCAAATAGTGCAGGGAGGATCCAAAAAATGTACAAAATACAGGAGAAATACAAAGTCTCTCTGGAATGTCTTTGCTTCTGTTTCCCACAGGTCAGGGGAACTCAGACCATCATTTTGAAACCCAAATTTATCCCCTCTTTCAAGAATCATTTTAGTTAGCAGTGATCTCTGTATTTGTACTGCTAGAGGAATCTCACAATAAAGTCTTCTCTCTCTGTTAGTTCTGCAGAAATTAAATAGCAAAACTGCATGATCCACTAAGAGGTTTTTTTAGTGTATTTGTTTACAAAATGAGAATTACTTTTCTAATTAGGTAGCTCTTAACTAATACATAGAGAAATCACAGCAGCATATGAAGCTTTGCTATCAGCACAATCTTATTAAAGGAGAGCTTAAGATTTTAACAAAAATAACAAACTAATCATGAAAATGTGCTTTTAGATCATCAGATGCAGAAGTCAAGAGGGAGCTTTTAAAAAAAAATTCTTTGAATCAACATATTTTCTCTGATGATGTCAGAGTTTTAACACATATTCAATAAAAGAAAAGCTTCTTCAAATGCTCCTGGCACTATTCTATACATGAATATCTATGAGGTACACTGTATTAAGTTAAAATTAGATTATGCATAGTCATTCTTTCACTGTTACACAGGGAAAATAACTGCTCTAGTATTCAGAAGCTTTCAGAAAGTCTTTAACCCTTTCTGAGCTAGCACAGCAGAGTAGCAGGTCAGAGACCTCACCAAGTCCAAGGAGAGCTCAAGTGCTTTACCATTGTCCTGTGATCCCCTGCAGAAGACATTTTCTCATTCAGTGTCCCAATGCAGTGCACCACCAGAGAATTTAACTCTGACATTTTCAAATCAGCTGAATTAAACACAGGTGTGGGCTTTTGACCCTTTTTTTCCTGGTTCAGAGATGCAGCTTGAAGGACTGTTGTCAGCATGGAGGAACATAAGGGACCAAGGAATAGCATCAGTGATGCTTTTGCAATAGCACTTGGGAGGAGCAATATCTGACTGTGCCATCAAAGACTATGGAAGAAAGCAGCCATAATTTACAGTCTCACCCAGAGACTTCATTAAGTCTTCTTGACTTAGGAGTCCTTTAATATCTGTAGGAGGCTGCCACATTTTATTTTGCCAGCTAGAAACACAAACTACATGGACCTGAAATCAAACTGTGAAGCTGAAACCAAAGACAGACTAGATGACTAAACAGAGGAAGAAAATTTATAACAGAAATTAGGAGAAAATTATTTTTCTGTGATTCCTGAAAGCATGAACCTGAATTTCTCACATCTTATTAAAAATCCTCTGCTCCCATGGTGATTTTATTCCATTTAGTTCACATATAACTGCTTGAAGAAGGTCCTAGAACCTGGTTTCTACAAGACTGTTTTGCAGCCTCAGTATCCAAGAGTGTCCTGAGGAATGTATCTGGCAAAAAGCTGTTATTGGCCTTCCCTGGTTCTTCACAGCCACAGTGATGACAGGAAACAATGGATATTTCCAGTCTTATTCCTCCTAAAAATGCAGACTTAACAGCATTTTTGGCAGAGGCATTCTTCACAAGCTCATGTTCGAGCACAGTGAATTGGTTTGAAACAAAACCAATTTTTTCCTAGCTATTTATGAGTATTCCCACTTTTGCCTTTCATGGCCAGATGTACACACTGCTGCCATTTTAGCAACATCCAACCACAGTGCTCCAAAAACTAAAACAAAAATACTCATTACACAGCACTGGGTTCTTCCATCGCAACAAACTGTTCTTCTCCAAGAGATATCTCTAAATATACCTATTTTTTATATATATTTGCTGCTGCAAACTGAACAGGCCAGAACTGCAATGGCCACTAAGATATGGCCAGGCAATTCCATGTATTTTCCTGCAGAACAAAGTTAATTTGTGCATTCAGTCAGGCAAGCACTGTCTAACTCACAGTGGAAGAATTACCAAGCAATCTTGACCCACAGTGTAGCTCTTAGCCACCCAAATCATCACAAGTCCATTAAAAGTTAATCACAAATAATATCAGTAATATAGTTTTGCTTCTGATTTTTTTTTTAATAGCCCTGCCAGGAATTGCAGTATTTCTGCTCTTCTGTACAAAGTGATCCCAATGTCTATAAGTAATCTTAATTAATGTTCTGAGAGATTAATATTTTATCATTATCACTGTGTTCAAAGACCACTTTAGGACAGGCTATAGCCCTCCAATTAGCACTATTAAAGTATTGCTTGTCCTTCATACAGCTGAAGCACTCAAGAGCTCCATCAAATACAGAAGAGATGATGTCAATACATGGGAACTTAGTTTAAATGAGTCAACAATTCTGGCCACAGAGGTTATTTTATCCCCACATGTACTTGACAAAAGATAGCTGCCTACTGATACAGTCAAGTTCTGTTTTACAATTTCATTTAGGTTTCAAGTTGCAAAGGCAGTTTCACAGACAATGCTCAGCTGGAGACCACCACAGCTTTGTTTCTCCATATCATATCTAATTGGAAGGTTTCCAAAGATAATTGTTGCTGAGAAATGTATTGATTTGCTGCTGAGAATCTTAAAGATGTTTGAGGAATTGCAATCCTCCTCAAAGGATTTGTCTTTGAAATAACAGTAGTTATGTATTACTTGTCTCTTGTGGACCACAAAACTGCAATTAAAATTCGGATTTTGTATTTGGAAACAATCCTGTGGTATCCAAGTGGATTAGCATTAGAGGGCTTTTCAAGTGGATGCACTGAAGGAATCTGCACAGCATGTCTGAATTCAGCCTGCACTAAACAATTTGTTGTCTGTTTGGTCAAACTACAGCCCAGGTGTCATTTTAGGGGAATTCCTTCTGCTACACCTCTTGACATGCTACCATATTGACATGCTTGACTTTTATTTTAATGAAGAGCCAGGTCCCTGCAGAATGCAATGCAGCATCATTTTCATCATGGTACTGGTAGAAAAGGCAAAGATTCTTCCTGGGGATTTACTCTGACACATTTATATTTTTCTCTCCAGTTTTCCATTGCAATGCCTGAGGTGGAAGCAGGAGAGGGACCTGCCAGAGCCTTCCACTGATACCTTGCTTTCCTCCAGCTTGTGCTCTCACCTCAGCAACTTGTGGCACACATCAAATTACACTAACAGGAAAAAATCAGCTTTAAAAGACTTCACATTTACAGAATAAGCACAGCCATCAGTAGTCATTACTTATCTGGCAGCTGCTGTCCATTTGCACACCCAGCAGCCATCCAGAGGAGACCTTGCTGCTGCCACCTCGCCAGGACACTGGACAGGAGGTTCCCTGCTGCAAGTGCCAGCACAGCCAGGCACCATCATAAGAATTGTTGTCATGGGCTAAATAAGCAGCTCTGCTGCTTGATCCTGTGGGTTATGAGCTAATTAGCTGCTGAGTAACCAAAATCAACGGATGCTTTTGCAGAATCACACTAAATAAGCAGAAGCTTGGCACGCAGAAGGGAGAAACAATCACATTGCTGCACAGTAGTGTTTTCTATTTTCTAGTTTAATTCCACCAAACTCAGTAGCTTTACAGCAGGAAAGAAAACTCCACAGCCTAGGGTTACTAGTAAACCCTATCAAATCACCTTGAAATATGAAAGCTAAAATGAATACTGCTCTTCCTTTTTCAACATTCAATTAAAAACCCTTCTTGCTTTCAGAACTGCATACACTGCCACCTTTGAACAACATATGGAATTCCACTGCAATCAAACTCCTGAAATTTCCTTAGAAATCATTTCACTGGATGGCTTCCTGTCCTTGTAAACCCCACTTCTCCATTCAAGCCAAATCTATAAAGCAGTAAATATTTTGCAGATTTCTCTTCCAAAGGTTACTCTTTTACACATATCCTTGCAAAAATCCTTCCTGTTTCTCCCTGTATGACATCTATCCCATGCTCCCATCTCTCCACACACCTCTAAGTTGCATTCCTACTCATAAACTTAAACAGTCTACTCATCTACAGGACCTTGGAAACACTGAATCCCATTGGGCCAGTGAGTACATTCCATCGTTTCTTCAAAGTTTTCAGGTTTAAATACTTGAGTTCCACAAAATAATCTGGTTTATTACAGTCTGCTCCCTCCAGTGCAAGCTTGTGGAAACTATGTATGCTACCAAGGATTTAACCTAAGCTGAAAGCATTACTTAAATGAATAGCAAATGAATCAAATGAATAGTACTCTACCTCAGGGAGGATCAACATCATTCAAAACACTTGCATGCAACTATTAAATTATTCTTTACAAACTACGTGTGTTCCTAATTTACCTGGTCCAGCCAGTATTTTTAAAATACACCCTCCTAAACCAAACATGAACCCCAAAAGATCTACCAAAGTGGCTCTGTAGCTGACACACACAGAAATGCAGAGACTAATCAAGCTGAGGTGGAACCATTCTATTCAACACCAGCACACAGTCCAATAACAGACATCCAATCCATGAGAAATGAAAAACAGAGCAAAGCAGCAACATAAATTACATCCGCTGAAAATGCAACAAAGTGCTTGCAGAGCATCAACAAGGGAAACATTAAATTCTTTCATCAGAAAGAATTTGTAACTGTTCATGACAAAGACATGCAAGCACTGATAGAAAAAGCACCTCCAAATAGAATGTAACTACATAGGAGACCAAACTCAGACTGTTTGGGAAAGAATGGTTATCCAAGGAAGCCAAATTCTTCCCTAGCCCAGTCTTAATGGAAAAAGTCTCTTAAATACAAAAGTCAATGTGCCTGCCTACCTAGGAATCTGCAGATGGGGTGAGGAAAGCATCTCACTGCTCACAGTCAAGTGCAGTAATTTAAAGATGGTCTCAGACCCTGCTCTGGCAAAGAAGAGACTGCCCAGAGTAGGGATGGAGCAGTTCTCCATTCAGAGGACACGTGGGATGAGGAGCAGAGGACAGGCCACCATTTGAAGCCATGCTTGCTATCACCTCCGAATTTTCCCCCCAGCTTTGAAGAGAGGGGAAGCAGGGCTGTCCCCTCCCCAGGGCTGTGCAGCCCAGCAGCACAGGCAGTTTGTTTGGGAGGAGGCCACAGTGGCCCTGCTCTCCCCCAGCAGGGCCAGGACCTCCTCCAGGCTCTGCATTTACCACCTTCCCAGGTGGGCAGCTCCTTACTTGTTACCCATTAACATTTGTAGAAGGGACTCAGCTTAAGACAAAGTCTTACTTTGAATTAACTGTTAACAAACTGCATACAGAAAGAACAGAGAGCAAAAAATCTATATATATTCCAAATAAAAATTGTGCTCTGAATACATCTCCCCCTCTAGGCAATTATATTGGTAAATCAGCTACTGAAGAAATGAAGCAGTTATGCTAAGTCTATTATTGCAGCAGAATTTTTCCAGAAACAGTAAATTACTCTGAGTATTTATCATAATCTGTTATCTGCAGAAAAAAAAGTGAAAATTAAATGAATTTATGGAAATGCATTTACCTAATAATATTTACCAAATGACACCATTCCCTCTGCTCCTTGTAGCAAACTCAGTCACAGAAGCTAAGGACAGGTTTGCCTTATTAACACAGCTCTCTGTCTGTGTATTTTAAGTACCTCAGAGCACAGAACCATCTGTGTGTATTCTACTAATGAGCTACTTCTTAGACTGAGGAAGGCTGGCCAGGCAGCCAACACCAATTACTCAGATGGAAACTGCCTAATTTTTAGGCAATTAATGAGCTCCTCTCTCACTTTACATAGACATTTCCTCTGGTTATTTCTCCTGGCATATTACAGTGTATCCTACTCTAAAGAAAGTTTCTCGAAGAAAATAAAAGACAGGAACATGGAACATGACACAGCCCAGTCCAGTTCCCTAGAGCAGAGCCCAAACCCCATGTGTGGGACACAAGCTTGAGAAGAACCTGCTGAGGCCACCCCGAGCAGGGGCTGCATCCCAGGGAACAGGACCTCGAAAAGGAGACAGCTCAGCCACCTCCCTTCCCCTGAAGTGTTTGGGACACTAAGATACCTTTAATAACATCTCAAAGGACAGACTGGAAGAGTCAGTACCACGCTTGCACAGGACCACTGATGGTTTTATTCCCTCTCGCCTCCCAGCCATTTGGAAACACCTGAGTGCCACCAAATGCTGCACAGCTCCACAGCTGGGAATCACCACCCATGGATGCTGATGCTCAAGGATCCCTGAACACTTAGCAAGATGACTGACTGCTCCCATCTCTTCCCTTAGCTGCTTGATATGATTTTAAAAGGTGAGCCTGAAGGGGCTCTTAGATCATGCAAAAATAGAATTCCCTCTTCTGCCAATTTCTTAATAATCTATTCAAAGTTTAAGGAGATCAAAATTACCTTTTACAGCTCCCTGTTGGAAAGCACCATAGTAAAGCATGGAAGGAGCATTAAATTATCTAACTACACTGATAATGCACAACTTTCATGTGCAGAATGAAACTATTAAAGGAGATCTGATTCTTATAAGTATATTACACATTATCATTCTGAAAGGACAACCCTGCATGCAGGAAAGGATGCACTTGTCTTGCATAAACCTGAAAAACATGCCAATTGTAGCCGTGAAAATACTCTAGAGGAGAGATTTTACCCAGCAGCCCCCAGCAAAAACAACTTTCCTTTCTTGAAGATGATCATATTTACCACCAATGACAGACCTAATGTAACATTTAAATTGTCTGTGACATTACCAAGCCATTCTGCAATCACCTCGTGGAATTTGTGTTTCCTAAGTTCTCATAACCAAGCTACCCAGTACTTCACTTCTGGGGGGAAAAAAAGGATATTTTTCCAAAAGACAACTAATTACTACAGCACATCAGGAGTCTTCCTTACTACAACATGAAGCAAGTTGGTGACACATTCTACAAGTGACTTCACACAACAGCATTCTGAATAACCAACTGTTCACATGGGATCTGTATCCTTCAGAGAAAACCATCAATTACAGCTCTTTATGAGGACAGCAAATGGAACAGTTCATTTGTAGACACTTCTAAAACAGGATTTAACAACAAACCTTTCTTCCTTAATAGAGCTGTCTCCCTGTGTCAAGTCCACAGCTGCAGTCACAGCCAGGCACCCCAGGTCGTTGGATTTAGGTTTTATCTTTCATGCAGTAAGTCAGAGGTATCTTGTACAGTTGGAACAAAACCCTTTGCAATAAACACTGAGTGGTAAAGAGCAAATTCAATCATCCGATGCAGATGAAAAAATCATAATGCTGTAAATAATATGATGTAAAGTCACAGCGAATAGGAATTATGTTGACCTATATCAGAAGTAAGCCAAAAAGCTTCAGCTTTCAATCTGCTCCAATAAAGCTGAAACACTCCATTCCTAAGTGCATTTCCACTGTAGTCCCCAATTTCCCTAAAATTACAGATGTCATTTTGAATGGAAACACTATATCCAATGTGTCATCAGTGATACACATCCTAATTTCCTTCCTTATGTCTAAGCCCACACCATTATTCACACCTCTCTGGCTTTATATAATAGGGCAAGATTTTCAAGGTCACAACAAAAACAAATAATACATTCAAGAGCTCAAATTTTTAATAATTACTTTCTTGGCTTAAGTTTCAACCTTTCTTTTCTAAACCACAAGTACCATAACAAATGAGTGTTTTTGAAACACCTAAAAGTTACTTTATTTTCTCAGCAAAACACACTCTGCAATAGGAGCCTGCAATGATGGAGAAAGAATGAGGTCCTGAAGGAGGTTGTTCTTTACCAGGGAGGACTGCCAGAGAGCAGTGCTGATGGCCACAGATCCACCTCCAGCATGATCCACCTTCAGCTTCTCCTTTTGACATCCATCTGCAGGATGACAGACATACTGCTGTTCAGCTTCAGAGGTGCAGAGCCTGGGAATAACCCTGCCTTTTATTCATGTTCCAGCACTTTTCCATTGATTATGAAATGTATCTGTCTCAGGGAATTTATTGTTCAAAATGAAATTGTGTCACTGAAAAAGAAATTCTGATGAGCTCTATTCTGTAGAACGTGATTATGTTTCTGCATTTTACCAATAATTCAAGGACATCAGTGGTTGTATCTCACATTACATCTCCCCTTCCAAGGCCACCCATATATGTATTTTTCTGGACATGTAAGACAGAATAAGCATGCATGAAGTGGTTCTGCACATTGATCCAAATAAATATCACAGAGTGCATCAAGAGTGCCAGTGAAACAAAACCATAGTGCTTAAATCCAAGAACAAACAATTCTTGCTGTCTTGTGAAAAATCGTGAGCTATATTAACATCAGTCTTCACAAATAATAATTCGATTCCATCTTCAACATGCCAGAAAAGTAAATCTCAAATATTAAAAATTAAATAAAAGTTAAAAAAATCTGTGAAACAACTCTGCCCTCAAATTTTATGTGTATTGTTACAGTGTGATGAAAGGACCATAATTTCTTTAAATAAACATGAACATCTGGTTAGACTATACACCGAGGTGCCCTTGGGCAAAGGTGTTTTAGGCTATTCACTCATCTGAGGACAGAACTGCAGTTCCTGGTACTGCTAAAAATCTCAGGGCAGCTACTTGGTAAGCACAGATGGAGCCCAGAGTGGCTCGAGTGCAGCTGCCTGCCTGCAGAGTCCCAGCAGCTCAGATCAGCCAATGTTCTTTAGTCCAGAGCAGTAAATATACACAGAGATTTCTATAAAATTGGTTACCCAAGGGATGTGACTGGCACCTCCAGGGCTCGAGGTTCCTCAGATATTCTGTGTGTCATTTTACAGTGTTATGTGGTTCCTCTTGTGTCCCCACTCCTCATTGGAAGGACAGTCAATATACAACTAAGCCTAAAACTAGTGCACAACACCTGGTATAACCAAATATCTCTCCTTCCTTCCCTCTTCCATTTCCCCATTTCCAGCTGACACATTTTCCATCTTCTACTAAAAAAATAACAGAAATTAAAGAAGCTTTTCTCTATCCCATGCATCCAAGGACATAGAAGCACATTTTATGCACATGCTTATTTAGCCTCAAAATTTCTCTAGAAGACAGGACTGCTTTCCTTCTCCTTGCCCAAGGCATTAGTAACACAACAAAACAGGGTGAAACATTTATGTGTTCTTCCCTGCATCACCTCCAGTGTGCTGGGCAACCTTAATACAGTTTTCTCTCTTGCTGATTTTCTGCCATCTGTAAAATGGGAATAACTCTGAAGCAAACATTAGAGACAAAAAGCATTTATGAAATACCATGATAGCAGATGGTTACTGAAAACACTGAACAGTCCCACGAAACTTTAAAAACATGCTGCACAGGTAACAAAGTACAACTAGAACATGGAAAGTCAAAAAAATACAACCATCATGTTTCAAGGCCTCTGCTAGGCAGCCCTAACAAACATTTGAACTGTACACATGGGTACTGGAGGTCTAAACACCAGCACATCCCCCAGACACATGCAAGAGTGACACCCAAAATACTGTACTTTAAAACATCAGAATGTAATTTGGGAACTTCAGCCTTTCCCTTTTGCCCTGTTCAGGCCTCTTCACTGAAAGGGGAGCTGACATGAACCACTTTCCCTGCTGCCTTTGCTCCCAGAGGGGCTGGTAGGGTAGCAGCCAGGGGCTGATGGACGTTCCTTTTCCTCCCACCTCGTTACAGCCACAGGAATGAGACAGACAGATACAAAAGCCTCACGTCAGGTACTGACACTGCCTCCAGTTTCTTTACGAAAAACCACTGAGCAATGCTCCTGGATCATACAGTCTCCTACTTATTCAGTTACTATTTAATTTTCCATCTGGAATAACAGATGCAGAAATCCCAGCACATACCTTTTTTAAGCAATCCTGATCCCTGAAAGATGCAAACCAACCCCACTTGTCTTACACTGAAGTGTCAAAACACATACCTTTCTCAAAAAAAGAGAGTTTCCACAGGTCATATACAGCACAACAGAGCTACAGTCCTGTAACTCCAAAAAGTGGGGGAGGTCTGAAACAAATCAAGCTACCAGAAATACCCCCATGCTGTCTCTGTTCCTGCCTGAACAAGGAACCACACAGGGAGGGCAAGCAAGGAGGAACTGATGGCAGAGGCTGGGGGATGTGGGCAGCCTGGTGACCATGTCTTAGGAAAGCAAAGTGCTCAGGTCTGAAGATTAACTTGAATCTGAGTCTTGTCCTCAGTGGCAGAGCATTGTATGTTTACATATCAGTATATATTATAAGTACTAATCATGCTTCTTGTAGGAAAGAATCGATTGGATTTGAAAGGGTTAGAGATTAATAAAGTGATAAACATACCCTCTAGAGGTGACACTGCAGCTCAGATCAATTGTGCTTTCAACTGATAGATGGGTAATCATTCCTACTTTAGCAAATTACAACAGCACACAACAAGGTCTGTGTATTAACATTTGTACATACAAGCACTGCTCAAAATACATTCCTTCCTTCCTCCACAGGTCAACAACTTGAAATACTTGAAATACTTAACTCTGAACCTCCTGAGAAGGCAAAAGTCTACTTCCTTTATTATCTTTATTTTTATATAAAACCAGCTTCTTCAAAAACTTGAATGCCAAACAAAACGAAACCAAAAAAACCCACAGATGCATCTTAATTCTCCTTTTTCTCACTATTTGTTATAGTGATCCCTACGTCTCCTACCATACAATTTCACTGCTTGTCACTGTAAAGGCTGCACTTGTGGCAAAAACAACTAGCAAGTAAGTAAAAAAACTCAGAAATTTCAAATACATTGTGTTACAGAGACTAGCAACTCAAAACTGAAAGGCACATCAGTCAAACAACACACAAGGTTATGAAAATGAAGAATAAAAAGTTTAAACTCAGTGGACAAAGATATGAAAATTTGTATTAATATTCATACCGCATTTAATCTAAGGAAACTTATTTATGTTCCTTCAAATATATTCAGCAGGATGTAAAACCTGCCTTAACATGTATTCAAGTTACAAAAACTCAAGCACATTTCAGGACTGTTCCTGGTCAGAAGCTGAGCCAAAGTGAAGCCATTACACCACAGATTCCTTAAAGCTCCTACAGGTCTGTGTCCCCCTGAGTTACCTCTGAGCCCCTGCAGCACAAGGAGATGTCCCCAGGAGAGCAGACACTCATCTCCAGGAGTAGCCAACGTGCTGAGCTTGAAGACTACTCTGGTTAAGTCTGAAGCTCTATTATTCATACTTTCATTTGAACATCACGTAAGATAAACCTTCCAAAAATATTTTCATGACCAAGATGAAAAACAAAACATGCTGGGAGAGCTTTTCTTGTTGCTCAGGACAGTCGGTTTCAGAGCAGAGACATGAACCTAGGACACTCACCCTCAAGAAGAGCACACTACAAATACTGCAATGAACATCTCTTAAAATTTCTAATTAGGATCTTAAAGAAAATAAAGGCACCTTGATAAATCAGGGGTTTTTTTCATTTGAAAAGCCTCATTTTGGAGCGGGGAGGAAAAAAAATCTCAGTCATGATGACATGTATTTTAGCAGTTCAGATCTTATTAATGAACTTCTACATGCTGAATCTACATGTAGAACAGATATTCAAACAGCTGAGATGACACCCGTTGCAGAAGTGGAAGATTACAGATTTTTTAACTGAAGAAATGGTATTTCTTTCATGCTTTGCTTCTTTCTCTCCATCCCCTGAAAATGCTATCTTTGTGATTTACTTCAGCTTGAAACAATTTAACCGTGTTCATTTATTTTATTCAAATACAAAAGGTTCTCCTTTTGAGAAGGAATCTAGCTTTAATATTTAAGTATCAGCTCAATATTTTAATTGCTTAAATTATATATTAACTCATTTTAAATGCAATAAGTGCAATAGCTAAAAATTTGAGTGCTTAACTAAGTTCAAAATTTAAACCTTGTCAGGTTAAGGTCACTAAAAGAACTCTAAATTTCTAGCAGATTATTTATTTCCTTTCTTGCTCTTCTGTGTATGTCCCTTAGTCCCCATCTGCAAATAGAATAAATAGAATAAATGCTGTGTTCCAGACAGGTCTGTCCAGCTGCAATGCCACTTTCTGTCTAGAGGAGAAGAAACGAAGGCTGAGACCCCTGAAAGGAGGTGCACAATGACCAGAGGTTCACAGCTGAGCAGCTGGTAGCCCCCTGAGACCTGAGTGAGCACAGGAGCCTGGCTCCCTGCTCCCCTCTGATCCAAACAGAACAGATGGAGAGCAGCCATGAACCCGTGAGCAGACACAGCTTATGCAGGAGAGGCTGTGCTTTCCTGCACTGATGACAGCTTAGAACAGCAGTGATTCTGACTTTGTTTGCTTGAGCTGTGAATAACTTAACATCTTCTGGGAAAAGTAAGAGATCAGCATGCACTGATCAGCGCTGCCAAGCTCCCGTCTCTTCTGTCTGCACAGCATTCGCAGGCAGCAAAAATCAAAAGCCTCTTTTGCATCCCTCGTATCTAAGACATGGGAGGGCTCATGGTCATGAATTTTACATCAGGGTAAGAAGTCAGCTCTTCAGGCATATGCAACTACGAACTAAAGCAAACAGCAAGCGTGAGCACACATCCAGCAGCTCCTCTGGGCCCACTCCAGCAGGAGCAGTGGACTTCAGAGTTAGGCTCATCTAGAATATCCCACTCCAGTCACAAATCCATGAGTCACCTCTGAAGTACAGACACCTCCACTTCTATGTATGCCACAGTTTCCATGGCCAAAGTGGCCAGGCAACAACACAGGAAGATTGATCCTCAGGGAAGGGAGCAGACAGAAATCATAGGCACAAGCAGTGACAACTACAGGAGAGCGAAGGTCTCCGAAACATCTATAGCAGTAAGTTGGCTGCATGACATTTAAAAGGCACAAAATATCAAGCCAATAGGTTTTAAATTAATGTGTTAAAAGGCACTGCAATATCAATGAGAAATTAAGACGTTTTGTCTGTGTCCATACGCAGCAAGGCCCAGTGCCAATCAAGTCCTCTCTCTCCCAAGTCATTGGTGATAAAGTCAGATTCAGCTGGAGCGTGACAAGGTGGGTGGAGGAACAGAGATACACTTGTTCCTATGGCATTAATGTCTCTTGAATGGCCCCAAGATAAACAGGAGAAGGAAGGCTGGAATCCCACTGCAAATCTATCTGGCAGAGGAGAGAAGACATGACTATAGCTTGGGGGACATACCCATGCTGTGGGAGATAAATCCTGTTGAATTCAGTTCACCTTGCACACCAAAAAGCACTCTGGGGAGGGTTCCAGTGAGGTGAAAGACAGGCTCTATAACCAGAGCACAGGCTGTGTGGCTGCCGTGTGGTCACCTCGAGCGTGCGGCGGTGACCGGCTGGCGAGACGCGCGGGCAGCCCGCGGTCAGAGAGCTGGTTGGTAACGGGACACCTGAGCAGTGACCCCGCAGCGGCAGGCAGCAAACCAGGGCTGCTTTTGGTTATGTTTAGAACATAAAAAGGCTTGATTTGTTGCAGTAAACTGTTTTCTTTGGAGCAAGCAAGAAGGAAATCTGTGTCTTTGTTCCCCATTGCTACACCATGCCTGAGCCAATTAAGCTGTGTTAACCTGCAGAAAGGCTCCCAAATGCCCTGCAGCCAGCAGCCTGACAGAAACCTTGGGGATGTCTGCCCCTGCTCCTCCACTCAAGGCTGGCATGCCCTCCAGAGCTCTAGCATGCTCAGACAGGGTATTTCAGCTCAGCAAATAATACAGCAACAATAAATGGCATTAATTATTCACTAATGGAATTATGTCTAGTAAGTCAAACAGAATCTATAAGCTGACAAATCTTTTGCTTAAAAAAGGCAATGATTTTTAATTGGAATTATATTCCCTGCTATGATTATTCAAAGCACTATATATATAAAGGCTTTGGTAAAAGAAGTCACTTAATCCGATTAAAAGGAAATCACCTACCAGCTGGGAACCTAGCAACTCCCACATCTCCAATTCATTTGTACAACCTCCACCTGTAAAATACCCTTCCTAGGATATTGCTAAAGCTGCAGTCTCCACATTAGCTGTTTGCTCAGTTTTAAAGCAGGCAAAAAGGATGACCTGCAGTTTTCAAAAATGCTTCTTAATATTAAGAAATGCCTGTGAAACTTAAGTCAACATTACACTCACACAGAAGCTTAAGGCAAACTATTCTGTTCCCACCACAAACAGCAATCGTTACTCTGTAGACATGACAGATTTCTTCTGGAGCATTGGGAAGTTGCTGCCTGTAAAAAGAATCTGATGAACATAATTAAAGTAGCTCACCCATTTTAATTATTTTGGCACCACATCTCAAGTGAGAAGCAGCCAAACAAATTTGTCTTGCTACAAGTTTGTGTCATTTTTGCAGCGTTGCAGGGTACTCTGAATCTATTTGCAGTCTTCATATGCATCCCTGCTTCTCTTTTCCAAATGGGAAATATGGACACCTAAATCTGTAACAAGGGGCAAGTAAAGGACATGAGAAAAATCTTTCAGTTCTGTTTGTCTGTTCCCTTCCATGAGGATTCTTTCTTCAGCAAACTACAGTTCCATGCTTGCAGCTGGAGCACCATTTCATCACCTTCTGTTTAACATCTTAGATTCTCTGCTCCTGACCTCTCTTTAATGACTCTTGCCTGTTGTCCAGTCTCTGTGTACTGTCTGCACTTGCTGTCCAGAGTTCTCATGCTCAGCTTTTTCCCCCTGGGTTTCCATTCCTTGATTTTGAGACTGCACCAGTCTCTGAAGATGCTTTCCTAGCCAAACCTTTCCTCTCTAAGTCAACTCCAGTTTCACCTATAAAGCCCTTCTGGACATTCTGCCCCCATTTTGACTGCCTCAGTTGAGCGATGCCTTTGTATTACCTGACAACACCAGCTCACCTTCTCCTTGCTCCTCTTCAAGTCAGCTCTCCTTAGATCCTCCCTGCCCCTTAAGCAAGATACATTCCATTATGAGATATTACACACATGCCAGTCAAGCTCATAATTGCTCTTGTACTCGACACTAATCACAATTCTGGCCATTCATGCAATAATTCTATGCATTTCTTAGAAAAAATGCCAGTCTACATAGGTCAGCAAAGACACCAATTCTGCTGGTTTATTGTTCTAGTAGCCCAAATCTGTCTTTATCATCAGTGTCAGCACCTTCTATGCACTGCTTCACACTGCTCTACATAACTGTCTGCACGATTTCCCTTCCCCTTTTCAGGATGCTCACCAGCACAGACATGCCCATACCAACAACCAGCACGACCCAAGACCACAATGCCCATCCAGACACTGCTGCAGAGATCCTGTCCACAGAGCATCCTTTGGGCCCTTCAGCCACTCCCCCACCTCAGCTCTAATCTACAGCTAAAACACTATTCCTGCTTCCAGATATCCTGCAGTTTACACTGCAGTGCAGCTGCCCACAGATAACCATTACATTAATTTCCACTCTCCTTCATCAAGACACCAGTGTAAAAAAAGCCCAAAAGTCTGAACTACACCACCAGCATGTTACAGCTACTGTAACTCTATGGAAAATATGCTGACATTGTTTCTTTGTGCATTTGCCTGTCTGCATCCACTGTCCCTGATCTTCTACTAAAACTATACAAACAAAAAGTTCAGAAGTCGCTAGAGCATCTCTTTCTTCACAACATACAACATTTGTGAAGCCCCAAGCAATCAAACAACAGTCCTTCAAATCTAAAGACCTTTCAGAAAAAGAATCAAATTATTAATTTTACTCCAAGTGCTGATATCACAAAAACAGAAAATTGCTTCACACACAATGTAGCGGGAAAAGCAAAAAAAAAAAAAAAAAAAAAAAGAAAAAGAAATCTACAGTTTGCTCCATACAGCAACCAGAGTACTGAAGGTGAAAGCCAACTACATGATTATATACTTGCAAAGAAACTATAATTTTACTTTATGTGCATTTTTTCCTCTTCATCTTATTCTCCACACATACTGGCACAATCAGATGAAATGAAAAAGAACCACCTATTCACTAGTGGGTTATATTTAGCAAGCGGCCGTCTAACATATTAAACCATTTTTCCCACCAGTACTGAACCTAAATTGAAAGTGTCAACAGCTGCTATTACCACAAGACATTGTGCAGAGTCAAAGAAAGCAGATTTTAAAAATATATATCTAATGAAAGGTAAACTAGCAGCTGAATGATGCTACAACCACCATCATGTCACTTCTACAGCCATGCACTTCTGGCAGAGGAACTGCACAGCCCTTGCTCGCAGCCCGGTGCTGTTGCCTGGCATCAGTGAATAGAGGCTGTTCACTTACACTGATTGTGGGTCTCAGAGAGTTTCCATCTAGGCCAGTGACAGCAGTTTTGAAGAATAAAACACCATCACCCTCAGCAGAGTTTAGACCAAGATGCACTGTAGTCAAACCCCAATATCCATGACTGCTCCCACAGCACAACCTGGGCTCTGCACACAATAACCCCAACAAAAGGCCAGAGACAAATTCAGTTTAGCAACTTCCATTTACACTTTCCAGGCCAGCATCTGGCAGCTCCCAGAGTAGCACTTCTCAGCCTGGGATGTGACATGTAATTCTTTTTAATAGGCAGCCCAACAATTTTCTCCTCTGTTCTCAAGAAATGCAGAAATTAAACAACACATGTGACACCAGCTGAAGTCAGTATTCTGTTTGTACCTGCAGTGTTGAAAAGACTGAAGACCTTGAGGACAGCAGGATCAGTGAAAGCCCTCACATATGTCAGTAAACACACAGTGTGGAAAAACAACATGCAATCAAAAGTTTAACACTCCAACATTTCCCCTTACACACACACCAGGCTGTAGCAGACTGACACCACTGTGTAGACTGCAGCTGACCTGCCTGTCTGCCCAGGGTCTTCTAAACTCACAGTTTACTTGAGAAATACAAAGTCTCATGAAGTCACTCCTTCGAGAGGACAAAGCTGCATGGAGCAGAGCATGTCCCACTTCAGGCTCAAGTACAGATAAACCATTATCATGATGAACTGTCTACCCTGGAAGGAGAGATTCTGATGCTTCTTTAAAGTGTTCTCTTACTACCAGAAGGCTTCAAAAGCAGATGTAAACATGAACCAATTCCCAGTCTCTTTCACTGACAGAATAATCAGAGATTATCTACTCAGGAAAGCTCTTCCCAGTTAACACTATATATGATATATACTATATATATAGTTAACACTATATATACTATATATACTATATACTATATGTGATCACATGTCTGGCCAGCATAACATTTTCAAACATGACCTTTCAACATACAAAAAATCATCCAGACCTAAAACTCACCTTAGACCACATCCACAGTTAAGAAACTCCCTTATCATAAGTAAAAGACTGGATGTTAGAACAATGCCACAATGCCAAAGTCATTATTACCTTTGTAATACCTCTGCTTGAGGTTTCAACCCAATCAACTTCTTTTTTTTTTTTTTTTTGTTAAAAAAAAAAAAGTAAGAACACTTTCAAACAGTTTTCATTTACTAAGCAAACCATGCCAGTTATGACTTTTTTTTTTTTTGGAGGCAGAACAGAACAAGCAGTAGATATGCAAAACAAAATACAGCCATCTAAAATGCTTGATAGCATGAGGTCCAGATCCAAAAGTAAAAATAATTTTCTGTGACTTACCAGAATTTCTCTTTGACACAAACTTCAAATTCATGCTGACTACCGTACAGATCACAAGAACCAAGAAAACAAGAGGCTTCATCTTTCACTTTCTGTGACAGCTGAAATGCAAACATAGTACAAAGTCTGAATCACAGCTTTTCACTACAACAAAGCAGCAGCTTTGTTAAACTGCTTAAACATTTTTCAAAGAATGTTAAACATTTCTCAAAGAACCATTACAGGGCAATGGCTTAATGTAACAACTTCTCAGTTTATGTTTAGGCAGGAATGGGAAAACATAACAGTTCAAAGTAACCATGTATGAACAATTTACCTCTTACTATCAGACAAAAGGGTTGGTTTTTTTTAAATGACACCTCAAAAATATCATTTTGCTCTCAAAGAAAAAAATCACAAGATGTAACAGTTTATTTGAAGTAGTATGGGTCTAATCTGGCAGATTTTTATATGTTATTTGAGGGGAAAATCCTGATGGTCATAATTAGCTTTGACTCATACAAACATGTCACACACTTAAATTCATATTGTTCAGGAAAAGACACAGAGTAGGTTACTCATGCAATCTCTCTTGGCAACCTTACTTTCCCACTGGTGGCCTTGTAAAAGCTCCTACAATGCCTAGAATTGCCTACAATTTATGCTGTTTCAGAAATTTCTCCTATACAATGAGATAAAGAAAGGTGAAAAAAAATCAGAAATCAATGAATGTAGATCTCAGGAGTCTCACCTGTGATGTTTACTACATGCTTTATATTATGTTCATTAAAAAAGAAAAAGGAAAATCTAGTTTAGAATTTTATTTTTAATTTTATATAATTACTGGAACTAATTCTGTTTTCATTTACAAGTACCATGCCATTCAAGAAAAGATAGTAAGAGCAAACTGAGGCTCCTTCTCTGCACTTAAAAACATGTGGAACAAATCTGAATTCATCAAATCACAGAATGACTAGGTTGGAAGAGACCTCCAAGATCATCGAGTCCAAGCCAGCTCTAGCACCTCAACTAAACCATGGCACTGAGTGCTACATCCAGTCTCTTCTTTAAACACATCCAGAGATGGTGACTCCACCTCCTCCCTGGGCAGACCATTCCAGTCCTTTATCACCCTTTCTGTAAAATCTTTTTCCCAATATCCAACCTGTATTTCCCTTGGCACAGCTTGAGACTGTGTCCTCCTGTTCCATCAGTTGCTCATTCCAAGCCCATCTCTCTCAAAGAGAGATGCTGAATTATAAGCTACAGTCCTCAAATATATGCTTAGCTTGAAGTCATGGGCTTTTAAGTGGCCTGATATATTTAAACTCCAGGAATTCATCTCTGTCTAAGATACAGACTTTAGATCAGGACCTTTATTTTCAGATAAAGCAGGCAGTCATCTAAATCACTGTGAAATTATTATTTGTACCAAAAGATTCAGCACATATTTTACAGAAGTTTCAACTAAATAGAAACAAAACTATCAGCATTAGTAGTCAAAACTGAGGTCAATGAAACAGAATCCTCCCAAAAATGTTGTAACACATCTGCCCACCCAGCTCAGAGGTCCCAAACCCTCCACTTCAGGAGCATCCCAGACCCCTCCAGCTCTCAACACTTACCCAACATGACAAAGCAGCAAGAAGTTACAAAATCATGCTGTTCACTGATGCTTATTCAGTTTAATTTGAGTTTATTACATCGAATATTCTTCCCTTGTAATTTTATTACTGGCCTATCGTTGTGTGAAGAAAATGTAAGTAACCCTGTCTAATCTTTTACACTATAGGAATTGTGCTGCTATTCAATTATTTCAAAATTACCACTTAAAACTGAAGTTCTCTTCCTCTCACCTTACCATACTACAATCTATAAACAGGCAGTGCATGGTTTTTTTCTCCATGAATTCTGTGGAATTTTATTCCTATTGATTACTCACAGTAACAATGCAAAGGCATTTTCAAGAAATAATATGCACTGAAGGCTGTCTGACAGTGGTTAATGACAGAATTAGCATTCACTCTTCCTTGACCTCTCCTTGGAGTAACACAATCCTGAAACCAGTAAGGCCATCTTGACAAGAGAGCTTAAAAAAAGTAATTGAACTGAATCTTTAGACAGATAATTGTAATGATGATGTTATGCTAGAATGATTTTCAAGTATAACTTTGCAAATTAGTTTCTCCACTTTTCTCCATTCGGTAATTACAGCTGAAATATGGAATTACTAGGTCCTTTTTCATGTGGGTCTGTGCATCTCCACCCCAAACAAGCTAGGCTGCATTAAATACATTCAAAAATTCAAAGCAAGTTCTGCCAACCAATATTAATGCTAGGCAGAGCAGAAAATTCTTGGTTCTGTCAGCATTGATAGGAGTTTTACTTTTTGAAGCCCTGGCCTCTCCAAGGCAGTCAGTCTCTGTACCTCCACAAATCAGGAATACAGAGCAGGAGAAGAGCAAGAAACCACAGCACCTCCCAGTCATTCATAATCAAGCCCAAAGCCTCAGCTTGTCACATCTGACACAACTCCACTGAGGCTGGCATGGAAATATCCATCAGTGTCTGAGCTGTCACCTCCACCAGCAATGGGATCAGTCACACCAGTGTGACCAGTGCTGTCCTGAGACAGCAGCCAGCTACAATCAGCTCAAAATGCCCCATCAGAGATGACTGTTTTTAAACATTCAGGCTAACAAAGAACACAAGATACAAAATAAGCTGTATTTTCCCCAGAATGTCCAGCAGCCAGAAGAAGAAAGGTTGTATTAGTTCAAGACTAAGTTTCCAAACTGGTCAGGAGATTTGTGGATCTGACTGTGCCAAGACTCTCACCATGTCTCCCAACAGGAGCAGTCCCAATTTCCTCCTGAGGGCCATTGAGCCCCCGGTCAGGCAGGGTGATGGAATACAGCCTGAAGCCAGCCCTGTGCTAAACTTTGGGTACAAATGTGTAGTGGATGCCTATGGTCTGATAAAGAGCATGAACACAACTGTGCCACCTTGAAGAGACACAAGATAGAATAAACCTGTCAGTGTTCAATGCCATTTCCCTGCAAGCAGGGGCTGACTTTACCATTTGAGAAAACTTTCCCCTCACAGGCACTGAGCAGCACTTCCCTGAGGAGCTGCTCGCTCTGATGCTGCAAACTCCAAGCAGGGGTGAGAAGGGACTCACAGCTGTAACAAGAATGTAACACTCCACTGGACATGTCTCATGAGAGGGGAACCAACTTCACGCCATCCCCAGAAGACTGAAGACATCTCATTCAATAAGGACA
Organism: Poecile atricapillus; assembly: GCF_030490865.1. Lineage (NCBI taxonomy): Eukaryota > Metazoa > Chordata > Aves > Passeriformes > Paridae > Poecile > Poecile atricapillus. The sequence continues at coordinate 11,514,562 of NC_081260.1, read as the reverse complement.
TAGAAATTACAGCCAACTTGCCTAAAATCACTGTGAGGAGGGAAGAGAGACACAGAACTAAGTGCTTGTTGACAAAGGTGAAAAAAATCACTAGTCCAAGCCTTGTTGTGACCTGCCAGCTTGTATTTGAATCCAGGAAAGTAAAGGGAAGTTGCTATCAGAGGGAAAAGTGTAGGAGAAGCAAGGTGCAACAACTTGATTCTTCATCATTGCATTGCCAATAAAGTCTTTCCTTCCCTCTTCACCCCATTTGCGCTACACACCTGACTTTGGGCATCTGTCACAGTGTCCTGTAAGCACACAAAACTACAAGGGGCCAGGCTGCCATCCAGCACAAATTTTGTTCTTCTAACAAAAACCACCCTGACTCCCATATCCTGCCTAACACCCTTCATCTCTTTTGAAAAACTTAGTTCTTCCAACCAAATCCTCAGAAAACAGAGCTTGAGAAATTCCTGTGTTCCAGTTTCCATCATGTACTGCCTGCTGTCTTTCCAGACCCCACTTCAGCTCCTATGGCTTCTGGAACTCAAAGGAACTTCAAGTGACAAGGTTAGAAGGAGAAACTTAGAAATGAGAAGAAAATCAGAGCATTATTTTGCACAAAATCCAGCACATAAATTCCCAAGTTCACACTTTAAATATAATTTAGCTTTGCTCTAATTTGTACCACAAACTTTGCTTATGCAGTGCTCTTTTTTTAAAAGAAAACAAGAAAGGAAAAGCAGTGCATGTGCACTCAGGCACATGTCTGTGCACAGGCTGAGATTTGCTGACACACCACGAGGCTCTGTAGGTTCTGGTTTCTCCACAAAAGATGTGATGCAGAAGGCACTCATTAAAAACAGCAAACCACCTCTTTAGTGATTTCCAATTGTCAGGTTTTGTTGCTCAGATATCTCACAAAAATAAATTACCGTTTTCACCTCACACACAAAGGATGAAATGGCAACAGTAATTCTTTCACTGTCTTTACAGTAGGCTGGTCCTGTTCTTTCTTCTCAAACTATTTCCCCATCCCACTTTTTAAGGCTTTAAATTTTAATATGAACTCACTCTCGGGTCTTCTCTTTTGCCAACATACCACATCGAGCTGTTTATTACTAAAAGATTTTCAGCCTATATAAGATGTTGGTTGGCAGCAATCCACAATGGGCACCAACTCCTTTTTGTTGATACCTGAAATACAAAAAAAAAAATACTCAGGATCAGAGATAAAATACTCAAGATCACAGATGCATGCTAGCTCAAATAATGTCTCTTCAGCTCTGCTTGATATGGGTCATGCAGTGTTCTTCGCTCTGCTGCTCAATGAGCATCAAAGAATATTTCATTTTGCCTAATTCATTGTGCATCTTCACCATCATAACCAGCCACTTAAGTTGTCTAAATACAAAAGGAGCATTAATTCTACAAGGCAGTGTGCATTCAGCATTTGTCTTGCAGGATTTAAGTCTCCACTGGACCCAGGTCCTTAACTAAACTCACATCTGCCTAATTCTCCTTGTTCAGCTGAAATTTAAAGAGAAATTTTAAAATGAGGTTTCCTAGGGTGATTTTATGATGACACTTCATTCCCTAGTCATCTGCTTTATGCCCAGAAATGGCTGCTGTATTTTAAAGCTGAGCCAGGTGGCGGGGCTGGAGCCTGGGAACTCGGAGGCTCTGTTCAAACCCTCTGTCTGCTGCTCCAGACAGCCTGGCCCGGGGACCCCACATTGTTCCTTTTGTCAGATTATTTTTGATAGCTTGAAGCCAGAAGTTTTTTTCCCTTCCCTTCCTCTAGCGTGGAGGCTGTACCAGGAATCCTTTCAGCAGCTTTTTGGTTTTGGCTGGTGTTTTTCCCTTTGAACCATTTTTGGCTTGGCTTGTTTTTCTTTCCAGCCCATCCGGGGAGCTGGCAGGACCACCTGGAACCTGAGAGCTCAGAGGAGCTGAACCAACACGAGAAAGGACATTAAAATCCACCAACTTCAGCTGCTGTGAGGAGGAGACCCACACCAGAGATCCAACAGGTTCCCAGCTGCTGTGAACTCTTTTCTCCTCTCTTCCCAGAGACAAGAAGGGCAGCCACCACCTTTCCCTCCCAGCCACATGGACATGTGGGGGTGAGGTTCCATTTTTTTCCTGTGCTTTGTGGGTAACTTGCTTTGTTAATAAACAGTTTTACTGTTAATAAACAGTTTTAGTTTTTTCACTTTCATCCCCTGGTATCCATTTCTCTCACTGGCAGAAGAAAAGGGAGATATTGAAGCCCTTTCTCTTCAGAGGAAACTTTCATTCCAGAGCGTTTTCTCCTAAAATTTGTCTCCAGAACCAAGACATGAGGGAAACATGGTGTGCCTGCTCAACACAGTGCTTGTGTTACACAAACTGGAAGTAAACAGCAACAAAGAGACAACATCTAAACTGTCTGGGATTACTACTGGCTCAGCAGTGCATCACCTGCATGACAGTAACACAACAAGGAAAAAGCAAGGTCTTATCCTGACAAAGCAAAAGGAACCCACAGCTAAATACTGACAAGGTCATAATATTTATCTCTAATGACTCCCCTCAAGGCTGAATGTCTGGGTGCAAAAGAAAAGGAATAAAAACCTAAAATTCACAGATCTTCTGTGATTTAAAGGACTAAATTCAGTCTTACCAGTTATTTCAGAAGAAACAATCAGTTTCCCTGAAAAACATCCCTTTGGTGTTAACACCCAGGTTTTGTTTGGAAAGATTTTAATGCTGCCACTAAAAGGTGAAATATCTTCCAAATGGAACTGTAGAAGATACCAAGTGTGGAATCCTAAAGTTTCAAAAAGAATCTCACAGTGTAACACAGAAACAAAAAAAAAAATGGGTTTCAGTGCCAAGCACAAAAGAAAAATACTGTGGATGGCCAACACCCCATTCACTTCCCCATGAACATGTCTGGCTGCAGAGTGTATAAGTGATTTTAGTTATGGTGAAGTGGCAATCATACTCAACACTGATCAAACTGCTGGCTTGCTCTGTAGAGAAAACCCTGCAAGCCCAAGAACACAAGAACATTTTCTTACAAGAATTTTCCTATCCAAGGCAGGAAATGGGAAAATCCCCTGAAATACTTTGAATATAGATAAAGATTAAAATATCTGTAGTATCAAAACACTAAAGAGTGATGAGCATACAACGTACACACGCATCTAAACTGATGCTAAGAAAATTCAATAAAAACCTAAGCAGCCCATCTTAACAGATTTGTAAACCAGAAGAACTAGGACTACTCAGCACTGATTAGCAGATGGAGTTCTATCAGCTCACACCACACACTGACCTCGATTCCCTAAGCAACTCACACAGAATTCAAGTTCATTATATCTCCAAACCAGATTTTAAATCCCTGCATTGTACTCGCCCCTCATTGCAGCAGCTCCTGCACTTGGAAGCACAGAAAGCAACAGTAAGGAGGTACAAGAATGACAAAGGAGTGGGAAATCCAGTACCCTGGATTCTAGAGAGAATTATTGCTCAGCCTTAATGTCACAATATTCTAACTACACATCCTAGGATACGTGGATATGTGTGTGCAGTATCACAGCTTTTGAGTCTGAGTAGTCCAGGCCTGTTACACGCATTCAAAGCGAAATACATATTGTGGGAGGAGGATTACAGCTGTACTGCAAGCCCTCATGGTTTATGAGGTCAACAGAATGGATTAATTAATTTACAGCCTTTTTTTCCCCCTAGAGTAGAAGCTATTAATATTCTACATATATTTACTCCTGCAGATTGTGGTTTAATCAATACAGTACTTCAGGCAACATGAAGTACTGTAGGAAATGTAAAAACTCTCAGAGCCAGAGTTTAGGTTTACAGAGTGGGGCTTAGCCTCTCACCACCTTGCAGAAGTACTTAAAAGCTTACAGCAAAACCCACTGGGAGGGAGAAGGAAATGTAAAGACAAGCTGCACTTGGAAAGCTAAACATGTACACTAGCACTGAGGAAAGGGGAGAGATTTTAAGAATCACCTTGAATCAGCCTGAGTCCCAGAATAGATGCAGCTACAGCAGGAAGTTCCCAATGCAGGGCAAGGTGCAGCAGTAATCACAGCATCCGAGGGGAGAGAGCCATGGGTGACCACATGTGCTCCTCAAAGCTCACAAGGTTGCTGGACACTGTCCCAGGATGACAAATTTCTTCTGGGCTGAGACAAGCTCAGACTACTCTCAGACCCAGCCCAGCCAGCCCGTCCTGGGCTGTGGAGAAGCCCCATGTGGGAAGAAAACCCTCTGATTCCTGCTTTTCAGATACCTTGAGTGAAAAAAAAACCAAGTGATGATGAGAACTCTCAAGCTTCAGAGTCACTGATGAACCCTGTAAATTCCAGACAAACCATGGCTGCACATGACTACAGATCCTCAGCTGCTGACACCCAGAACAAACACCCCTGCTCAGGTCGTGGCTGTTTTCTCCTGAGTGCTTTAAATGGCCCTGCCAGCAGTCACAGGTCCTCTCTACAGAGCCTCAACTACAAAAGGAGAAGACATTTCAGATTAAAAGAGATGAGAAAAGACCATTCTCACCTACAGCAATTTCACTCACTGCTCTCATAACAATAAGGAGGTCTGTCCAATTCGCAGCCGCCTAAGCAGGGGCATTATTAAGCCAAAAGATTAGATGCTTTGCTTCTTTCATACCCATTCTAACCCTGCTCCCCAAGCAGCTTTTGCAGAAAAGCTATTAAAAATGGAGAGAGACAGTTCAAAGGGAGGTCTCAATCCTGAAAGATAGCACATCCCTCCTCTTTCCCCCCACACCACTTCTCTCGTTCCCCTTGTGCTCCTCAAGGCTCGTTACAGAGGTGCTCAGCACAAACAGAACTAGATTTTAGACTGGGCTGCCATCTGCATGCTGAAATGCTCCCTGCTTTTACAGAGCCTTTAAAACAGGCCTCTTTCCCTGACCACACAGCAGAGAGACTACACATGTAACTCTCAGCCATATCGACATTATCCCTGCTCTCATACACGCTCAGAGCTCTGCAACATTAACAAAATAACAGTATTTGCACTATTCATGGAAAATCAGGTCCAAATTCACTCCTGTTAATGAAACAGGATCAGTGAGAATACAGTTCTGCATGCAATGTGCTTAGAAATTCATTCCTTGATTTCATTCATGGCCACACGCTTTTCTAACTAATACATACTGCTCAAAGACGACAGAATTTGGAAAAAAATACATATCAGCTGTCAGGCACCTTGTAAAACACTCATCTACAGTTTTCCACTTAGAAAACAGTCCCAGAGAAGCCAGACATGGCAATTTGCCGTCAGCAGAGGCAAGTTGCTTTCACTGAACTCGGCATCATCTCTGTTCCTTAAAGTGATAAACAGATTCTTGATGGGTGGATTTTTTTTCTCTTACATAACTAGAGACTGGACTTTACACATATGTTTTGCCAGATTTGTCTGAGTGAAAATAAGAATATAATTAAGTAAACAAAGAAACAACATCCCCCCAGAATTTCAGAAATTGCTTGAGAATACTTTGACACATTTTTGAAATCTTGGAAACAATGGCGTTTTGTTCTGATGCAGCCAAAATAAAATACATATTTTATGTGCCCTGAAATTGCTCAGTCAAATAGACATCCTTGTTAATTAGCTGTTACATAAAACAAAGAAAAGAGGTGTGGAAAGAACTCTCTGTGGTGCTTTTGGGGTGGAAAGGATTAGCCAAAACCCCTACAGAAGTTTCTAACTCAGTCTCTATCTCACCAGCTTTCTGACTGAATATAAGACACTCCTCAGTTCTCCACCAATTCCAAGAGGGTTTATCTGGATCTAGTACCAGATGCCAGAGGAAACCCTCACCATCAAAGCTAGCAAAAAGATTTTCCTTATTCTCAGCAAGGGCGAGATCTTTTCCCTCTGTTTTCTTTTCAAGGCTGTTTAAAGAAAGATTTATTTTTAGTTGGACATCCTGAAAAGCAAATTGCCTCTTAAAGTGCCTCTTTATTTTGTGATACACTTTAAATGTTCACTTTCCCTTCCAGCACTAAAAGAGCTCCTGATAAATAGCTCAGACTCTCATTGTTTGAGGAAGGCTTAGAAATGAAGAGCAGACACAGTTTCCCATACAGCTCTTTAGGGCTGTTTAACAATTGTTCACAATTTAGCATACCTTAATATTTTCAGCTTGAGCCTCAGTTTGAAGTGAGAGGATTACTCAGAGCCTGAATGTTTCAGAGAGCAGGAAAAGTCCATACACTATAAATGCTTTATTTGTACTTCTCACAGTGAGTACAACTTCTCAGCCTTTTCCCTCAGACACACAAGTCAAGGCCACCAGCCCCAGCCATCCCTGCCAGCTTCCCACCTCAGCTAGCAGGGATGACTAGCTGCACGTGCTCCTTGGAACCTTTCCTCCACCTCTGGTCCCACAGGGGCATCACAAAGAAAGTTTTGAACAGCCTCTCCCTTCCAAATGCCACATAGAAGACACTGTTCTCCATAGATTTAAGAGATTACTGTTACATGTGTTCTTCTCTCCCCAGGAAACAGCTGAGAACAACCATGGAAAACACTCTACCTATGCAAATCCCCTTACAGGAACATCCCATCCAGACATCCTGGATGTGCCTGTCCTATCCGAGCAGGCACAGTATCCCAGGGGGTACAAGCCTCACATGCTGTCCCCATTCCCTCTTCCTTGCTCTCCAGCAGCCTATCTGCATCTCTGCTGGGCTCCTCACACACACACTGCCTCCAGCAGCCTGACACCTCCAGACAAACCCACCATGGCTCAACTTATCCCACAGTGGCACAGCACAACACCCACAACATCCTGAGACCAGCAAGTGTCTTCCTACCTCCACTTCCACACTCCTCTGAAGCCCCATCCAGGCTTAAGGCTGCCAAGTCCAGCTTCTGAGGTCCAAGCCTCCAGCCCCCATCAAACCAGGAATCTTCCTCCTCCTTCTCCCGCACCACCAATCCCTGCCTGATCAGAAGTTATCTGTGCCACAAGAACAGCCCTTCTGCTGAGCTCACCTTCACCACACCAGCCTATGAATCCCTCCTGACCCTTTCAGGCTCTTTTTTGATCTGACTTCTGTTTGGAGAGTGGTCAGTCCCTGTCCCCTCCTCCCCTGCTAGTTTCCAACAGCTTCAGCTACTGCACTGCTTCAAAGTGCAGCCACCAGATTGGCAGCTCTGAAAATTAAAAGGCTTTCCACTGCTCTGCGAGATACAGGGCAGTTCAGACAACGCTGGCTGATGCCATTCGTGCACTGAGGCTCCAGCAATTGTGTGGCATCCACTAAAATTGACTCATGCTGGCTAAAAACATTCATGTGGCACACCTGGCCTTCCATCCTACCTCTTGTGCAAGCAAATCTTACTCTATTTTCCCTCCACCCCGTTTAACTGCTAAAGCATCAATAACCAAACAAGTTGAAGACAAACCTCCTATGAGCTTCCAGGTACTGTGAATAGGAAAAGGTGCTCTGCAGAGAATTCTTAAGCCTTACAAATGCAACAAAGATTCATCCCTTTCTCCTGTGCTCGCCTGCAGCCCAAGTGGGTGGGTGAGTATAAAGAAGTCCTGCTGCCAGCTAACAACCCTGAACGCTCCCATCTGACCACCCCTCCCCAATACCAAAGCAAGCAAGCAGTGCATGCACACCCACACCCACAGGATATGTGCTTTCTACCCTTGGTCACCAGCTAGAAAGCTTCAGTTCAAGAGAGGAAGGTCTCCCCTCGCAGACTCGGATCTGGAGCACGCTGGAGGTGCAAGCTGCTGCCTAGCAACAGAAGCACTCTGCAGGGAGGTCGGCCCAAGCCCCCGTCCTCCCGCTGCAAGAGGTACCCTGTGCCCAGAGAAACATCCTCAGAAGGATGCGAACCCGAGTAATTTCTCAGAAAGCCATCCTGCACATCGCCAGCTACAACCCCTGGTGAATCACAGACTCGCTCCTGAAGACCACTGCCTGCGCCTGGTGAGCTGCCAGAACTCCACTTCTCATGCTCAGTGCACATGCATTACACCCCGCTGGCTTAGGGAGCCCAAAATCCCAAACCCCTGCGTGTCCCACTACCTCCTCTGCAGTCACTCTATTGCAAAGGAAGCGTTTGTTTCTCTCTCGCCTTCCAGCCCAGACTCACCTCCTGCCTCGGCTCTGGAACGAGCAAAGCCCTCCAGACACCAAGCGAGCCCACCCCTGCCTCCGTGGGAACCTCCTTCCCACTCACTACCCAGCAGCAGGGCAGGATTCACCTGCTCTCACGGACACCACAGAAAGCCACGCAGCTGCAGGGGTTTAACCCTGGCGAGAATCAACGTCCCCTTTTTGAAGCGTTTAGGGCGAATGAGAGCGTGTCTCGGGGTGAATGCAGCGCACACAGACACAGACACAGACACACACACACCCCCATCACCTGGGCACCGCCACACTGCCCTTCCCCGCAGCCCTCCCGCACCACTAACAATTCCCTGGGAAAATCTAAAGTCTAAAACCTCAAATCTACCTGCACTCTGGTAGTAATATTGTAACATCCACAAACCTTACACGGACGCTAAAAATGTTATTGTTTTTTAAATAATCAGGATTAAAAACAAGAGAGTACAAACGCTGCCGAGGAGCACTGGAAAGTGCTGGTTCCGGTCAAAATGGGCTTTCCCCCACGGTAGAAAGCCAAGTTAGCTTGTTAACCCAATAGGCGCAGAAATTGCCAAAAGTACACAGACCTTACTGCAACTTTGAAAAACCGCAGCTTACAACATTTTCCACGAGAAACTTTTGATTCTTTGAATCCTAGCAGAGACAACAGTCCAGGGACAGGCTCTCTGGAAACAGATGCTGAATCCAAGCCACTTCAGAAATGTTTGGTGCCCTTCAGCAGATTTCCATCAGACTCCGAACGAAACCAGAGCAGCTTTATTGTCACGGAACTTTCAGAGGCAAGCAGAGGTTTCAAGTCCCACTGTTCTACACCCACCGCGGTAACTCAGAGCAGCCAAGCCTCCAAAGCACCGGCACCACTTCAACAGACTCCACCGCGCTGCAACATCCCAAAAGGCGACTGCTCTAGTGTTTTTATTTTAAATCCCCGGCAGCAACACTTTTCCCGAGAAGCCCCACAGGCGCTCACGAGGCTGAGTGACCCTCGGTACCAACCGAGACACTCCCTTCGTGACAGAAAACATTCCCGGAGCTTCCAACAGCAGCAGGGCTCGATGCAGGGAGCGGCGGAGCGGCCGCGCCGCTACGGACGGATCCGGCTCCGAGCATCCGCTCCGAGACCGGCGGCGCCGGGCCGGGGAGCCGGAGCTGCGGCGGTCCCTGCCCGGAGCCCCTCGGAAGCGCCGCGGCACCAGCGGGACCCCGGCGTCCGTCCGCCCGTCCCGGAGCTGCGGGAGGGACGGGGCAGTGGCCGCAGCTCAGCCCCGTCCCGCGTGCGGCACGAGGAGGGACGAACTTTTCTTTTTCCGACGGATTTTTTTTTCTTTTCTCTTTTTTCTTTTCCTTTTTTAATGAAAAAAGGGAACTGCCGGGAGAAGCGCCGCGCGCAGGACTCACCTCCAACAGCAGCTCCCCTCTACGGCTCCGTGCCGGCGGGCTGCGGGCGTCCGCCGCCGCGCAGGCAGCGGGAGGGCGGCAGTGCGGCGGGCGGTCCCGGCCCGTGAGCGCGGTCCGTGAGCGCGGTCCGTGTCCCCGGCCGTGTTCGGGTCCGTGCGCCCGGAACGCGTCCCCAGCCCGTGTCCCCGGCCGTGTCCCGGTCCCTGTGCCTGGTCCGCGTCCCCAGCCCGTGTCCCTGTCCGTGTCCCGGTCCGTGTCCCTGTCCGTGTCCCTGTCCGTGTCCCGGTCCGTGTCCCGGTCCGTGCGGTCGCTGCGCGGGGCGCGGAGCGGGCCGGGACCCACGGCCCCGCGCGCGCCAGGTGCGCCCGCCCGCGCCGCCAGAGCAGCAGCGCCCCCTGGCGGCCGCGCCTCGGCCCTGCAGCCCCGGCCCGGCACCGCCGCGGGACCGGGACCGCCCCGGGACCGCCCCGCCCCGGGACCGCCCTGCCACGCCCCGGGACCCCCTGCCACGCCCCGGGACCGCCCTGCCACGCCCCGGGACCCCCTGCCACGCCCCGGGACCGCCCTGCCCCGGGACCCCCCCCTGCCACGCCCCGGGACCTCCCTGCCCCGGGACCCCCCTGCCACGCCCCGGGACCGCCCCGCCCCGGGACCCCCCTGCCACGCCCCGGGACCGCCACGCCCCGTCCCGCCGAGGGTAAGCAGCCCGCAGAGCCCCCCCAGACCCCCACGGGGAACGGAGTGTCCAGGGAGCCGTGCGGCCGCGCACGTGGCTCCGGTCTCGGCACAGGCTGTGGCCAGGGGAGGGATGGAGGGAGGGATGGAGCGGCAGTGAAGGGCTGCGGAGGGGTCGGTCCCTTACCGGGGGATCTGGTGCGGTATCGGAACGGGCGGCACCGAACAGCCCCGCGCCGGGGCCAGCGCACACCGGGGCCAGCGCTGCGGCTCCCCGAGGGTCTCAGGCGAACGCTGACGCTTCGGGAGCATCACCCCGGGCCCTTCGGCCCCTGCCCCGGGCGGTGCTGCCCTGGCCTCGGGCTGCCCGCACAACTCAGAGCGGTTTCGCTGCGGACAGAGGGACAGCTCGCCCCAGGGGTTACGGTATCTGCGCTGAACGGACAAACGCTTCCAAGCCCGCTGTGCATATTCACACCATCATTAGCATCAGTTTAACCAGACTGCCTTGAAATGGACCAGGCTAAGTTTCTCCTCCCTAACTCTGCTTCTGTCATGGCACCTCCATGCTTTCCACAGAACGACAGTGTTATTTTTAGTTTCCCTGTGCTGCTTTTTATTCACTTTTAAATATCTTAGAATAGCTCCATGCAGACTAATCTACTGTGTTTTACTCATATTCACAGGACATAGTTTTGTAAGGCAACTGAAATGCAGAAAAATCATGGGACAGATTTCTGTAAGTGCACTTTAGGACTTTACAGTGCCCCTGCTTGGCCTGAGTGGTGCTGTGTCGCTGGGTGTGCCATCGTCACTCTTGCACATGACTATTGAGAGGCTGCAAACACTGAGCAGCGCAGCAGTGCGAAGCTTAAAACCTAAACACCAGCCAGCCACCACACAGCATCGTCTTCAGGAGACCCTCACCAGTGAAATCAGCATCCCCTCAGCACCTGCCCTCAAGCCAGAGCAGATGAGAAAAGCCAGATCCTGCTCAGTGGCACACTGCTCACCTCAGCTACACATCAGCATCTTTACAATTATTGATGCCAAAGTCAAGAAAACACTCGACTATGCTTTTGGGACTTTATCACATATGCAAAGCTGACAATTGGAAACACTGTCTTGTAACCTGCAGACAAAGCAAATCTGAACTTGATACCATACAAGGACAACAAAAGTAGCAACATTTTTAGGCATTTTTCTGAGTATAACCATCCTCTAAAGCCTCTGTTGGCTCAAGGAGACAGTGTTCAGCCACACTGACCTGCAAGGCCAAGAACAACCAAACTTTTCCCAGTCCCAGATGTGGGGAGGACTCAGACACATTCAAGGTATTCTCACATACAGTAAATGAGCAAAATTATTATAGAGCAGGACTGTGAAAAAGATCAATAAACATTTTACTGCCTATATAATTATTTTAACTAATTTGAAAGACACAAAATGTTGCCAGGAGACTTCTCCAAGTGACATAGACTTCACCAAGACAATAATAACTTTGCTGCAATTCATAACCTCTGACACTTCAGCTTCTCTTTTACTTCTGCTGGCATGATTACAGTGTAAGAGTACTATTTTTTAAATTATTTATCAAGTCACTTACCAAAGTCACTTTTTAGCTGAATTAAAAGATTTAAAGCCTAGAAATAAAACATCCCCTGAATTTTGAAATACACAGTTAGATGAAGCTGTATTTAACAATATTTTGGAATTATACTTCAAATGCATAGATAAAGTGGTATCACTAGACATTCTTCAGCATTTTATACTAAGTCAAAGAACATTAATTATTATGGTCACTATATTAATGTATATATTATTCATTAAGAAATTGGGGAATATATCACTGACTGATAATTTGCTTTTAAAAGTAACTTTGTTTCCCTTATTCTGATGTTTTCTCAGCCTGTTGTGGAAAATAATCCATTCTGCAGACAAGAATAGTATGCTACACAGCTGTCACTCTTTAGGTAGGAAGGCAAAGAGGAATGTGCTATTCATGGAGTTGAATACAGAGCAGAAGAGATCAGCCTTCAGAGGAACTGTAGGAACAGCCTGCCATGCACCAAGCCTTACACTTGTTTCTGATGTACCACTAAAGAAGTACAGACCTTCTTTGACCTTTGTTTTTGACCTTTTTTGTTGCTGTTGTTTTTTCATGTTTGGTAAAGCAGGTCAGGGACCCCAGCTAAGACCTCCCAGGTGCACAGTGCTGTAGAGACACTGCAAGAAGAGAGAGCTGACCTCGATAAAAATGGGAGAGACAAAAATTATTCCCACTGTCGTATCTGTCCATGCTAGGAAGGGATGACCAAAAAGACCAGTAAATTTGAGCAATGCCAAGCAGTGTATCTGTGAAGAGCCAGGAACCAAATGCATCATTGCAAACCCCTTTTAGTTCTCCAATCCTTCATTAGTAAATTTCTCCTTTTTTTTTTGCCAACCAAATTATTTAATAGTGTAATCTAGGGCTTTAACTCAATATCAGAGAATTCAGTGAAAAGAATTGTTTTCTACTGACTCCAGTTAGCTTTGAAAGAGTCAGGTAGACTTTCTTAATCAATTTTAATCAATCTATGTGTGGACTCACCCACATCCATGGCAATTAGATTGTAGCCAAACATCCTTGTCTGACAGCCACGAGCTGAGGCTGCTCTCCCAGCTGCTCTGTTCTCACCTCCCAAAGCCTGATGGATCTGCTGCTTTAGTGTGTTGCACTCTGTTCCTCTTCAGTCAAATAGGAAAGGTTTGGTTTGACTTTACACAGCAGAAATTGAAGAGGTTCCACCTGGGCAGCTTGCTGGGGTACAGTGAGCAGCCTCCAGCAGGAAGCAGGTCATTTAGGGGACATCAGTTGCCCTTATGAAGCCTACCACTAACACAGCTTCCTCCTCTATGCTATGATCAGGAGAGCCCCAGCCTTGCCATGAACCTCTGCTTCTGAGTCCAAATAACTCACATGTCTTTCTTGCCTGAATGGGAAGATGGCAGGATGAAAGGATTTACAGCTGTGTGGAGTCACATTTATTGACTTTATGTCGAGTCTTTCATATGTAGCAGCACAGATTCAGGTCTGATATTTGGGAAATATGGCCACATGTGAAAACTATGCATGTGTGTGTGTATGTTCCTGCTGAGAAGACACCCTGTGCTGACCACCATAAGCAAGAGGAAATGAGGCTGAAAGCTAAGTCCATCTCTGGAAACACCATCAGCTCTTCCCAGCCTTTCATTTCAGCAGTGATGCAAAGCTGATAGATGACCCTGCTGCAGGTGGGCACAAGCATCCAGCCTGCCTCAGCCCAGGTGAAAGCTGCAGGTCTGCAGGGCTCCAGGACATCACCCAGGCTGTCTCCACTATCTCCAGCCCCTCTGTGTCAGGCTGCCCAGGGCCCTGGGCTCTGCCAGCAGCACCCACAGCCCTGGAGCAGGGAGAGGTGGAAGCGCTGAGCCACAGGGAGGGGAGATGCTGATGCTGCAGCAGCAGAGCACAGGAGGGAGCTCATCACAGAGGGACTTGGCAGGGCTGTGTTTACACGGGACAAAAGCCAAAGCAAAGAGTGCCTTTTGTGCAGGGAATGAGGAGGACATCAACAGCCAGATAACACTGGATGAGGGATTAGCTACAGGAAGGAATAAACTGACAAGGAAAGAATCCTGCCTGGCTGGTAGCAGCCATGATTCTGATCACCACTTTTCGGGAGACAAACACAGAGCTGAGTAGTAACATATTTCCCATTCAGCTCTGCAAAGAGGGATTATTAATAGAGTGCCAATTCCCTTTGGTTGGAGGGACTCGCACAATAATGTCACCGCTGTTGACTGAAGTTGCACACATAGAGTATAAAGCAGCAGTAAATGCCAAGATTTCAAAATTCATTTTGCATCTGACATTCTCCTGGGTTATTTCAAGTGAAAGATAAATGCAGTATCTTCCAAGCAGTAATCTTATTTGATACCAACAACATACACAAGTAGTTAAGTTTGGAATAGGGTAACTTTCTCACTTTTATGCTTGAAAGCTGAAGATAAAATTACTAAGCATTTTGCATGTACAGAGAGTAAGAAGAGTAACTGCTCTGCACAGGTATATGGATGGGAAAATAAGAATTTGCTTCCCCAAAGAATAACACGACAGCTTTACAGCACAGGTAACATCTTCCTGCACTAGGCATTATATTCCTGTAAGAGTAAAAAGATATAACATATTGACTATTTACCTGTTTCTCTTGACTGGCCAACAGCAGAAAGGGAATCACTGTTTGGGATTAATTAAAATCAGACACAAATCCTAACTTTGCCTTAATCCAGCAAAGAGTTTGCTAGGGAAACTAATCAAATGGGGAGCCTTTTTTTACGTGCAGAAGTTTGTGGAGCAGAAATGTAAAATCCACTACATTAACAGATAGTGAAAATATGCTTCTTTTTGCCATTGGGAATTTCTCAGGCAAGATTAAGACAAATGCTGCTTTTGCTTGTTTATTTCACGTTTTTGTGGGAGAACCAATAATCAGCTAAAAAACATGGGGAGGAGTAAAAATAATAAGCACACACAAACTCTTGTACTGGTGATTTCTGTCCTCTGGATGGGATGCAGCTACACAATCAGTTCAGCAGTTCTGAGACTTCTGGTGAATACCAACAACATCCTAAAGCACATCAGCACCTAACAATATAAAAATCCTCCATCGACTCCTTGTTTCTCCTCCCTTCATCCCCCTTTTCATTGTGCTGATCTACCAGCACAACTGTGATTGGCAGAGACAGAGCTACAGAGACAAAATGCAAGCTGAGCTTCTCCTAACCTCTTGTGGGGCTGAGAGAAGCTAATCAATGTTGCATTCACTGGTATTCCAGAGATCATTTTTGCTTGTATCTAGTCATAATTGTAGAAGTCCCACTGCAATACAGAGTTTGGCAAACTCTTCTTGGAACAGCTAATTTGGTGCAAACTGAGATTATATTTTAACTTCAATGACGAGAAATTACTGAGATGATGACAAGCATGGTTGCTTTTAGATGCCACAAACTGAGGAAAAAGAGGTAGGTTACCTAAAATGATCTCATCATATTTTGTTCTCATAAAATGCAAATTTCTGCAAGTGGATGGTTTGAAAATCCTAGTTTAACAAGTAGAAGGAAATAAAACCTAGAAATCACCAAATACTGATCTATGTTTTTCTGTTACAGATTTTATTTCCCCTGTCCATTTTTTGCTAAAAATTAATACAGCTTTTTTTTTTTTTTCTTTTTTTATTTTTTCTTTTTTTTTTTTTTTTTTTTTGCTTCTTTGTGTTTGTAGCACACAACAGAGGTTTTAAATCTGGTTGTAAAAATTGTCCTGTTTTGCATTTCTGTTCTGCCCAGATTTCAGGCTGCAGAACAGAGCAAATCATAAGTATGAAAGGAAGATTACAATAAATGGTCTGAAACTCTGGACTGATGGCACAAAAGCCTAAATTACTTTTCTAGACAGAAGTTACACATATTTGGGATAGCTTATATTTGGTTGAATAATGGATTTTTCCAGGTCATGTGACAAAAGGCGAAGAAAAATATTGTCTCAGATGAAAATGAAATGGAGTTTCAGGGTAAGGGTGGTATGTGGTAAAAATAATGATCAGCTTTAAGTGTTGTTTCACATCCTTGCTGACAAACAGGTAAGCTGTGTGTTAAACCTACATATCTCAATCCCATAGTGAACAGGTGTCTCTTTTTGAAGTTGACCAGTTCCATTACTAAAATGTGAAGTTCAAGGTTAAATTCTACAGCCTGATTCTTTTGTTTCCCAAGAAGACAACTGGGTTTTGACTCAAGCAGAAGCACCAGGCTGGCCTGCCATGTAGAAAAGGAGAATTTCCTGTTCCCACCTATGTCTCACGAGGGTTCTCCCTGGCCCTGCACACCCCTGAGGGCTGCCAGGGAGCACCGAGCAGCCAGGCAGGTTAAATGAGCCGTGGTGAGCCCCTGGCACAGCTCCTGCCAAGCTCCAGCTGTGGAGGGCTGGAGCCAGAGCTGCAGGAGCCTGGCTTGGCTCCTCTGAGAACATCTTCTGAGGCCATGGCAAAGGGGCTCCTGCCAAGACCCCTTCTCAAGCCCTCACTTCACCATGAGGGTAAAGATCCTCGAGCTTTTATGCAGCAGAGTTTGGCAGAAAAGATGTTGCTTTGTTTTTCTAGGTGCAGAAAGATGTAGAAATACTTTTGGCAAGACAAAGGTGCTCTGCATTTGCACACCTGCACATCCACCCATTCACCTGGCAGGCTGCTCCACCATGACCTGTTCAAGTGGTCCTCCAATTCTGCCCATCAGTAATTCAGTTCTGGTGGCAGTGTTTCAATGTTTCTTTAAGCATCAGTGAGCATGTCCTATAAACAAGATGAGATTTTAAAAAAGGAAAGAAAGGAGTCCAATATACTGGTAGCAGTCAAATACATTTTTGGTAGCTAAAATATTTTTTTATAGCCTTACCTGTTTTAATGCCTGGTAGTAAACTCTTTTCAGGACATTTGTTTTCAGGCTTTGTCATCCTCAGTTGTCCATACATTTCAAGGCACTGAATTACCCTCTCCCAGTACATCTCAAAGAGAAACAGTTGTGGAAATAAAAGGATATAATTTAATTTCAGACTCAAAAACTAAACACTGGTGGTGTGGTTTTTCTCATTATGCTTCAGCCAGTCCTGCCCTCCAAACTGTCAGTGAATCCATTTCTTCAAAAACAACATGTTATCAAAGAGAAAAAACTAAAACAAGTCAGTGCAACTGGAGCTAATGGCTTTAAAAACACCTTTGATTGCCAATGCTTTTGGCTTGTGATAACATGGTAATATTCTAAAATTGGCTTGACTTTCTATAAGAAGCTGTTAAGTGTATTTCAGACTTGAGTATTTCTTTCCTAGGTAAAAATGCCATTACTTGGAAATCCAAAGCACATTACAGCCATACCCTGTCTTAAAGGAAACAAAACATGCATGCTGAAACTACTTGCTTAATTTCTGTTTTGAGTATTAATATTCCTTGTCAGAAAACAGATTGAAAACAAGCACACAGACATCTCTCCAGGCAGGCACATATTGCTTGTGCTCTCCACCTTCCACCTCCATCAAACCTCCAGTGTGCAGCTTCCATTGAACTTCCCAGGGCCAGGGGCACCTCTTGTATTTCCAAAATAAAGAAAGTGCAGTTTGGAAAACAATGCACAGCACCAGCTGGCCAAGCAGAGCAGACATGTCAGTTGTCTTGGAATTTAAATACCCACACCTTTGGAGAGGGCAGATCAGAGGCAGACTCAGCCTGACTAGAAGAATCACAGAATTGACTTCAGGCACCTCACAGGCTCCAAAGAAACCCCCTCTGAGGTGTAAACCAAAGAGTCTGAAACCTTCTGAGAGGTCCCAAGACTTAAGAAAAGGGCAGGAGCTGGGAAACAGAGCTCCTTGCTAAGCTATGGAACAGCGTGAAGAAGAGTCAAACAGCAGTGTGAAATGGTAGGTGAGGGAAACCTGATAAAAACAGCTGAAAAGCAAAGCACAGGTTACATCCTGGTGGAGAAAACTTGGCCAGCATCTCTCATGACCACGAGAGGGGGAGTAGAAGCAGATTAGGTGTAAAACTGAGTGAAAATCATGCTTTTTTGGGAGGATTCTGGGAGTTCAGCATACTTAGAGAGGTTGTTCATGATAAGCCCTCAGGTTGCAGGAGCTGCTCAAACACCCCACCCCATGCAATAAACCCAACAACACTTCTCTGGAGGGATGAGGACAGACCTGGTCAAACCCTGAACTCTGCTAACACCAAGGGAAACACAGAGAGTGCATGTGGGGGGAAATGGGAAGAGGGGCAGGAAAAGGATCACAGGAAGCACCATATTATTAGAGATGCTGTGAGGAATGTCAGTGTAAGGACCAGTACCACAATACATTCAAAAGCACCAGTCTAACTTGAAAGCTGCAGATTGATTGAAGTACATTTCAAGTCCAGTGCCCTTCCTAAATCCTTGGACTCAGTGCTTCAGTTTGTCAATGCTTTTCCTATTGAGGGTACCCTGGGGGTCACTGTCATTTCCCCATTCCTGAGAGAGGGACTCAGACTGTGTCATGGTCTCTGGAGGCATCAGAGATCACTGAATCATGTCCTTCCTAGAGTAATCAGAACCAGAAAAAAATATATATAGAAATAACACCTTCTGCAGTGAAGAGGGAAGACAATTCTTGAGCAATCCTCAGTTTATAGGGGCAACTTTTCCACTGCTCCTCTGACAGAGCTTAACATTCCTTCTTCTGCCATATTGTCCCCACAAATCTGGTGCAGCTACAGCAGCAGAAGTAATCCATTAAGGGTGATGAATGCAATATATGACACCTTCAAAAAGTTCTTAAATCAAGGTTTCTGAAAAATAAAAATTATAGAACAAGAATTAACGTTCAAGGGCAGTCAATCAGATGTCTGAATTATGTCCTGCCTTTAAAATATATAGCAGATAACAGTTTTTAAATAGTCCATGTAAAAGCTTCTATGTGTACTGTACCTTGACATTAAGTCCTCACTGAAGTACTTACCTTCAGGATTCTCCCCATTTATTGGTGTTTTTTCTGCTGCAAAATAACCACGGCAGCTGCTCCAGAATGTAAAAAGAAAAAAAAAATGCAGACAAATTATTTACTGCCAGACTCCAAGTGAGGAAAAGGGCACACACCCATCACTGCAGGCAAGCAACAAGCAAGGAAAAATGACTGAGCAACAGAGGGGAGGCAAGAGGGAAAAGGTGTGGGCTGGGAAGGGAGTTAGTACCTGATAACTCATTAATGTGTGTACAAGGCCAGTCTGACATCAGGGAGGCTGTTACAGGATTGCAGTGGAATTATATCCAGGCAAAAGAGGCCATTAGCTTCAAATAACCACTTATTTATCCATTTGAGTAAAAAACAGCAAACTCTGAGCTCACAAAGCACAAAGGAAAATATTGTAGATACACAGCAAAGTGTCAGAAGAACCTCAAAAAACAGCAATCAATTGCTTTTAGTTCCAAAGATTTTCCCTAATTATTGCCTCTGGATTTACATTAGAGCTTCATTCTTACTGACACATTACTTTATGGAATTCTCCACATACCTGCCATTCTGCACACCCAGAACTGAGGCTGCTCCCTCTTATTAGTGATCATTTGTAGGAAAGCTGAAAATAGTTTCCCTTTGCCTGCTACATGAAGATCACTTCCATTTCTTCCCAGGAATTCCACTCTTGGCAAATTCTTCAGTTCTTGGCTAAACCTGACAGCTGATCACTAGCCAGTTTTGAATATGTGAGCACTGCAGAGCTGTGCCATTTCTAAATGAAATTGTCTCTGAGAAGCACTGAGATGCCCTAACAAACAGCAGCACCTTCAGGACTCACCTGGGCTGCCATGAGTCAGTTTAGGGCACACCTTGGTTATTTATTACAGTGAAATTTTGAGCTGTTGTGTAGCAATATAGGAAAAAGGAAATCTGGCTACAGAAAAGTAGCCAGGAGCCACATCAGTACTGCTGGGAGCCTGCTCAGGCAGGAGGGGAAAT
Organism: Poecile atricapillus; assembly: GCF_030490865.1. NCBI lineage: Eukaryota > Metazoa > Chordata > Aves > Passeriformes > Paridae > Poecile > Poecile atricapillus. The sequence continues at coordinate 11,494,771 of NC_081260.1, read as the reverse complement.
TCCTGGGGAACCATTTCACCCTGCCCAGGACAAGGCTGCGGCTTCCCAGTGTCCTTGATGTGAGCATCCAGCCTGCAGTAAAGCCACAGTGCAGGAAGGCTGACCCTCACTCCCAAGGGCAGGGGTCTCTCAGATCCCTCCTCCAGTCTCTTCCAGAGCCATTTGCTCCCCCTGCACTCACTGTCCAGCCCAGACAGCAAACACTGCTCTGCTCCTGCTCTGGAAATATCTTCTCCAACTCTGGCAGTCCAGCCTGGGGAGGAAAAGCAGATTTGGTGCCTTAGCGTGTCACCTCATGTTTTGCAGTAAGAAATTTAGATTGCATATATCCAATTAATGGAAAACACAGATAAGCAAAAACAGATTGGTTATTTCAATTATGTGCACAGTGCCTGCAGGTTACAATTAAAAAAAAAGAAGAAAGATAACAGTCAAAATGGGTAAAAATATGCAGAACACAATCTGCAGCTTACCTAGATGGCGATTAAAAACACCTCTCTACCAACTGTGAAATGAGGGAGGTTATTCTCAGCAAATGAGTGTAATACAAAGTTTTTTAGCTGTCTGTAAATACCATTTACCTGGTGCAACTTTACATAATTAAATAACTTCTTTATGAGTATTGCACAGACCCATCTTCATAGAGAGGGAATAACTTGTCTAAAATAGAGACAGAGAAGGAAGGAAAGCAGAAGCTCTCTATTAATTTATTTAAATTTCTCCCAGAGGCAATTTCTCTAAATTTCGTGAAGTCAAGCATCTGCTTTCCTTGCATCTTAAGTTACTGAACGAAGCATTACCTGCAGAAATAATCCTCTCTCTAAGCAGCTTAACAAGTTTGTGTAAATGTTTGAGCTACTATAAAGAGGCAAGAAAGTAATTTCATATCCTATTCAGAAAGGTAAACAATTTTCTTGTTATTTTGAGTCCCCCCACTATTTGCACTACCAGATGGATTAGATGAATACTCTGTGGAATGGCTTTTCTGGGTGACATGACTCATGTGTTGCAAAAGGTTCAAAACTACAAGTTTTGAAAACTGGCTTCCAATTCAGTGATTTTAATAATTAGGTGCAAACCCAAGTCCTTTGAATGACTTAATTTGTATTTAGTAAGAATGTTAGTGAGACCAATTATCAAAATTCACTCTTCAGCTGCATTTGAATGGCAAAAATGCCAGCACTTTGAACTCCCTGGCTCCTCCCCTGTGTAAACGAGCTGTTTGTAAAACAAACACCAGAGTTATTTCTGTGGTCTTCTGTATTCAATAGATGCCCATGGAACATTGTGCCATGGTACAGAGAAGGATTGGTTGAGATACCTGACATTTTACCTTCCTCCTCTTCATCTGGTCCTTTTCCTAAGCACCTTTGGAACTAAAAAAAAAAGTAAAAAGCTAAAAAAAAAAAAAAAAATAGCTTTTCATTCAGAGGTCTCTATGGGACTGAAGACATCTCATTGACCAAAGTTTATCTCTATAATAGCTTTAGAAGTAAGCACTCCACTAGTATTGCAGTTAAATTCTTCACTCAAAATAAGACAGAGGACCAAGTTCTTTACTGGTTTAAACATGGATTTCAGTGACTGCATCAGAAATCTCCAGAGACAGAAAGGATTCTCTTTTATTGCATCCATCCAAAACCTGAGAAAACAAACTTTTTGCCTTATCAAGTGCTGAGGTATTCCTGTAAAGCTGTGCAGTGATCATCACCTCAGATTTAATTGTATTAATGGGATGAAGTTAAAGTGCTAGATTACAGTGAGTATCACTGGATCATTATTTGCATTTTCTCAGCCACAAAGACATTGTGTGACTGGAAATAATTTAGTACCAAACACTCCAAGAAAAAATTCACCAGATGTGTTAATGGTTAATCCAGAATGAGGATTCAGAAACAAGGTTTAGTTAGGTGCAATCTCCTCTGATATAATGAGTAAAATACTTGCTATATCATAACAAAACAGGGAGCTTTCTTTCTCAAGATAGCTGATTCCAAGGAAAGTATAAAAATCAATTGTGAATTCAGTATTTCTGAGCCTGCACAGTCACTTCAGAACACATGGTTCAACAAAGCTCATCCACCTTAACCCTAACCTACATTTTATAAGATTTTCTAAGCAAACTACTTGCTCCTGAAACACAGCCACCTCTGATTTCTAGCTAAAAGATGAAGTTAAATTCCTTTTAAATTAACTGAATAGCTGTAATAAGAGTGGTGATTAAAAAACTCACCAGTTCTGTATTTAAGGGTATCTTATAACAACACAGCATCTTGTGGAATTGAGATTTACAGATTAAGTTTTTCACTGCATAAAAATAACTTATTTATCTATTTCAAGCTTGTCACCCTTGAGTTTCCCTGGACATTCCTTTCATACACTGCAAACATGCAGTGAGATATAGCCCTGCTGACCTTCTCTGTGACATTCATTATTATACATCCTTCCATCATACTTTTGTTTATTAGTCTACTCTGAGAATTAAATGGGTTTTATTTTGCCTAATATTGTCTCAAATCAAAGCCCCCTTATGCCTGTAATTGTTTCAGTTGCCCTTTTTTGCTCCCTCCCACTTTCAGCATAGCCTTTTTTGAAAGAAGATGATTTTGCATCCATTTCTCCAGCTGTAAATGATCATTAATAAGGAGGATGGAAGCAGGAATATAGTAAGCAGGGAGGCTGCTTAATTAATATTATTAATATTTATTTCATGCTGGTATCTAGAGGCATCAGCTGAGCCACAGTCCTGTTGTGATAAGCTACACAGCCTTGTAGTACATGACAGTCCTTGCCCAAAGGATTGCATCATGTGGGATGCAGGAATCTTGGAGAAGGAGAATTCCTAGTGCAAGTTTACTTGTCTAATGCAAACTCATCACCTTTTGACGTCCCAGCAGATGCAGCCTGCACTCGGTGAGAGCGAGGTGTGTGCTTGATAATGAGAGCACTTCCATTTCATCCTCTGCAAAGGGACATGATCCCTGCTGTCACAGGTCCCTGTGAAGCATTTGCCACGAAGCTACAAACAAGCCCTTCACAGCATCTGCACAAATCAGGCCATCATATACCAGAGAACTCCAGTGCTGGCAGTAGGGAGGGGTAGAAAAGCTCAGTACTCCAGGGAGCAGCCTGCCTGCTGAGCAGTCATGGGGAAGACAAGCACAGACCCTGTGTCACATGTAGCCATCATTTTAAAGCATGAAGCATTCCACTGACCAAAATCACTCCAATGCAGGCCCTAGGGAGAATGTATTAGGTATTAAATGGCCCGTTTCCAGAAAATTTAAGCGCTTATATTGACAGTGTCATCAAGGAAAGAACATTTCAAAAACATCAAGGAGATAAATAAAAGCTCTGAATCTCAATTATAACGTAAAAATTGAAACACCTGATTGACTTGGACATTAAACCTGATGCTCACAACCTCTGCTGCCTTCTGCTGTCACCAGCTGTGACTGCCAGGACAAGCCAAGTCAGTGCCTGAGCTCATCCCTCTCCTCCCACCTGGCAGAGGGTTCCTGCTTTGCATTTTGCCACCTCTCTCCTCCTAAGCCAGCTCTCTTGCCCAGTGCCACGGGGCTGTCTCTTGTTCCCCTCCCTGCTCGCTGCTGGAGAGCCTGCAAGTGGACAGGCACGTTTGTTTGCCTGCATTTTTCTGCCAGGGGCTGTGTGAAATGGCCGGGTCACCAGAGGAAAAGGCAGGATGTTTGCTAAACAGGCATAAAGGTGGCTCCACAGCACCTCTGCTCATTATGTCTTTTCATCAGAGAAAACAGGAGAAGGTCAAAAAGGAGCATGTAAAAGCAGACAAACATCTTCACCAGTGCACAAGTGCCAGTCCACAAGTACCCTGTCCTTGGAGTGCATTTGGGGAAACACAAAAGCAGGCAGGGGACAAGAGCAGAAACACAGCTGGGGGAGCTCCTTGAGGCATTAAAGGACACTAGTCAGACCTTGATTATTTCTCTTGAATTAAAGGCATAATATTAACTAGTCACTTACCCAAGGTGCAGGCAAGAATAGGGAATAAAGAATTTTTACCAGTTCCAACAAGCTCATATCTTACGCCAAATTTTCTTTCTTGATTAAGGAAAAAGTTTTATCTTGCTTCCTAAGTAGGTCAGCAGTTCACAATGATTTCAATGGTGACAATGCCTGGGTTATTCAAGGATATTTCTCTTACCCCATGCCCAGCCCTTTCTAACTATTTTCTGATTTTGGGCTTGTCAGTCCCCTTCATCTGCCTGTTTTATACCACAGGCATATTTTTAATTATGAAATAGCAGGTGGGTTTGAACACACAGTGAGAAATGGAACATAGGTGACTGCATAGCTACAGGTAACAATAATTCCTGCAGTGTTTCAAGATGAACAGGGCTTAATATGGTTTTAACACAATTAGCCCATCATAAATTTGTCAGATTCTTCATCTTTTACTTGCGTTTCCCATGACACAGCCAAATCTACCAGACACATCATCAAAAGCAGCAGTACGGGACATATTTATCTGACATTTCAAAATTGATAATAAGCTTTAAAAATCCCAGCTTCCTGTAGGCTTTGGGAGTTAGAAAGGATAGAGAAACAACTGAATAGGAGATGTGTTTGAGCTAAGAAAAAGACATGGCACTGCAGTAAATTCTGGTTTAGAACAAATGCATTAAACATTTATTTCACCAAATGTTAGTTTAAAACAGTCATTAAAATCAGTTTTCTCTCAGTTACTCATTCAAAGTTGATGAAGCTTCCCTAATTTCAACATTATTCTACGCTCAAATAAAAGATGTCATTATATTTAACTTCATATAATAATGTTGCTCAATTTATTTCTCACGCTTTCTATCTCCTGTTGCAAACCTTTATACTGATCACAAACATTTCATTTAAAAGTGAGTCTCCTAATAACCCCTTTGTGGAAATAAATGTACAGCCTGTACAAAGAGGAAAATTCAGCTTAGAGCAATATGCACAGATTGATTATTTCTGAGCCAGTTCATCTCTGCTCTTTTCATTTTCTTCAGACTTTAACTAGTCAATTCATCATAGCATTTTTGCACTTCACTTTTTGCCAGGCTTTTCACTTCCCCTCCCAGATGAAGGTGAGGATGTGGGCCCACATTTTCCTGTACTGCTTTTGTCCCCAGAGAATAACCCCAGAGAAGGCTGAGGCCATTGCTGGTGCATCACCAATGGCTGAGAGCCTGGGGGCTGGACTGGTTGGTCCCACGATGTTGGAGTCTGAGACACAAGAGTGTGTGCCCTTGTCTCTGATGGCACAAAATGGCCCTGAACTACACAGCCTTTTTATCTTTACACTTATTTTTATCCAATTCAAAATAGACACATATATTAATTTTCTTAATGACCCAATGACCTTTCAGCTGTGTGCTGCACTGTGGCATTTTCTATCCAATCACTTACTACTACCAAAAAGAACTCTAGAAGAAGAAAATTAAGAAGAAGGAGAAGAGACAACACCCTAAATCCTCCATCTTTTCTTCTGCTCTCTAAACTAGTTTAAACTCTAAACTGACTTTTTCACCCAGTGACTTAAGAAAACTCTCTAATCTACACACTTACATTTTTAGCTTTTCTATCTAACTTTAACAGTAGTTTTCATGTAACACCATGAAAACATGCCCAAAAAATTCATGTTGTACGAAATTCGGTGTTCTCCTGGATCTCAGAGCCAGGCATCAGAGAGAGAAGGGCACACACTCTGTGTCTCAGACTGAAACACCACGCTGCCTCTCCAGCACAGAGCACCTGGGAGACACCTGGCAGCTCTCTGCTATTGCCCAGCTATTGTCCACCAGACTAACTTGAGGACAGCAGGAATGATATCTTAGTTAATAATACCTGCTGAAAAGGGCAAGTGAAATCTTTACCTCATGAAATATAGTCCTTTATAGTAATTAGCACACAGATTTTATCAGATTAGGACTAAGAAAATTGCTGCCATCTACTGCTGGAAATAAATATGTGAAAACTGAAAGCCTCTTCCAAAAATAAGTTAGGACCTGCAAGTACCTTGAAGAAGTTTATTTCAAGTGGCAGCTCAGCTCTGAAAAGTGGGGTTGTCACACACAAGCCAGGGGAATGTGACCCTGCAGTTTGGTGGCCAGGGTGCCAGGCTGTTGTGACACAGACATTTCCCATCAACAGAAAAAAAAAAAGACTTAAACCCTGGGAAAATATTTTGCTTTGGATTCCCCATTTGCCTAAAATTTAGTAGGTACTTTTTCTCCCTCCTCCAAATTTATTCAGCTTTATTCATTTATAATTACTCAAATGTGTTGGAGTTCATCTATATCACTGCTGGCTGAGTGAGGTTAACCCAATAAAGATGCTACTTTATCAGGGATTTATAGACAAACTTTATAGTGGTCTGCAGACAGGTATTTCTAGTGAGAAAGTCAGAGAGAGGGGACAGCTCTTAGAAGGGGGAGAGCTTAAGAGTCTGGAACAAGTCTATACTCATTCTAAATTTTGGGGATAGAGCATGAGTCTACAAACAGGAATTCCAATGTCCTTTTCCCAGTCCCTCTGCCCATCAGGTGTCCTTGTGCTACATTTTGACCTCATGGTCACTCTGAAAGCCATACTAATGTTCTGCACCAACAGTGTATTCTCATTCAAAAGCTTCAAATTTGCTTCAACAGCATCTCAGACCCTGCAGCACCAGTGCCTCTGGGGATTTTATTTTGTTGTAATCATAGGAAAGCAACATGACTCCATCAACCTTCCTCCCTCTCCCTAGTGTGCTGCTTCTTTAAAGGCTAATTTTTCCACTTAATTTTCAAGCAAATAAATTGTCCTCTCTGCATGTGCTCAGCAGCCTCAGGAATCCTGCTGGCTCTGCTCAGCCAAATGCCTTCTAAGTTGTGCATGCTTCACCTCTGTTCGTGGTTCAGATGAAAGATCACCATTCCAGCACCTCCTCCCCTTTTCTGAATCAACTATCAAAAAATTGTATGAGAGGACAGAGAAGTATGTTCATTACATGAGGATCCAACTCCATTAAACAAGCCATTGTTTTGTTTGCTTTTCCAGGAAATTGCTCAGCTGGTGGGTGTGTTACTTTTGCCCTAGGTGAGTTCCACTGGCTTTAACATTGGCCTAATTTCATCCCACTGTTCTTTCTCCATGGTGAAGAGGGCAAGCAGCAAGTTTTAACCTTCCTGGGACAGCCACTGCCTTTGCTGAGCACCAGGATGAGACTGCAGCACAGCACCTCTGACTGCAGTTTTCACAAAGTCCCACCCAAGACTTTGTCCCACTGTAAGGATCAATGTCAAGTTTGGTGAGTCCAGCAGTGACCCCAGAGCAGCCCCTGCTGCTCAGCTCTGCTGGGAGCACAGAGGTGCCACCACCCATCTGCGTGTGCTGGTGCACCAGGAGGGGACAGACTGACAGAAAGGAATGAGATTGAATTAAATCTATCTGAACTACTAATAATTTTCCATTTCCTCTTAATTCTCAGAACTATATTACTCTGTCTTGGACATAAAGCAGCTGAGAAACAGCACTTAGACATCAGCCTAGACCTCAGAGCAGCAGTAATTAAGAGGATGAAAAGCAATAATTTTTTGGAGTGTGTCATTCTCTTTCTCCTGCATGCACACATCATGCACCACACATTGATTCATGTCAGCAGTGAAGGCCTACTCTTTATAGCTGATAGTCAAAAGTATCTGAAATGCCAGAAATATCCCCCACCACCTTGCAAAAAAGGGAAGAATTAAAAAAAAAATCCTCACACCTTCTAAAATATATTTCTACAAATTCAGACAAAACCAGCCCAAGAAACAAGTGTCAGAGACAGCAGCCACTATGCACAGGCATGCTGCCCTGGACCAACACGCTTTTCTGGGCCCCTCTTTGCCTGACTGCCACCAGTACCTGACACAAAGTGTCTAAGTGTCCTTCATGTTTAGGAGACCTTGTCACTTTCTACAATTCCATGAAAGGTTGGAGCCAGGTGCAGGCTGGGCTCTTCTCCCAAGTAAAAAGCAACAGGACAGAAGGAAATAGCCTCAAACTGTGCCAGGAGAGGTTTAGATTGGGTAATAGAAAAAGATTTCTTTGCTGGAAGGATGGTCAAGCACTGGAACAGGCTGCCCAGGGCAGTGGTTGAATCACCATCCCTAGGGGTATTAAAAGATGTCTAGATGTGGCACCTGTGGATATGGTTTGGTGGTGGGCTTGGCAGTGTTCTTTCATTTGCTGTATTCAATGATCTTTAAGCTCTTTTCCAACCCCAACAACTCTGTGATTCTACGTTTGTCAGATAACTTGTCTGGGATGATTCAATGCAAGACAGCTGTTTCCAGGAAAACTTCCATCCAGCCAAGCCAGCTGGAAGTGCTGCCAGTGTCAGATGAACCATGGCTTTGGCAGCAAATCACTCCTCTCATAAGCTTGTACTTGCAGCACTAAAGCTCACCTGGTTAGGTCAGCAATCCTTGATGAGCAAAAGATGAGCAGGCAAGAATCCGTCTCTGTAAATACAGATTTAATCATGTATTTAACAGCTTTTCTAAACAAAGATTCTGATATATTTAAAAGAAAAAAATAAGGAGTGTTTTTTATTTTTATTTGACAGAACCAGGTGCCTGAAAAACGTTTTCCCAGTAGGAAGAAACCATAGAAAGCTCTTTTTTCTTCTAGGAAAAAAGTCAACAGTCTTTCAGTGACACAGAAATTGGCCTAACAGAAGCATTTATGTCAGGTAATCTTACAAAGAGCTTTTCAGCTATATTATCCAGAGAAAAACATTTGTACAATATTTGCCTGCCAGGAAAAAAGTCTCTACTGCATCTCCCCAAAAGAATAAATTTTATAACCTTTTGCTGACAAGGAAGTAATAATTATCCACATAGGAGCATACATTAGAGTTCCCTTGACAATGACTGATTGGTTTACTTATAAATATTTGCCATGGAAGGAAAAAAAAAATGTAATGAACAAAAGGCTGGTAGGTTTCTTTTGCTAACAGAGCTACAGTGGAAGGGGAAAAAAAAAACCCAAACCACAAGTTGCAGTGTGAGCAGAGCACCTGAAAGCACAAATACCACAGCAAAGCAGAGCCACAGGAGCACAGAGATGCTGCCAGGGCTGAGCACAAGGACAGGAGCTGCAGCTCTGAGCTGAGCCCCTCACACCACTCAGGCTGGCATGACCTCGGGTTTAACAATGCTGTGTCTCCTCTGCCAGCCACCATTCCTGGGGGAGTGTGCCAAGGCTGAAGGAGAGGGAAAACAAGAAAAACTTGCAAAGTTATTTTCCAATCGCTGCCGTGGCATCTTTCCCACTGATCTCCCTTTCAAGTGATCTTAAGAAGCTGAGATGGCACCCAGAAATTATATACAAAACACAGTTTTCCATACTCATTACTCTGAGAACAAGAGAATGCCACAACTAATCACCAGGCTACCACTGCTGTGAGATGAAAACAAACACTGATTTTTCTTTAAATGCTGGGGGTTTTTTTGTGTTTCTTTGTCTAGTTATTGTCATACGAGTCCTGTTATGTGAATCCAGACCTCTAGTCCTGTAGCTCCTTTATAAAAAGACTGTGTTGCAGTTTTATAGATTCCTCTTGGATGAATATCACTTTTCATTTTTTCATTTCCCCTATGGATGTCCATTTCTCTCAGCCTCTGTCAGCTCTGCTAGATGTGCTCAATAATCAGGGGTTGGGTGGATGGGAGAAAAATTTATATTACCCTGCTGTCTTCATGGGCTTCACATGAAATTTTTGAAAGCAGCTGGGTAGAGAATCAACAACGGGAACTCCTCTCCATGTACACAGATGTGCCAAATAGTGTCTTCCTGCCTTTGCAGTGATCTGCCCCATCTGTGTTTTCATTGTCAGTGCCCAGCAGGATAATTCACTGATTTCATTGGTGCAATGACAGCGATTGATATCCCTCTGGTAATGGCACTGGGGAATAATCCATGGCATGTAACTCCACTGCTGCTGCCCCAACAAACCCAAGCCAGGTCAGAGTCACCCCCCATGATTTATCCAAGGCCATGGATAACCTATTGGAATTTTTTGCTGATCTTGGCAACTAGCTTGTTTCAGAAAAAGTAATTCCCAGAGTACTGGAAAGCATGGAGGTACAACAACATCCTCACCACAATCAAGAACTTTCAGAATCTTTGTGGTACTCCTTGGTCTGGGGTCTTCTTCAGGTACTCAGCTGGAAGAAGCAAGAGATGTTTTCAGTCTGTGTTTCAAGAGCCATTCAGATATTGGTCACAAAATAGTCAATGATGCAAAAGCCTTGGGTCAGGACACACAGCTGCCCTGTCCTGGGACACCAAGCTTTAGGAGCATAACCTCTTGGGCCCAGTGAGTCCTGAATTCCTCTGCACAGAACTGCAGCTTGGGGCTGTGCCAGCCCCTCCTGAAGGGCTGGAGGCCACAGGAGCTTTTGCTGATGAAACAGGAGGTGTATGTTTGTTGCTGCAAAGGAAGGAAGGAAGGGAGATGGAAGCTGAGTCTCTTCTCATGCCTCTGCCCCTGGGCCAGGTGTGAGCTGACATTTCCCAGGTCCTGAGGCAGCCAAGCACTGCAAAGTGCAAATGCAGGTGCCCACATACTGCTACAATTAATTCACTGAAGCAAAACAAACTCTAAGAAAAGGATAAAAGAGATCTATGTCCAGTTCTTGAATATATAGGCAAGGACAGCTAAGTGCTGAGACATCAGTCCTGTGGGGACAGGCCAGGCTCTTGAGGTCCTTGCTGTTGTAGTCCTGAGCCCTAATCCTGGCATCTTTACTGAGCACTGCCCTATTCATGACCCAATGGGAGCATTGCCTTCATAAGGATGATAGAATCAGGCTTGAAATTTCCATGAGAACATGATCACAATATTTGGCAGAAAAATGTCTCATGGCTCCACTAAATTATCTTTGATTTCTGCTAACAGTCTTGTCAAATGGGGAGAGATTTATTATTTTAATTATCTCAGGCTTGTAGAGATTTAAACATCTGTTATAGGTGTTCAATAAGTATTAGAACAGCAATCAATTTTTTTTCTTAAACAGGAGAGTGATTTATGGTGTTCTGTGAATAGATAAACTCTCTACAGTCAGTATCAGACAGATACATTGTAAGAAAGCAGGAGGCTTTTTAATTAGCTTCTAGTTAACTCTATTTAAGAAGTCTAGATGAAACATAACGTTTAGGAGCACTAAAAGCTATTTAATTACAGGATTTGGTGTGTTCTTCTCAGATCTTTCACGGCCAAAGCAGCAGTGTTTTCTGTTCTGTTTCCCAGCAGGACAGCGTTTATGGATTATCTGTACAAATTTCATTGAACATCCTCTGTCCTGCAGGGCTTTCCTGCTTATGTAACAGATTTATCATTTAGCAGTGATAGGTCATCGGAAGAATTCAGCCCAGAGCTTTTCTTGATGTGATTTACATCCCCCCTGGGCATGACTTAACATCAATAAGAAACAAAAAGGAGGAGACTTCCAGGTTTGACTTGGCACAAAGGGCTCAGTTAAAGCAGCACATCTTGTGGAGACCACAGATAGATCTTGGAGTCTCAGCCTTTGTGTCTAGCATCTGTTCTGAGGTGAATGTTCATCTCTAGAGTAACAATAGCATCCCTAGAGCAAAGCTGTGGGACTTCATTCTCTGAGTAACTGTGCCACAGGAAGATGAGTGGATGGCACCATCCACTGTCCCTGCCTCTGCTCCACCCCACCCAGGTAACCTTACCTCCATCATCTCCTGGAGCAGCTCAGCTTGGGCCAGCCCAGGTGCTTGCACCCCCACAGTGTCTGTTAATGCCTCCCCCATTCCCCCTCTCCCATTCCTGATTCTCCCACACAGTAACATTTCCATCCTTGGACCTTCTCTGTTGAGGATCTAGTCCAAAATAGGAGGAAATTAAAAGCAGAGCTAAGACAAAAACTGTTAATACTTTCTTACTGTGGGCAGTCCTAAATTAATTTTCATGTGAGATTTAAGGCAAGAAGGAGGAGGATTTGAAGATAAAGATGTATCCTATGAATAGGAGACAGCAGGAAAATGAGACAAAGAGCTGTTTATGGGAGAAATGGATGAATGGAGCATAGAAACTCATCAAGTTAATGACACAAAGCCAGATGTCTAAACAGAGTAGGCTTTAAACAGGGTATCTGAAAGATGCAGTGAGCAAAAATAAATACCATAAATCTGATTGCTGCTCCCCAACAGAAAGCAGACAACTTTCAGCTGAAATTATCCCCCAAAGCAATGATAGAAATATAATTTTCTCATCTACAACAGATTTTATCAGTTGCCAACCTTTAAAGTCAATCTTTTCTGCAATCAACGGACAAAGCCAATATTTTTAGGAATTAGAATACAGGTTCAAAAACAAGGGCCATCTATGAGTCTTAATAAATTCACCATCAGTTCCAAGAAAGCCTTTGACTACGTACTGAATTGATGCACTGGGTTTGTCAATCAGTAGAAATTTAATACTGGTGTAAAGCTGCTCATTGAACAGAGTTACGGGTTTCACACTCCCTGTCACTGATGTTCCCGTGGGCTCCAGAGACTCTGGATGAAAGTAGACCTACTATAGCATTCTGGAAAAAGAGTGAGGATAAAGCTTGATTCCTGTCACTCCTGAGATTCACTCCACAGCTTTCACCAAGGCTCAGTGTGTTTCTAGAGCCAAATCTTGGTCATATTTTCCAAACAAATTATTAGAATTCGGCCCAGGAGAAAAGGTGGGGCTGTGAGGAAAAAAATTTAAAATTTAAAAAATTAAAAACCCAAAACAAACACACACACAAAAACCCACAAACCACATATTTTCAGTGCTAGTAGCATGAGATAGGGCCAAATTTCTACTTCTTTAAACTTCCACTAGTTTTTCCTAATTACATATGATGTTTTGGGCACAGGAGCACAGTGCCTTATTTTTTTTAAAACTCAGACTGACGTTATGGGATTAGCAGTTTTGAAATATATTACAAGATTGAGCAAATATGACAGAGCTCATTTAAGAAAAAAAGGGATCCTTTTGTTATTATCTTTTTTTAAAAAAGAGCTGCATACAATTAGGTTTTGGGGTTGTTGTTTGGTTTTTGTTCAACTGAATCTAATTCTTCTAATTCAGAATCATAAAATCTAGTGAGGAAAAAAATTGTAAATTACCAAAGGCAAGAAACAAACTTTATATTTAGCTGTACTGGTTATAGCAATTTCCACAGTCATTATGTTATGCACATCATCTAATAACTTGTCTAGAGTAAATTCTCTTCTTCATTTTAGTACAGACCTAGGAACATATATTTAAGATGTTGTAAGAAGAAACAATTGGCTGGGGAGTCACACTTGCCATGTACTCTAAATTCTAAAACTTGTAAGAAAGTAGATTTTACTTTATGAACAACATTATTAATTGAGAGCAGGGAACAAAACATGAAATTTTTTATTAGTCTCATCTCTTAAGAAAAGGCAGGCACTCTTTGTGATCTCTGTGCACACAAACCCAGGAATTACTGAATTTGATGATCAGTTTTATTTAAATTCAGAAGAAAAAAAAAGTAATTCAAAAATATATTGAGTTCTTACAAGTTTGGCAAAAGTAAAGGTATCTAAGACACAGTCATACTAAGGCACACAAAGAAAAGGGGAAGCAAACTAATTAGAGAAGATAATATATTTGGGGGGCAAACCCTCTCCTATTCCTCGTCCTGTCCTATGCTGATCTCTATTCCTTAATGTAATTCAGATTAACAGTCAATCCAACACAACCTTTTCTTCACTATAGTCATCTTTGTACCTGGTAAAAAATACAGAAAATGCAAATTAAGAAAGATTCATGCTCTCAAATTTATAACCTAGGAAAATGATCTGATCAAGACTGTCACAAAACTTTTTCTGCCCCTAGAAATGCACATGTAAAAGTGCATGGCTGCTGCCTTGCTCTGTGATGTTGTCTCCTTGAATGAGCAGTCACTGACTTCAGCCAGCAATTCCAAATATCAATGATCAAGTGAGAAATTAAGATGCATCTTGGTCACTTCCATAGCTGAATTTATTTAGTGCCTCCATGTCTGCAGTGCCTGCAGTGGGACCTACATTGGATAAACCTTCTCCAGTTCAGCCTGATGAATTAGGCATTGAATCAATTAAATTATTCAAAAGTGCCAGTTAATTAGTAATCAATTAAGTTTGTGATCTCTGACTTCTGTGTAGCCCCTCCTAATTTCAATGTACTTTCACAAATTTGTCAAAATTTTCTTTGTTACAGGGGAAAAAATCGTTAAATAAAGTAAAAAACGTGTAGCCTGACAAGGAAACAAAACTAGTCCCCCCTTGGTACTGCTAATGTTCAGTAAAATTACTATGTTATTGAAACATATATTGATAAATTACCTGCATGAACATGCAGCTGCCTGACATTTTAAATTATTAGCAGAAAGGACTAGAGGTGACATAAGGCTCAATCCTGCAATTCTCACAGATTTCCAGATCTTCCTGTGACATTTAAAGGTGTTGGACCTGCATAAGGAAAGCAAAATCAAGGGAGCACTGGCTTTGTCCATAGGACTTCAATCACATCACACCACCACTAAGAAGTCTGTACCATGAGCTCAGCCTCACTGAAATATGATTAAAAGCATCACTGGATTATTTGTGCTGATCAATTATTTGTCTTCCCAAGTCCTTTTTGTCTTCAATCTCCATTCTATGAAAGAGAAAAGAGAAACAAACCTCTAAAGACGGGTAGGAAAGAAGCCCAGCCACCAACCAGGAGTGAGTGAGTTACATTTCCCCTACACACACGATGTGCCTGCACTGCAGTTGCTCCATGATTCTGCTTTTTGCTGTGAAAAACAGGAAACAGTTCAGCATCTGAGATGCTGCTGAAGCCTTGGGAACCCATCCTGAAGTCCATCACCGCAGGGATTCAGACCTGAACCTACCATCTTCTCACCAAGTACCACAGATCCACTGACCTCTCAGGGGTGGACTTCCATAATTGTGCTGTGGTTCTGAATCCAAGCATCTGCAAGAAATCTTGAGACTTATTAATTTATCAAAAGCAGGCCATTAGACTCACAATGTGGTCTCTGACAACATTCTGTTTTTCCAAACTCCTTCCATTGCAACAGGGATGGGGCCAACAGCTTTGCTGTGACCCTATGGAATATTACAAAGATTGACTCATCCCCAAATCAAAGTGACTCAAGGGTGGCATTTCCTCAGCATCAGATGTCATTACTGAACTTCAGGAATCTTTTATTAGGAAGCAAAGCCCCAAAGATGTGTCATCTGCAGGGGGAAGTCAGCAGTCTCAGCAGAGGAAGCAGCCAAGACTCTGAGGAGAAATAACAGCACAAGGACAAGTAATGTCCTTAGGGCTGCAGTAGAGAAGCTGGGTACAGAACCAGGTGTCCTGGCTCCAGCCCTGTGCTTACAGCACCACATCGCTGTGCCAGACACACAGATGCTGCAGTTTGAAGCCTATCAGTCTTCACGTCAGGTGTTACCTCAGCTTACATGAATTAAAAGTGTCGTTGTAATTCCTTACAGATTTCTGTACTTTTTTGGCCGTGCCAGTTATGTTAGAAAGCAGTCCACAAACACTGGTGCATTGGGATCTTTCTATTTGTGCCTTTTCTCAGAGCTTTTGCATCATTTTGTTTTCCTGCGTAGAAATAAACACCAGCCATTTACAGGTGAATATAAAACCATAACAGTTTTGGGTAGAGTTATATCTCTTCTATCACTCACAGAATTGGGCTATCCATCAAGGAGCATGCTAGATTGTTTCACACTCAGATAATCTAATTTAGTTTAAGAGTTCTCACAGCAAAATATGACTTTGAAACATCAGTCAGCACACTGTTGTCAGGACGCTTATCCTAACTACCTTCTACTTCCAAGCTGATTCCGAAGTGTCTCCTGCCTCTGACAGCTGGCTGTGCATAAGAGGAAACCAGCATGCAGAGAACACAGCTAAAATCAGAGAGGAAGGTTAAGAGGAAAACAGCATGGAAAAGAAAATCAGTTTAACATCCTAGTCTTCAAAGGCTCTACTGAGTTATAGACTTAAACGCTCTCAGATGCTCTGTCTGAGAGAATAGGTCACTGAGAGGTTAGGGAGAGGAAGAAAACCTGATGAAAGATCAGCAAAATGAAGGAGGGCTGTAATTTCACCTAAAAGGAGAGCTCTGAATTTGATGGAGCTGCTGGAGCAGACTCGACCACCCATCAGAGCTTCTCTTTTTCCCTGTGGAGAATGAGCAGGTTTGTAAAAGCTCCACAATCTTCAAAGATTGTTTCAAAATAAGGCACAATGATATCTGCAGCACAGTAAGAAAGCAAGAGATAAGGTTGCCACAGTTTCCTCCTTCTGATATGTTATGGCAGGGATTTTTTACAGGTGCTTGAAACAGGAAGGGGACCAAACCACACAGATAAAAAGCAACAGGAACTGAGTGTCTCCCAGCTTTCTTGGAGGGAGGAATCCAATTAGTCATCCCTGATAGATTCATCTGGTGCTAGTCTATGAAGAGCCCCAACAAACTGTCTTGGCCTAAATCCTGGAAGGACTCTGCTGGTGGTGGGTGCTCTGAAAATCCACAGGTATTTTCCTTCTGCCCCAGAGTTCACAAGTCATAGTCAAAATCAAAATCATAGTCCTTAAAAAACGGACACAGCCCAAACTCTCAGGTGAGGTATGCCATAGGTCCACAACTGAAGGAGTCCTGTAATTCTTCAATACTTTAGGGTTTCTAGAAAGACCATGATTATTTTATGACCAGACGCAGGACTTTATTTCTCTCTTTTCTGACTACAGTATGGTTGACCCTTTAGGCAGGATCTTAATGAACTACAGAAACTCATTCCATCCCTCTTTCTCTAGAAATTCACCGTGCAATAAAATAAGTAGAAATTTAATTAACTCTTCTTCCCTTTCCACTATTTCTTCTTTCTCACTCTTCTTCTCTCACTTTTTTAGAAGGCAAAAATGCAATGCAGACACCTACATACTCCATATATTTCCAGGCTGAGACCTTCAGAGCAGAAACTCTCTCTCCACTGAACTTCTGTAGATGATGTGCCACTCATGAGTTCTTACCAGAGCAGATTTGTGACTGGCCAAGTTAAGCCTAATGTCTGAGCTCTACAGAAGTGCAAACAGCTGAAGACTTAACCTGGAATACAATTTTTCATATTTATCCCTTAGTTTGGGTATCAATCTGCATGCAGCAGCTCAGACAAGAAGTAAAGGATTTATTTCAGGTGGATTCAGTGAAAACCTTGTTCCTTACTGCCCCATGGGCCCCCAGGAGCTCCCACCATCACACAACACTTTATAATAGGCAAGAGGAAGGTAAAACTCCAGAAAGCCTGGAAGCAGCATGCAAGATCAAGACTGAAGCAATGACAACAGAAGGTAAATGAGATGAACATGCCAGTGCAAAGAACATTTGCTTTGCTCTAGGGCCGCAGTTCAGAACCATCACAACAGCCCTGCCTTAAGTTCTTGTAGCCAGCATCAAAGAGAATCTAAACACACTTTTTCTGGTGAAATACTATTACCACACTACTGAAAAAAGACCCAAGAGTACATCCCCCGACCTCTCCATGCATTAAGGGGTCACGATACAAATGAGGGTTTATGATGAAGTCCCACACATCTACATAGGCACCATAGTTTGACGAGCTAATTGTCCGTTTTAATAGTCCAGCAAATGTTCTTCCTCTAAAGAGCAGGAAAGACACACAGTGAGAAACTTGTGTAGAACATATGGTGATGAAATAGCAAGCTGATAATTCTTTAACAGCTTTTGACAGTGGTAAAAGATCAATTATTGCACCATAAATATTAAAAAGTTCCTCCAGCCTTTTGCTGGAATGAATGTATATTTAACAATCAGTGTTTCCCTTTAATTGCAGCCAAGTTGCCTCCAAATTGCAAAGTTATGCAGCCCCACAAAGTTAAATTAAATGATCAATTGCTGTATGTTTACATCTCCAGCTGCTGAAGAACCAGCCCAGTGACTGAAGCACAAACTCCTGAAAGCACTGAAGGTGCAGGCACTCTGAAAATGGCCCTTGACTTTTGCTTGAAACTAAAGTGTAAAATGGAATTGCCATTTCTTTCCTTTCCCCACCCTGCAACTGCAAGAGTTTGCAACAGACATAACCAAATGCTGAAAAGTATTAGGGAAGACAGGTTGATTTCCCAGCCTGACTGCCGAGCCATCTGACATGAGTAGAGTTTTATTCTCTGAATTTCTTGACCCATGAGATTTATGCCTTGGATTAATATATGTGTGTATACAAATACATGTGTGTGCATACACAATCACACTCCTACAAGCATTAGTTTTAATCATGAAGAAAATTGACTGCTCTGTTTCAACAGTTCTCTGTGCAAAGTCATCAAGGTAAAACAATGATGATACAAGTTTGCTACTCAAATCAATACTATATGTGGCATTCTTTGTGGAGATTTTATGACAGAACCACTTATAACAGGTTATAATGACGCTGGGCTCAAGCTCAAAGCAGCAGACACAGAGCTAAAATGTCCTATTATGGTTCTGAAATAATTCATCCGGATCCACTTGTATTCTTTAAGGGCAGCCTACTCCAGAAGCTCATCAACTTCTTGCTCTGAAAAGCTTCCTATCCAAGGGAAGGTATCTTAGCATGCTTTGGTTTTTCAGAAAGTGCCTGTCTTTGCTGCCTGCTGTAGGTAGGGCTGTTATAAACTGTATACATTATTTATACCAGTGGGATCTCATGGTGATAGCAGTGAAGGTCATGGCTTTGTGCACCAATGAACACTCCCTCGCCACGTGAACAGACAAAACAAGGAGAGAGGGAGAATAATACAAAGGGCAATGAACTCCTGAGTTCCAGCATGACACTGATGAAAAGCAGAGGGGAGTTGCCTTGCCCCCAGGCCAGTGCATCACCTGCCAGGCCAAATCACTGCCCTGCTTCTAACTCATTTCAAAAGTGCCCATATTTGACCCTCTGTGATCCAGATTCCCAACATGCCCTGAGGGCATGGCCAACCTTACACACAGCAAACTGTCCCATGGACAGATACTGTTTTAGTGGAACTTTTCTGTCCACATCAGTGTTCTATATCTGGCTATAAAATTGCTACAGTTGGATTAAAGCCTTGCAGGCAAATTAAAAATACTTTACCAATAATCAAGGAAAAAAAGCGTAGGTCAAATCTAAAATGGAATGGTGTGAAATACAACTTCCATATATAAAATGCCAAGTGTGTCACAGACCCACACTTCTCCCACACTGGAATCATTTATTTTTTCCTCTTGTGGAAAGACACACTCTAGCTGGAAAGACACACTTCAGGTCTTCAGGTCCTCATCTCCTTTTTCTACCTATACTTTCCCACTTCCCACTAATTGAAATTCTTCAGCCTACTCCATTTTCCGCCACATCAAAGATTCAGTGCACAATCAGCTGCATTGTCTTGGTTGAATACATTTAATTTCCCCTTTTCTCTGTGCCATTTTGAGTACAGCTCATTAGATAGCACAAGCAAAATAGCTGTCGCTGGCCTTTGCATCTTATCACCTAATGGCAGCTTTGTCCAGCAGTGTTCTCCTTTCTTAGCAGTTGTACTTATCATTGTTGGAAATGACAAGTTAAATCCATTGGCTCTGAAGCATCCTTAGCTCTGCAGCCTCCTGCCCTTATCTTCAGTTCAGACCTGAGCCAAAGTTCAGGTATGTCCTAGCAGACTATGACGATAGAAATTTGTACTGTTTTTTAGTATTTTCAACCAAACCTTCTGGGGAAATTAGCTTTCAGGGCAAAGTCAGAGAGCACAGCAATCACAGCAGGTGGAGCAAGCTAAACAAAAATGGAAAAGGTCTCCCTTTTTATCTGGAAGTATTTATTCCCTGTTTAATATAATTTAGTGTTAATTAATGGCTTGCTCATGAAGCCATCATTTCCAAAATATGAGGTGTCATACGATAATAAATGAAATATTTTGATTTCAAACCTTAAACTATCAACAGCAATTTTGAGTCACCTTATTAAGATTACAATGCCTCCTCCTGGAAAGGACTGCCACAATTAGTGAAACATTAGCAGTTACTATTAGTAATGTGTCAGGCAACGTGGTCTAACATATAACAAAATGAAAAAGGAAAATAGAATAACTTGCAAAATAATATCTTATTATTTATTATAAATCCCTTTCAAAAATATATATATATATATATATATATATTTAATGCCTCTGGCATGCACTATAAGTCAGGCAGCTGACAGTGTGTGGTGGCAGCTAAGGATTGGAAGCACAACCTGAGGTAGGCACAGGAATCCTTTGGTAACTTATGAGAATTTAAGTGAACCTGCCATTATCTGCCAACCTGTGAACAGTTCCTCTGCTTTTTATCACTGACAGGATGTTTCTCATCAAAGATTGAAGATATTAACTAACCAGCTGAAGTTATTAACATTGCACAAGCCAAAAGTAATCAAGCATCACTTCAGGATGTTTCCTGGGTCTTTCTATTGGTTTGGTATTTGATTTTGGTTTGGGGAAAGCACGTTCAGGAAAGTAAGGAAGTCTGCCTTAAACCAGCTGAAGTGCAGCACCTGCCTATCAGATATTTTAGTCTCAATTGCAGAGCTACAGTTCCTGACCTTCCCTTCAGCTCCAGCTGCAATGGGCCAGACTGCACAACACAAATGGGCATAAAAGGAGTTTATAATACCATGGAAATCAGACTCTGCAGGTCACCAGCATGGTCAAGGCAATAATGTACCTACAATAATGAAAACAACTAAGTGCTCCACAACCCTTCACTCTTAACAGAGCCTAAAATGTCAGTGGAAACATGTGAACAAACAGTACAAAGCACAGAAGAGGAACCTGAAGTTGAGATGAGATGGAATTTCAAGGAACAAAGGTCATAGGAAAGAGAGTTTCCCAAAAGTAGAGTAGGTTTGAAAGCAATACTGATCTAATACAACTCTTAGAAATGGCGCACAATGTAGACAGAAACATTCTGTAGAAAAAAAATTCACCTAAAATGCTCTCCATCAGTGAAAAAGTATTTTTTTTCACATCAGGTTTGATTGACTTTAAACAGCCCCAAGGAAAGGTCCAGTGGTGAAACCAAGGCTGCAATGAAGTGCAAAGGTACTTGCCTGGTGTGGACTGGCCACAGAAGCCAAGGACCATTGCAAGTCAAGGTGACATCCACTGTAAATGCAGAGGACAGGCCTACAGTCAGCAGCCCAGGATTCCTTACCTCAAAAAAGGGCCCTGAATGACAAACAGGCAAAGACCAGAGCCAGCAGAAGCAGCAAAGTGAGTAAACAAGGGAGGAAGGGAGGCACAGGAGGAGGTGGAGCAGGCTCAGCCAGCAGTGGCACTGCCTTGACACCTGCCTGGCTGATCGCCAGGAGCCTGCCACGGCTCCCAGCACATTCCATGGAACAAGCACTGGATCAGCAGCCCCCCAGCTACTCCTGCCTATTTCACAGCTTGTGTCAGGAGTGCTGATGCTGAGAAAGAGAAACACATTTTGCCCAAAAGCAGTGTGGGCTGGCCAAGGCGAGTAAATTTACAATGACATATTTCAGCATTTACAGAATGATATTTCGCCAGGATATCCAGTTCATAGGAAGTGTCAAAATATTTAGTAGCAGTCTGATTCAAACTGACACAAAATACAATTTTAAAAAAAGTTGTTTTACAACACAGGAAATCTGCCTTTTGGCCAGCTCCAACTGATAGCCCAGTGTCAATGCAAAAAACTAAGCACGTGTTTCTTCCTTCTGTATTTCCCTTGTTGCATTGCACAACTGTAAGAACAAGGAGGTAACTTGCCTGTTAGATTTCATCAAGCTAATATGGACCTGGTCCCATTTTCAGTCAGCAGAATTAGCAGTCAATTAGTCAAGTTATTTTCTAACATCATTTCAGGACATTCAAATGGTTGGCATTTATTTTTTTTACAGCAGCTAGGCTACTTTTAGAGATTTATGTCTTGCTTTCATGCCTTACAGCACTCCTTGAAACATTAGTAATATCATCTAGGCAGGAGCAATAAAATGCCAGAACCCCTAACCACATGCAACACTGCCTGACACCCAATCAAGTTTCTCATGTGAAATATAGATCGAAGAAAGAAGTGGTGTAAGGAGCAGAATTAAATTCATCTCAGTTATGTTCATGCCACTGATGTCAATATATTACATCCCTACCATGCTAAACCAAGGGTTTCTTCTGAAAGATGAAGGAGTAGATGCACAGCTTTGAACCGAAAACAAGACTGACACAGGGGTCTGCATCTATTTTTAACATTACATAATGTTATACTTTCTAACTCTGAATCACTTTTTTATTAAAAAAAAAAATTCTATTCTTTCTGCTCAAAGCCATCTAAAAGATTTAATAAGACTGTAGGAAATAAAGAGGGGAGGAGTAACAGACTAATTTTAATCCTGCTATTAGTCAATGAAAAGATTGTAGATGAAAGACTGCAGATTAGTCTTTTCAGTCTGTGTCTCTGATTCCCCAGATCTGGTGGGAGAATTAAATGTGAATTACAGCTACAGTCGAATGATCACACTAGATATTTATTTTCCAGACACTGTTGAAAAGAAACATTTATTTCAGCAGACTTTATTTCTGTGGAATCCTGAGCACTAAACTGCCCCCAAGAAAAAACTTTCTCCTCACTCAACCTAAGACATTTCATGTCATTCTGACAGTACTAAGAGCACTTAATAGAATCATGCTTTGCAGCCTCTGACATGCTGTCAAAGAAGGGGAAAATACTTTAGTGCAATTGAGAATTGAATTCAGAGTGTATTAAAACAAACAAGAATGAAATCAAAATGTCATCAGAGGAATGATTTATGTGGGATCTGCCCATGGGTACCAAAGGAGCTGGCAGCTAAGCTGTCCTTGCCACTTTCCTTCAATTACCAGCAATCCTGGCTAACCAAGGAGGTCCCAGCTGAGTAAAGGCTGGCAAAGGTTGTGCCCATCTTCAGGAAGGGCTGGAAAGAGGATCTGGTGAACTAAAGGACCAGGGCAGCAACCATCCCAAGTGCTGGGGAGGACACACCTCAGGTCCTGTGTTCAGCATTGGAGCCTTCACTACAAGAAAGACATTGAGGGGCTGGAGTGTGTCCAGAGAAGGGCAACAGAGCTGAGGAAGGGCCTGGAGTTTTATGAGGAGTGACTCAAAGAGCTGGGGCTATTCTGCCTGGCAAAAAGGAGACTCAAGGGGACTTTATTGCTGTCTAAAACTTGCTGACAAAAGGGTGCAACCAGGCAGGGTTTGGTCTCTCTTCCCAGGTAACAATAAATAAGACAAGAGGAAATGGCCTCAAGTTGCAAAAAGAGGAGGTTTAGATTGGATATTAGGAGAAAATCCATCACTGGAATGTTGGTCAAGCACTGAAACAGGCTGCCCAAAGGGATGGAACCACCATCCCTGGAAGTATCGAAGAGATGTGCAGATGTGGCACCTGGAGACACAGTTTAGAGGAGGACTTGGCAGTGCTGTGGTAATGGCTGGACTTTATCATCTTAGAGATCTTTCTCCTACTTAAAAAATTCTATGGTCCTCTGATTTTATAAAATGTCTGAGGGACATTTTAACATTCAAACATTTCTCAGGGTGTTGTTTGAATGCCATTACATAAATGCCAATTTCCATCCTTCAGGACAGGCCAGCAGCAAGATATTCATATATTGTCCCTCTTGAAGATTTCTGCTTGTTCCCAAGCAGAATTTTAAGGCTTTTCCCTGTCATTCTGCCCTTGACAGCTGTCAAATAGGATCCAACTCATGCCAATAAGGCTGTCAAAAAAGACACACTGGTCAAAGCATTTTGTCCTTAGCTCACACTGCCACTTACTGCTTAGTGCTGCCCACTTACTTGCTCTTGTAAACCCTTCTTCATACTCAAATTGAAATCACTTCTTCTTTATAGGATGCAGAAGCCCTGGGAGACCAGACCTCAGTATGCCTCCAAAGAAAAACATGTATTAAGATATATATTACTTCATTAACACACAGGTTGAAAGTTACTGGTTAATGACAGCCAAAAATCTCATGGAAATGAGGCCGTAGCCTTCCAGGAACGGTGCCTTCCCATAAGGAAATAATGACTTTATAATGCAGAATGAGGTCTGAAGTACAAAAGTGGCTCTGCTGTCAGGCTGATGAACAGATACAACATGTTGCATGTGAGGCCAGCCCTGAGTGCCTGGCTCTGGGGGTTTTATTTCAGTATTCAGCAGGGTTCACAACTGCACCTTCTCCCCCAGCCCACAATACATGACCAAAAGCCTGCCTTTCATGTGGTGCCCACTGGCACACTGACCAAGTGACCAACAGTGCTTGGTTGCTGCTGGGGGCACATTCCAGGTGGGCTGTGTTGTGCCCAGCCCCTGCAAGGACAGGCATCACCACACTGCAGCATTTACAGAGCTGTGCCAGCCGCTGTGTAGGAGCATCCTCTGTGTGATCCACTGCAGCCACAGCAGTGCCCTGATCCTCCTGCTGCCTTAGGGCCAGCCTCAGTTTCTGCAGGCTCAGAAACTCCCCCAAAAGTGAGCAGCTGGTGCCTGGGTCAAGGACTGACTATGCAGACTGCCCCCAGGAGGAATTACTTTGAACCCACACGTATCTAGAGCTTCAACGTTTCTCCTGCTCTCTCTGCAGTGAACGTTGAAAGAGCACAGTGAGCACGCATTGCTTTTGAGAGATCATGACTGACAATGATTTATGCTTAATTAGCAAATTCCCTAGGATTACTTGATAGTACAGATTATACCCTAATAAATGTGTTTCCTGCAGGTTTAAGTGACTAACTCCATGATCTATTGGACTTGTCACTTGGTAACTGTGAAAATTTCAGAAGAGTTGGCAGCATCCATGCCTGGAGTATAAAATAAATCTATTTTTATTGGAGGAATTTTGTACAAATTAATTCCAGGCTTGTATATAAAATGCTAACCTTTGTAGTATCTCTGCATATTTATTAGCAAAATTCAGAACAAATCCTTATAATCATTAAAAAAATTAAATTGTTAGATATTCCTCAAATATTATAACAAATCTTATCAAGCTGCAGTTTCATATTTTATTTCCTAGTTGTTTTATCTCTTTCACTTACACATTCACAGCACAGAATATATTCTGTGTCATTCCTCCCATTCCTAGTACTTTTATGTGTTGATCACTACGGGGAAGTTTTAACATGCCGCTTCTTTTGGTTAACATCTGTCAGAAACCCAAAAGATTAATGCATCTGGTGCTGAGCAGCGGGTCCAAACTTCACAAACCTCCACTAATATTTTGATCACCCTGGAGGAAAAGGCTATTTAAGAATCTCTCTGAATGCTAGAAGGAGGGAAATAATCACTTTGAATGCAAAATCCAAATTCACTCAACTGGTAATGAAATTGCACTAAATATTGATTCAGGGTTCTAATAAGTTCAGAATTTCAAAGCAAGCACTGGAAAGCAAACATTCCTTCCCCTTCCTTTAGAGAAATCTTCAGTTGTACCACAAAGTAAGATTTCGCTTTGTTCTAAATGTACAAGATTATAAGAGTTCTGAAAGCAGTCCTGCAATAACACTCTCTGCCCTCCCCTTTCTCTCTCTCTTATTTGTACAACGATAAATTTAACATCAACTAAATTCCAAACCAGAGCACGCACTTTAAAGTGATTTACAGCTAAATGAATGGTTTTCTGTCTCCCTCTAGTTTCCAGAAATTATACAATTGCCTTTTTTTTTACTAAACCAGACTACTCTGAGATTAATGTTCAGCTAAAGCTCATTCTTCATTCCTCCCAACTATGCCAGAGACACTAATGACAGTGTTAGGAGTTAGTTTTGCAGAGGATTCCAGTCACCACAGCACAGAAAGAGAGTTACAAACAGTAGAAAGGGATCTCTTAATTTTTTTTTTAAATCAGTTACCAACTCTTCTTTCCCCAGCAGATGGTGGGACAGGCTGCACAAAGAAAGGGAAGGAAGAAAGCCTTTTTTTGAGAGTTTTGTCTGATTAAGGATGTGCACATGACACTGATCAGAGGAGGGCTTCCAGTGGTTGGCATTCCAGGCTATAACTCACAAAAGAAGAGAGGCCAAGGGCTCTCTGTGTTAATGTTGGAGAGTTCCTGGCATCAGCCAGGAGCCTGCCCTCACCTCCTCAGAAAACAGGATTGCTGTGGGCAGCCCCACATTCCAGAGGATTGTCTGCACTCAGAACTGAACTGGCCACTGCTTAGCAGGGCTGCCATGGGGTTGGCAGCAATCTTGACTATGCTGATGACCAGGCAAAGCACCTTGTTGCTCAGTATTTTCATTCTGTACCTCCAAAGCAGGAATGAAGTCCACTACAAAGCATTATGGAAGTACTGGACACACTGTCATGCTCTTTAAGGCCCTGTGTCAATCATCCATTCTCAGAAAGGACCAGCTATTGATGGGAGTGAGACCTTCCCTGATCATGCACACTGTATCAGAATGAAACCTCAGAAATGCCTTCTCAAAATATGCCAGGTCATTTAGAGGAAAGTTTAAGCTTTTCCCCCATCCCCTCCTTACTGTGGTGTAATATTTCTATGTGCTACCATTTTTTGATTATTCTCTGGATAAAAAGGGCTGTCTCTTCCTTTCCACCAACTTTTTCTATAAGAACTTATCAGATTCCAGCACTCAAAACTCCATCAGTAGAAAAGTCTCTGCTATTTGCTTCTAAGAGCTGGGGGTTTTGAAAAACATCTGTTTACATTCTGCCTAGCTGTAGCAGGACTATGAGGTTTCATGGTCACTAAACACAGTGCTGTGTGTCTGGTAGGCACTCTGGCTAATATTCTGTGTA
This sequence comes from Poecile atricapillus, assembly GCF_030490865.1. Classification (NCBI taxonomy): domain Eukaryota; kingdom Metazoa; phylum Chordata; class Aves; order Passeriformes; family Paridae; genus Poecile; species Poecile atricapillus. The sequence goes on along the minus strand of NC_081260.1, from coordinate 11,467,873 downwards.
CTTTAACAAAGTATTGAACTTTGAATAAAATCCTACTATTTCTTACTAGACCACAATCAGCACAAAGATCATCAAGATATTGCTAAGGATCCTCTGTCCCAAGTGGAATTGGGAATTTGCTTTGGCCAGTATTTGTGACTCCAGGCTGGAGAGAGGAAAGCAGTTTCTCTCCATGGCGTCCCTACTGTCTGAGAAGCCTTAGAGCTGACATGCACTCCCACTCCTGCTACCTTCTGTCCCCTCCTGGTAAGTCACACTGCAGGCTTCAAAGAGACTCTGGTGATGCAATGCAGTCACACCTTTACATCCAGGCAGTGTCAGGCTTGGCTCTAGCTGCCAGCATCTCCCTCTCTGCACAGCATGGCATAGCTTGCACACCAGCACACGCTTCCCAATGTGTCCATTATTATAAATCACAGCCCTTTGTGCATCCAGGGTGTCATGGTATAGGGCAGGCGAGAAGAACAGGCTATTTAATCATGACTTAGTCATGCACTGAAAGAGGATATTAATTATAGTAGAAGACACAGCATGGACTGGGATATAAGATTAAAAGGGACAGTTGGATTATGGTGACCCATTCCCTGCTGTTGTCAGTATCTTGTCAGATCTCTCTTCATCTGAACAAGCTCTATCTCAACATAAACAGACCTGGGAGGGCTGAGGTATTTTTCGGGTTCATTGGCCCAAATACACCAGTACTGCACAGCAAATTGACAACTATGGATGAGCCTTGTGTCTGGTAAACATCAAGGCACACAGCATGCTGCCAACTGCATATGCTTTCTCCATACAGAACAATACAGTCATTGGGAAAAAATACCTGCCAGATCCCTGGATGCAACATGAATGTCAGGGTGAAAATGAAATGGAAGCACTACCCACTACTCAGGCCAAAAACATCCCCCAAGATGTCTACTAATAGAGGAAAAAAGGTATCTTGCTGCAAGGTCTAGCATATAAGTTAAACCTTGGACTTTCAAGAGTTTTCAAGAGTTAGATGTTATATGGACAAACACAGACCTGGCTTTGTAATGTCTGCTTCACTCTTTCTCGCAGTCTAGTTAGCTTCAGGATGCAGCCTCAGGCTTCAACTTCACAATCAGCAACTTCCAGTCTAAGTATTCGAGTAAACATTATGGTACATGGAGCTGACAGGAGAAAAAGATGTATGTGAGCAGAACACAGAAACCAAACAATCCTGAAAAAGTCTCAGCTTGTATTACTTTTCAGATTTTCTTTTATGATGTTAATCTGTTATATAAAATGAGGGGTGGAGGGATAAATTTATACAAAGCCCCGGGTATGGGCTAACTGCTATTGATGGCCAGCAACATCTGACTTTTGAAGCACAGTAGCTCTACCCATCAGTTTGTAAAGGCCTAATGGAAAGAATGCTGTGTGAAACAAAAAATTAAGGCATGGTGTAAACAGTTGGGCACAGAAGGCAGAGTGGATATCTTTGCCATAGCAGGGGTTTAATTTTAACTTCTTGAACATTTCATTCTTTGTTACTGCCTTGCTTGAGAAAAACTTTCCTCTCTGTTTGTCCATCTGCAATTCTGCAGAGAAAGAAAAGCTATCAGCAGCTTTTCTTTCATCACCTACTTGCATAAAACTTACTTCTCTGAATTCTCACAGCACATAAAACGTCCCTGCTGCTGCAAGATAAAATGTGTCACTGCTCCATCTGCTACTCATTTGCTGATGATTCTGTGTGGCAACATGCTGCTGAGCAGAATATTCCAAAAAAGAAGAAACTGTGCAGCCCAACAGATCTGGTTTTGACAGAGGTAAGGCTAGGTCTCACTAATCATTTTGCTGTGCTCCTTACAGTACCTGGTGGAGTATTAAGATTGCCTCCCCAATACAATAATTCATGGTACTGTCACACACTTCTTGGATAATTCTTCTTTTGGGACAGGAATGCCAAAACAGAGGCAGCAGGAGTTTCTCAGTGCTAAATGATTTCTTATTTCAGTATTGCTCTGAAATTCACAGGCACAAGTCCTTCGTTTGGGGACAAGAAGTGATGACAATCCAGGTACAGAATGTACTCAGTTGGCACCTTCCTCTGTAATGTGCTAAAGCTGTACCAGAAGATACCCAAATTTACCACATACAGTAGTGAGGCATCACCAGGTACTGTGGATGCCTACCCAGTGCCTGCCTATTAAGCAGAAATTTTACCTCTCTTTTGGAGAAACAAATTGCCCCTCAGCATCAGCCAACGGGCAAAATTCAGAGGAACATGGAAAGAGACGTGCAACTTTTGGCCACTCTCAGGGGAGGCTTCTCACCATAAACACAGATTGTGCAGGAGACTGGACAGACCCAAGCAGCAGAGGAAAACCTTTTAGAGGGCAGGTTGGAGAGGAAATACAAATACTGCTTTCATTCAAGTCACTCAAGTCTGACTGAGTCCTCAGCCAGCTGCATCCAAGTAAAGATTGTTCCATTACTTAGGGCCTGAACAGGTCTCTGATACTGCAAGAGCTCTTAACTTGTTTTTCCTCACTGAGGCCTCAATACCCAAGTCTGTATCCTCTTAATAGAAAACTGACTGGAAGCCGCACATTTAAAAAATGCTTCCTAATAGCCATGTCCATTTAAGTGTATTTTTAAGGTTTAAAAACAAAGTCAATATCTAAAATATAAATATCATTCTATTTTTCAAAATTATTGTAGGGAAGAAACAATGATTATTTGAATTTCATTTTTTTAAACCAGCTGAAAATAAATGCCTGACTTATCTTGAATTATTATCTACCTTTGAACTCTTACTCTACAGCTCTTCCCTGTACTTTACATAAACAAAGTTCTTACAGTACATGCCCTGTCACAAAGGATTCACAGACAGGCAGATACAAAAAAGTGAAGAATCTGAGAGCAAGGTGATAAGATTTTCAAGGCAGAACCACATTTTTCTCCTTATTGCCTAAGGAGAACACTATTTGAAGACCAAAAATATGTAACTTCATGTGTTTGATGAAAAGGTTACTAAAACAGAAGTGAAGAGGAATTTCCCTCATTCTGATTTGTGCTGGAGGAAAAGCCAAACATGCCTAAAGGGGAAGCCGGACAGCTGCTTTCTGGAAAAAAGATTTCTGGAATATTTTTGCTAATAAAGTAATAATAAATAATAAAGTGATAATGTTTTTGTCCAGGGTGAAGTTGATAATACAGGATTTGATTTAAAAAGTCAAATTTCTAAGACAACTGGTAAAGAAAAGCCCACAAGAAGAATTGCTGAGAAGTTATTATAATATAATGTACTTTCATTACAAACCTGAGGATCTGACAAATGTCCCTTACCAACAGAGAAGTGTAAATAATGGAATTTTTAGATCAATGGTTCAGTGGGAAAAAGGGAAAAAATGTCTCAGGTAGGCCTGAGGCAAATAATTTTTTAAAGGTACTTTTTTTTTTTTTTTTACATATATATAAATGCTCTTGTGTATATACATTCAGTAAAAATTAACAATTTACTTTGGATTGAACTACTAATTTCAACCCTAAATTATGGATGCTAACTCTGAAACAGAGAGCATGTAGAAATTACAGGCTGCATAGCTTCTCAGTCTTGCCTGAGAAAGTAGCCTGGGAAATCATGGGGAGGATTTAAAACAATCCTCAGAGACAGAAAACAGCCTTGCAGGTGCTGTTTGTCTGTTCCTTGTTTTCTTGCAGGAGAAGGTCAAGGGGTGGTGAGCCCCACTGACCAATGATGGTGATGTGTTAGTTTACTAACCAATAAGAGTTTCCTTTCTGTACTTTCCACGTATTGGTCTATCACAAAGACCTGAAGCAACAAACTGAGAGAAATTCTCCTGATTGACTCCTGAGAAAGTCTGTGTCGTTCATCCCAGCCGTTCCTAATAGAGCGACACTAAATTATTTTGTTTCCCTTTGCAGTATTCCAAATAACAGAAAGCCAGAAGTTTTTAGTTGCACAATACTACAAAACCAGCAAGATATCATACCTTCTAAATCACCTAAAAAAAAAAAAAAAAAACCTAGGAAGAAAAGAAAAATCTGAAACCACATCCTTTTTCTTCTCATCTCTAAAGAGGGTTTCAAGTCTGTTTGTCAGGATCATTTTCCAAGCACCAAGATCCCTCTTGACCAAAGTCTTTATTGCTCATTACCAAGATGTAAAGGAGAGGAAATATGGATGGCTGTGAGCAGCAATCTCTTGTTAATATTTTTTGAAGCCATCACTCTCAGTCTTCCACATGGTCAGCAATTACCACACCAGCCTCACTCCCCATGTGACACTCCCCATGGCACTTATATATTAACCACACTTCTTAAAAACTGTAAACACTGAAAGTTTTGTTGGCATGGCACTTGGCAGTTTTTTACAAAGGTGTATTTTGTAAAAGAAAGTCTTTTAAAAGTATGAGAAATGAAGGGTATTTACAAAAATAACCAGAATCCTTCCCCAAGGCATTCTAAGTAAGACATTCCCAACTGCCTAAAGGTCCAAAGTCAGCAATGTAAGGCTTGATGAAGCATTGAAAAGGCACATCTCGTTCCATAATTAAAGGGTAACTTCATTTCTGATGACTTCAGTGCAGTGACAGTGAGTACGTGATTAACTCAATATCCAGAGAGCTAAACATACTTGTATCACCCCAGAAAAATCCAGCATTGAAAGTGGAATAAATGCCCTGCTTTAATTTAACAGACTATTTTAAAAAACATTTACAAAATACAGTAACTGCAGCACAAATTTGAGGGCAGCTGCATAGGTTATTTTTCATATCAAGATCACTTCACCAATTTTATCAGGAGCCAGGCATAAATTTGGAAGACATCTCTAAAAGTTGTTTTAAAAAATGAACAGTTGTTTTCACTCTGAAATTTGGTTGCAGGCTTTTTTTATACTCAACTGTTGAGCAGTCCCACCCAAGAACTTCCCCTAAAAAAGATAACATCCAAAGTAAAAGCTTCATTCTTTCTGATCTTAAAAGCTCAAAACAGTGAGAATTCATGTCCCTGAAGAATACACATTGCCTGAGAGTGCTTAGGATTCCATCTGCTTGCCTGCAAAAAGGGCACATCAATATCCCAACCAGCTTTGGGCTCAGGAAAATCATTTCATGGAAAATGGACTCAACCAGCTCTATGACCCTGTCCTGGAGGTCCTCCTACCTTAGAAATCAAAAATCTGTCTCTCAGTGGCAGTAATACACTCACAAACACTTTGTCTTTCCCCCAAGTATTTCTAAAAGTTCAAATTCTCACCCAGTCATTAATCAGTGCTGTAAAGGCTTTAACAATCCAAGAGAGAAACTTTTACTGCTACACCTAATAAGTTGGCTTCCATACTTCACAACCTCACTCCCAAGTCTATTTGTTCCTCATCCCCCCCAGCTGGGATACATTGATCTGCAATTCTTTCACCTTGGAGCAGCCAAGGCAACACAATTGTATTTTCACCTCATTTATCACGCTTTCTTTACCTTGGCTACAACTTAAACCTGCTTTCTTGTTCCTATCCTTCCCTGTCCCTTGGGTCCTTGAGCCGTCCTACAGGGTCTTATTACCTTAATAAATTTAAAGCAAGAGAATTCTCTTCTTGCATGTTTTGCTGGAGTCTCCCTTGTTTCACAAAGACCTTCCTGAAAAGGAAGAAAATTGGCAGAAATCCCAGTCATGAGATTAAGCTTCAGCTTATATCAACAATAGCCACTTGAATTCATAACACAATTGTCCAGGACATCAAACATGCCATCTTTTCAACAGGAATAGCTATAGTTTATGTCTGAATTTCAGCTCCTCAAGGACCTCCACCCCACTTCTCACATGTCCACATCTTCCTCTGAAAGACATTGGGCCATGTGCTAAGCTGTGCATAGCACACCGAAGTCCTGGCTTGAGGGAAGCCCCAACTCACCCTCAAGGCTGACCAAGTCTCTGAACATCCACTCACAGCTCAGACTCCCGTGTGCCTCCCCCATATGAAATGTATAATTACTCTGTTCTCACATGTCACTAAGTCTGTCAGGCCTCAAATTTTGCCTCTGTGCCAGCAGAGGATCTCTGTTAAAGTCCTCCCCCCAGGTGTTCTGTGCAAAGGCCCTGTGTGCTGTACCACAGTCCATGGGCTCTGGAGATCTCCCCAGGATGGGCTCCCTTGCTGCTGGAAGGACCTGTACCCCCCAGGAGCAGCAGAACAGGCAGGGCAGTCGCTGGTGCTCCGCTCACTCCCTGCCCAGACAACTGCCCCTGAGCCCCTGCCAGGGCCAGGCTTCAGCAGCCCCCTTCCAGGTCTGCTTTTGTTCCTCCTTTCTCACAGGCTTGTGAAGAAGTAAAATCTCAGCTGTCGGGGGTTGGCGAGAGGAGCAGGGTTTCTAGGTGAGAAGAACAGGCCAAATGCTCTCTTTCTATCACTCTCCAATGTGCCAGCTTCAAAAACCTGCTGACAGTCCTTAAGAGCTGATGACATTTTTCAAAACATTGACAAAAATAGAGAAGCACTTTCCCCCACCATTGAAAAAACTACTTCCACAAAGTCTTTCTGCTCTCCACTCTTTCTTTGACCACCTTCACAGACAGTGATTGCTTCTCACCCCTCAAACAGAAAACTCTAGTGACTCCACAATAAAAGAGTTTCTTGAGGAAGACTTTAATGTAATGATTTCCCAAAATGTAAATGAAACTATAACTATAACCACCGCTGACTATAACTGGGAAAACAGTTAATGCTCATTGATCTCCTAATTTCAAGTTAAAAATTTATTTCTGTAGCCTGAGTACATACCTTGTTATATAATACAGTGTCCTTTGACATCATGCACTAAATTGACCTAAGTGTTAATGTCATTAAAAAATTTTCTTCTTTTTTAAAGACATATGTATATCGGTACCTTTTGTATTGATCTTTTAAAACCTGTAATTAAGCCTCTGTTGGGAAGTAAATGTACTAAGATAAATAGTCTAGAGGGGCAATACAAATGTTTTACATAAACAAGGATTAATATGCCCATTATGAGTCATTAAATCACATGGGAATAACAGTAAAATGGGAAGCATTTCAGCTCTTATTGTACTGAATGTTATGTTTTGCATATGCCTGCATCCCTGTAGAAGAAGTAAGCTGTTTTTCACCAGATTAGGGGCATGAAGAATCAAATTCTCACAGGAAAACGATGATGTTATGACAAGTGCTGTGATATGTGTGAATAATCAGGTATCACATGCAGAGTAAAACCACACAGTTCTAGCAGAGCCGAAAATCCAAAGCAATTGAGATTGAAATCTTACAGAGACTAGGTCTATTTATGAAATACAGACCTTTTCTCCGAGCTCATCAGAAGTTAGCTTTGTTGTGTGTGGCTCTGATTTTGAAGAATTTCTCCTGTTTCTTATATCATTCCATATCCAAGGAACTCTTTTTAGGCACTTACTACCCTGCTCCAACAAGTCTAAGAATGTGCCTAAATTATTGGCAGCTCTACTTGTCTTTAAAATAAAGGTCACAAATAAAAGCTGTTCATGTTGCAAGCTCACAGATCTGAATGTAACATTTTTCAACTCCACATGAGCTCACAGAATACTCTGGCACAAGAGAAAATAAGGGAAGTCACATGAGTGACTGAACAGCTATGAAGCAGGGCAGCCAAGAACAGCCAAGAAGACCCCAAGATTTCCTTTTTGAGCTGGACAGCATTTACTCTTCTGGGACTCCACTCTCAGAGGTTTTTTGGACTTGCTGATATTTTTTAGGTTCCTCACTATCATTGTGTTCAAGTTATGTTGAAATATCTGCTATCACTCCAAATTTGATTCATCTACCACAGAACGAGACTCAGAAGAGAAAGAATAAAATTAGAGACTCACGATGTAAGAGCATTTCTATGTGCAAAGAGTCATCAAATATTTTACAATAAATACTTGTAAAAAAGTAAGTTCTTAGTTGGAAAGAACAGCTTTAAGTCAACATCTGGCCTCATTAATATGAGTGTCGATAAGACCTAGAACTGTGGGCTACAAACTACTTTATGTAGTTCAGTCTCAGCTCAAGGAGGACTAATTTAATCAATACAATATTTAATCTAATTTAATCAATACAGTAGCAGCCAGGAGGATGAGAGAAGTGCTTCTGGCTGCTCGTGGTATTCTGAGCCAAGCAGAAGGGAAGAAGCAGGTGTGAGGCATCCCTCCACTCCAGAGTCCTATCACAACATGTCAGTGAGGGTGAACGGGGTGGGCACACTCCCTGCTTCTGTTCCTTTTTGTTACCTTCCTTAGCAACGCTACTCTCAGCATCATCTTACCCCTCCATGAGACTTTTCCATAGGAAGGAAGATGAGAGGGAAATAAAAGGAAACAGAGTACTCAGCAATTCTTTCCAGTCAGGCCGTTTCTACTCCTAATCTAATATCCTCTCCCAGACCCTCCTCTCCAGAGGTAACATCCTGATGGCTTCCTGTGTCTTCTTCTTTATTCTTTCTTTGGGAATAATCTCTATTTCCTGTAACTACATTGTCATTTCAACTGTTAGAAATGAGTGCACTTTCCATCCAGCCCCTCTGCTTCTGCTATAGACTTTAGCTCACTTCAATTAAGATAACATCAGCTTCATTATAGTATGATAACCTCAACCTTTATTTTTTCATTTGCTATGTTTTATCCATAACTGTTTGTATTTCTACAATAGTCACTGAAAAATCCTCCAAAAGCCACAGCAGGTGTTACTCATTACATACTTAGCAGTTTTTAATGATTAAAACTCTATATTCAAAAACATCTCCAGCCTTATAACATAATCACAGTACAGACGTGATTGGCCTCCCCAAAGGCAGCTTAGTGTTTATATACAAATTCTGACTTTTCAATAAAATACTCTTCTTCCTCAGAACAAACTCACAGAACACCGTATCCCTTTTATATAAATCAAACATATTTTCAGTTTTTGTGTTAAATTACTGTTGGGGGTTGGGTTTCTTTTCTTTTGTACTTTAGGAATGTTTTCACATAAATTGGTAGGAAATTAACTATTGAGTACTTACGGGTACTTAAGAAAAACCAAAGAGTGGCCAAACTCAGGGGAGAGGAGATACCTGGAGATTTGGACAGGCAAAAAGACGGGGTTGGGGAGCTGCTGGGTCGCTCGTGTTGGGTTTCAGAGGAGAACAGGCGAGGAGAATTCCCTGTCACCGCCGGAGCCCAGTCCTGTACTGTCTCATCCTTTCTGTGGGTGAGCCTTTGCTCATAGTGATATGCAGAAAAACTCTCTATAAACTACAACGTTACAAGAGCTGGTATGTATTTATTCAGCACTGAGGTGCATGGGGAATAGCTCCTCCAAAAACACGCACACCCTCGGAGACTTGCACCTCTCTTTTTATTCTGTACAAACTGGGATTACACAATACACCTAATACACTTTAATTTCCTAACCCCACCTGCCCCAGCTTCATATTAAAATTAGCTCCACGCCTCTATGCAATGCTCCTTGCGGGTCGCTCTGGTGGTCATCTGGGCGTCTTTTGGCGATGAAGTTAGTAGTCTACTTCTCAGTTGAACTTTTCACCTTGTCTCCTTGCACCTGCTCTTTTTTAGTCCTTTCTCCATCTTCCAGATTTTGATACCAGTTTTCCTGGCTTAGGGGTCTGAAGAGCCCCCTTGTCCTGTGGTGCCTTTTTCCTTGCATCCTGTTTGCGCATTCTAGCTTTTTATCTTACTTTGTAGCCTTGCTCTCTTCCTGTCCTTGTAAGCACAATAAATGTTTAGGCATTTCATACGGTTTTGTCAGCCCCTTTTTAGTTAAAGGCATTTCTTGATGCTTGATTCCTTATTCTTAATTTCTCTGTCTCAGTGGGAGCAGACATTGGACTGGTACCTTACGAACACCCAGCTCACTAAACACGAGGGGCCTATCCCCATCCACTCGGGTGCCCGGGATCTTGGGCTCGCTCCTCCGTGCCCTGTTGGGAGCCGAGCTGCCGCTGTCCGGTCCCCGTTGTTTCTCCGGCGCTGCTCCGAGCTTTCGCTGCGCTGTAGCCCCGCACCGCCTGCCTGCCGAGACGTCCCGCGGTTCCAGCCACAGCCCCGCAGCTTCTGATACATCTTGCTACAACCCCGGGATTTTTCCTCATTCCTGCCGGCCCAGCTCGCTGTTTCTCTAAGCCCAGCAGGGGCACCGGGACCGGCTGCCCCACGGGCCTGTGAAGCAAAGCCCCTCCGCCATCCCTTCCCGTCAGGGCCGAGCCGCCATTACCGCGTGCCCCCCGAGCCCGCGCCACAGCGCCCCCTGCAGGCGCGGGGGCAGCCCCGCCCCCGCCCCGCCCGCCGGGAGCAGCAGCGCCCCTGCCGGCCGTGCCCGGAACTGCAGCGAGGGGAGAGCGGTCACTGGCTCCTGCTTCTGCTCGCTGCTCGTGCCAGAGGGGTTTGTTTGCCTTGTTACACAGAGCAGTGAAAAACTGCTATTCCTATCCCCGTATCTTCACCTGAGAGCCCCTTAATTTCAAAATTATAATAATTCAGAGGGAGGGGGTTTACATTTTTCCATTCCAAGGGCTCCTGCCTTCCCCAGCAGACACCTGTCTTTCAAACCAAGACAGTAACATCAAATTAATGACATATATATACTGGCATAACACTTAGCTCTATCCTGATCCTACACACTCTAGGCTCCAATATTTCTATCCTTATGCTTGCTATAAAATTCTCTCTCTGGTTGAATAACTTAACAGATTCCTATAATGTACTTAACCTAGGTAATAAAGAGGTGACAGACTTCACATATACATTGAGGTAGTCAGCTATCTCATAAGCTTTTTTTTGGCAATGATCCATGGAGCATTGTTATCAAGCAGAAAAAGATGCTGTAATTTAACAAGTAATTTAGCCCAATTCCCGTCATTGCTTGTATTCATTGAGGAAAGATGAAGATCCATGGAGCACAGGTTGTCCATAATTAAAATTACTTACATGAAATTAGAAAACCCACATTAACAGAAAGCCAAGTAATCACAAGAAAAACTACCAGTGTGTGTGTTCTTGCACACTGCAATGTTTTCAAAACCAATAAAATTTATCACTGAAATCTCAACTCCTCCAAAATAAAGCTCTAACTCACCACCATAATGAAATATTTTTTACAACTGCTCAGGCAAGATGTTACAATAAGTCCAGTCAATAAAACCTGCTGGGAAAACAAATGTCTGAGCCTGTTCAGAAAGTTTCAGTAGCTCTTTAGACATTTTCATCAATTTTGTTTGGTTACTAAATACGTCACTTTTCTTCTACTGGCAAACACGGCCTGTTCATGCTACCAATCTGCACTGGGCAAGACACTCCTACCTCCAGGCAGATGTGGAGCAAAGGAAGCTGGAGAAAATACTCACAGCACCAGCAGCAATTTAGAGGGGTCAGCCTGGCACACAGGCACAAGTGGTTGTGCACCCAGTTTCCTCATGGCCCATGCTTTTCTGCTATACTTTGCCTCATCATTACTAAGCATTAAACACAGTCCTTGAATAAATATTTCTCATGTAGGATCAGAGACAAATGCTCTGAATTTGTACACTGGGGTTTTATATTATTTTTGAGTTCCTTCACCCTTCATTTCAGTACAACTTCAGTCTTTTTCTTACTGGTCTTGGATCTATATAGTCACTGTGTGATGCTACAGCAGCCAGGAATGATCTGTTTGCTCTCCCTCAATCCCTTAACTTTGGGAAAGTCAGATCCATTTGCTGCATGGACCAAACACTGTATTTATGAAGTCTATATTTAAAAAATTTATGGAAATCCCATTACATTGGATAGATCAAAGTACTACAACATATTCTGTGCCTAGTGCTGATAGACCAGAGAACAAGCATATATTGGCCTAAATCTTGTCTCACTGAAAGCCAAGATATCCACATCCATTCTCAGCATATGGCACTCTGGATCTACCAAGTGAGTAACAGCTCAGAAATGAGTTCATGAATTTAAGTCCTGTGTCCTGTCACAGTCATAGTCAGGCATTGTATTTCACTCTGTACAAACAAGCCTTTACTTTTTCACATAGAAGGTTGAAAGGGACATTTCTTATGCTGAATATCTCAGTCTATCTCACTAAAGCAGAATCACAGGATTCAGATAAGCAGGAATCTTGTGTATTGGCTCTTTCTTACCAGTCACTGCTTAATTTATGATGTGGACTGCACACAGTTTTCACTGTTCACACTATTTTTTTCCTTCAAAATTGCAAGTATCAATGAAAGCTACAACACAAGAAAGGAATTTCCCACTAAATTCTGAATCCAATTTTTAGCCCATTTTGTATCCTACCAAAACAGAGTGTAAGAAAATAACTGGAAAATGTTATATGCTCTCTGCTGAGAAAAACCCAGAAAATTCTTGAATAACAGCACATCTTTACAGAGAGATAGATTTATTTTGCCTTGTCTGTGAGTGTGCACTCACCATAACTTCTCCCAGCCCATTAAGAGATAAGGCAGGAAGTCAGAGAGAGGCAGGAGAGAGCTCTAATAAGACTACCTTCTTCATGCCTCTTGTCAAAATCTTTAAATACTCTGTTACACCGCAGATAAACTGTTTGTTCAAGGCTGCTAATATGGGCTTTAATGCATGGGCTTGGGCAGTCAGGTTAAAGACTGTGTCAGAGCTAAGGATGTATCCAGACCACTAGTGCACATCAAAAGTGCAACACCTGAATTTTCACTAGAATTTACCTTGGGCTAACAGCGTAAACCCCAAGTTTCCCTCAAAACAGTAAAGCTGTGAGGACTAGTACCCTCATCAAGGCTGTTCACAATGGTGCTTCAGGGAGGGAAGTACTTAGAAAGGGAGAATGAGAAAGCAGCTTCTCCTTTTAATGGAAGACATGGAATCAAGAGTTGCTGCAACCATGGCTGAGGAAAAAATAATAGAGGAGGAAGTGATCCTACCTCCCAGCCAAGAACTTCATTGCTATGCTAGGATGGTGGGCCAGAGATCCAGCACCCTGTGCTCTTCTCAGCTCTTTTAGCCTTACTGCCTAGGGACAGAACAGCCTCTTCTCCTCCTTGGAACACAGCCTAAAATCCTCTGTGTATAACTGGGACAAAGGAGAGCTCACTTGTTTACTGCAGGCAAAGAGGAGAACCATGCTGGTGCTGGCCCTACTCTCACCAGCTACCTTACATGCCCATAATTGCTGAGTCTGGAAAGCAGCTGATTTAAGTCCATAGCAGAGCTTTTAAAACAGGAATTCTTCATCAGCACAGCCCTTCCTTGCTGGAAGTTAACATCTCTTTCACCTGAAACACACACTTACATAATTCAGTCTCTCTGGTGACACTAATGAGTAGCTGCTCTGGGGAAAGCTCATTCAGATCCCTCTAAGCGATTTCCTTTAAGCTGCCATAGCTGCTGGCTGCACCACAGCTCTGTACTACTGAATTAAAACTTCCAGGGTAGCACATCCTCTGTGTGCTTTGTTTCTTTTATGTTTCCCCTCTCCTAAGATGTTACCTTTATTCTCTAAACTTAGACCCACCACAGGTCAGGGTATGAAGCATCAGAGTGAGCCTGAAATGTGAATTCATTCTCTTCCTCCCACGTAACCCTCACCTGCCATCACCTCCCCCAGTATAGTTACCTTTCACTCTGCCTTCTCAATCCTTTACTCACACTTTGGTCTTTGACAGGCTCAGGGTTCTACTTTGAAATGTGACATGAAATCTTTCATAGGATTCTCTGCTCATTGTCTTTGAGTGGCTCCAGATCGGACACGTTCCGTTCAAAAGAGGAGTGGGGGGAAGAGAACCAGATGCAGCAAAGTTTCTGACAGCTCAGGAGTTTGGCTGTCGTTCTCCCTTCCTCAAAATGTTCTGCAGGATGAAGCGAGCATTTTGAACGGAAAAGGTACCACTGTTCTCTAACCTTGTTCACAGGAATAGCAGGGCCAAAAGCCAATCCAAACTGAGGGCATCACGAGAACTGTCAGATCTGATTCCACAGGCACAGGGTACAGATGCATTGCAAATAGCAGTAACACATTAACCAAAGTCATGGTGCTGTAAATTCACTGAACCTAAACCTTCTGTTTCCCCTGGTGATTCTCTAATCATAAAACTCCTCCTAACCACATCCATCATCTTCCCTTCCAGTGATGTTACCAAACCCAGTGGTGCTGTTAGAAGCTGTCTGTAGACAAACTGCTCTCGGGGCTCCATATCTGCACCTACCAGTACCTCAGACCTCTTTCTCTCCTCTTCCTTACCTCTTGCATGTCATCTTCCATCAGTGGGGGCTACTATTTTCATGGTATTGCCTGCTCCACTGCCTTCCAAGCCATTAAACAAAGCTGTGGGGAAGCACCAAATGTACAAAATTTTCATGGCTCTTCATGGGAAAATTTTGCTCTTTTTTCCTTTTGAGGAATGTCAAAACTTGGACCAGGCATTTTTGCAATGCTAAGAGATTGGTGGGATATTCTGAACATGAGATCATGATTTCATGGGACTCAAGATCTTCATATTGCTAAGATGAGAAGAATTCCAAGCCACAGAGAACTGAACAAGTTGCATGGAAATAAAACTGTCAGGGCAGACAGAGAAAAGTGGCTTGCAGGTTCTGTGGTGTGAAAGGACCTGTGTTTTGGTCTCAGGATTCAATCCTGTCCTGTTAATGACAGAACTTACTGTGAGATTTCCTTGGGCATATTGGGAAGGGCAATATAGACTGATACAAAGCTGTATAAAGTTCTAGAGGCATATGGACACTAAAGCATCAGATGCTGATGACTGGCAAGTTTAAAGCCTATCAGCTGTGAACAAATAAGAAGAAAAGCAAAGGGGTAAAATAAATAGAAGATAATGTAAGATAGTCAGACAAATACAGAAAGAAATTCAAGTCCAGAAGGCACTTGGGGTGCTAGTTGTGAAGCAGCCTGAATGGCTCAGAGGGACACAGGGGAATTTATCGAGATGGCAAAGTGACGTTCTCTAAAACAAGATAAATTAATTATTTGCCTCAGCGCCCCAGAAGGAGAAAAGAAGCTGACAGAAAATGACATGTCATATAATTCTCAGGGTGACAAGGAGGGGAACTTACAGAGATGCAAGGGTTGAGGCACATATATCCCTGTGGCGCTTCTCGGCTGCCCAGGGCAAAGCCTTCAGTGGATGACTACAGAGAGAGTACCAATGGCAGGCCAGCTGTGCTCGGCAAAGGGGAAGGGCTCTGTCTGATCATTTTCATGAAGCTGAGGAAGATTTCTAGGTCTGACTCTCCTTTGCCACAGCCCTTATGTCTTCATCTCTGCCTGCACAAAGTGACTGTGAAATTCTTCCGAAGAAGAATTCTCGTTTTTCCTTGCTGGTAGTTCAACACTCCCAGTTCACAGGTATAAATGTCTAGATAAGGTGCTAAGAAAAGTATCGTTTATTAGCACATAACACATTCACAAGAAAAACAGGTCAGAAACCTTTTCTAAAGTCATGTGAAATTAACAGTGGAGGGTTCTGACTTTTCACAAGTGAGTTGCAGCCCCATGTGTTCTTGTTTTTCACAGTGAAGGCATTGCTGGCTTCCTGATCCTGAATGGACCTCAGTGTAAGATAGAGGACTTACATATAATAGATATGTAATATATGTAAGATAAAGGACTTAAGTATAATCAACTTTCTAGAGCTAAAATTGGGGTGAAAAGTCATTTTGATTAATAGAGAGGGACATGTTAACCCATGAAAAATCAGAATGCAAAATTCTTTGTTGCACTTTTTCCAGATTTTAAGAACTACAATAATGATCAAAACTTGAGATAAAGACCATTAAAACAAGACCTGGTATACATTTGGCATTACTGTTGGTTAACTTCCATTAAGCATAGAAAGTCTTTTGGATACTATGACAGGTATATAAAAGGATTGCATGGTGTAATATTATTTAGGATCATTAAAAGGGGCCTTACAGGCAGGCTTTATCAACAGCTGTGTAACCACACAGTGAGATGAATTTTGAAGAAGAGATAACATACTTTCACTAAACTAGGAAAATTGCAGTAAGCTTGGAAACTAATCCTGAAATTGTCTGTTCCTCTGCACAAGCCTGACCAATTCATTTGTCAGCTGTACATTCTCTGCCTCCAGTGTTCAAAATAACAATTCACAATATTGTCATCACACACAATGCAGACAGGCAATTACATGGAGACAGATGAATGTAAGGTCAGGAAAAACAGATAAGGTGGGAAACACGTTAATATATTTAAGCAAAAGACCCTTAAATGAGGCTGCTTGAATTGCCTCTTTTCAGGTGTCAATGAGCTGGATGATCATGTCAATTGTTTACTCTAGATGCTGTAAAAATGGTAATCAAAAAAGAAGAAAGAGGTAATTCAATCTAATTGAATATAAATAAACTAGGTTAAATCTTTTTCTGAGATGTAAATCCTTTCCTGTTATGCTTCATTCTATGCCTCTAAAACAGCATGTGTGTGAGTCTGATGAGGTACAGGAACCACAAAACTGAGCTACAGAGGCATGCATGGAATCACATGTGAAATGCTGTAACTAAGCAAGAGGTTATGCAAGACACGGATAATCTTCTCCTGTTGACATTTTATAGATGTTCTTTTAGCTTTGCAGAAACAGAACTTCTTATAAGCTTCACAAAGGAACTGACATACTTCAACCTCTGATACTAGAATTTCTTTCAGAACTGCAACAGTCTATAAAAAAGGGGGAGATTGACTTTTAACACTGGTAAACAGTGATTAGACAAGATGGAATAGCTTTAAATTTAAGGAGGACAGACTTACATTACACCTTAGTTAGGAAGAAATTCTTTACTTAGAAAGGAGAAAGGCACTTGAAAGCTTTCCCAGAGAGGTTGTGGATGCCCTATCCCTGAAAGTGTGGAAGGCCAGGCTGGAGGGGGCCCTGAGTTATCCGGTCTAATCCCTGACCATCACAGGAGGTGGATACTAGATGATCTTCAAGGTCCTTTCCAACCCAAACCATTCTGTGGTACTATGACTTCTTCCACTGCCTCAGCCACAAGGCAGAGCTGGAGGGGCATACTGTGACTAGGCTTTGTCAGTGTTTTTAGAGAGTTATTTCACCACAAAGCAACTGTTAGCGCAGTTAGAACACCAACAGGATTCCAGAGACAGGAATCATTGACAAAACAACAGGTGACACATGGATCCTGTTTCTTTTTGGCTTTTTACTGAGAAGCTGTGACAAAAAGCACTTCACTTAATGCATGTATTTAGGAGCATCCTGCAGCATTCAACATCAAGTGCCAGAGTATAAACAAGCATTGATTGACTCTTCTCTCCAGCACAACCTATCCTTTACATACTGCCATTCTAAAATTATTGATTGGCCCAGGCTGTGACTGAATTTCTATTCTTTGTCCAAAATTCAGTCTTCTTACTCTTTGAAACAAGAGACACCTCACTTCCCTGGACAGTGGTACCTTGGTACCATCTGCAGTAGTCAGGAGCATGCAAAGCTTTGTTGATCTCATAGGATGTTCTGGACCCCAGGGTGGCTAACATCTCTTTGCAGTAGAGTTTTAATTTCTTATTTCCCAACATCTCGTAAAACAACAATAACTTCAATGTTCCAGAATTATGCCCCAGCTCTTTCTTGTACTTTCTTCATCCCTGAATGATCCTTTTGTATTAGAATGATTTACAGTATCCATTTTGCAGTTTAAGTGTGGTTTATTTTTTTCCTTGCCTTACCGTGGAGTAATCTCTTTTTAGTGATTTCTATACCTTCCTCTACCTGCTATCTTCTGATGCACACTGGAGTCAGTACCTTTGCTTCTGGTGTAAGTGCAGACCTGAAATGTGAATGATCCAGATAAGCACTTTCTGTTACCTCTAAGTGTGAGATTTTGGAGACTGTGGCTACACTTTGTGGGTTTTTTCGTATCCACCAAGCCATAGGGACCAATTTTTCTTCATTGTACTAAAATTATTCTCCCTTTGTTTATTCCTGAACAGAACTGTTCAAAACTTAAACTGTTCTTATCCCAATTCATGTTTTACCTTTTCCCAATTCTCCTCCACATCCCAGCTCTGTGCTAGTTAGTGGCTGGTGTTAAACCACAACAACCTTTATAAGAGCTATCTATAACCTGATAAGTTTTATGTAAGATTCACCTCTAGATTCTACTAAACCCTTTTTTTTTGCCTTTTTCTTCCTTTGACTTTCTGTACAAAACAGCATCATTTTCATAAAGACTGAAGAAGACAAGAAGTTCAGATAAGGGAGGACACAGCAGCTCCCTTCGTGCCCTGTATCCATTTGATTTTCATTTTTTTCTTAGTTATTACACTATTTGATGGCCAAAACAAGAAAATTTCTGCTGCTTTCCCGGAATGCTGCCGCAAAGCTTTCAGACACGATTAAAGCTCCTGCGACCGCAATAAGCAGGCGGGCAGTAGCACAGACGGCATTTTTAAAGCTGCCAAAATGTAAACCCACAGGAGGAGCAGCTGGGGAGCCCAGGGTGCGCGATGGGAGCCGGGACATCTCCGGCAGCAGCGGCCCCGCCGCTCCGGCGCTCCCGGCGGCCTCCGGCGACACCGCGCGGTGCGAAGCGCAGCTGGCCGGGACATCGATGGGACACTGCAGGGACATCGATGGGACACTGCAGGGACACTGCAGGGACATCGATGGGACACTGCAGGGACACCGATGGGACACTGCCGGGACACTGCAGGGACATCGCTGGGACACTGCTGGGACACTGCAGGGACACTGCAGGGACACTGCAGGGACACTGCCGGGACATCGATGGGACACTGCAGGGACATCGATGGGACACTGTAGGGACACTGCAGGGACATCGATGGGACATCGATGGGACACTGCAGGGATACTGCAGGGACACTGCAGGGACATCGATGGGACACTGCAGGGACACTGCAGGGACATCAATGGGACACTGCAGGGACACCGATGGGACACTGCAGGGACATCAATGGGACACTGCAGGGACATCAATGGGACACTGCAGGGACACTGCAGGGACACTGCAGGGACACTGCAGGGACACTGCAGGGACACCGCGGCCACCGGCCCCTCTAAGGCAGCGGGCAGGGCTCGGGCTGTCCCAGCTCTCCATCGCCTGCAAACAGAGCGGGGACAGGTCATGGGACAGCCACAGTGGGACTGATATCATCACAGAATGGTTTGGGTTGGATCATAGAGAACATCTCGTTCCACCCCTCTGCTGTGGACAGAGGTCTCCTTCCACAAGGGGTGAAGAGAGGAGGCAAAAGAAGCTGGTGGAGCGCGGGCTCTGTATGAATGAGCTAGCCACTCAAATCTTGTAGCTATGTTAAGGAAAAACAGGGCTGAAAAATCAAGTACATCCTGAAAATAGAAGAGGAGAACTGTTAGAGTCCAATTGCTGAACTTCAAAGCAAAGGGATTTTCACCCTGTTTTAAGTGAAAAGTTCAATAGACACAATCCATTCACTTCCAGCCATTTAAACCAACCATAGTTTAAACCATCTCAGTGCTGCATAAAGCTGGCTTCTGCTGGATTGTTGTCCACACATCAACTGTCTCCTGCCTTTGAACCCACTCTAAATGCCTAATGCTTCATTGAAGCCCACGCCCATGAATCTCAGACAGTAAATCAAAATGAGACTGTTTAAACACATCTATTTTTATCAGCCAGAAGTTCACCAAAATTTCTTCAGTGACATTTGGAAGAGAAATCTTTGTCATCCTATCAGGTGCTGCAAAAAAGTGCAAAAGCATATAATTCCCTGGACACTGAGGCAGGTGCCAGCACTTGAGCAGGGATCACTTAGCTCTTCTTAGAGTCTCTACACTATTTCTGCAAGGCAAGGACCAGCCCTGGCCTGGCCTGGCTGTAGGAATCTGTCAGCGTCAGTACAATCAGATCTGGACAATCACTACTTTTGTGCTGCTTTGCTTCCCTCCCAGCCATCATTCCAAGTCAGAGGAATAAGTATATTAAATTCTCTCTTAAAACACCTTCCTGTGCATGTGTTAATTCATCTTACCAAGTAGAGTTGCCTCTATGACCCTTGAAGACATAAGTTGGCCCAAATAAAGCAAGCTTTGAGAACATAACCCCTTAATCATGGAAAATCCAAATGGGTTTTCAGGAAAATTAATTTTCTTGTCTATTCCAGTAGAAAGTCTTCACACAACTAAACTTACTTGATGGATGTTGCCAAAACACTCAGCCTTTTCACAATGAAGGTTGCTTCTAGAAATAGATAAATGTCCTTCACCCAAGAACTGGGACCCCAGCTTCAACAGAATAAACAATAATAAACAAATATTTCCTGCATCTACTAACTGCAGAAGCATTTCCTGGGCACGACAGACTCCATCAGTGCCAAAGAAAGAAGGTCACTGAACAGAGAGAATCTCACAACAGTAATAGGTATTACCAGCAGCCGTCTTTATTACAGGGGTAAAATGATACCTTCTTGAGAAACTCCTCATAATTCTACCAAGTCTGGGATGAGTTTTAATTCAGAAGAAGGGAAAAATGCTTGTAAAAACATCAGAGCATTGAAATTAACATAGTTGCTACCTACATGCAGATTTCAGAACCAGAACAGTAAGCAGTGTCTTATTTGGAGAGAATTTCGAAAGCGGCAGGTAATTTTATTTTATGCCTGTCTCTCTGTTGTTATCTGGCCCTCATGTCTCAGCACTACTTTTGCATTCATCAGCAAAGCCAGTTAAAAATTGCCTGAACTGCCTTTTGACCAAGTGCTTATCTGCACAACTGCACAACCCATACCATCAGTTAGGAAAAACAATTTTCCCTGGCTACTCGAGACAGCCTAATTACCTAATCTGACAGGTTATTAATGGTCCAAGTCAACAAAAAGTATAATGGATGCTGATAAGCACAAGCTGCCTGAACATTTGGCACGTACAGCCCAGCCAGAAATCTTTGCAGTGAAAAGCTGCCATTGGCCACAGGACTGAACTGTCTGATTTCCCAGAGTTTCATTTAACAGGTCTATCAACATGATAAAGAGACAAACTAGCAACTTTAATCCATTAATGAGGACTGTGAATCAGCTGAACAGTATAAAAGATATTTATGTAGCAGGTTAATGTAAAAATAAATCTCTGCTTCATTTCTCGATAATTGTAACACCCTCGTCTCCATACTAGGAAGGAGAGCAGCACATGTCCGTGTTCACCAGGAAATGGGCAGCAAGAATTATGACAGAGCCCTTGTTTAAAGCCTTGTCAGCACTCCCATAACTCACCACAAGTGCTGCACTATTTCATGGGTCTGTTTAAAAGATCCAATTACTAGACTCACATGATCCCATCAGAAGCTCAGGTTTTCGTTTCAAAGAGGAAAAAGAGTCATATTACTTGCAGTAGTGGGAGCAGTGGACAAAGGTGTTTCCTGAACAGCTCCAAGACAGAAAGTATTCAAACAGAAGCATATGGCACCAGTCATCTATTTTAACCTCAGGGTTCCACAACCCACTATTTTAATTGGTTGGCTCCTTCCTCCTGAGGTGTAAATACCTGGGGATAGCATCATTGAAGCATTTAAGGATGAAAAGAAAGAAATAGATTTGTCCCTTAGACTTCAGACTGTAGTTAGCACATTCCAAAACTGATAGTAGCTGGAACTGCACCAGAAGGACAAACAGCAGCTCACACCTCTAACAACCATGAGATAGGTTTTTCACAGACACTGTTTGTGGATGCTGAATGCAAGAGTTCAGGCAGGTAGCACAGTGTCTGTGTGAAACTAAGTCACATAACTTTCTCACACTGGCCTGAGAAATGTGGCCTGAGAAATTGTGAGGAGGAACTCAAACAGTCCTTAGAGAAGGAAAACAACCTTTGCAGGTGTTGTTTGTCTCCTTGTTGTTTACCTGCAAGAAATGGTCTAGGGGTGTTGTTCCTAACTCCCCAATGATGGTGATGTGTTGGTTTGATGGCCAGTGAAAGCTTTACCTTTTCAGACCTTTTTGGAACTGTCTATAAAAGAGGATCTGGAAGAATAAAACTTGCTCTCTTTTGCAACTAAGCTTGAGAGTCTGTGTCGTCAGTATCACCATTCCTAACACAGTGCAGCAACTATTTAAATTCCATCTGGTCCACTGACCTTTTTTTTAATTAAGTAGAACATCTTTTATTGAGCTTTGCTGCTCCAATTCCCTGTGAGATCTTTCATCCACTTCTTTGCTTAAGCATCCATCCTCTACTGCTCATACAATGAAAGGGTTTAAGGGTGTTACCTGGGCAATGAATACTCTGGTAGATCTCAAGTATGTTTCGAAAGGTGTCCAATCATTAAGGAAAACTTCACACCACTGAAATATTTATTTCTGTATCTCTGCAAATCCCCAGCTTCGTGACAGCCACACCTTGGGAAAATATAAGACACCTACCCACTTTAACATGCTCTGGATGATGTTCCTAAAGTGACTTTTAAAATCAAGACACTTCAGAGTGTTCCACATTTACAGCAGCCTGTACTCCCTGAAAATAAGTACCGGTGGCTCACCCAATGCTTGCATTGCTTGAGGCACTTTAGGGCTAAAGCCCAGCTTCTAATCCAGATAAGGTAATTACTGATTTCATTGCATGTTTTTTCCTCTACCCATCAGTAAAACTACAAATATCTAGATAGGCATTCTGCTGCAAACTCAAATTCTTTAAACAGCAGCAAGGAGAAATGCAAAGCAATTTTGCTTGGAACTTCCAAGTGAGCCAGATCAAAAACAGAGTCTTTCATTAATGTTAACATTTTTCACCACTGTAGTGGTTTAACCCCAGACAGCAGCTAAGCACCACACAGCCACTCAGTGGGATGGGGAAAAAGTAAATGTGAGAATACTCCGTTGAGAAAAAGACAGTTTCATAGGAAAGCAAAAGCTGTACACACAAGCAAATCAAAACAAGGATTTCAGTTCCCACTTCCCCAAGGCATGCAGGTTCTCAGTATCCCCAGGACAGCAGGGCTCCATTACATATACAGTGACTCAGGAAAACAAAGCCCATCACTCCAAACATTCCCCCCTTTCCCTCCTTCTCCCTCAGGTATATGGCTGAGCATGAGGCCATATGGTCTGGGATATCCCTTGGGTCATTTGGGGTCAGCTGTCCTGGCTGTGTCCCCTCCCAGCTCCTTGTGCACCCCCAGCCTCTCGCTGCTGGGGTGGGGTGAGGAGCAGAGAAGGCCGTGGCTCAGGATAAACCCTGCTCAGCAGTAACAAAAACATCTCTGAGTTATCGGCACTGTTTCCAGCATAAATCCAAACCATTGGCCCAAAACAACTACTGTAGAGAAAATGAACTCTATCCCACCTTCTCAAAATCCCACTATATCTAACAAACATCAATGGCTCATACTGTCCACAAGACTGCCGGTGATATTGGATGATATTGGATGGTGCAGAAATTTAATGGACACAGTTATGGTCAACAGAGAAGGGAAGTCATGATATTACCTGCAGAATATTATTAGCCTGTTTAGGTAGTGATGCCAACATTCCTTTAAACTATTATTGGGCCAAAACCACAGTCATTCTGTTGAGTTACTTCTGTATAACTGAGCTAGTAGACCTGTTTCTCTTTTCCTGTAACTGGGTAACACCAATTACACCTTTAACAGCTACAAAACTACTCTGTCAGATATTCCTCACTTGCCTCTCAGTAACCTCAGTAACTCAAGATCAGACTTTTCACTGCTGCAGGGCTCCTGGGGGTCCTGGAGTGTAAAAGTCTCTCACACGAGGCACCAAATGTAAAACTCCCTGGGGTACCACAGGTAAAAGTGTCCAGTTCTTTTCCCCAGGATCGGATTGACGAGCAGAGGTTTTTGCGTTCGCATTTAGGATGTTTACTTTTCTTATCTATGTTACATTTTTACAGACAGTGAGCACTTCTACACACTAACCCAACAAGCTACAAATGGCAGCCTAGGGCTCTGTCCACAAGGTCTTTTAAGCATAAACTAACCAATTATCAAATGACAGCTAATTTATTTTTACTTTTAACCCAATAACCAAACTTCTGTGTTCTGCACTGCATACCTTTCTGTCCAATCACCCAATATCACCCAAATCCATGAAGAAGAAGGAAGAAAGGCAATAACAAACCAACACCCAAGTACCTCCATCTTGTTGCATACATATTACTATATTCTAAAACCTTAAAGTGTAAATTTTCCAAACTAAATATCCAAGTGACATAACACACTTCTGTTTAAACTACACACTCACAGTTTCAGTTCTATCTATTAATTTTGGAAGCCTTTCCCATGGCCTCAGGTCAAACACTGTTTTCTTATGGGTTTGTGCCTGTCAGCACAGAAAGCATGAAATTCTCTGTGTCCAGGGTTCCAGCACTGGAGGCTCTGGGTACTCCCACGTGTGTATGCAGTAACACGGCAAAGACATGAGGCTAAACATGCACAAACAGTGAATTCCTCTTCAAGTCAGGCTTCACACCCTGCACATAATGCTTCACTATAAAGTAAAAAAAACCTCTTCTCTGAGGGCACAAGTATTAGAAAAACACATTATCACAAATGGCATTATGAAGTCCAGGAAAACACAGCATCGTTACAGAGTTAGAGCAACCTGCAGTAATCTGGGGTGTGGTTTTCTTCTGCTATTCCTTTTCTCATCTCTAGAGTGCACATAATTTCCACCTATGGGATAAGTATCTTTGCACATCTAATGTAAGTGTTTTGTAAAACCTAAGGCCAAGCAGGCTAATGGATCACTAAATTAATGCATTTTCTGCTATTAGATCACAAACCTGAAGAAGTAAGGGAAAGGGAAAAATACACCAAATGGCCCAAAGGTCTGCAGGAAGTGACATACAAATTTAACTAGTGTGAGGTAAATATTCCTAAGCTGTTCTTTCATGTGTATATGTAAAAATCAATCAACAGAGCATATATAATTGTATTTCATGATTCTGCATTTCCTGACTATTGGAAAACTATAATAAAATCCAGCATTTAGCCTTGCTTTAGAAAGCTATTTGCTTCAGGTCTGTGTTTTGACCTAAGAAAACCTTTTACTTTCACACCACTTGAAGTAACATCAGAAATCTCAGTTTATTCTGTCACAAGATGCTAGCTAAATCACATTCAGCTTCCCTCACTGTTACAGGCAGGTTTTCCCCGAAGTTTCTTCATATTTCTACATGTACCACAAGAGGGAGCGCAGAGTTCACCTTCCTTAAGTTCTGCCAAAGAAGAGATAAACTTCGATGTAGCCGTGAACTGTGACCGAAGTCAGCGTAGGAGTTTAGAGTGTTTTTATAGATCGCACCGGTGCTCAGACAAAGAAAAGGAACAGGTTTCTTTTTTGAGAAAGGTTTTACATTCTCACTGTTGCATTGCTCTCTTCAAGGATAGCCGATGCTGTAGATCTCACCTGAAGAAGAGAGATACCCAGGCTGATGCCACAGGAGCGTAAAATCAAGGCAATCCAGATGGGAAGAAGCCTGCAGGCTCATCAAAGCTCTGTGAATAGGATATTTGGAAAAAATTGATAAGCCTTTCCTAGCATATTGGATATACACATGGGAGCAGGGACAAATGAAGAATACACACCCTTCTGACTGCACATACTGCTTTTAATGGCAGAGTACTGTGATTTCATTAAAACACTATCAGAAAATAGCACCCTAAAAAAAAAATCCCTGAGTCTCCTCTTCTGCAGCACACATAACAAAAAACAGGGAAAGGCTCGTAGTACAGGAAAGTCTGTCCCTGGTCATTCCTTCTTTCTTTCTCTCCCCCCACCCCACCTACCTTCTCCTACAGTCATCAAATCTCTTTTTAAGTTACAAAACTGAATAGGCATAATGATTATACATAAATCTTAAATCCAGCTAGCTACAGGTGGTTACTGAAATATTATGAAATTATTATTAACAGCAACAATTAATATCCTATTCCAGAAGAGCAATCCAGCAGATGCTTAAGCACATTGACTCCTAATCTTGTACAGTTACACTCTATGCCATCGTTACCACTCATATCACACACAGTGACTTACATATCCTTAAAACATTGCTTCATAAAGATGGACACAAGCTTTTGAGGGGGAGGAGAAGAAAACTCTCTGCCTCACAATTACCTTCCTCTTGGATAAAGTCACTCTGAGCTGGTGTTATCTGAATCAAATCCAGGCTGCATTTGTACTCCCCTTCACAATTGGTTTCCAACATGAGTTCAAGGTGTTTGCTCAGTTCAGATCTTCACTGCTTAGCTGTTTCCTTCTAATCATTCATTCTATTTCAATTCCAAAAAGTTAATTACAGAATAATTTTATACAGTGCTGTTCAGAACTGGTTCATAAAATAAAAAAGCCAAGTGACTAACACAAATACATCTTCCATGCTTTCAACCAAGCAAGTTGAACCAAGTTATTAACTCTTCACAATTTAAAATAAACAGGTTTCCTTTGTTTTCTAGTATCCCTGTGGAGTCCTGAGAGGTCAGCCTAGTGGTAGGTAACAATTACCATCTCCATTCTCTCTGTTATTGTCAACATCTGTCACAAACACCACCCATGGCAGATTCCAGGTGCTTGCAGCTACCAAGAGTGCCACAGCTCAGAATGGCACATGATTAGAGGGATGGAACACCTCTTCTGTGAGAATGGCTGAGAGAACTGGGGTTGTTCAGCTTGGGGCTTCAGGAGACAGCTTCAGGGTGACCTTCAGGGCAGCCTTCCAGTACCTGAAGGAAGACTTCAAGAAAGATTGGGAGATTTGTCACATGGGCATGTAGGGTTAAGACACAGGGAAATAGTTTTAAACTGGAAGAGAGGAGGTTGACATTAGATATTCAGAAGAAATTCTTCCCTGTTCAAGTGTTGAGGTACTGCACAGAGAAGTTGAGGCTGTCTCATCCCTGGAAATCTTCAAGGCCAGGTTGGATGGGGATTGGAGCAACCTGATCTAGTGGAAGGTGTTTCTGCCCACAGCAGGGAAGTCAGAATAATCTTTAAAGTCTCTTCCAACGCAGCCCACTCTATGACCTTCGGAGCTGAACACAACCCAGGCCTGATTCCCATTGTACTGGCAGTCCTGAATGAGCAGCTGAACTGCTGTGGTCAGAAACCTGTGCTACAATCCCACATGCCCAGTCAGACTCTGTACTTCCATAAATCCACCAAAGGAGTTTCCAAATCACTCCATTACCAAACACAGGGCTTTCTGATCTTTAAAGAGACAAAAGTGAGTCAGCAAAGAAATCTACAAAACAGTGAAGGAACCTTGCTAGAGTTATATTTGTTTTGTACTAATCATCCAGGGTATTACTGAATAGCTGTGAACATATGGACTCACTAAAGGAACTGTACCTCTACAGACTCTGATATCTTGACACTTTTGTTATGGGAACAAGTACAGATGCTGTGGATTTCTACAATTATGCCTCCTATAAAATTTCTAGTGCACTAAAGAGGGCACATGAAAGGGAAAATCAGATAGTTCAGTCAATGAGGCTGAACATGGGCAACCACTTTATATACAGAGAACTGCCCAAATGGTCCAAATCTTCACCATTCCACCTCTCCATGCTTTAAATCTCCACAATGGCAGCAGCAAAATTGTTATAAATACTAGGATGAAACAACAATTACTACATTTGTGGAAGATTGAAACATCGATAACACAGAGGTTATAGCAGAACCCTCGCACATTACTGGACAGTTCACAACTCTTTGAAGTTTCCTGACTTCAGTCCCTGTCCATAAAGTGAGCTGGAATTATTCATAGAACCCACAGTATTTGGGAAGACTGGGTAGCTCCATATCTGCATAAATGAACACCAGAGGACCTCAAACAATATTGAAGAACATACCTGGTAAAGATTTGTTTCTAAAATAATCATGGCAATACAGAAAAAAGTAATCAGATTTTCCAGCAATCATTTTGAAACTAACACAAGGTTATATTTAGGGCTTAAAAAGGGAATGGATGTAGCATGTATTTTACAATTGTAAATGGGTAAACATCAGCTGTGAATTATTCTAAACATACCCAGCTTTCCCAGAGATAATTTAGTAGCAAAGAGTGTGTGACCATTCCAATTTCACATATGAACAAATGATGCAGACAGAAGTGGTGATTTTTTTGTCAAGGGCCAGCAAAGGAAGAAGGAATGTGGTCTTCCAAGTCTAGTCCAACATTCATAGTCAGCCCCTAAATAAAGTAATTTGGAAAAAAAAGTAGTTTTCACTCTAGGAATGTGCAAACATGATTGAGGACTGAGACCCCTCAGAAAGGGTAAAATATGAACCCTTAAACAGAGATAAGAACCTTTTTCTTAGTCTACTATCTAGCACTTTCTAAGAAAAAACAAATTAATATTGCATCCTTTTTATTTATTCTGGGACTTCTGGGACCCTAGGTTCTACCATTTTTTTGCTCCATAAATGCAGAGTTTAAAAATTTGAGATGTAAAAACATACATTTTTTTACATTTTAGAAGGGATGAGAACCTCATTTAATTGTGACCCCAAAGGATTGGCTTTAGCAGATCCAGATGAATATCAATTCATCATAAGGGCACTGCTAGAGGTACCTGTGCACCTAAGATTTCTTCACTTTTTACCTAAAGCCTTTGAGAAATAGTGCATTGCAGCAGCTGCTGAGAGAACACTCAGTGCAGTATGTTTAAGTCATTCCAAGTCTCTTGCAACACTTCCATGTCACTTCAACAGGATCCTCTTACATGCCAGCCTTTCATGGACAATCTATCTCTTTCAAGAACCAGATGCACAAAGGGAAGACTGAGGCTCTCAGTTTATTTGCCTGCATAAACTTAAAGGTCTGAAGAGGGGGAAGGAAGAGATCTGAAAGTGAGACTGCCAAGAGATTTGGATGGGGACACAACAGAGGGACATCTACTCCAGGTGGGTTGGTCAGAATGAGCAGTGCCAGCAGTGGCTGCCATCTCAACACAATGCCTTCTCCATAGTCAGCAATATTCCAATTCTTATCTTATTCTTCCTTCAACTAGTATTTTATTGTGCTTTTGAATATGCAGCACAGAAAGGGAAGCTGAATTGCCATGTACTGCACACACATTTTTTCTAAGCAGCCACGTATGCCTAATCAGCAAAAAGCACTTACTTTATTTTCACAAGTTATTAATTGAAATGGGAAACCAGCTTACTGTGATTCCATTACAAAAGAGTTACTGCACTGTGGTGCAGCTGGTGTAATAATTATCAATTGGCATGAGAGAAACCAACTAAGGCTGTACCACAACATTGAGTCTTGCATTTCCCCAGTATTTACAGGATTGCCACACATAACCTAGATCTAATCCCATAAAATGAAAGAGGTGATCTTCAAGTTCATGCAGATCTTCAAGCCTCTGTGTAAAACAGAAATAGAATGAGAAATAGTGGTGTTAATAAGAACATGAATCCAAATAATATCAATACAAAGAGGTATATTGGCATTGAAGGTATTCAGCACTTCTCATCTGCTTCCTAGAACATCAGCCACAGCCAATGCAGAGCTCCCATCAGAATCACTTCTGCTTTACCCAAGTTTTGCACTTAATTCTCAATTTAGTGGCTATTTTCCTTCTTCAAGTCAATAAAGATCCACGCTGAGCTATCAAACCAACTCCTTGGACACTCTTCAAGACATTTTTCCTGTTAACTTCATCACATATTTCATCTCAGAACTTTTTTCAATGTAGATATGGACAGGATTGTTTTCTAAGCCAAAATATTAAACTTCATTAACATATATTTATGTATTTAAGGCAGCATAAAGAATACTGAAATACATTATTAGTGTGCCAAGAGACATTTCAAGCACTGCAAACACCAGTTCCCCCTCATACAGTTGCAACTCTGCTGTCATCCACAAACAGATGCATATACTTCTTTTCATCTTTCAAACACTCCATGGACAAGGCAAGCTTTATGATTCATTTGTCACATTTTACTTTGTATGGGAGTCAAAGAAAACCAAGAAAGCAGTAGCAACAAGCTTGGTTAAACACAAAGTAAGGAAAATGTATTCAAATCACACTCTTTTAGGGCATTTTTCAATGGCATTATGCAGCAGCTATGACACAGGTTGCTCATGACAAGACACAATACAAATCAAAAATGACTACTCAACAGCAGTCAGCAGTGTAAATGTGACCTGCCTGAGGACATCTGAAAAACACAAATGTATTGTGGGTTGGCTTTGGCTAAACACAAGTTGCCTACCAAGATGCTGTCTTTCCTCTTTGAGTGGGAGAGCAGAAAATAGGATGAAAATAATAATGGATTGTAGTAAAGACAGTTTAATAATGTAAAAGCAGAGGCCAAGCACAGAAGCAAAGACAAAAGATTTATTCTCTATTTCCCATTAGACAATGTCCAGCTCTTTTTGGGGAAGTATGGCTTCAGCCCATGTACCGCCTGTTCTAGAAGACAAATTTCTTAATAATAAATGCCCTACACCCTTTTTCCTTAGCCTTTATTGTTAAGCAGGCATCATATGGTCTGGGATACCCCTTTGGTCAGGTGGGGTCAGCTGTCCTGGCTCTGCTGCAATATGGGTCTCTTCCACTACAGGCTGCAGTCCTTTGGGAACAGACTGTTCCTAACTGGGGTCCCCATGGGGTCACAAGTTCTGCCAGCAAACCTGCTCTTGCACTGGTGCCCACAGGGTCATAAACTCCTTTGGGCACATCTTTCTGCTCCAGCTGGGGGTTCTCCCTGGACTGCAGTTGGATCTCCAAGTTGGATCTCCTTGGGCTCCAAGGTCCCAGCTGCCTCACCATGGCTTTGCAGCACAGGCTGCAGGGGAATCTCTGCTCTGGCACCTGGAGAACCTCCTGCCTTTCTTCTTCACTGACCTGGGTGTCTGCAGAGCTGTTCTTCTCACATTCTCACTCCTCCCTCTGGTTGCAGTTGCTGTTGTGCAGGTTTTTTCCTCTTCTTAATTCTGTTGTCCCAGAGGTGCTACCAGCATTGCTGACGAACTCAACTTTGGTCAGCAGCGCATCCAACCAGAGCCAGCTGGCATTGGCCTGTTGAATGTGAGGGAAACTTCTCACAGAAGCCACCCCTGCAGCTCCTCAGAGAAGCTTTATCTGCTGCTGTTCACAGACTGGGTTTGTATGGAACACAGAAGAAACAAAATGTTAGTCACTTCTGGCTCTTGGGAGATCCCATTGGAATTCCTGGGCTCGCTCTCCAAGATGCAGGGGTTTCTCTTTGACCATAGACACGTGTGTGACTGTAACACATTTGTAACCATGAAACAAGCATATCACTGGCTATTTCACATCCAGGACATTCCTTATGAAGTTGTGACAGTTTCTTTAGTCAGAGGAAATTAGATCATTCAAATCTTGTTTCCTGGAATTGACAGCATTTGGTCCGTAGGATGTCATTGTTTTTCCCAACACAAATGAGTCCCTAGGTCTTTGAACACAATTAAGGTCTCATGAATGTAGCAGTTTGGGCTTTAGAGCTTAGGATCAAGATAGGACAATAAATTAGGAAATGTCAAGAAAACACTATGTAAAAACCCACTTTCTGTAAACATTACCCAGAGTTATCTTTCATACGGGCACATTACCTTTTCAAGAGTTAGCATCACAAAGTGCTGTCCCAAACCTTCTCATAGAGGATGTCACAGGAATAGGCGGAATAGGTTCACAAAGGTATTGCTTCAGGCCAAACCAAATTGTTGTAGTGGAAGGAATGAAGTCAAGGTCTGAGTCAAAGAGCCCTGCAGCAGAGCAGAGACAGAAAGGAGATCTGTACAAAGTCAGTACAAAGATAGAAGTACTAAAGCAGTCACATAGCCCCAGTGAGGTGAGAGGAGAGGAGAGGAGGAAAAAACAGAAAGAAATTTGCCTGTGGGCTGCAATGCCAGAAGTAACCAAAAGATTTTTGACAGGTCAGAGTCAGGAAGCATTTCTGCACTGACAGCCTCTATTTCTTCAGCTAGAATGTAAATTAATCCAGCCTTGATATGAAGACAGAGAACTCAGAACTCCACCACTTTTGTTTCAAAACTTAAATATAAACACACAGATTTTTAAATCTTTGCCTCATTTCTAATCTAAATTTGTCTGGCTTCAGCTTTCAGCCACTATTTTTGGGGTTTGGGGGTTCTTAGCCCTTTTCTGCTGTACTCTCTATAAGACTCTCTAGAAAGTAGTATTTCGTTCTCATCCCCCAAAATCAAGATCTCAGGCTCAAGTAATTTTGTGATCTAATTTATGGCAGTCTCTATGAGTACACCACAGTAAAATCACAGAACTGCTGGAGTTCTCTCTGTGCAGGAAATCATTTCCAGGCCTCCTGCTGAGGAACCATTGCTGTAACAGCACCGACAACAGAATTGTAGCAGGAGTGGAATTAGAGATCTCCAGGAAAAAGGACTCAAGTCTTCCACGGGTTTGTGCACTTTCTGTTCACCTGCCGGCAGACAGTACTTTGCAAAGTCACCCTTAAAAAGCTGAATTCAACAAGTGTAAGGTCATCAGGAGCAATAAAGGTAAACACTAGTGACATTTCTCCCTCACTGCCGGGTCTCAGCCGGGGTCTCTCAGCCTCACCGCGGACCCAAGCGCAGCTCTGGAGGAGCCGAGCACGGCACAACTTCACCGCAGCCGCTCCGCGCCCCCGAACGAGGCTTGGAAAAGTTTCCTGCTGCCTGCGGGAGCGGGGGCGCGGGCGGTACGGCCCCGGGGCTGTGAACCGTAGGGCAGCCCCGATGGGGCGGCTCGCTGCGCCCGCCCGGGGGAGGCGGCCCGGCTCCTGCGCGGCGAGCGGGGCACGGCTCGTCCCACCCCCGGCCTTGACGCCACGCGTTAATGAAATGCTAATGCCGGGGCGCCGAGCCGGGCGCTGCCCGCGCCCATAAAACGCGGCGCGGCGCGGGGGCCCTGCCCGCAGCCATGCAGAGCGCGGCCCCCGCCCCGCCGGCCCTGCACCTCCTCACCTCCTACTTCATCGACAGCATCCTGGGCCGGGGCCCCGCCGCGGGCCGGCACGGTGAGGGGCGGCGGGGAGCGCGGCACGGTGAGGGGTGGCCCGGTGAGGGGCAGCGGGGTCGCTCCGCGCCCCCAGCCCCGGTAAGTCCCCGGTTGTCTCCCGCAGGCGCGGAACGCGCGGAGACGCCGCGGCCCGGCCGAGCGCGCAGCCCCGCGGAGGAGCCGCGGGCGGAGGAGCGCCCGCCCGGCTCCGAGGCACCGGGTCCGGCCAAGAGGAAGCAGCGGCGGTACCGCACCACGTTCAGCACGTTCCAGCTGGAGGAGCTGGAGCGCGCCTTCTGCAAGTCCCACTACCCCGACGTGTTCACCAGGTAGCGGCGGGCGGGGCCGCGCCGGGCGGCGGGCGAGCTCCGGCTCTAACTGTGTGTTCCTCCCGCAGAGAGGAGCTGGCCCTGCGCCTTGACCTGACGGAAGCCCGGGTGCAGGTGAGTGCCGGAGGGGACGAGGGGCCAGAGGAGGTTGAACACAGCGCGTTCTCGCTCTTGTCCAGCCGGGCGAGAAGGGAAGGGCGGCGGGGCCGGGCTCGTCCTGTCCGCGGCGGGTGGTGCTGAAGGGACGCGGGAAGGGGAGCGCTCCCTCCGCGCCGGGGAAGCGGAGGCTCAAGAACATTCCCAGGCTGCGCTTCAGCCCCGCTTGTGCTGCCGCCTTCATGGCTCGAAAGGCAGGTACTGTCTCCTGAGTTTTAAAAGAGGATTTAAAAAGAATAAATTCGGTTGTTCCCAGAAAATGAAGGGTTCTGGGAGGCATCTAAAGTTAAGTACTGAGGCTGCAGAGCTAACATCCTTCTCTTGGTCTAACTTAGCTCAATAAAAGTCACGCTTCTAAATGACTGGCTAAAACAAATGAAAGATTAATTTGGCATTCATACATGACAGTCAGGTCTTGTCCTGGAGAATTTTATGCCCAGCTGGGCTGTGAGTGCAGCAGTGCCTGTAGAACTTCAGCACACCCAGACGGACACGAATCACTTGTGGGCTGCAGTTTGCTCAAACTACAAAACGACCCTTAGTAACTTTTCCTGACTCTGTGCACTCCTAATTAACAATATCCCTTAAAACCCCTTTTCTTTAGATTCATCTCTTGATAACCTAGAAATCCCCTTTTTGTACAGAAATTACAGCCTTTAAAAAAACTCTAAAAAAAAAAAAGTAAAAGTTGTTTCAGAAGGTGTGAAGGCTTTCAAGTATTTATAAGCTACAAATGACAATTGCACTAGATTTGGCTTGTGCTGTAGATCAGATATTGACTGTTCCAGCACAACTCTGGGTATGTGCCTACTTATGAAAGACTGAGAACTGGTGCAGCTGCTCAGTGTGACAGTCCTGCTTACTACTGCATAGCTTTGATATTGTTAATGCCAGATCCTTGTTTGGATACTTTGTCATTACTCCAGTCACTGGATCTGCGATGGTTCACACCACAGTTACAGTCTGTAAAACTGAAACTTTTTAGCTTTTTATTTTAATATGCACCATCTTTTTAAAAGGCATTAGAAGTATGAATAGTACTTTATAATTGACTCAAATACCTAGATGAGCTTTTCAGCTCTCTTTTGTGGACTTTGGGGAAATTATGTACCCTCCACTCTTCCTAACACCAACAATGACTAAAACCTCTAGCCACTGACATGCCCCAGTCTCTGACAATTGCACGTGGCATTTTACAATGAAAAAGACATGGGTGAAAAGCTGTTACTTTAACTGTTACTGCCAAATTCCCTTTGTGGGGTACATTTTCCGTAGACCCTGTGAAGGAATGGTGCAATGGTACAGGGCAGAGAGGAATTCATCTTCTAATGACTCATCTAAAAAAAGAAAACTGGAAACATTTGTGTTTGATGGAGCCAAAAATGAATTAACAAGAAAAACAACAGAGTTGATGTATGCCCAGTAGATGGAAGGAGTTGCAAAGAGCTGCTCCTGGTAGCTCATTGCCTCATTAATATGTTAGATCTCACACAAGTCTCCTGAGTAAGGAGCACAGAGTCAGCCCAGTTGTTTAGTGTGAGCCTGCAGTTCACAGAGCCAAGCCCCAGCTCCTGTCCTGTGGGAAACTGGGCTCAGCCTGGAGGGAAGGGGATGGGAAGGAATAGCACTGATGCACTGTACTTAAACTGCCATAATTACCAAATACTTGCCACATATGCTCATGCTCATAGCTGCTCTATAAGGGATCCTGTGTAAGATGAAGTTTTCCAATTCTCTCCCATGGTACCTGGCTAAATCAGCTGACACAGAAAGCAGCATCTCTGTACTTAGTAAAGTGTAAACTCAAGAAATTAATCTTACCCAATGCAGTCAGACCATTTCTTCACCTCAGTGTGTTTTACAGATGGAGGTTTGCTTCTCTGAGGAGAGCCCTCTGACAAGCAGCTGAAATGGGTACCAGCCACTGCATTGTTCCTCCTCTTGCCTTTTGAGTCTTACATAAAAGTGAACAAATAAGAAAAAAATGGCATGAATGTATGCTCATCCCATCATCATTTCAAAGAGATCCCCCTCACCAACACTCCCTTATGTACTTTAATAGAATAAGGGAGATGGGGCATTCCTTACCTTGGGAAAGAGGTAGTCAGAGAGTCTGCAAAACCTTTTTATAACCTGGAGCTATGTTGGGATTCCTCTTCAATGGTTTTTGCATCTGTTGTTGCCATTCATGTTTCTCATTATTCATATTGTTAGGACGGGAAGAAAATAAGAAAAAGTTAAAGGAATCTTTTATCTTGTTTAATGTGAGGAGTAAAAGGTTTCATGGGTATTTCATTGCCATAAACTGCATCAGTTTTAAGACACTGGCTCACAGATATAACTGATCTAGACATCCTTGTCATATTTTCTCATTACGATCCTCTTATTCACTTACAGCAGAAACACAATGCAGTTATGCACATCTATGTATCTTTTTAGCATAATTAGGTATTACACCAATTAAATAGGATATTTTTTTACAGAAAATTACAGCAAGAAAACAATCCAATTTTATATACTCACCTTTTCTTTTATAGAAGACCTGAATGTCTTGTCAGATATGCACAATGCTAGTGATTGCAAATATAATCTGTGTAGTATTTAGCATGCAATTCAAGACTTGATGGTTTAAAACTTATTTTTGAGGATTAAGCAATACTTTTTTTCTAGAGTATTTTGCCATTGATATTACAGTCATAAAAATCTTAAGACTGGTATAGCAGTTTCTGTTATGGTTAGTTTGTCACTTCAGATGTGTCTGAAAACAGAATAAAGGCAAGTTAAGCCTTTTATCAGAAGCAAAGGAAAAATTATTAACAAAAGGTTCAAGATGACTAATCTGAATGTTAATGACTATAATGTGTGCAGTAAAATTTGAAAGCTGTTTGTCATGTCAGTCTAAGGTATGAGGCATTGGTCTACTCCTGTTATCACTGGAACTGATGAGTTTGTATCAATAAGGAATAGAAAGCCAGCTTTTTTTCTAACAGTAATTATTAGATATCTATGCTGGTATTTCCTTCCAGTTTGAGAAATACAAAATCTGAGAGATTATTAACTTTTGGGGTTAAGCTCAAAATTACCTGTAACTTTAAAAAGAAATATTTTGTAGTCAAATTGCATCTCTGAGTGATCGAATGGATTTACTTTAGGATGGAGAAAGCATAAAAAAGCAGATATTTAATTTTGTGTTAGGCTTCTTCATGAAGAACAGATTGAAGAACAGTACTAAGATTTAGTAAGGACATGGACCCTTGCAGCATTTATCCTTTTTAGGAATGGCTGTATCTGCATATCTCAGTGTGAGACAGTTATTGCCTTTTCAACTGGATTTTTTTCATAGAAAGCACTAACACCTTTGAGTTGGTGGTCTTCTCCTGCAAGATCTTACCAATATTATCTTACCAATATCTCCACTTAGCAATATTTAGGATTATTGGTTAACAGTGATTTAAAATCATCTGATCCCATCAATTTAGTTTTTCTTACCAGACCCCTGTCTTGGACTAATACTGATGGAATATCTGGTCCTCACTGCCATGCAGGCATAGCTGCCTGGCGTTTCACAGGTTCAGATATTCCTTTGTAAAACATCTGACTATTGAAAGCTGACGGTTGCTGGAGGACAGACAAAAGAATGAGTCTTAACACTCAAGAATTTCAAGTACCAACTTCAAAATTTTGATGTTCTGACTTTCTGCTGAGTGCACCTCCCTCTGCTGACTGCCTGTGAGCGAGACAGTTCTGAGTTACACAGGTAACCCAAGGGGTAGAAATCCCTCTCCCAGGAGAACAGCAGCTTCCCGGTGTAAATAGACTGCATGCAATGAAAGGACTAGCACAGTACTTCTTCAGCTGGATCCTGAGAACCCCAGAGCAAGTGCTTTGAAAAAGTCAATTGTTGCTGACTGAGAGAAACAACAACAGGCTTGGCACAGCAAGGCTGGGGCATGCTGCAGCCTTGTTTGGGGATCAGCGCCCCGGTGTGTGGAGGGCTTTTCTCCCAAACACACTTTGTGTTATTTAAGCACCTGAAGGTAAGTTACACTGCTGGAAATGCTCATAGGGCATTGGCTGAGGTAAAGCCAGCTGGGTCTCCCAAAACCTGATTTTTTAAATACTGTAGATGCTGTTTAAAACACTTGGAAAACCATTTTTGTATTGTATTATAATTGCCACCTGTTGAATGGCTTTGTCGAAATTTAATAAATAGGTTATGAAAGGAAGAATGATCATTTCTAATAATTGCTCTTGCATTTCAGGTGATAAGTTAATGTATTACAATGACTTTAAAACATATGTGACTCTTCAGTCAGAGAGTAGTCAAATTTACAATATTTAAAAGGAATTTATTTTGTAATGAACCCAATAAGGCATTTATGAAAAGAACTTTTTTATATTAAAGAAGTGAAACTTGGTTTAACAGTAATTATTTTGCCATCCATATCAATACATGCTGTAGTATTTGATAAGACAAACTGCAGAGTAAGTTCAGCTAATGCCTTTATAATTTCTTATTTAAGGTCTGGTTCCAAAACAGAAGGGCAAAGTGGAGGAAACGTGAAAAAAACGAAATTCTGGGGACTGTTCCGGGAATCTCCTTAACACACCCACTTGGTCTATTTTTGGATGTTCCACTGAGTCATTCTCCCCTCCTAGATCACACGTGGAGGTCAATGCCTCTTTCAACATTGGCTGTGCCATCCATGTCCCCAGCTTTTAGTCCTTCAACCTTAGGGCCATTTGGCCTCAGCAGTCTTACGTGGACTTCCCTCTTCAGAAATCCTATATTAAATCCACATTTTGGAAGGTATAGAATAATTTTCTTTTTTCTCAATCTCAAAACTGTTAAAAATGTTGCATTTATATTATTTTGCTACTCGCATGTTCTCAATAAACTTACTAAAAAGGGTTAGTTCCTGTGTAGGAACACTTGATTAGGAATAGCAAGATTTGGGTTTAAGTCATGCTAATAAAATCTGAATGTGTAATTGCTTTATGAAGACAAATTTGGCATACTTACTGCAATTTTGGTCTCACTGAACTCTTCATAAAGACTGCTGTGACCTGTGTGGCTGCAGCTCCATCCTTTTCTCTTGCTCTGTCTCAAGAATAAATACATTATATATAAAATATGTAAATACATTATGTATTATATTTAAGTATATACAAATATATAAAGAAATAGAAGATAGCACTCTTGCTGAAATTAGAGCTTGTATCTTAGTACTACCTTAACAAACAAACAAATGCTTTTCACCTTGAATCAATTGATCTGAACAAGCTGTCTGCATAAACAGCTATATAAATTGGTCTTTTTATGGGGTGGTTTATTGCTTTCACAGAACAGGCTGATCTACAGCATCCAAGGTTTGTTTAGAAAGGATTTAGCATGAGGGGTTAAGCAAATGGTTGATGGTTTAGATATCTGCATGCCATGCCTAATCATCTCTTGTTCATTTAATTTAAAAGTGTTTTGGTTTTTATTTAGGGTAGGGTTTTCTGCTTTTTTTTTTTTCAAGGGCAAGATGCTATACTGCAAAATAAAGCTAAAAAAATGTACATTTGGAAGAAATTGGAAATTTTGGAACATTTTTTTCTAATACTTGTTGTTTTCTTTACTAATACTTTGGTGGGTGGAAGCTGCAACTCAATAAGTATTTGTTCTCCAAAACAATTCTTAATTTGGATAATATTGACTTCTTTCAAATACAGGTTTCTCAATGCTTTAAATCCTCTCGTGACAACAGCTTCAGTACTAATGAAAGCTCCTGGACCCCCGTCAGACCCTGTTCTCACTGCCTTCACTGATCCAGCAGCAGTTGAAAGGAAAACGTCAAGCATTGCAGCACTAAGACTCAAAGCGAAGGAACATTCAGCACAAATCCCTCAATTAAACCTCATCTCCAGTCTTACAAACACTAACAAAGAACTTTGTTAGGAGCTCTCCCACAGACTACAGCCACGGAGGGGAAAGTGAATGCCTTCTCCAATAAGTAGCTCTCATTAGAGAGACACATTTAAAAAAAGAAAACACACACACACACAGAGCTCTATTTCCTGCAGCTTCAGTAACAGACTGAAAGGAAATAAACCTGCTAAACATTGTTTTCCTTCATTACAACACAAAATCAGGTGGTAAATTGGCTTGTATAATTTCTTGCACTGCAGAAACAGAAGCAGGAACTATCTCATCTTTGTAAATCAGGCTAACATGTATCTGAGGCTTTGAAATCACCGAACTCACCAGAAGATAGTCCAAAGGCTCCAAATTCTTTGTAGGAGTAACCACTTTTCTAAGCAAGTCTTAACTTCTCAGGAGGAACTCTTACATGCAGTACTTGAGAATCAGTACACAGTTATTAACTTGGAGACCATGCTTCATGTTGAAGTGCAAATGCCAGTGAAATATTGCATTCTAGACAAACTTAGCAGGAACAAGCTGGGGACTATTTTCAGTACGGGCTTTTGATTCAGAACAAGGTTTGTGTAAAGAGTACCTTGTTTCAAATTTTGAAAAAAAAAAAAAGTTTTCTTTATGTTCAGGGTGGCAATGTCTTAACTATGAAAGTTTAACCTCTGTACATGGACTGTATCCTGTGAAAGTAGGTTAGCAGTGTGCAGTAATTGTGTGTAGCTCTCTGTGTATGTACATACATGTCAATCAGTAGCTTATAGCTGTAAATAGGAGGTTGCTGAATACTTTTAGCAAGCTTTCTGGCACACCTTACCAGATCAGTAGGTTAACAGATTACTTGTATATTTTGAGACATTTCATGCCTTGAGTAGTTTCAGAGTTTAAATGAATACTCAATGTGAAGTGTTCAATTCTTCCTTGGACCAATGTTGAAATGAGTGAAAACAGAGGCCTTACTGAGCAGGAGTCTACAGTCCATCACAACCCTGGACTCCACAACAGGTCATTTTAAAGTCTTTGCTGAATTTCCCCATACAGGACATGGGACAGAGAACAACTCTCCACAGGTCTGATGTTTTAGTGTAAAGTGAGGATATGTATTATCCTCCTGGTGCTTCAGTGAAAAGTGAGGATAGGTCATCATTTCCTCATTCTCACTCGCCTACCTCACAGGGCTGTTGTGAGGACTCATTAAACAAACACAACTCTGGCAGAGTTATATAAGTGCTAATTTTTCCTTCACAGCAACAAAAGAAAGACCAACAGTTGGCTGTACATGGAGGTCACCTTTCCCACACCTGTAGCAGAGGACCAAGCAAACTATTCCTGTGGTTGATGGGACAGCATGGAACTCCTCCACTGATGCTGCCTGTTTTCTCTAACACAGTCACACTGAAAAGATTTTGTGTATTTTAGAACTTCTTTCACAAGGCAGCTCTGGGCCTACTCTTAAGACTACACAGTTGTGTTCTCAGCTAGAGTTTGAGGTGCAGAGCTGCAGCTACATCGCTGCTGCTTCTGGAGACTGCACCAAGCTTGTACTTAGCTCCAACACAAGGAAGAAGGAAGTCTGCTGGGTCAAACACAAATACTCATCACTTTCCACAAGAGTGGAAGTATTTCTATTTGGGTTCATAGACCTCTTTGGTAGCACAGGCAGGAGAAGGTAGAATTTCAGCTATTAGGAAAAGCCAGCTCCCTACTCAAGTTACAGCAGGGCTGTGCTGTGTCAGGCAGCAAGAGACTGGGGAAGTGAAGTAAGCAGGACCTCTCACACAGAGTTTGAGTGTGTTTCTTCCACAACAGCTATTTGCTTCCACCAGTCCACTCTCATGGCCCAGGCTGCCAACTGGCAGCACAACAAGGTATCCACTCAAGTGTTGAGTTTGTTCCAAATAAACCTTTTAAGTAGGTTAATGGCTTGAAAACTGTCATTACACAACTCCTGTTCTGTACAAGCTTCTGTGGTATCTTTCCTTGCCACCAGTCTCTCTCTTGCAATGCAGAGAAGTTCTGCAGGAAAGGAGACTCACTGTTTCATTTTAAGTAGCAGAAACTGTCCTGCATATGCCATGAGCCATTAAGAAAAGAACTCTGCAATAATAATAAAACTTGGGTATTTTTGCCAAATTCCATTTCTAGACAAGTTCACCAGAAGCAGCATATGAAAAATAAGAGCTGAAGGCTGATGTAATACATTGTATGAAATAGTAGGTCCTGTGTTATCACCAAAATCTTCATCACTGACCAGAGGGCCACAGATATCTCACTCAGGTATGGGGGAGTCAAATTCACAAGCTAAATTTCAGCAGTTACATCACAGATAACTTTTATCCATCTACAAAGTTTTTCCAATAGCTATGGTTAGAAATAATTTCAGAGACAGCAATTAAACACACAGAGGTCAAGTAACTTCACTCACATGCATGACAGCTCCTGCCAGAGCTGGGAGCTGCTACCTCCACCCAGCACTCACAGCCACTTCAGCACCACTGCAGGAACTGCAGGGTTGGACAGCAGGGTCAGTTCCTAAAGCCTTGCCAGTTTGGGTGTTGCTTTGTCCTAATTCTCCTTACAAGAGGGCATGCTTCTCCAAGGCATCCTCCTCTCCTACTGAGACCACAGCCAAGCACCTGCTGGGTACCACTCCCCTGGCAGCTGTGAACTCTTCCCAATGTCACACTGGGGCCAAGACTCTCTCCTTTGGTGTACACTTCCATAGGGCTCTGCAGCTCCAAGCTACTGTGCCCAATTTGACACATGGCAGAAGAGCAAAGATTTTGTTCCTGGTTAAGGAGGAGCTGTCATTCCTGTGCCATCTGGGCAGAAGCCAGTGTCTGCAATCATCAGCAGTTCCCAACAGGTACAGGCAGAGAACACAGCTCCCTGATGTTTCATCTGGGTTTACTTTGAAATGAAGAGTTTTTCTTTAAGGTGACTTCATTTTTTCTGCTTCAACCAGTCCTCCCAAGAAATTCCCATTCTTCCATGTGACTTGAAATCCAACTGTGAGAGCTAATGGTATTATGAACATAAATACATAGGACAACACTTGAAATCAGCTTAGGAACCACAGAGTGCTCATAACCAAAACTCAGTAAGTTTTACGTGTTAGTTACAACTACTTTACAATAAAATATCACAAGGGAAGAAGGTTTACTGATTTAGTGTGTTTTAATTTTACATAAAGAGGCTTAATTACCAGTTTTTATGGATA
Source organism: Poecile atricapillus (assembly GCF_030490865.1). NCBI lineage: Eukaryota > Metazoa > Chordata > Aves > Passeriformes > Paridae > Poecile > Poecile atricapillus. The sequence continues at coordinate 11,425,272 of NC_081260.1, read as the reverse complement.
TAGTACTAAAATTACATCTAAAAAAATGTTGGGGAGCAATTAACTGAGAAACCTTCAGCCTACTTTCATAGCTGCACATGAGGTCAACACCTTTGCTATTAATCAAGCAGGGACATCTGCTTTCCTAGTTTTTCTCAGGGCAATAGGGTCTGCAAGCTCCCATATCCTAAAAAAGTCAGCCATTTTACAGAGCACGTCTCACACTGAACATTGCAACTATTTCCTAACATTTTATCTTGCCTTCTGCACTAAATTCTTTAGTCCAAATGTAGTCAAAGCCTGCAATGACCTGGATTGAGACTGAGGATTTGTCCCTATGCCTCACTTCTGAATAAAGAAGGGTTACAGTCACCCTTCTCTGGGTGACATCAAAATTGTTTCCTGGCACAGATTTCAGCTGAAGGAGGCCTGGTTGTTTATTGGGTTTATCTGATTTTCTCGAAAACAAAAATATATGGGAGGATCTTCAAAGCCACAGAGAAATCTCAATGCAATCCCACCCCATCCACCTTCTACAACTACTGAGAAAAAAACTTTTATCTTCAAATTAAACCTCTTGACTTTACCCTCCACATCACAATTTTTTGAGGTGTTCTGAAAGCATATTAGTATCTCTTCAGGAAACATTGATAAATATTTCTATTAGGGAACTCACATTTGGCTAAACTGTCAAATCTTTTCAGTTTGTTCTCTGGTCCAAGTTCAGTTCTGGTACCATAGGATGTTGGATAAATTTCCTTATTTCCAGTGACATAATATCATCAGAACCTTGCCTACAAAGAGCGAGCGATTTTGTTGGGGGGAAAAAAAAGGAGAATAATAGGCCAGGTGTTTGAAGAAAAGACAAAGAAACAAGCACAGTAGGGTGTTCTGACTCACAAATCTGTATTGAGAAAGAAGTATTCACGAAGAAAATTAATTTAAGAAGTATGTAGTTCAGGTTTTGAGCCCATAAGTTCCTTTCAAAAACAGATTAGTGATTAAAAACTTTTTTAGTCTAGCAATCTCTTAAACAATTAGCACAGTAATTGGAAAGAGACTACAAATTCAAATCTAGATGGACATAAAAGACTTTCCCCATAGAGCTTTGCCTTGGTTTTGTGGGTAACTGGCATGCACCTGCCTTTACCATCAGTGGGACTGAAATACTGAAGAAGTGCTCTGAATAGGGATACAAATGCCCCAAACAGTAATGCCATACAAATTACTTAATTCATGTAAAGTAGAAGTAATTGTATTGATTATGAATGTGTGAGTGACTCCTTTATTTCAAGTTATATGAGATGTAAGCCACCAGCTTTCAATGGGGTCCTTGCTGCAAATTTGCCAACCGTAGAGTGGGATGTTACATTTTTCCTTATTCTGAGCAAGAAATCCAATGCACTGCCATTTGGAAACAGAAATCTGCTGACTTTAATCTAAACCAGGTAAATCAGAATTCCTCTCCTCCAGCCAGGTAGTAATTTTTCTCTGCTTGCTCATCCTCTGAAAGATGCCTGAAATCAAAGAAAAAAGAACATAAGGGAGAAACATCCCCAAACTTCAGATGTTTTTCCTCAAAGTAGAATTTTTTTTCCCTTTTTGCTATTATTATCGCGAAACACCATGGATCACCAGATAAAGCCTGCACTGCCAAAAGAAAAGAAATAAAAAAGGGAGAGGAAGAGAGATTGTGCACAGTGTGTCCCTAGCAATATAATTACCTAACAGCAAATGTCTGCCTTATGGCTTCCCAGGAAGCTGCATCAAGAACACACGTAGGACAAAGCCTGTGCTAACACACACCTGTACTCAGTTACTTCAGCTGCACTGCCACCCAAAAGGCATGAAGGACAGTTGAGGACAGGGCACTTCTGTAGACCTTATAGTCAAGCAGTTCTACATATGGACTCACAAGAAATTGAGCTAGTGGGTTGTGTCACAGTCTGCCCTGATTTTGGGTATCCCCCCTGCCCCATCCAGGCCTGAGAACAGGATGCAGGTGGAGGAGCTACAGCACAAGGCAACTCAGGCATGACTTCATAGCAGCAGCTCTCCCAGCTGCTTGTCTTCTCCTCAGCCCCTGGTCACACTGCCCTTACCAATTAACATACTGAGTTTACCAAAAAATGTGAGGAAAAGCCAGAAAGAACATCATATTCTCTATTTACTTCATTTGTTGGCTGCAGCAATGTTTCCTATATTTCAACTGGAAAATTGCCCTGTGATGGCTGGTGAGAAGACACTGGAAGATTGGGATGAGCTTTCAAAGTCACTGGTTGAGTAACAAAACTTTTATATTAATAAAATATAACTGAATGTTGGTTTAGTTGGGTTGTTGGTTGAGTTTATTTATTTTATAAAAACCACATTATCAGAAATGACCAGCAGAAAAGCTAGGACAAGATACCTGATGTTACAGATAAAAACTTCAGCCTTTGGTGTGAGCAGCATAGTGACATTATTGTGAACTAAAGCAGAAGCAGACAAGACAGCTTGAATTACAGTTTCATCTGGTTCAAAAGGGTTGCTAGTGAAATGTATTTAGGGGATCTGCTAAAGAAAAGAATACATTGCATTTTGTAAGTACCCAGTCACAGCTAGAGATTTTGACAAAAGTTGACTTTCACACGCAATTAAACACAATAATTTCAGTTTTCTAGTTTCATAGAAGCTGATCCACAGACTGCCCTATCTCCAGGGTTATTTTGTACTGATAAAAAATCACGGGATTAATGTTTGTGAAAGAAGACAAGAAAGGACAGCATTATTATAGCCTTATTTTCTATATATCCCAAAGTGAATATAGGAAGATAACTGAAGCAGGCTGAAATGTTAATGTATGAGAAGAGCCTGGAGACACTCTCATCAGTAAGTTATCAGAACATCTCAGTCTTACCTCTGTGCTCTCTCAAACTGAACTAGTAGAGAAGTTGCTGACAGAAGCAATAAAGTTTTCAGGTGTTGTTTGGCATTGTGTACATTCAGCTTCTCTGTACAGAGCTGAGAAAAGAGAAAGCAAAGCAGTGAGAGGGATGTGTTTGGAGAACACGGGAGCAAATGGGAGAGATTCTTACTTGCTTCCCAGCTCAGCAGCAGCGTTTCTGCTTTGGGACTGTGGTGAGTTCTGAGCTCAGCCCTGGCTGTAAAACAAATAACCTTCCCCAAGCTGGGTGGATGGCAAGTATTGAGGACTGCCAAGACACAGCCTTGAAGAAAAAAAAAAAAAAAAAAAAAAAAAAAAGAGAAAAAAAAGCAACACCAAGCATTACCAGAGCATTCACAAAATTCTCAGTTTAAAAAGAACCCAATCTGCATTTCAATTTCTCATCCTCAGTCTAAGAGAAGGCAGGAGAGAACCTCATTTATTATTTCCAGCACAGGCATGGCCATAACTATTGACTCTTACAGAATTTTACCTTATGAAGGTGCCATTTCAAATATTTTCAAGAATAATTTTTTCTTAGGACAAAAATGCATGGCTATGCTACAGTCAAATATTTTAAATTATCCACAGCCTTAACACTGAAGTGTTCAGAAATTTTTCTTGTGGAAGAACACTTTGATGGGAGAAATAAAAGCAGAGAAGGCCATTAAAAAACCCCACTCTGTTTCTTAGACATGCATATCTAGGGAAAACATACCTGACAACGAAAAAACTTTTATTATTGTAGCAAATCTAAAAGCACCCTCAAAATCCCCACTGTTACTGCTTAAAAACTAGTAATCTACACCCTGCTTTTGACTAGGCAGTCTCTGTCCACTGTTTTATCTTCCTGGCATCCACACCAATGCTTCTTACAGAACATTAGGAATGACCTAAAAGAAAGATCTACTTCTAGACTGAAAAACAAACAGATGAACAAGAAGAACTAGAAAACACCTAGCTCCATGCATACAAGGTAACAAAGGCCTCAGCAGCCAGGAGAATGAGAGCCATAGATCACCTGAACTGGAGCTAAACCAGCTCAATGGAAAGATCTAAACATGCTGGACTGAGACTTTCTGGTCCCACTGATGTGTACAGTGAGGCACAGGGTTTAGAGACATTAATAATTAGTCATACTTTTAGTAGCCAGAAATTTGAGGTTTTAATTGGCATTTTCCCCAAAATTCAGAAATTACTTTTCACTGTAAATATAATTTTCCCCTGGAACTGGCCTTGTACCACATTAGACACCCCAGAATATTACCCTTCACTTCCAGAGCTTGTCAGTGTTATTTTGAGGGTCTGTGTTTTATAGGTTTGTTTAAGTCTATTATTAATTAATTAATATGCCTTGCAAACCACATTTTTAAAAGTTATTTTTATAAACACAACTTGACTGAAATCATGGCTGCATGATAATAATAAAACAAACCTACAAAATTACAGTATTAGATAATTCCTGCATTATCTACAGGGGAGAAGGTTGGGGTTGTAATGTCAGAATATTGTTTGTCTCCCTTTAAAATTTAGAAGGTGTTACACACAGACTTTGCAGTTTGGCAGCTATACATCAAAACAGACAGAAAATACTCTGTTTTCTGCTACTATTTCAATATGGAAAGGTCTCATACACAATGCAACAGATTCACAGCAGGTCTTTAGAAAATATTGTACCTTTAGTACCTTTGAGTAAACAGGCGACTTTAGAAGGAGAGAAATGAATACAACAAGCAATCCAAACAAATTTTAAAATAATTTCACGAATGGTTTCCCTTTCAGAAGGATAAAAAACTGTGTCTTCTCTCTAAAACACTCAACTGATAGCTTACTTATTAGACAAAAATTAGTGTCCATTCAACCATGAAAAAGACAAGCCATTATATGCTATAAGGGAGATCAAACTGACATCAGCTACTGTACATCTTGACACTTACTACATAATCAAAGTAAACTTTGCTATATGTGTCTGATCTAATGTACCTGTCAGTTATCACTGTCTCTGCTCAGATGAGTTTGTGTGCCACCTATATATGTGGGACAAAACAAATAAATAAATTGCAGTGTTATCTCTTCAAGCTGCTCACACAGTAAGGAGAATGTACTTAGTATTCCATAATGGAGTTAGGAGTAATTTACTGAGAGATAATTTCTTTTGGACCTAAAATCTCCTACCTCCTGTAGAGCAGACAAATAGAACTATCTTACAGGAAATGGGGCATGATAATACTGCTCTTTAAATAGAACTAACAAAATGGAAATACAATAGGCATTACAAAATATATAGCTAACAGTTACCAAAACCTTTGATGTTTTTATAGCTATTTACTGCAAGAGATTGTATTAGCTGCTCCAGCCCATTTTAATATAAGGAAAGTTTACCATGTGTTTTTTAAAACACATTTTAAAAAAAAAAGTTAAACCTGTAAAGTAGTACTCAGGTATTTGGGGAAACTGAGCATGAGGAGGAAAAGCCACTTGGTTCATGAAATAACAAATATTTGACAATCAGCTCCTGTAGGGGATAAGAAAAATCTTATAGAATAAGGGCCTTATAGGCATCTGCTTACTTCTGTTCCTTTCTGTCACTTTTGCTCACCAAGAAGAACTCTGGGAAAGGTCCCCTAATAGGATAGCAAAAACCAAGTTACATAACCTAGAAAACAAGTTGTGCTGGTTGAACACAGACTGGGTTTTTGGTGGGGGCAGGGGAAGCCACAGAGGCGGCTCCTGAGAGAAGCTGCTCGAAGCTTCTACTATGCCCTGCAGAGGCACACTCTGATGGCCCTGAAGATGGATGTGCTGCTGGACCATTTAGAGAAGCTGGTCATGCCTCTGTGATGACAAATTTAAGAAAGGAAAAAAATCACACGCAGGTCTTCCGAGGGGTGGGAGGGTACCAGAGCTGGGGCCGACCTGTGGCATGGTGAGCAGTTCCCTGATATGGAGCCCAAATGAAATCAACCTTTCAGTGCTGCAAAAACCTGTAACAACTTTCCACCTGATAGAACCTGAGAACAAAAGAACCTATGGACAACAATTTTCTTCTGAGTCAGAGAAAAGGAAAAGTGAGGACACGTGAGGAGAACTACATGGTGACACTAAGGTCAGTGAAAGGAAGGAGAGGGAGGAGGTGCTCCAAACACTGGAGCTGAGACTCTTCTGCAAGCCATGGTGAGGATATAACACAACAAACTGTCTCCCTGTAATTTATGAAGTCCATGAGGTGATGCAGAGATCCACCTGCAGCCCATGAGAAAAGTGCTCACGCTGGAGCAGGTGGATGCTAAAAACCTGTTACCTAGTGCAAAACTTGAACAGAGAGAGAAGACCCTTTCTTCCAGAGATAGAGAGCCCTCACTTCCAAACTAGAGCAGCTTATCCTTAAAAGACTACACCCCGTGAACTAAAATTACCCACACCATGGCAGCTTTGGGAAGACTGTTTTGCCTGTGGGAGGAACTCACGTTACAGCAGGTCAGGCAGGACTGCTAACTCATGAAAGTTAAAACCACGCTAGAAAAGTCCACAGAGAACTGTCTCCTGTGAAGGCGTAGCAGAAGAGACTCCTCTCCTTAAGTGAATGGAAGAAAGATTTCGAGTAAAAAATTGACCAAATGTCTCCCTGTGCTGTTGGTGGGAAAGAAGGAGGGAGAGGGAGAAAAACAGTGTTCTAAACATTTATTTTAGCTCTCATTATCCTGTTTTAGTTATGTTGATAATTTTTTTCTTTATACCTTTTAAGTTTAGGCCTATTTTCATTGTTTCTCCATTTTCATCATTAACCCATGAGCCCTTCAGTTCTTCTTTCTCCCTCCTCTGCTCAACTATAGCAGAGGAGAATGAGTGAAGGGCTTTTTTCACGGGTGCCTGGCTTTCAGCGAGTGTCAAATCACGACAGTTGTACAACCAAGTGTGGTCACCTCGTGTTTTGGGTTCAGATTGGTCAGGGGTACACGTGAACACTGCGTGATCAGAAAGCTGGTTGGTTAGAAGCACGTGTCAACAGCAGCACCTGCAGCAGCAGGCAGCCAGTGCTTATCGTTATCTTGTCACAAGAGTGTAAATAGATAAGAACTTAGAATACAGAATAAAATGGCCTGGAGTTTAGCGATAAATTATTCTCTTCAGAACAAGAACCAAAACAGGGGCCCTGTCTCATTGCTAGAAGCTCTCACAGTGGTGAATATGGTCTATAGTGATTATGGCCCTGATGGTTTTATCTTCCAGAACAAACCTTCCTGCACCTGAACAGAGATACAGCAGGGTGCAGAGGCTGGGGCACTCACCTGGGATTTAAAAGATGAATTCTACTTTTGACTCTGCCCCTGCACCTCCACGTGTCTTAAAGCAAGACATTTCTCCATTTGCCACACTCTGCCCTGTCTGCAAAGCACAATGTCCTCAGGGAGAGGAACACCACTCACCCTGCTGTTTTGCACAGCACAAAGAAATGCCAAACCGGCACATCCCCAAAGGGAGTAACCAAGGTCTTACTGAAAAAATAAATTTGTCAAGTTGATTTTTCAGGGATATTTTACCTTTTTTCTGCTTTATACACATACATTCCCTTCATTGTATTCCCTCTTAATTGCATATCTTTACCAAAATCATCTTGGTTCTGGCCTCTCTTGGCTTTTCTCTTCTGTCTTGGGCCTGGTAATACCTCTCTAAAATGAAAAGATAAATTATCCAAGAATAAAATTATTCCCATAACAGAAAGTGGGATGACTGCAGCTACCCAAACTCAGCTTTGCTCTGCATCCTAGGGTCAAGTTGAATCTCCAGCCACCAAGAATGCTGCTTTCTAACAAATTTTTCAGGGCATTCTGTGCTGAGTCTTTTTTCCAGAGCATCTCTTTTGTTCATTTGGCTGGTGTCACTTCCCTCTCAGGGAACTTTTTCAGTACAACAAAATATTTATCAATGCTGAATGCTTTGTGAAGCAGAAGTGGGAAAATTCTCTTCAGTGGAAGATATTTAAAATATTTCACTTTCCAAGTAGCTCTGTGAATACAGGGAAGAAATGCATAACTTAAGCACAAGGAGTTACTGACCCAGAAGTGATTAGCATTAGTGTAAAGCTTTCAGACCCTTTTTCATCTTATTGATTCTAAGCAGAATAAATCCGTAAATGATAATAGGGCTCAATTTAAATTACCTACAGCAAGTGCTGCTTTTCAGCTCTCATCAGACAATCATGCTGTTCAATCAGCTTCATTCTGTATGTACAAAGCAAATTAATGTGTATAAAACAGTCGTAACTCAGGCCAGTTTTCAACAAAAGAATCTTTTATGCAGCACACAACTGCCTTTTATCGACATGCTTTTAATTGAACTTATAATGCTATATCCATATTCCACCTAATTATAGCAGAAAATTCATATATCTTTCAAAATACTGACCATACCTTTTCCTTTGTAAAGTTTCCAGAACCTTTACCAGGATAGGGAATGAAATTCTCAGTTAAGCTCAGATTTCTTTAGAAACACTGAAAGGGCTCACGAAGGCAATTCTGAGCCTATGGCAGCCAAGCAATATCTCAAGGACAATTACACTGGTGCACTGAATCAGCAAGGCCATCTCCTCATTCCTTGCATCCAGCCTGTAAAGGTGCCTCCCAAACCAGGGAGAGAGCATTGCACATGAGGCATTGATAGAGAAGCCTTCAGTCTGCAACAACTCTTTCTTAAGCAATTTGTTTCCATTTCAAAAGGCATCTTTTGTGTGTCTCACTTTCTTTGCTTGTGTTGCTGAGTTTACCAGGGAACAGGCACACAGGATACTACTTTAAAGGAAGAATTCCTGGGATAACAGAAGCAGCAATGGCAGGAAACAGAATTGAAGATGGACTCTGGAAAATACTTCTGGGTCAATTCAAGACATTTGGCCTGTGGAATTATCTTTGAGAGGGCAGCAGTGCCAGTGGTGGGGGAGATTACTTGCATTTGTCTCTGCCATTTCAAGCAGGATGGCTTAGAGAGAGCTAGTGGGAGATTCTACAGAGATGAAGGAGGACAGAGCACAGGCTTTTTATTTCCATTTCAACATCACCAAGTGCAGATCTTGCTGTGGGTAGGAAAAATCCTGTTGTCAACTTCCACAGCCTTTGCAATAAAGCCTCAAGCTAAGACAACAGCACATATTCTTCTTTAAGAACCATGCATGCCATACCATGGTTACCAGCAGCAAAGAGCAAATAAACCCAAGGCTAAAATCAACTGAACTGTTGACATTGATTTTAACAGGGGTAGAACTCCACCTCAAGGATGTACACTGCAATTACTCAATTTTATTGCCAAGCTCTTCTGACAGGTCTGGTCTGCGCTGACACTACACATGGGACTCCCATTTAACATTTTGCTTTAAACATTTTTCTATTAACCAGTCAGTCCCAACACAGATTAAGGTGGAGGACGTGAGTGCAGCCACTCTTAGGTGCACATAGATGCAGCAAGTAGCTAGGAACACAACATAGAAAGGCAAGTTCTTCAGAAGAACTCAAAGACTCCTGATCAATACGTACAGAAGAAACCTGCAGTGTAAATTATTCAGCTACACTTCCCACCACACAAAACTCTTGCCTGGCACTCAGATGAGCAGGTGGAGCATGGCAGCCAGAGCTCCCACTCAGGGCAACAGCTCTCTACAGGAGGGACCTCTTCTTCTTTCTTCACTTCTTTCTTGAGGAGTTTGCCAGGCACTGCAATTAAAAGTCTGTGAGCACTAGTGGAGTTAAAGTAAATAGATATTTAATCTCTCTGGGGAAATATTTAAGAAGTGTACCCAGATGTATTTGCTGAATATTTCACTAATTCAAATAAATCAAGTTAAAATTACAGACTAGACTGGCTATTGTCAGTTTTCTGAAAACCCTTCAATTCAAAAAAGCAAATAGAAATGGTAAGTTCATTTGTCCTTAGCATTTTGACTAGGAGCAGAGTTGACATTGATGTGGTGAAAGACATTAGTATTTAACTACTTGAAGAAATTCACATTACCACAGTGTCCTTTTAAATTGCTGTACTTATGTTCGCCACATAAGTTGCTATTAGCAACTCTAAAAAACAAAAAAACACCCCTTATATTACAGTCTTGAACATAGAAAAGGTTTATTGCACTAAATTATTTGGAGCTTTCTTCACTCAATATTTGAAATAGAATTAAAATGCTATCCCTGGAAAAGAACTATTTTTTCTAAAGTATATATATCACTCACTGTAAAAACAGACTTTATAAACTAATGTAGCTGGCAAGTAATCTTGAAGTTTTATGTCATAAAGTAAAACAAATCCTTGTGAGAATATTGACTTGCCCCTTAAACCTGACTTCCCAGCTTTTAAGCTAAATAAAAGCATATTGGTAAAATCCTTATGTTGAAGTGACTTTGATTTCTCTGAAGCATGTGACAATTCCTGTTTGCCCTCCAACACTTTATTTCCATATCACTTTTCCAAATTTATAATGCCATAAAGTTCTGGAGGAGTAGAGTTTAGATGTTATATATTTAAAGTTAAAGCAAACATTTTATCTAGGACATATCAAACCCTTTGTGAGAATCTGCCTTAAATATTTAAGTAATGATTCTCTAGGAATAAGTGAGGTCACCTGATGTCAGAAACAAAATAATGTTTTAAATGTCTGCTTTACTAAATAAAAAATGTGTCTAACATTCAGATTTGGTGGGCTGAGCTTTCCATTCAGGTAAACAACATTCTATTGAAGTAGAAAACAACTGGTCATGTGTTCCTGAAAACACTCACACTCCTCAATAACAACACAGAGTGACAACATTGCTCAAATTTTGGAAAAGAAACAACATGCCGGTAGATTGTCATTTACCATACTTTTACACAAGAGGATCAAATTAAAAATTCAAATGAAGAAAACAGGTCCAATCTGGTAGTAGTGTAGTATTAAAGAAGGAGCAAAATTACTAAGTCAGGAAGAATGTTGGAAGGTCCTGCTTCCCTTTCAACATGTGTCAGAATCCAGGTTAGCTCAGAGCACTGTTTTCCTCTCTAAGAACTGGGCAGTAACACATCTTGGACCTACAGGAATGAACACAGGATCAACTTGCTTTGGTACAGAAGCAGCTTTATTGCTTTATGCATACTTAGACACAAGAATTTAACCTGTTTAAGTAACATAAGATAAACAAAAGCTTCAGAGAATGGAATCCATTCACTGACATCGTTATGAAATGCCTCTCACTGGTAATTTATATCTAAAAATAGAAGCAGTCTCAAAATTTCCCATTATGAAGTTTGCAGCTTAGTGCCTTGCAGCAGCACAGAGTCCCATGTTCCATTAGGCTCCATTATCAATAATATTCTTGATGGTATTTTAGTCAGGGGGACACAGCTCATTAACCAGAAGGAACAAGACAAGAGTTACAAGACGAGGAACCTCAGTGGTAGAAAATTGTTGATATCACATGCACCCAGCAAGTGAGTTTGTCAGTTTGGAAGATATACTTTCCCTTTGAGTGCCAAAACACTTCACTAAAGAAATGTAGTTAAATATGTCTTCAGGAATGGCCAAAACACTGCTGAAGTGGAGCTTTCAGGTCTCATTTTGAAATGAGACATCAGATTCTATTCTGTGGAGTTAAAGAGGGACCAAAACCCCTTTTTCTCTTACACAAACACTCTAACCTAGACCACCTCCAAAAATATTTTTTAGAAAATTATAGTGGGGCTCAGATTCTTCTCAGTTATTTTTTCTGGCAGTACTACTCGAGCTAATTTTTGTTGTCTCAGCAGGAAACATCCTAGATTTCCTTGCTTTTCTAGTTGCAAAAAATGCTGCTTCCTTCTGGAACAGAGGATCTATCTAGATTTAGTTCAGTCACTACATTAATTTTTCTAAAGCATTCCAGGTCTCTAGAGACAGGTGGTTCAGGATGGAGAGAGACAAATATAGCTGTTTCTCCATGGAGCATTCTGTTGCCTCAGGTTTCCAAATCCAAATTAAGTAGTTAATGATTTATGTATACACTGAGCATTAGCATCTTTGTGCCACGTTAGTCATCAGATCACAAGTGGCTCTAAAGAGGCTTTAGTCAAACAAATGAATATTGGGTTGAATGATTCAGCTCACTTCATGTAAACAGTTCCAGCATGTTCACATCGATCATCACTAAACGGCAGAGGCAGCAGGCTCAGTTGTAAAGGGGAAAGAAAAAACCAACACTATCATGGGAGCAGCAACAAGCCCCTGGCTCTTCTTTAAATTCAGGTTTTATCACATGGATATGACCTTCTCCAGATGTATTATCCAAGCTTGCAAGCATCCACTGTAGGTAGTGTTGTTATTAAAGCTTCTCTGATGCCATTATGAAATTGCAGGACTGTGTCTCTTCCTTTAAAGATAACTTTCAGCTTCCACAGCCACAAGAAACTCTGAACCTGTAAATGCATAGCCAGAGACCAGCTATATTTATGCATACATGCAAGTATTCTTTTTTTTTTTTTAACCTAATTCCTAGTGCAGAGATTTAACTTGGACTTCCTAGACACTGAGTAGGCAATACAGGGCAGGTGTGAATTCTTCATCCTCACCAAAGCTTCTGGTTGTACAGTTTGCTCTTTAAACCAAAGTTTCCTCTGAGGGTGCTGCCTTGGCTTTTCTCTTCCTCTGTTTTCATACTCAAAGCAAATAATTTTATCACCTTTGCACTGTCCTCACTGACAAGACCAATCCTCAGGAATCTCTGACCAGGAAACCAGGGTGGAGGAATGCTGGAAGGAAGACTTCCCCTTGGGCAGGAAAGACTGGGGTAGAGAACACCTATGCAAACTTGACATCCACAAGTCCATGGGCCCTGAGCATTCTAGTAATGAGCAGGGTTTACTCTGCAACAAGGAAAGCAAAGTTGTCTCAAAAACAGAGTTAACTTGCAGAGATGGCCTTAAAAAGACAAATTCAGAGAACACTTGAATAATACCAGTTTTCAAGGTTAAATTAGTTTTGTTTTACAGATCCAAGATCATTACTGCAAATGGTTTGGCCTGACCAAGTAGAATAATTAAATTTCAAGGAAGGGAACAGCTATAAAATTTTTGTTTGTTTGTTTACACTCTGCTTTAGATAAAGTGACATCAGAAGTCCTTTAACAAAAGTACTCCTCAGCTGTATTCCCAGTCCCACATTGACAACAAGGCAATTCTCTGAATGTAGAGAAGATAAATTGTGCTAATGCCACTAAGCAAACATGACATTTTTGTTGTACTGTGATCATAGATGAGTCACCAAGTAAAATGATTAATCACAAATCCATGTTACTAGGCTCATTTAGAGATGATTCTCCCTTCACAAAGCAGGTAGAAGCTCTAAATTTATAGGCTAATGCGTTTATTCTAGCTGTAGCAGTCTCATTATTGGTCTTAAGCATCAGAGTCTGCAGGAAATTTGTGTGCAATTAAGCTAAAGTGATGACCTCCTTATACACATTTTGGCACTTTTTTATCTGACAGTCTGTTGTGCAAATATATAAATGAATTGAAGCATTACATAGAAATTACAGCTAATGCAATACTAAGAAAAATAGACATATCCCCAAACTTTAATACATATGCCAATAAGGTATCTCAACCATAAATTACACTCATTTTATCAGTCTACAAATGGGTTTATCAGTCCACAAATGGGTTTGTGCTAAGATTTTAGACTGCTTCATTTTTGCTTGGCTAACATTTGTAACTTCTACAAACAGTTTTATGACCTAAATTGTTTCAGGAGGAAGTGCATGCATTTGGGGAGCAGCATGTTTATAAGTCAAACACACATTGTGAATACTTTCTATTTGGTAAATAAACTCACCTTATTTAAAAATTAAGCAGAAAAAATATTCTTTACAGCGTCATAAAGGCTTGCTAGCACTATAGTGCTTTTTCCCTCACCTTGAATTTAATAAAATTAAATACTCACATAAACTCATGCATTTCTTATCTGCCTACCAAATTAGTCAATATAAATTGTCGCAGAAGTGATGATTTCCATCTACCAAGAGTAAAAAAAGGTTGTACCAATCCTGGACATGATAGGCCCTGGTCCCCATCCTAGAGGGACTGAGAGGGACTATTCCAAAGCAGAGCTGGCTGAATATCAAACATGATTTAAAGAACATGAAATAAATACATGACAATTTGATGAATTTTAATGTTCAATTATACTTTCAGCAGGGAGTAATAATTTGAATGTAATAAATATACTTCCGAGTGTGTGGTGAAAGTCACTTAGCACCATAATCACAACTTTTTAGACCCTCCTAACACATACTGGTTTTGCTTTGTTCAGCAGTAACAAAGAGATGGGATACAGAGGTCCCCAAACTGGTCTATGTTCTAGAACAGCGGAGAGGAGTTGCCAAGTAGAACCACCCAGGAGTTGTGAGACCCTAAGCAAAAAGAATTGATAGTAACTGCTAAGCAGCTGACACTGCTCTTGCCAGAAAGTACCAGCCAGGTAGTGAACACACCACTGTGCTCCAGCTTTGGAACAAGATAAAAAACAAAATCTCTGGACATGCACAGACCTGCCCTGCATGAGGATTTATTGCTCAAAGCATATGCCCATCACCACAGTTCTTGCATACTTCCAGTGCTCCTCAGGATCGTGACTGTTGCCTCTTTAAATACCTCTGGAATGCAGGAAACATGGAACCTACAAAATTATCTAAACTATGTTTAGATGCTGTCCATACCTGAAAATTGACCAGCTATTAAAATGAACTAATTTCAGCTTTTCCTTTGCTCTTACCAGGCACAACAGAAAGTAAAACAAAACCCTGTGACTAATTATTTATTTCTACACTGAACAAAGAAAACAAGGACTAAATCAACTTTTTAACTACTTAGAAAGGAAACAAATACCATTAAATTATAACTACCTAAATAACAAGGAAGGTCTATAATGAATTAAAACTGTGTTTTCAGCAACTCCTGCAATGAACTCCCATGTTGTACTCACAGCTTACTGTTCTCACAAAGTACAGACAGAAAGTAGGTGTCAAGAAAAATGAGCTTCATAGATAATATCTGCCGCATTTTAAATCTCCTTACTCTGTGATTATGATTTAAAACTTTATTCCCCTCTTTCAAGATTATTTGGGCACACATCTTTCCTGGGGGAAATATCCTACAGTTGAAGACTTCAGAATCTGCTACTGTTTTTATGACAGCTACTGACACAACAGGGGATGGCTCTGCAATCACATAGAAGTGCTCAAAGCCTTCCTAGTCCTGTACAGAACCATTTAAAGTTTGACTTCCAAGAATGAACCCAAGATACCAGGGAGAACTCCTGACATGTTCTCTGCAGTTATACGTGTTAGTAAGCTTTTTGAAAGGTACTGATAACTGTCAGACAAGCAAAAGAGAAACACTACAGAGGAAAGCAGTACTTTGCTCTGCTCCAAAGGAAGCCCAATTCAGAGGTTATTACTTAAAAAAAATAAAGCTAGGTCAAGCTACATCTTTTCTGCACTGCCTCCCAGGGACAGGCAGCTGTGTACATTATGAGACTCAGCACATTACAAGCTGGCTGCTTGTTTTCTATCATCACCTAATATTTTCAACTGCAAAATTCTCAGCCCCCAGCGAGGAAGTCTGAATTCAAAACAGAAATCAGGAAATTTAAAAAGCAACACAGTGCATACATAACACCAAAGAGGAGTGTGTTTCCACCTTTCAGTTGCAATAAGCAGGTCCAGGCAAGAACTAGCAATCACAATGAGTAGAAAAAGCTAACTTTTCCCTTAGTCACTGGAAATGTTATTATTATAAAACTGACCCTTAACAGAAAGATCCCTTCCTCAAAAACAGTGTAAGAGGAGAAACAACACCCCCTAACATCTTTCAACAGGATTTAACAGAATAAAGGAAAGCGTTTGTAGCAAAGTAACGTTGGCAGCTGTAATTTAACATGCAGTAAATGACCGCAGCGCTCCCCCTGGTGACAACAAGGTACCCGCCGTGAGAATCAGCACAGCGCTGCAGCTGCTGCAATAAATCCTCCTTCTTCCACAAACTTTGTAGCAATACTGCAGTTGATTCCACTGAAGTACGATCAGAAAGACTCTAATGGCAAGATGAATTATCATGCTTCAGCTTCAGAAATGCGTTCATTATCAGAAAAATGTTCTTATACCAGTGATGCTGCCAGGTGTAAGTCACTGCAGCATGGAGGAAAGAGCATGAAATGAGATTTCAGAACAGAAAGGTGGATTTGGATTTAAATTTAAATTTGATTTTAGCACTAGAGAAGCAATCTACAATGGATAAATGTCCTAGAAGGAGATGAAAAAAATGTTTTCTAACCAGTAGGGCACGGGATCTTTAGGAACAGATATAAAGGATCTCAGGAAACCAAACTGTAACTAGTTTTGTACTAGAAAATGTTTGGATGAATTGTTCAGCTCAGGCCAGTATAGTAAGAGTGGGTTGAGGACAGCAAGCCCATAGCCAGTGACACCTTTCCCTGTCAATTAAGTAAAGCAAGTTTATCAATTAGTTTTGCAAGTGTGGAAATCTTCATTCAGCTTGTGCCTCAACAGTGTTTGGCTATCAAATGCGACTTTCTCAATGCAGTGAAACTGGCTACACTTGAGAGAGAAATGAAATGCTTAAGGATAGCTAATAAGAGATTCATAACATCATTGGTTGTGTCCATGTAACCCTGCTGGCAGGCTGCCAGCAGAGCACTCAGCCCTGCAGCTGGTACCTTGGTAATGAACTGCTGCAACAGGACTGGGAAAGTTCCTGGGAGGCACAAGCATCAGCTTCCCTGCAGCTTCTGGTGCTATCCAAGGAAATGTCAACCCTTACAACAGGCAAACATCCCAATGGGTCAAGGTCCTTGGAAAAATTTCAATTTGGTTTTTGTTGCAAAACAATCCACATTGTCACTGACCTTTGGGTGGGTGAAAAAAACAACCAGGCTGCTCAGGTGAAGGCATAGCACCACAAGAACAAGAGCTTCCACAGTTACATTCACAACAATTAAAGATCTCTCACAGTTTGACAAGACTTGCTGTGATATACAGCATTTTTCACCCTGTCCTTCTCCATCCCTTGACATCTACAGAAACTGGGATAGCAACACTTGGTCAGTTTAACTTCTCTCAGAAGTGTTTGATGTGCCATAGCCAAGACAAAGAAGGTGGTTTTAGATCCCTGAGATGCTGCAGGAAACCTTCTGCATGCTGAGGAATATATCCCTGTGCCAGCTATCCTCTTTGCAGGTTTTCAGGATTTTTTTATTGGATTCCAAGGGGAAAAAGGAGTTTTTTGCAATATTATACTTCCAACTTCTATATTGTAGAAGGCAAATTTTGTTCAGGACACAACTTATACAAGCTGGGAAGCGTCCTCACTCTTGCCTATTCAAAGGCTGCCATGCCCTTGCTGAGCATATATATAAAAAAACACCTCTGCAGAGGAATCAAAACAAAGGACAGACAGCTTTAAGTACATTACCTTGGGTTATACAATTCACAATTGCTTCCCTATGAAACAATTCTTGTCAGATTTTGTGGTCAACAAACCCCTTTAGCTAAGGGGTGACCAGTTTGCTTTCTGTCATCAAGAACAGTTAAGATGTGCCACTTTATTTGTATTTTCTGCCTGAAGAGTGACTCCGCAGGTCCTGTATACAAATTTCCCTGCTCTGAAGAAGATACCACATCGTTGCATAAGAATATCTTTGCTATATCATTAATTTTAATTCCAACCTGTACTTCAATATGCACATAACTATTTTCAAATACAATGAAAACTTGAATTCAACAGCATCAGAGCTTTCAGTAAATCCTTCACAACTTCAGAAAAATCTCTATAAACATTGTGTAAGTAGATACAGAATGTACAGAGAACCGTTTTCTATACAAAAGTGCATTTTAGCAATATAATTAGCAGAGAACCTGGGAAAAAAAATCCCTCAATTTAAGCAATACCATATACTCTAATCTATATCATCTCTCCCCCACAAAAAAAAAACCAAACAAACAAAACAAAAAAAAAAACAAAAACAAAAACAAACTCCAAAAAAACCCCCAAAACAAAACCAAACAAAAAACCCACCTTCCCCTTGCTTTGGTTATTAACTATTTTCAAGGCTTCAATATTACAATTGGTTTTTTTACACTGAAGAATTTATTTGTCATATGGAAATGTTTTAAAGTTAGCCAGATTAGAGAGAATGCAAATATGATTCATCAGAGTTAACAGTCAAAATAGACAAACTTTGAATATTATTTAGATTTTCCCTTGATAGATTAATAAACTAATCTTTGCAATCCTTAAATGGACAACTGTTGACTTTTCTGTGCCCAAGAACTAACTGCAAGATCAGTCAGCTTAAGAACATTAAACCAATAAATCTAACAACATTTGCCATGAAAATCTGGCTTATATGAATGAACTTTAAAAGCTTCCAAAACAGTCAGGTTTATTAATATTTATAGACCAATGCATCAACTGATTTCAAAGTTGAAAGAGTGTTAGGAGAAAAGAAATGGCTTCAGGACATTCAGCATAGACAAACAGTAAATATTGCCATTTTTATCTTTCTGTATTGTATATGCACTCTGATGTAAATGCATGTAAGTTCAAGCAGGTTGGTTGGTTTGTTTTCTCCCCAGAGAATGATCTTCACAGGCTTCAAACCACAATATGAGAACTAACATTTGAGCCCAGGAAAGTATTGCAAAGACTTTTCCTGCTCTTCTGAGTAAGCACCCCATACTGAGGACATTGTAACCATCTCTTTATCAGCTTCCCAAATTAAAAAAAAAATAGGTATTTTAACAAAAGATGACATTAGATACAAAGAAATCAGCCTAGTTTTCCAGCTTTCTTCCTCATATTTAAAATCGTATTAGAAAATAATGTTCTCTCTTGTTTACAGTCCTATTGCAATCAAACTTTCAGTGCTCCTTCTAAGCCTTTTTAGAGAAAAAGTTACCATGGAAGCAAACTGTTATTGTCACAGAGTGTAAATTGATTATATTCACACTGCAGTGGATACAAAGTTCCTACAGACAGAATTTTGGTACCATGAAGCCATGTAACTATAAGCTTTTTCCTGTGTGTCTCTGTGTTACTTTTCAGCTTGACATTTTTTTCTCTATCAATAAAAAACAGGGATTTGATTTATTTTTTGAGAAAAACCACAAGGATGCATTATTTTAGCGGTCTGTTACTCTTCTTCATCAGAACCCAGTAGTTACACCTGTAGCCACAATGGCCAAAATTTAAATCAGCAAGACCAGATTTTACTGACATTCTAACTGTTTGACTAATACCTTGGGGATTTCACAGAAATTCATAGATTTTGATTGGAAAAGTCCTTTTAAGATCATCACCTCCAACTGTAAATCTAACACTGCCAAGCCCACCACTAAATCGTGTCTCTTAGTGCCATATTTACATGTCTTTTCAAACCACCATGGATGGGGTCTTCCTGAGTAAGCATTGAGCATGCTGCAGGGAAAAACACGAATCTGACAAAAAATTTGCCCCCACCATAAAATGCGTGTGTCACTGGAACTACAGGGGATGAGAAAACAAAAGGGAAAAAAAGACAGATGTGTGAAAGTATGTGAGAACTCTTGAATCCCACAGTCACTTCAGGCCTGAATCTGAGATCAGGAAAAGACAACATCATATCTCTGAGTACTTGGCAAAGAACATTCAAGGTAAGCAAGATGTTATTCTGCAGAAATTCAGAGTTTTGTATTCTTTGTATTCTAATGAGCATCCTGGATCTGTGAGATCTCAGAGCTATAACTTATTAGCATGGAATCCCTGGAAATCCACTCTCTTCTATCATTTTAACTGTCACACACGACTGAAGTACCTGCTGGAGACAACACAGCACAATCAGCTATTCTGGCACCCAGGACCTTTTTGTCCAATGTAACAGATGAGCAACTGGACCCACCTAATCACTTATAATAATTTATACTTACATGCTCACACTATGATGGAAATACTATCCTCCCTCACTTCATGATCTCTGGAAGCCAGTAGATGGGTGACCAGAATGAACTGTACCTCATCAAAATGATGGGGTCTTCTCTCAATAAAACCCTGAGGCATTTTAAACTCTGAATAACTGCTGAAACAGAATAAAGTGGCACACTTTCATGCTCCACCACACTGAGATATTGCACCTTTCTTACAATTCACTTCAGAGTTTCAATTCTCTACAGTATAAAGTGTGCATTTTTCTTCAGAAAAAAAATTCAATCACATTTTAAAGTCACTGCAGAAAATAAAGGTTGTACTGAACTGTGACAGTGTACACATGGTGAAGTATTTCATGATGAATTCATCCATTACCATGGAAGTTTAACAACCACACCCTGAAATTAGCCAAATTCATAGCAATTAAATTTTATCTTCCATACAAGGTATTTAAAAGAAGCTCCAGATTTAAGTCAATCTAAATTCTCAGTAAAGTGTATAGTGTTAAGAAGTTTTCAGTATTGATTATACAGGAGTGAGGCATCAACCAGCAACAGCACAGTACAAGCAAACACTGACAGGTCACAGACACCTCTGGTTAGTGGACAAATAACTGGCTATATGGGATAGCTAACATGAGCTTAAAATGACATTACTTGCCTTTTAGTCAGTCAATGGCTAAGCCTGGGGACCTGTTGTAGAGCAGCACTAAGTTCAAACATAATAGTTTGACTATGGACCTCATTTATTTCTTATCAAAACCCTTTCAGAGGCCATTGTTCAGATAATTAATTGGTCAGTTTATTTTGAGGCTAAAAGGAATGCCACTTCTGAAAAAAAAATACCTCAGCTGTCAGGGCTAATAAGACTGTGCAGGACACAGAACATTAACAACAGTAGTCCTAAAGCTGAACATGCATTCTGCAGGATTGGGCTGTATCCTACAATTACAGACACCTGTGGCCATGCTAAACTGTCAAACTCCTTAATTCAAGAGCACAATTAAAGTAATGAAGCAACAACATAATAAAAAAATATTTCCTAAACTCAGAACTCAAAAATACTTTTATAAAGTTTTAAATTTCGCGTTAAAATTTAGAACAATCATTTTTATCTCAGCCATGTGGGGAAGGAGTTCTATAAAAGTAGTTCCAAGATAAAGACTAAAATCATCTTAAAGATTGTCAGAATTAAGAAAAAGGTTGAAACTACTACTACTTCCCTACTTGAAAGCCACAATTTTACCTTATTTTCTTATCATGAGAAATTTCAAAAGCTGATAGACAACAAAAGGAGAATTCTGATACATGTCATGGTGTAACGACCCACACAGAAGACAACCTCAGCTAAACATACAATTAAAAAAGTACAGCTGCATTAATTAAGTTCTTTTCTCAACAATATGAATCTATTTAAATATGCTTCTGGGGAAGAAAACCACTCAAGCTGTGTGCCACTTGTTTGCACTTCTGTTTCCAGTAGTGTTTTTAACTATTTTCAGTAGTGTCCTAGACAACTTAATTGTAGATTAGTGTATTTTCAATGCATAAATGTGTTTTTATTGGAATCTTTTCACAGAAATACTAGGGATGTACTGGTGAACCATTAGTAACAATCATAAGATACTGAGCAGCAAAATAACCTTCTGAAGACTAAGCCCACAATTATTTTGAGGGTTGTTTTTTAAATTTAATTGGTTCCTAAGAACTACGTTATTAGGCAGTATTTGTATTACAGATTCTCTGCATCAGATGTCCTGCTTCTTGTTTTCTGTGTATTTTGAGTTAAATCACAACTTTTAGAAAAGTATCAATAGTACTTTGATTTTGTACAAATCAAGAGCAAGGCTTAAGAAAGCCCCACAGAGCAGAAGATTTTTCCTCATGCTAAACAATCTCCTTAATAATGGGAAAGGAAGACAGAAAAAGTCAAGTGTAATACTAACTCTAAGTTGGAAAAAAAACTAAAAATGCTGAAGCATAGTAATGCATGCTTTGTGTCATCCAAAAGCACCCCTAGACTTACGTGCAAGTAAGTTAGCATGTTAGCCAAGTTCAAATATCCTTAAAATCATATCTATTCAGCAGCCTTTCAGAAGACAGATAAGTTTCTCAATTCTTTGTTGCAAAATTAGTCTCAAAAAGCTGAAGTTCCTCAATACTTAGACCTTCTTAGCAAAATTACACTTGAGAAAACATCTGGTTTGTATTGTTAACACTAATCAAAATTTGGTCAAGAAATATATGTAAACAATAAGGATAATACATTTAAGGCTTAGAAAGAACACTGATAAATTCACCCCTGTCACATTAAAACATCCACATCTCCTTCATGGTCCTCCTCAGTCACTTTTAAAGACAGCACTTCTTCATTAAGAAATAATCCACTCAGTCTTTCCTTACGAGCTTGTCTTTGTTCTTTCAGCTGTCTCTTCCGTAACGCCTTTTGCTGGAGTTTCCGTTGCTTGGAACGTTTCTGTCAAAATACAGAAGAGAAAAAACATAAGATTTTTGTTCTGTAAATTAGAAAAAAAAAATCTCTAAAGCTGGCAAATATAAATTAACCTCTAAAATAACAAATAGGAATTCTCAGAGGTGGTGTAAACATAAACATTCATACAAAATCATACAATCATACAAAATCATATTATTTCATAATATGAATATATCAAGACCGTTTACCACAATTGAATTATGACCCATCACATTACCCTGTGATGTTGCATAGTCAAGTCTTGGATTGGAGGAATCTTTATTGCTGGAGAAATGTTACAATCTTACATTAACAAACCCACGATGCTGAAGAGCAAGAACTGCTCCTCTCATTCACACATGAAATTAAAACTATCGGACAGATGGAGTGCCACAGTACTACTTTAAATGAAACATGCTTCAGAGGGTCCCTTCTCACCAAAAATCTCATGAGACATGCTCAAAAAATAAAGATTTTAAAAGCCTGACGAAACTTCTAGTTATATAAAAACAAACCAAATCAAGGTTGTCTCTACTGTCCAGAAATTATGCCTAGATTAGGGTGGTCATTCTTAAACAAGTTTTTTCTTAAGTTAGATGCATAAGCCCTTATTCAAGGCCACTCATCCTAAACAAAAGGAATTAGAATATCTACTACATAAAAACATCAGGCTTTCAGTTAGAAGTGATGGGAAGTTTAAACTCCTTATGATCATTGGTTTAGCTAGATAACTCAGTTACTCTGTTCCTTTGGGACAAACATCCCAGGTAAGATCCCATGAGCAGGCTTCAGGAGTTAAGACAGCTTAATTAATACAGATATACATAACTAGAAACTTTACTTTTGAATCCCGGATTCTTTCTGCAGCGCTTGTGGACAGATTGCTGTCGCTGTGCGCTCGACTCATGTTGGCACTGGAGTTTGAGGCGGAGTTGGCAACGCTGGAGCCACTGCTGCTTGCTGAGCTGACCATGCTGGCACTGCTGCTGCTGGCACTGGCACCACTCACACCACTGGTACTGGCACAGCTGTAGCTGCTCCTCTTCCAGCTCTCCCTCGCAGACCGCTGGCGAGGTCCGTGTTCCTTGATATAGTTTCTCACCTTTAGAACAGAGGCAGCAGAATTACTATAGCTTGATAAATGCTGCACTGAGATACTCCTTTTCATGGAAAAAACACAATCTGCTATTAATGATGATGAAGTTATTGGGTCAGTTCAAGTAGGCTTTTAAAACATTTTCCTGTGGCTGCTTAAATCCCAAGCGATGTGGAATTGCCCAGAGAACTTAACTAAGTTAACATTTGTGACATGTCACTACTGCAGGAAGAAAAATAAGTAGCAAGGGTTAGGGGGGTTGCCTGTCATGTTTGTGACTATGTAACAATATGTTATTCTTCTAATACCAAACAGGAATGTCAGATAAGTTTAACTGAACTAAGTTGTTTACTTAATGCATAAAACCCCTTTATTTTGCTGGGTATACTCAAAAAAAAGTGTGTGTAAATGAAGAAGCACTTTTCTACTTTAAGATGAAACAAAATGCTTGAAATATGAAACAGACAAAGCCCATAAAACAGTGAATGTTTCCATTTTCAATTTTATCTTCATCATTATCAGTGCAACACTGAGGAGTTCAGTTTGCTTGGACACTGTGTCTATTCCAAACAACACATCTCAATAATTCAATAACTGAGAAGACAGTAGGATGTATCTATCCTATCAGCCAGGCACCCTTCTTGGTTATAATTTGCATCTTGTAACATCCTTAAAATGCATTATTCTCTATCCCTTTCTACATGAAATTTATGGTCTTCCCCAATGAATTCCAAAGTTTTAGAGTTCTAAATGCTAGTTTACATTCAGTAAGCAAATGAAGACTCTCAGCTAGCTGATGGTCATGAAGTGGAAGTACAGTCCCATAAGCAGCACCAGGTCCACAACATAACTCATTACACACTCACCAGCTCTGACATAACACATAATGAGAATATACAACTAGTCTTTCATGTAAAGGTTTAATACATACAATATGCTTTTGAACTCTATTTTCTGTCACTGACAGTATTGTGCTCTACTGTCTCTCCCTACACATAATGATTAGGGATAAAAATGGATCACAAGTCTATAAGATTTTGCAAGATACCATCAGATGCTGAAACCGTAAAGTCAAATGTACAAACCTTAACTCACCTGTTTCAGTTTTTCATCTGTGAGACAGTTCAATTCAATTATGAATTCACTATCTGTAGGTGAGATCTGAGCAGTAGGATCAATAATTTTAATAATATCAAGTTGCTCTCGAAGGCCCATCTCTGTACTGACTTTGCGACTCAAATATTCAATATATTCAACCTAGGACCCAAAGAAAGGCAAGTCATTTTGAAGCATTATTGATTCTAAATGAGAGACAGAAAAAAGAAAGAACCAACAGAATAAAACATGCACAAATATCATGGTTCTAGTATCCTTAAAAACTTAGGGTGAAAATTTGAGTAGGCATTAAATTGCCTTCTACAGATCCAAAGGACAAGGCTTAGTTTTAAGAATCAAGTAATACTGCATAGGTTTGCATTTACACATACAGCAAACAGGATGGCCTTCAAGTTTTGTCTTTTAATTGGAAGTTCTTCTGTACATTGCAATTCTCACATAGGAAAAAAGTCACCTGCTCATCATTTGTCATTGCACTCCATGGAAGTTCATCAAGATTCCTATGCTTGTTTTTCTTTTTGGGAAGCAGACAGGGAGAGCTTGGAATACTCGGTATAACATCAGAAAGCACATCACTCCCACTTGTAATGTCGCTGCCAGGCAACTTGTAACATGCAAAAGGAAGAACAAAGCTTTATAATACAGTAGGCAGATTGTAAATCATTCTAACACTATTAACAATTCAAAACATACGCTCAAATTAGCAAAGCATTGATTATCTCTGTACTTTAACAAACTCTAATTACTCATAAATCTGCAACACTCCCTTGAATCTTCCCACAGACAACAAGTGCAGCAAACTCAATTCACACTATTCTGTATCAATCCTCTTTTTAAAAAGTTGTGTTTAAGAAAACAGCAGATTGAAGACACATTACGACTATTTTCCTTCTCCATCTGTGGAAACTGTCCATTACAATCTAAACCCAAATCAAATGTTCCCAGTTTGGAGCATAAGTCTAGTTTAAGGAAGATAATTTTGAAGTAGGTCTGAAATTCCTAACAAACTCCATCATCACACAAGACAATTCAATTAAAATCACTGTAATTTGCCTAGAAGCAACTGAAAACTTCAGCTAGCTTCATTTATACAACTGATATGTGATTTCTGCACTTCCAGTTAAAATAGGACAGTTGGATGGATTTTTTTGTGCTCAGATTCTGCCAGATAACACCATAAAGAGCTACAAAAAGTCTTTCCAAAATCCTACAAATCCAATCAAATAAGTTTCTTAAGAAAAGCTTGTTTTAAAAAACAAAGAGTAATAAAAAAGCCAGTTACCAATCAAACATACTGTCAGCTAGCTAAGGCATAGGAAATGGCTTCTTTTCAAAACAATTGCCAAGTTTATCAGAGAACTGAAATTTCACAAATCAGTGAAGCTCTGAATCTTTGGGAACCAACCTGAGCTGTTCCTACAGGCTGCATTATACAGACACACTTGTAACTTCAGTGACATAACATACATTGAGACCAGTATCTGGACTAAACCAGTCAGAAATCCAAAGCTGATCTCAGTACATGTCTCAAGTTCACTTGCATCTTCTGGGACAGGATCTGAGCTTTTTTGAAATCAGTTTTCAGTTCTTACACTACCCTTAGAAGACTCTCCACATGCTTAGACTATGCTTTAATACAAAATTTTAAAGTATTCCCCAATAAATTCTGAAACCCTATGTCACTTGTGTCAAAGTTATGTACACATTCATAGTTGATTTAAGTCTTTAATACAAAAAAGTCAATTTAGATCTCTAATATATTAAAAATGTATCCCACATTTGAAAAACTGCTGAACAGGGAAGACTATCACAAACTAGAAATACCCAAAAAGGACTGCATCCAGCACAGACTAGGGAAAAGGATGTGATTCACCTTCACACTTTTCCCATCCTGGTGAGATAAAAAGAGCTCTGTACTTACTGGCATAGAAAAAAAATAGGAAAATAAGACATAAGCTATGGCAAGAATTTGTACACTTTACCTAGAAAATTTCAGTAGGACCAGATATCTATAACCAGATTTCACTAGCAGAGTAGATCCTCAGTACAAAGGGTCTAAGCTCATGGCTAAAAGAAACACACACCAGTCCCTAAAACCAACCAACCATAATACCTAAATGTCCTTCTTTGGAGAGCTGACCTTCAGTCTCTCCTCCTGATTAAGGAGGTTGGAATAAATGAAACAAAACATTTTTTCTATCATTCAAGATTCAGATATGTGCTCCTATGTTCAGTAGTTACAAAGAAACAAGTGCTGCGGTCACTTGGTTTGCTCAGAAGAGGAGACAGAGGGGAGACTTCATAGCTGACTACAGCTTCCTCAAGAGGGGAAGAGGAGGGGGAGGGAGGAAGTGATCTCTTCTTTCTGGTGACCAGTGACAGGACACAAGGGAACAGCAGGATGCCAGGTCAGGAGAAGTTAAGGTTAGGTATCAGGAAAAGGTTCTTGCCCCAGAGGCTGGTCAGGAACTAGAACAGGCTCCCCAGGGCACTGGTCACAGCACCAAGCCTAATAGAGTTCAAGGCCTGTTTGGGTAACACTCTCAGATCCCGGGTGTAACTCCTGGGCTTGTCCTGTGCAGGGCCAGGAGCTGGACTTCAGTGATCCTTGTGGGTCCCTTCCAACTCAGGATATTCTAGTCTATTACTTTTCAACTACAGCTAAACCCAGCATGCAATAGTTTACACAAAAGTTTGCATTTCCAGTGGAACCAGTTTACCTGCCACTCAAACTCGCTGTCTGACCAATCCCAGTATGTGCTGATAGAAGAGGAGACATCACTGCAGACACTGCCCTCAGGGAACAGATCAAAAGAGGTGAACTCCTGGTCATCCAGCAGAGAGTAACAATCATCCTGATCCCCCACTGACACGGATGAGAACAGCTCCTCACTGCACTCCGAGCTGGCCACACTCGTCCCACAAGATGTCAAGTTCCACCTGTCAAACAGGACAACACAATTAGAGAGCAGCAAGCCTTGGCATCATATGTCCTAAGAAATTCCTTTAAGCCTTGTAAAACTATCTCCACTTTGCTAGTCAGTGATATTATATACTGATTTTACTAAAATAAGTTATAATTATGTAAAGTGAAGTATTTTATTTTTAAATATTTTTAAAGTACATAAACAACACCAAAGGGAACACAGTGTTACAAATATCAAGGCAAAAATCCATATACACTAAGTATAATTACACCTTTATTTTGACATATTATTAGTTTCTACCCCAGGGCTATGACTCCTGTAGTATGGAAATTGCCTTTTTTATGCTGCTGGTTGGGTTTTTAAAACACACTGATCTAAAAATAAAATTTTCCATATATTGGGATATTTAAACTTCCATATAAACTGGAATAAACGGAACTAAGTAATTAATCAATTTGACTTCAGAACAAATAGAAGTCAAAAAGAAATTTCAGGTTGATAGTCCCCCACAATATTAAGGCTTAATAAGGAAACACATTATGGATCTATTACTCACAATTGGACATGCTGTTGGAATGAGACAGTGCAGGATGGGAAAGTGACCTGTTTGAAAATCACACCATGCCAAAACAAAACACTTTTTTCACCTCATTATTTCATTACAAAGCTAGTTGAAGTCGTTGCTAAAGGAAAGCTATTGAGAACTCAATTTTCACAGAACAGATTTTTTACTCTAATCAGTCTGCATATCTGGACCTATTTTACATATTGGAGAAAAGTAGGTCGAGACAAATATGAGTCAGCACAGCACTGCAATATGGCCAAAACAATTTGAAAAGGGCTTCTAAAATGCACCACACAAACCCACACAATCCACTCCTGTTCCATCAGCCTGTCCACTTCAGCCTGGCTAACTAGAAAAACACTCTTCTCTCCAACTGAGCAATCCCATCACCAGAAAGGTTGGTCCTCATATTCATTAAGCTGCATACCAGACTGGCTAAATATGTTTGTGATGGATTCACTCCCACATCCACTTGGCCAGATGTGAATTTATCCAATGTTAAAGACATTTCCAAAACTTTCCTTTTAGTAGATTCAGGAGTTTGCCCTGCATTCCTTATAGATGTGCAGTGGCTTGCTGGTACAGACTCTTATGGGCAGGGCAATCCATTGGTAATGAGCAGAACAAGACTCTGGTGACACAGGACATTACTCAATATGAATATAGTTTCAGAATCCGTGAAACAAGAATGAAAGATAGAGTGGACACAGTTTCCAGACATATAAAAACAGGGGATCTAGCATCAACAAACTACACCGATACTCCAGGTACAGGCAGCCAGCCTTGCCTTCCCATAGCCGGGGAGCTGCTCCCTGGGGTGAACTGCATTAACTACACTAAAATTACACCTAACTTTAAAAAATAGAGAGCCTTATGTGAACATCACGGATTGAGCTGCACATCTGCAATGGCTTCATCAGTGCAAGACAGGGCATGTCCTTTTCCAGAGAAGTCAAACAACCCCTTGAGATGCCTGGACTATAAACCTGGGCTTGTAAAATGAGCAAACCTGAGCAAAACACTTGGGAAGACAACACAAAGAGAAACTTAAAAAATTAATTAAATGCAAATTTGGTGACTATCACACATTTATTTACAGATATTCTAAGAATATATCTTACTGCTCATGTCTTATGACTTAGCAACTATATTATGAAAGTGCATCATGTTTGATCAAGGCTCTTCATGCTGAATCATTTAAGAATGTATAATTAAATTTGCCCTTGTGAATGACACTTTTTAAGTGCAATTTCCATGACTTCATACAAATTCACTCTTCACAATTGTGTTGCAGAAATACGAATAGCCCATAAAAGAATCTTGTAATTCTGGAACAGGAATGCTGGAGACATGTATATTGGAGACTGAAATCTCATAGATTATTCTCAAAGAAAGCTATTGCTTAATACTATGTATTAGCAGAATTAGGTTCTTAGGAAAGCAGGACTGCGGTTTTGATTTTACAAACCCAACTGGAATTTCTTTGCAGAGCTGTATTTGCACTTCTAGAAAAGACCTTTTCTACAAATTACAGGCAGAATAATTTGCCCTTAATTAGTAGCACGGGGTGGAAATGTTTCTGCAGGAGTCAGTGCAGTTCGCAAGCCGCCTAACTCATTCTGAATCTCTAAAGGTGTGCCTGGTGTCCATGCAAGGCCTGCCCTTAAGTTTTATAAACACAGCATTCTGTAGCTGCCTACGGCCCTCAAAAACTCAAAATCTGAAAAATTAAGAAACTCGGAATGAGGCTAGGAGCAACCTGATCCTAGTGAAGGTCTCCCTGCCCAGGGCAGGGGAGTTGGAACTATTTGACCTTTAGGATCCCTTCCAACCGAAACCATTTTGTGATTCTATGAAAAAACACGTCTTAAAAAACCGACCAAGCTCACACTGTCAACTGTAAGGTGATGAGCCGAATCCAGGCCAAGCCAAAGGGAAGGGTAACCCAGCAGGGCGTGCGGCGGACACGCGGGGCACCTGCAGCCCGGCCATGCCCGGCCATGCCCGGCCCGGAGCAGGGAAAGGATGCGCGGGCCTGTCAGGGGCGGCCCCGGCCCCGCCGCGACCCCCGCGCCGCCCGCCCCGGCCCCTCCGCATCGCCCGGCCCCGCCGCCCCGAGCCGCTGAGCGGACCTGTTGGAGTGGAAGCGGTGCAGAGGGTCGGTGCGGTGGCAGGAGGACAGCTGGCAGCCGAAATCGCTGACGTCCAGGCAGCCCTCCTCGCTCAGGCTAAAGCTGCCGCCCCGCGGCGGGTGCTGGTGCGAGAGCAGCGGGCACGGCTCCTCGGGGGCCAGGAACTTCTCGTACGGCTCCTCGGTCATGGCGGCGGGCGCGGGGGCGGCGGGAGCGCCTCAGGCAGCGGCGGGAGCGCCCGGGGCACACGGCGTCGGCGGCGCCGCCATCAGCGGCCGGTCCCGGGACGCGCCGCGCCGCCGCGGCCGCTCCTTCCGGCGCCGCGCCCCCACAGCGCCCCCTGCCGCGGGGAGGCCGCGCGGCGGGCGGGCGGTGCGGCCATGGCGGCCGGGGCGGCGCAGGGGCTCGGAGAGGGCGGCAGCGGCCGCGGGTTCCTGGGCCCGCGTGTGCCGGCCGAGGTGGAGGCCATGGCCCGGGGAGTGCAGGACGTGGGCAAGGAGACCTTCCGGAGGCTCCTCAAAGGTAGGGCCCGTGCGGGGCCCGCGGGGCGCCGCCCCAGCGCGGAAGGGCCGCGGGGGGGTCCCAGCCAGAGCCCATGGGCCGGAGCCGCGTTCCCCGAGGAAGCCGTGGATCCTCACGGAAATGTACGGACAGCTATTAGAGGGCTTCCAAAGGAGACCAAATATGGTGAAAGGCCTTAGGGGGGAAGCTATACGGACTGAGGTCACTTGGTCTGTTCGGCCTGGAGGGGACTGAAGGGAGACCTCAGAGCTGGCTACAAGTTCCTCACGAGAGACAGACACGGATGCCCTCTCTGGTGACCAGTGACAGGACACGAGGGAACAGCAGAATGCTGTGTCACGGCACTTAGGTTAGGTATCAGGAAAAGATTCTTTCCCTAGAAGGGGTGGGGCACTGGAACAGGCTCCCCAGGAAAGTGGTCGCAGGACCAGACTGACAGAGCTCAAGGAGTGTTGGGACAATTCTCGCAGGCACATGATAGGATTCTTGGGGTGTCCTGTGCAGGGCGGAGTTGGACTTGATGATCCTTCTGGGTCCACTACAACTCGGAATATTCTGTGATTCTGTGACAGCTGGAGAGCTGCAGCTTCCTGGGGCGCTTCCCATTGCTTTTCCCGACAGGAAGCTAGAGCTGAGCTTTAAATAAAATTAGGAGCTTGATTCATTGTATTCTACAATTCTGAAATCTGTGATAATGAGGAACAGAGTTCTCCAGCTGTGGATGGCCCCCAAAGTCAGATGAGTGCTGTTAAAGTCATTTCTCTCTCATCTCTGTGTCCCAGAGCCAGCAGGCCAGTCACTGTCAGGTTGTGTGTGGCAGTCAGAGACCCTGTGGGCATCTACAGAACGTGCAGGACACAATACAGCAACCCCAAGGTGCAGGTGTTCTACTGAAGTTGAGGCTGTAAGATTGATTGAAATCAAGGATTGATTTCATTTTTGTCTGTGAGGCTTCTCGTGGTGGTGAGAATTTTCTCAAGGCACCTTTGATCATCAAAATCAAGAGTTACACAGTTGAGTAAATTAGGGTATGTAAAACAATGGTGGAATAATGGAATAGTTGATGAGCCAAAGCACAGCTTGTTGGAGGGTAGCTGCTGCCAAGTGTGGTGTGACCCTGGCATGTTCTCTCAGTTAACATCTTGTCAGGGATTTTATTTTTTATTTAAAGGACTCAAAACATCTGGTAGCTGGTTTGTCTTTAAAAGTGTTGCTGCACAGTAGGAGAAATGAACAATGTATTCAGGGGTTCCTTGTAGTACTTGAAATAAGCTGTGTATAGGCAGAGACGTTTAGGACAGAAGTCAATACACATGTTGAACGATATTTGCTGTCTAGTGCAGGGATAGAGACTGAAAAGCCTTATCCATGCCAGGAAGCCTGACTGTCTGGGTTTAATTTTGGTGTAAATTATCACTTGCTTTCAGGTGTGCAATAAATGCTTCCTACCATAGCAGGGGCAGACAGTCCTTCAAACTGCCTGGAGCCAGGGCAGTGACCCCAGTGCAGATCTCCCCAGAGCGGGTGGGCACAGCCTCCCTCTGCTTATGCAGAGCTGGCACAGATCTCCCCTCACTGTCTGCTCTTGCTGGCCTGTGACTCACAGTTTGCAGGGCTGCAGTTTTTCCTCTGAAGGTTTTGTAATCTTTGAATTTCAACACTGTATATCTGCATTGCTCTTCACTTGGGTCAAGTTCATTTTTTGAGGCTGTTGCTGTTACTCTACTGCTAAACAAAGACTAATGTAAAGAAATGAGATGTAGGTTCATGTGCCTGGTCAGTTCATGATGTAAAAACTGCATGTTAACAGCATCTGAGGATTATTCAGACAGCGTTATTGCAGGCTCTGCTACACTGTCTCAATGACTGATATAATTTTTGTCTGTGAGGCTTCTCCCTGTGGTGAGAATTTTCTCAATGCACCTTTGACCATCAAAATCAAGAGCTACACAGTTGAGTAAATTAAGGATCTTTCTTTGCTTTCTTGTTCACAGTCACTGTTAATGCATTGGAAGGGAAAGACTGCAAGGAATCTGTCAGGCTGATTGCAGAAAGTGCTAATCTTTCAGAAGAGCAACTTGCTTTCCTCATTTCTGGCATGTACACCCTCCTCCGAGAAGCATTGAGACTCCCCTTATCAACTTTCAAACAAGAAGTAAGTTCTGGGAGTACTTGGAACCCTGATAAGGTAAAAGCTGCGTCAGACACAAGTCATCATCTGAATCTCATTTGCCTGGGTGGGAAGCTGCACATAAAAATGGTTCTCCAAGTTAAGGTTGTTGGAAGAAACTTAAAAATCTGGAACTTAATATTTCACTTGTTGGGTAGATTTAGAGTAAGCTTTTTGAAAAAATATTTAAGCTTTAGGAAAAAGATTCCTGTATCTATTTCTGCTTCAACATCTTGTTTGCTGTGTATGTTAGTTTTCACTTATAAATTAAAAACCCCAAAGAAAGCATAGCAAAATGTTATTTCGTGGGCATCAACACTCTTTCTAACTGGGTGTTCACACATACCACTCATTTTTGTCCACGCTTATAATTTCTCATATTTGTTTAGCTCCTCTGTTCATATTTCTGCCATAGAGGAAGGAAGGTCTTATGGCCAGAACATTATAGTGGAATTTGGAAGAAAGTTCAGTTTCCACTTATGCTGTGCATGTTTGGTGTGAATATGTACACGCCTGCCATGTTCCCAATCCCTATCCCTTCTTCATGGCTATTCTCTTCATTTTTCATGTTCCTTTACCTTACAATTTTCTCATTTTCGTGTGAGTGAACCACTTCTAGGTTTCCAGTAGCTCTTGTTTAAGATACAGCTTCATATTTACCCAGGAATACTGGGAAAGATTCCATATTGCAGAAAATGTAGTGGAAGTATTCTTTTAATATACAGTCCTTATCTTTTGCCATTTACTTTTTCTTGTCATAGTTTGAACAAGTTACTGCCAAATGTATTTGAGAATAAGGGCACATAGTTAATCTAAAAGAAAAATGTTTCTGGATAGCTAAATAAAAGAAGTGGCAGAGACATTGTTTTGAAAATTAAAGGCTTCCAAGATATTTAGGTCTTTAAATCACAACTTGATTGAATACTTCTGAAAATTCTTTTCAATATATTACCAGTAATTTCAAAACTACTGGCACTCAAGTCTAAAATTTTTGGGGAGAGATACCAAATAAGTAACCACTATTGTTTCAGTATGTAAGAAATGATCATTTAAGGCTATATCATGTAAAATTTCATCTTCCTTGTCTTTTTAGGTTTTTAAAGAAGACTTGAAGGAGCTCAGGTATGCCTGTTTACACCAGTTCTTTTAATGTTTGTTTTTTCATGGCTTTTATGTAACTGCTCCCCCAAATTAACTTTTTTACACAAAAATGTTGGTATAAAAATTAGCTGTAAATACCTCATAATGCATCTGTTGCCAAACATCGTATAAAGCCAGAGGAAAAAAACAGGTGTTGTGTAAGACTTGATTTAGCACTGAGCATGAGCAGTTTTATTTTACCTGCTGAGGAGAATGGTCTGATTTAGTCTGTAATGTAGGTTATGCAAATGTGAGTGACCTTCTCTCTGCCATCCCCACCTTGCCCTGCAATAGTTTGGTAAGACAGTAGTAGCATTTCAGAAGCTAAGAACTGCCCTACTTCTTTCCTTCTTTGAAAGGTCAATGATATAATGCTCATGAAACCCTACTACCATGTTCAGCCATGATTTCTCCTGCCCATTACCCAAGAAATCATGACCTTTGTTACAGCCTTTTCCAAAATCTGTATCAGTCTTCCATGAGTATCTCTGAAGGGATCATATCCTAAAAGCTAAATATCAGATGCTAGTAATATTTATAGGTTTTCCCTTATTTCTATATTCAGTAGCAATGAGAGAATAACAGCAGTTCATATTTTCTTCTGCAGTGAAACCTCTGAACCAAGGCTTAATTATTTTAAAACACTATTTTCACACATTTCTTTAACATTCTGATTGCTACCTAGAACAAATAGATATTTTTAATTCTGTCTTTTTTCATCCTTACTTTAACCTGTACATCAGCTTTCTCCTCATAAGCAGTTAAGTCATAAGCATGATTTACTTTATGAGCAACTTCAGGCAAACTAAAACTGCAGACGTAATCAGGGTGTAATGAATGAAAGGTGTCATTTGGGCCATAGTGAAAGGTGCCTTGCAAGTCGATACAGTTTTGTCTGCAGTTCGGTGCTGGAGTTTGGCCTGCCTTTTGTCTTGAGAGCTCAAGTGCATGCTGCTGCCTGTGCCACAACATGAAGTTCACACCCAGGTTAAAGTAGGTCAGTAAGAAACTGACTAATTGCTTTTGACCCAGTGGAAGCTGGTGTTTTTTGAGGTGCACACACAATGTACTAACTTTGATTACGGAATAAGGAAGAATACTAAAAGCTCCATGCCAAATTCTCTGGGATTGGGTGAATATTCCTCTTTTGAGTACTGGAGAAAGTTGGTATAGGAGTGTCAGAAGTCACTGTCTGGGCTGGCTGTGTCTAGATATGCAGACTCCCAGGTCCCTGTCCTTGTAATTTGACCACACTTTAATGACTTATACTTTTGTAGTTGTGTTTGAGGTTTTTCTTCTCACATAATGGTTTGTTCATACATTTTACTCAGACACTTTTCAGTCTGCATGATCTTTTTATATTTTGATACATCTTTTTATCTTACTGTTCTGGTTAATAAGGCTGATCTAGCAGCAATAGTTAGGTAACTGCATTTGTGCTGCTTGCAGACTTGAGTGTTTTATGAGATGCTAGTTGCTGCTATGCTCCTATTATTCTTATTATTCATCTCATTCTCAGTATTTGGACTCTTCCAGACTTCCATCTCTGACTGTCTTACTTCCTGTGAGTAGCTCTCTTCACCTTGTGGCTAAACTTTTAGAAGACTAAGTAGCTTATTCTATTCTCAAGCATAGAAATTTGGTAGCACCTTCATTTCCTCTGGGAAACATAATTTCCTACATTTCCCAATGGGCTTGAGTTTGGAGATGAACTACTTGCTTGTTTTCAAAGCACTTTCTAATTGCATTTAGACACTTAGCCTGCTGCATTGGCCATCCTGTGATCAAAAAACATGACATTGGTTGAACAGTGATGTCTTGGCATTATTGGCATCCAGTGTTTGGGTAGGTATTTTGCCTTTTAAGGCAGAAAAGGTGCCTATAGGCCTCTTTTCTGTTCTCTATTCTTTTAAAATGTTTAAACTCTGTGCTATGTAACTTTTTTTTTCACTTCTTGCATTATATTTTGTTTCTTTTGGTGAACCTAAAGCTTGAGCTAATTCTGCCATATAATATCTCATAATTCTCAATTTTCTGGTGAGGTATCACCTCATTGATCTTGGCTTCTAGTTTTGATGAAGAGAGAGGCTAGAATACATGCCCACTTCAAATTAACTAGATTAAAAGAGTTGTAATTCCCTATTAGCCTAAGTGGCTGAGCCAGTGGGAATAAATTCACAGTAAGTTGTGGGTGCTTTTTTTTCCCCTCCCATCGCAGATTATTTAATAACTTTATGACTCAGGCAAATAACACAGGATTGAGACATCTTCACGCATTTTCTGCCCTTTGAGTTCCTTCCTCAGAAGGTTCCACTGACAAGTGATTGCCATCTGTAGTTCAGGCTGTACTGTACCATGTTCTATCTTATCTGTGTTGTGTGTGACTGGCCTCATGTTGGCTTGAGCCAGGAACAGAATTTTCAGCAAAATCATTGACTGCAGAGCAAAAATAATGTAAACCCAAAGGTAGTGTTAATGCTTCTGTTTTAGTAATGCTCTTGGATCAAGTGTTGTGGTAGGTATCATCATAATCATATTACAGCCCACTGTCTCCAGCTATTCCACTACATGGTCAGGGTATCCAGTCAATGTCAGGATTGGCTAAATAATAAACTTGCATGAAAGTATAAGTAATGTTTGCAGAAATAGTCTTGTCTCTTCTGAAAGACAGACTCTTGCAGCCAAAAAAGTGCTGTTCCAGTGCTTGCTAAAATGAATTTCTTTTTATCCAAGCACTATTTAAAAATGTGGTTTAACCCCACTTCTTCCTTTATGAATTCAAGCTGTAGTAATTGCTGTTTCATCTTCCCACTGTGTGAGTTGATGAGTTGTTTTTTCTCTGGTCATTAGACACTGTAAGCTCTTTAGGACAGATAACTTCCTTGTTTGCTTTGATTTTTCTTTGATACACTGCTGTGTGTCTCGAGCCACTGGTGAGTAATGTCTCTGGGCACTGATTCATGGTGAGCGCTGGATTTAACTGTGGCAGCAGCAGCAGCAGCAGTGACTTCTCCCCCTTGTCCAACCTGCCTCTCGGTAGGAGGTTACTGTCCCTGTGGCAAAGGCAGCTGAATGGATAGTGTTTTCTCTGTGGTCTTTGCAATTCACAGCCTGATCTATTGAACTGCAAATCAACAGTAGTTTGTTTGTAAGGCAACAGCAGTGTCAGAGGGATGAAGGAGTGGAGAGGAGTAGGTAGATGGAGTGTATTAATCTCTTCAACCAGTCCCCATGTATGCTCCTTTTGTAAAGTAGCCTTGGCTAAAAGGGCTTCTGTTTGAATTTTGAGGAGGAAATTCCTTCTGTCTTCATTACACTTGAAGTGAAAGTGAAATGAAATGTGTAAGTTTGGGATTTTTGAAAGCATGCATTGCTGGCCTGCCTTCTACACTTGTCAGAGCCATCAGTAAAATTTTTCTTGACTTTACTGAGAGAAGTTAAGCAAATACTGGGTTCTTTTGAAATACGGTGTTGTCATACAAGATAGGGTGAGAAGATGTAGTACAGTTTTTAGTGTTCTTGATATATAAACGTAAGTTGTCCTTTTGAGAGCCTTGACTGAATCAATACTGAAGTGCTTACGTAAGAGGTGGCAATTTTAAGCAATGGAAGATGGAAAATGTTGACACATTTTTTGTGTTCTGTAATAGATTTAAGGCTTTTTCAGAGAAGGCTGTATAACTGTGGTTACAAAAACCCCCTAACTGTTTCGTTTTGCTCTTCTTTTTCAGAATACCAGAAGATTTCATTGTGGACTTTTCCAGTGTAGTCTTTGGTAACAGGTTAGTGTCTTCATTGTGCAGACAGCAGGGCTGCACAGAGCTCTGTTGACACAAATCCTTAGTGTATTGAAGGAACAGCAATATTTTTGAAATTAATGAGAACAAGACTTGTCCCATTATTTTGATTCAGCACAGTATAATGTCCATCATGCATGGCAATACATGCATTAAGTAGCTTTCTTGCCAATTTTCAGTTTTTCTGTGTTCATCAGTTTTTATAATGTTCTATAGACTGTAAAGTGTATCAATACCTACAGATGAAGAATGCAGTGCAGAATTACTAATTTTTGCCATCATTATCATTGCAAGTTATAGCAAAAGAGAGAGGCTACATAAGCCTCTACATGCTCTGGTTTATGGCAGCTTTCTCAGATAGCATTTCTCAAGTGTTAATGTACAGTTCAATTGGGAAGTCACACTGAGTGACTTGATGACAACACATATGAGATATCAAGTGCTCTGCCTGCTGTAATTCACTTTTTAAGCAACATTCCTCAGTAACTCTAGAGGAAGTTCTAAATTGAGAGCTTTTTGAACTACCTGTCTCTTTTGTCCATTCTTGGGATTCCCTGTTTCTAGAAGTTTCTCTACTCAACCATAATTAGCCTATTTTGCATCTAGAAATTCAAAATCTTGAACATTTTGAATATGCAAACTTGTGAAGGGCCAGGAGTTGGACTCTGATGATCATTGTGGGCCCCTTCCAACTCAGGATACTCTGTGATTCCAGTTTTCCTTCTTGAAACTTGAGGTCACTCAGCACATAACATCACTAACCCAATGCTATTCCAGATTCTCTGAATGGAATCCCAGTAATCATAGTTGTGGTTTTTCAGTTACCCTCAAGGGTCTGAGTGCTCTTACCAAAGCTAAAAATATTTTTCATTTCTTTGATTAAGATCTTGGCTTACAGCTAAAGGTTTCTGGAGTAAAAATAAATTCAGTCTTCTCATCTTTTCTTTGCTCTTCTGTTTGAATTATAGGTGTTAAGAATGCAAAATTCATGGTTGCAAAGTGGAAATATTGTTTGCAGTAGGGAAGGAAGATAAATTTAGATGTAATTTGAAGCATGCATGATTGTCTGTTTTCTACTGTGAAATCACGATGCTGAAAAATTTAGCTTTTTCTCATTTTGAAAGCTGTGATTATCCAGTGTAATCTTGCTCTGTGTTTTGAGACCAGAGAACACCTCAGGTTTGATTTTTAGACAGATCTGCTTTTACAATCTTAAATGTAGCACTGAATCATACATATGCGTATTGAGTTGTAAATATATATGTTTGTGATGGTAAGAGATGCATTAGCATGTGATCAAAAATTCAGTAATTCAGTATGAGCTAGATAACCCAGAAAAATCCATTTTTAATACTTCTCCTGGCATCTTATTTTTAGAGTTCTTTTCACTAAACAACAGCTCTGAAGTATTTGGCATTTGTATTTGTGTCCCCACAGTTCCACCAAGCTATGTAGACTGAAAGAAAAACTTGCCACATTGGCACCATCAAATAATTACATGAAATTAAAACTGTTTTTTAAGGGAAAGGATAACACTAACTCCCCCCTCTCTGAATGTTTATAATAAATGCACTGCTTTGCTTTTCTAATGGTGTAGCTTTACCAGGAGGGTGCATTCTGTGTGCCATTTTTCAACATTTCACATGTACAACTTTGTTCAGCCTTGCAGTTCAGTGGCCTGCTAGGCCTGTCTTGTTATGTGTATAGGGAACCATCCAGAACTTGTCCTTAGTTTTGATACTGGTAGATCAGCTGCTGCTTCAAATTCTCTAATCTTTCATTTTCGAGTTGCACCCTTTAGCAGGTGATACTATTGTCACAGTGTATCATCCTTTCCACCATAGCTTGTATGGTCTTTAGGATGGTCTCTACCTGATCCATGGTCTTTTACTTGTTCTGACATCTGCCTTCTGCACAATACGCTGTCAGTATATTGCAGCTGCTGGCACAAAGTGTTTACAAAATGTAATTATAGGCTATAGGTTTTGGATGTAAGATTAATTGAGTCTTTTCTGCTCCATTTTGCTATTCCTCTCAGAAATCAATGGCTTGAATAGCAGCCTGTGTAACTTCTGTATGCATGTTGGCCACTATGCACATTCTGTCATCTTTACAGGATTCTTGCAGTTCCCATTGTGGTCTTGCTCAAGCTGGGAAGGTCCTGACAGAAGGTTAACTAAGCTGCAGAAGCTGTGACTCTTCCTGGGAGAATGGTACAGAAGTGCAGTCCTGACCAGAAATAAAGCTTTGTGTTTGACCACAGAAATGCCATCTCTCGACAATATTCAGAAGCTTCCCCTCTGTTTGGGAGGTCACCATTTCTGACCTTTCCCACCACTACTAAGTAAAGTATATTTCTGTTTCTAAAACTCCTTTCTTCCCCTGGAGTGCTGGTGCTGCACTGAATGGACTGACTTCCATTGATGGGAGTTAACATGTCTTAAGGAAACGGTAGCAGTGTGGCTATTTTTAGGGAGTCTCCAACTTAAGCAATACTCTGGCAGCAGCTCTTCACTGAGGGAAAGGCCTATTCTTATTGTTTAATCCTGCTAATGACTGTTCTAGACTCCAGCTCCTCATGGCTGCACCCAGCTGTGGTGACCTACTTCCTATCCAGGAGTTGACAATGAGTAAGAACCAGCCGATCTACTTTTTTTTGCTCATTCCTTTACCATGCTATTAGGAATGTGTGTCACTTCTGACACCCAAACCAGACCCAAACCACCTCCCCCCTACCAAAGAGAGACTTTCTTTCTTATATCACCTTTGCAAAATGCAGGATGCTTGGAGGATCTTAGCCTGTGGGTCCTGTGTACCTTATCAGATCATTAATCTTTCTGGGCAGTTTCTAAAGGCCCAGCTACCTTGCACACAAGAATCTGAGTAGTGATGTTAGACTGCCATTCCTACAGTGCTTGATTTGTTCAGAGAGGATTCCTTTCTGATGCAAAGTCTGTAATTAGATTATGTCTAGCACCATGGATAAAGGATGTAATGTTTCTTATCCTGCCCTTAGTGGAAGTACTGGAATAGCCTTGAAATGTACCATAAATAAATTCCAGGGACATGGGATGCTTACAGAGAAAGTATAAAAAAAAAAAAAAAAAAAAAAGAGTGAGTAACACAAAGTCCTTAAAAATGAATGGTTATTATGTATTTCTATCAGATTTGTCATTTAGTTATCTATCAGACCTCAGGATGCTATTAAAATTTTTTAAATTGTCAACCATCTGAAGTTTAATTGCTGCTAACTGTATTTCCGCTCAGAAATGAACTAGGGCTTGATCAGCCTGATTCTTCCTACAATTTAAGTAACAAATTAAATTCTTGGCTTCTTACACAATAGACTAGGCAAAAGTCTTGAAGGCTGTGCTGGGGTTGGCAGTGAACATTATGTAAGGAACTTGAAGTCTGTAAATTATATTGGATCAGTAAGAACCATTGTGGGGTTTCTTTAAGTATGCCTCAAAATACAGTCAATACACTAATGTTATTATGTTTTAAAACATTGCTGCTTGCCAATACTAGATGTTTTTGCTGAAGAAGAACAGTGACCTTATGCAACTGTTTTGCCTAAATCATCTGTCTTGTCTCTGCTTGCTTGTTCATGTTGGATTTGCATGAAGGTAAAGATATATTTGCAGGTCCCTTTCTATGCCTCACAGTTCCATATAATTGAAATAACAGGTGTGCCAGCCACCACAGTGACTCTTACTAAACTTTATAGAGACATCACTTTGCTAGAATTACACAGCCACTTGGTCTCCTTTTTCAACATGGACCATAGTTAAGCATAGAAAAAGGGGATAATCCAAGCACAGCTGTCTTAAATCCACAAACGCTCCACTTGTTCAGACCTCTTTAAGCGAGGACAGATAGAGAGAAACAAATTCCGGACAGGTTTGTACTGAGGAATCATATTTTCTCTTTAGATTGTTTCTTCTTTTATGAATTTACATTCCAGTCTCTTACTTCTGATTCACTCTTCAGGCGTCCCACTTCCGAAGGCACAGCTCTGATACAAAGAAGTCGGCTACCAAGCATCCAGGACTTCAAGTGGAGAGTGGATGTTGCTATATCCACAAGGTATAAAAGAGAATCATGCACATCCTTAGAATTACCTAAGATAAAACTGATTTCTTGTGCTGCTTAAACAATTTAATGGGGTCAAAATGTGCCATGCTATTAGGGATTGGCAGGTAGCATTAAACAGCAAGATATAGGTGGAATTTTCTGAACAGTGTAGAGGTCAGTGTATATACACTTCACTGCTGGTTACATTTCACTCAAAGTTTGAGTCTTTTTTTAAAACTTAATAGAGATGATGCACATCCACAGGTGCTGGTGATGATGGCATAGATTAGTCACATTGAGCCTCAAGCAGCTAGGCAAGATCGTAGTTTTACTGAAACAGAGAAGGGTATTCATCTATTCAACTTCCTAAGAAGACTGTCTTAATGCACATGTTAAATGACTTTCCATCTCTTGTACTCTGCTTCTACAAAGAGAGGTTTCAGGACAGCACCTTTACACTGCCATAGTTATGTAACTGGTCACTGAACTACCTCCTAGTTTCTTTCACAACAGGAGTAAAAGCCTTTGAGATCATCCTGCCTGTGCCTGCAGTGAACAGCTTCTTACCATCTGCCACAACAGAGGCATGTGGGGGATGGATCTTTGGCTAGAGCCAGAAGGAAACAGAAACCTGTTGTCTGTGCTGTTTCATCTCTGTCTAGTTCTAAGACAGACCAAGCTGAAAGAAATTAGATGATCCAGTCTTTGTTAGTAGTGTAAATTGTTAGCATGAGTGACTTCATGTTGTGTGCCTGAATACCTGCATCTGGGAGAGAGTGCTGTCTCTGCTGCCAGAGAGGCCCGTGGCTGATCAGGGATTGTCTTCCTGAAATCAAGGAAAAAGGCTACTAAGAGAAAATTGGAATGGCCACAAGCTACTAGTCCAGGTGACTTTCTGATGAGAAGTGCTGTAAGCACCACACAGCTATCACTCTGTAAAAAAAGAATCTATACTGATGAGTGAGCAAAATGTCCAGATAAACATCCTCAGACACGGTGCTTGCAAGCTGAAAGCAAATGCTATGATTTGTTTTCCAAACAACACAGGAGCAATACATCACTGGTTTTTGTTTTCCTTCCTTTTAGTTTTGTTTTTAGTTAATCTTCCCCCTGGGATTTCTTGTTTATCATCCAGCAACAGCCTCTGCAGGGAGGTATGGCAGCTTTGGCCTGTAGTGCCTGTCTGTACCTGAGCAGGCTTTGGCAACGTCAGTTGATGGAAGCTGCACAAGAATGACTCATTTCCCTTCTTTGGGTCATCAAATAAAATAACACACAAATTTAGGATGAAGCCTGGAAGAGGTTGATTCCCCAAATGAGGTGGCAGTTGAATGTATAAAGGGAGGAAAATGATTAATGCAACATGGTAGACTGCATAAGAAAACTGCATTATTATTAGCAGTACTTGGTCACCTCTTATCCCTATCATCGTTCTACTAAACCAATTATTTAAAACAAAAATGCTCCTAAACTTGCAGTTACTAAACTATTAATGAAATGTTAAGTCTCAATACTGAAGTAAATTGGACAGAACTGTTGTGTTCATGAGTTTCCAGCCAGACTTTGTGACTGAAATTACTCATGTTCTGTGTAAAGCCTACATGAACGTCTAAAATTGTTAATGTGCAATGCTGTACTCATCACACTGCTGATCTCTACTGCTGTAATACTAATGATGTAAATAATTTCAGTTCACTGGCCCGTGCACTCCAGCCATCCATTCTGATGATGATGAAGCTTTCAGATGGGACAGCTCATCGCTTTGAAGTAAGTCTGATTGCCATAATAAATAGTAAGAAAACCACTTCCAGTTTTATTTAGAAAGTTGAATTATTACTTAAAATACCAAAGCTTTTGTAAATTCTGTGTTACCATTGGTTGGTTTACTTTAGAATCCTTCATATTCAATGTAGCCATATAAAATATTTAATGAAATACCAATCAAAATCATTTCATACCTTGCTCCTACACATGTTCTGTTGAACTGCAATTTATTAGAAGAATATTAATTACTGGAAAGCACTATTACGTAATAT
The DNA here is from genome assembly GCF_030490865.1 of Poecile atricapillus. Classification (NCBI taxonomy): domain Eukaryota; kingdom Metazoa; phylum Chordata; class Aves; order Passeriformes; family Paridae; genus Poecile; species Poecile atricapillus. The sequence goes on along the minus strand of NC_081260.1, from coordinate 11,381,349 downwards.
TTGGTTTGATTAAAAGTTATGGGGTTGTTGTGAACTGTAACCTTTAGACCTGATGGTGGCTCTTGAGGGCAGGAAAATTATTGGGGCACTTTAAATGATGTATGACACACTTCTAAACCTTCTGCATTTGGCAGAGAATGGTAACATTCTTTTATGTGGCAGAGGTAGTTTTATTCTTTTTCTTCAGAACTGTTCCGGCTGCTAGAAGGTAAAAAAACCCTCTTTGCTTGTTACAGGATTAGTCAGTGGCAGTATTTATGACACTGTACCTAAAGGCTTGCCAGAAGATGGCATAAACTCTTCCATAATTTTAACCTTTGGAAAGGAATGCTATTTGTTCTATAAATAACATGGTGGTGCATACAGGAATTCAATGCACAGCAGGCATTGTAACATTTGAACTCTGTACTGATTTTGGCTTCAGTTCCCTCATTAGTAGTAGTCTGGGAGAAGCACCAAAGCCTTGTGGGTTGAAAGAGGTAGACTGATTTTACTGTTAAATTGTTCTGCAAGAAAGCATCTACTGAGGAAGACATAAATTCTGTGCTACATTGCAAACGCTTGAGGGTGTCACTTCACAGGAGATCAAATTTACCCCTCTGGACAGTCCAGTTCAGAGCATCCCATACACTGTATTTGAGGACTTCCATTAAGTGGAACTTAAATGATACCATGGACTTCAGGTTAACCCTTTACAACAGGGTAGATTTCACTTGTGAGAATAAAATCTAGTTTGTACTCTATTCATACTATTTCCTGGCATATAATGTCAAGTGTTGATCTTGGTGCCATTGTTTCTGACTGTTCTCACTTGATCTTAGGGTCTGAGGGTTTTTTTTGTCATTGTGGGTCTGTGAAAGGCCCTTTGTTATTCTGCAGTGGAGATGTGGTTGTCCAGCACATGCAAGAGTGCAGATACCTGATAACAAACAGTGTGCTCCTCTTAGAATCAGCTCTTTGCTGTTGCTGCTGCTTGGATCTGAATGCTAAGGGTGTGACTGCAAACAGGATTTCTATAGCTGATAAGTGGTCTTCCCACAGTTAGTATCTCTTTGGGATAAGCTTGGTTTTGGTTCAAGGTATCATATGCAAGTAAATATAGCCTCAGATCTTCAGTTTTCCTTTATTTGAACACGTTCAGAATGTCCTGCTAACTCAAAGGGCTTATGTAACATGGTAAGTCCAGAAAATAATTCTGTTGTGAACAGTTTTGAAATGTGTATAGAAGTTACACTCCTTGGTCTCCATTTGGTGTTTTAATCACAGTGTGACTTCTGACTGAATTTTTTTTTTTTAAAAGCAGTGGGAATTGCAGCATTTTGAGTCTTGTATATATGTCAAAAGTGAAAAGGACGTGGTGCCTTTTTATGCATTTCTGATATATGTGGAAAATGCAAATCAGGTGTTGGATTCCTCTCATATAATTGGTATCTGTGCTACATTGGGCAGAAGGATGACAAGGGTCTCTGCCAAAAGAACTGCTGTCTTCAGTGCAGTCAAAGGAGTAAATTAGGCAGTGCTGTGCAGACTGTGTGGGACCAGCCAGACTGCACTGGGCACTTGTGTGAGCATGTGTTTGTGCACTGCCCCAATGCCACCAGTCTGTGTCACCAGTCCGTGCCTGCTCTCGGCTGGGGGCCTCTGTCTTCATAGATAAGATTTCCTTCCACTTATAATTTCTTGGGCTTGAAAGGAGAGCCCATGAGTCTCCTGCACAGTTGAAAATGCTTTTTATATTTAATCCTAAATCTTTTGCCTTCTATGTGTAGTGCCCAGTGCCATTTGTTCTTGAGGTCGCTGCCAAGTCTCTTGCCTTGAGTCTCAATTTCTTTCTCTTGCAAGTTTGGACAAGCAGAGTATCTTGAATTTGTTGCTTGAGAATTCTGTAGTCCATGACCTTCCAGATGTCTTCCCTTCCAGTCCATGACTTTTATATCACCCAAGCAGCTCTCAGTTTACATCCTCAAGTATTTCCTTTCTCTCATCAGGCAATACAGAAAATGTATCATGTAGGTGTTATTTCTGTTTTTTCCCACTCTCCTTTTCCACATAGATTTAGTCGGATTAACTGAATTTTATTAACCTTAAATCCTTTGTCTTAAGTCGGCAAAAAATAAGTATTTTAAGAGAGATTGGCCTTACACTGCAAGATGTGCTGTGTCCATAGGCATGACCTAGTAAAGGTTCCTGCCATGTCCGCTGTTTTCTAACCTGAGTGTTCTGTTTCAGGTGCCAGTTGCCAAGTTTCAAGAACTGAGATACAATGTTGCCCTTATACTGAAGGAAATGAATGATCTGGAGAAGAGGAGCATACTGAAGATCCAAGACTAAACACTTTTAAATTGAGAGTTTATGGAAGAGATCTGAAACCCTCAGCATGTTTTGTGAATGCAAAACAGGGGACCATCACCACTTTGCCTCTATGAACTTCAATGTGGCATTTATGATGTCTGCTGTAAATATTTTTTTCCCAATTCAAGTGTTAAAAGCTCAAACTCTTTTTGTAAGACTTAAGAAAAACAAAACATTTATCTATGAAAAAGTATAATGTTGTTTGTGAACATTTTTGCATGATTCATCAAAACTTTTTTTTAAATAACTGTCTTAATAGATGTAAGAGTCATTTATTTCTGATTATGATTCATAACTCTAATTTTTTTTTTAAAGTGTGCTACCGGAAGCCCTAGCAATGTGTCTGTATCACAAGAAAACTCTGCAATATTTCAAATTAAAAAAAAAAGATAACAAACCCACTCCTGCCTTCTAGTATGACAAATGTGATCTTGAGTTTTGCATAAAATTGTTGCCTCGTTTCTTACTATGTGACTAAAGTTTAGCTATGGATATTTAAAGGCTAATTTGGAAGAAAATTGGAAGTCTGTGGATCAAGAAAGAAGTATCATCTGGGTTTCCAGGATTAATTCCATTGAATTACTGCAGTGGGAAGGTGAAATCTGTTTCTTTATCTGGTTTATCAGAATGGGCTAAATAGTAGTAATCTCATAGTTTTGTAGCTGGAAATGCCTGCCTCTTGTTTCATGTGTTGCCTGTGTGTTTGATTCCATGAAATCAGCTGACACGACTAGGCAGAAACCTCTGACCCTGCAGTGGTGGTGAGCAGCAAGAGGCAGTGATCTTGTAACCCGCTACAGCTCATCAATCATGCAGGCTAGACCCCAGGATGAAGGGGCTGCCTGCAGCCTCTGGGATGGAAGTCACAGGTATGAGGATATTCAAGCCCCTGGACTGAAAGTACAGTTAAGCACAGGCTGAAGTTTCCTGAGTTGCTCAGGCAGTTGGACTGGATGGTCATTGTTGGTCCCTCCCTTTGTACTGGAAGTCTATTCTAAGTTACTCCTTTAGCCCATGAGTTTACCTTGGAAGGACTCCCTTAATGTGAAACATGTTTCAAGCCTCATTTAAATGCTGTGGGACCACATGTATGTCTGTAAAAGCTTTGCTAAAAATGGAATAATGCCTCACTCCTTGCCTGAATGAATTTTCTCCAGCAGCAAAGGGAGGCTGAGAGCAATTGCCCAAAGACAGCAGGCTGTGGCTCTAGAACTCAGTTTGTCAGAAGTCAGATGTACTTTAGAATGCACATGCCACTGCTACTGTTAAGCATTGGCTTATTCTAGCTAATTGCAGGGTTTCTATCACAGTAATACCACCCATACTTGTGTCTTTTATGTTTTATGATTGTAGAAATTGCCTTTAACTTCTTCACCCCCTGCAGAAAAATACTGAAATTAAAATTGTGGATTAAAGAGGCCTTTTACACTCCCACAGATGTTTGTGTAGGAAAGGATGACTTGCCTTTTGGATTTAAAAAATCTCAACAAGCATAGTAAGACTTATTTGTCATATTTCTAAAGAGGAGACTTCTTTGACAGCAGTCCATTCCAATTTAAACACAGCTGAATAGCTGTGGTCCAGAATGCTTTTAAAACCTGTGCAAGAATGTGTCCTGTAGTTTGAAATAAACCATCAGCCAGGATTTCAAATTGTTCAAAAGCTTCCTGTTCCATTTGCTTTGCAGCAGACTCATCAATAACTTCCAGCATTGATCCATCCGTACTGCATCTTAGTCTTTTAACTTCCAAGTGGACTGTAGACTGCATTAATTCTTCTATGAAGCTTTCTCGTCTTCCTTCTATACCACCACAGGCTTGAAACAAAACTTATAGCCTTGTTACATTTCCCTTCTGACTTTTTAGGTTTACATTGTTTCAAACTGAAAATGTATCTCAGTGACACAGTGATACTGAACCTAACCGAAGTTGTTTGGAAGAGAATTCTTCTGCATGGAGGTAAAACGACCTGTTGGTCAAGGCATTTGAAAAGTCATTTCTTACAAGTCAGAGCAGAGGAATACACAAATACCTTCTAGACAGAATGGATTCATTTGGTGGTTCTGTAACAACAATTGCTCATGTTCTCCAGAAACGGAAAGGCTTCTTGACTGGATTTGTCATGTTCTCTGGACCACATAACCTTGAGTTTGTCTTGCCACACATTAAGCAGCAGTTTACTGTAATTTGAGGGTCACCATGTATGCTGATGGTTGCTTGAAAATTTGGGGTGTTCAGTCCTCTGTACTTAAGAATTAATTTGGCCTTTCCTCCTGGGAGATTAGTAAAGCAGAACTTGTTACTAAAATGGCTAGTGGGAGTGCATAGTGGATAGTTCCTCAGTTTTGCTAAAATAAGAGTCTTCAAAGTATTGCAAGGTTTTTCAGAATTCATAGTGAACTACTTGTTAAATATTTGTTCAATGCTGAAATATCTTCTTCCTTCACATCTGAAATACCCTGGAATTTGAATTTCACAGAGTTTCTGGCTGTAGCCCTTTAATTCCAATGCAGAACAAAAGTAATCTTCTAAGAATCTGGGTATGGTTGAACAGAAATTATTTTATCCAAGTCACTCTAGGTTTGGTTACGCTTCAAGGACACATTGTGAATCCCCCTTTCAGTATCATGCAGTGAGAGATACAGCCTGAGTGGGATGCTTACTTTGTCAGTCCTGAGGTCTTGTCAAGCTGATCACTAGTCAGTCATCAATTAAGCAGGCAGGGGTTTGTGTGGGAAGGGCATTGGGGTTTTTTTTTATTACACAGTTCATGGACCAGTAGGTAACAAGAACATTTTGCATTTTTTGTGGTTTTCCTTGAGAAACAACACCCTGTGACAGCGTTGCTCTCTCTATTGGTGCCTTGCATTTATTTAAACTGGATCGTGTATTTGTGTCTTAATTGCAGTGATTTTCTAACCACGGCATATGAACATAAACTTGTCCATTACACCTTTTCTTTAACTTCCTTATAGAGCATTATGCCTTTTCTTTCAAGATTAATTAATCTTAAACAGATTTAAAGTAAAACTTGGACTTGATAGTTTCTCAATGTAAACCATGTGTGTATGATAGCAAGGATGTCCACTACACAAAGGAGTAGTCACTGTAGGCAGAATGCAAAAGAAGAGGTAAAGATAGTTGCCAAAACTCATCCAGAGGTTCAATGGCAAAATAACACAGAAGAACACACATCTTCTCTTGTTCCCTCTGCATAAGTCAGCGCAGCTTCCTGACATAAGGACCTCCTGCTTGGTGCTTTTTTGAAATTGCCTTAGCTGCATGGGCCATCAGTCCTAATCTGTTCTTGCTATGGACTTACAGCACGTGCAGAGCACGTGGAAATAAAAAGCCATCTGTGGCTGTATTTGTGATGTGACTTTTCACATCCCTTCTTCCACAAGAGAAGGAGCTCTGTCAGTGTGACCGGTGGTTTGGAATTTCACACTTGGATAAGTTGTGTTTGAAAGGGGAAAGACAGGTTTATTGGTGGCTTTTGTGGTCTCAAAGCCTGATGCAGTTTATAGGTTCAGAAGAATGTAGTCATGCTCTCATGCTGCCTGTTATGCCAGCCATTAACTGCTGGAAGAAGAACAGTATTGTGCTCATTGTCATTAAAAGGAAGAAATTAAATCTCCCTTTGCAGAAAAAAATCATACAAGGGAGATGTGCTCTTGCAGAGTGAGTCACCTCCTCACTTTAACTTTTTCTGTTTAAGTAAAGGATAAATCTGTTCTTGATCTTATGAACAATGCAGGTAGGCAGGAGGGTGCTTTTTTGCCTTTTTATTTTTTTCTTTTGCCTTCTAATCAAGTACACCTCATGACCTACTGCTGCTCCAGATCCATGAATATATGTATGAATGTATGAAAACTCTATGCTTTCAGGATGTGTTATATAAAAACACCCCAGTATATCTAGATTATGTATGATCAATTCACACAGCTGTTTTTGCTTAAGAAGTCTTTGCAGAGCCAGGCCTGAAGTCAGAATCAAATATTTAATAGTTGTTTGACTTCTAGTGAACAGTAAATTAGTATCTTGGCTTTAAAGTGTTTTGTTGTTAGTGACTGTACGGCTCACTCTGTACCTGTCACACCCCACCAAGTACTAACATTTACCCAACACCACACATACCAGGAACTAGGAGAGGCAGAGCCAGCTGGTTTCTCCCCTAAAAAGTCACAGAGTTGTTGCCCATGGGCCATCTGTCATAAGGTCTTAACTATTTGCAGGCGTGGGATAAAGGTCTGTGTTCTGAACCCTCCTAAGCACACAGCTCCCACCACAGGGAGTAGTTCATAAGCACAGCTGCTCTTTTCCCTTTAAATTCTTCAGCCATGTCCTGCTGGTAGAAGAGAATTCCCAGAAGTGCATTTTCCCAGTGCCTCTTTGAGACTCCTTTCAGTCCAGAGTGCTCAGACTGCCAGCCAGCTCTGCAGATGCTTTCATATATTGAGAATAGGAACTGTGGAAGTTTCTTGCAGAGCACAAATGCTGATTGCATTTCCTGTGATAAATCTATTCCCCTTCCCTATCTTGAATTCATATGCTGCTAGAAACCCTCCCTTTATACCATGACTTATCTCTTTAAGTGTCTGCTATGTAACTATGTAAATACTGGTGGCGTATCTCTGATAGAGATTGTCACTGCATTGCTACTGGTAACCAGTGGTTATGTCACTTTCCCTCGCTTGAATAGGCTTTGACTCATAGTGGTTTTCAGGACAATGGTTATAAAATAACACACTGAGAGGTTGCCGAGACTATAGTTTTGCAATAGAGACAACTGTCGACCTCAAGGCTACAAGAAAGCATTTTTCTTCTTTTTCCTTAAGGGTTTTGTTCTTTTATAGCATGAGATTCTCTTGCATGGAAGTTTGGAAAACAAGAAGTCTATGTTAGTAAGCTGAAGCCTGGAGGGAAAACCACACACTCCTGAGCACAAATGCTCATTCTTTCTAACTCTTCTGAAGTACTGCTTAACTGAAATTTTAAGTGCTTCAGTTGTCCCACCTTTCTTTGGATTACTTGCTGGCAGGCAGTGCCATACTTTGGATTATTGTCTGATTTAAGTGATGGCAGAAAGAAGTGATGAAACCAGTGCTTATTCAACTATTTTTTCGAATTAAAGGACTTGCTTGAAAAAAATCAGCTACATGTTAAACTTCTTCTTTCTTTTTTTTTTTTTTTTAAAGACTCAAGAACCCTAGAGACAAGGGCCAAGTTTTTGGCAGATGCAAAATATCTTCACATCACAGGAATCAAAAGACAATTCAAGGGTCTGATGGCTGGCTAACATTTCCAGGTGATTTTCTCTATAAGCATAATGTTGCCTGCACATGGACACAAACATCACAAAATTAGTGTGTATCATTAAAAGTTCAAATCCAGATTTTAAGCAGCTTTAAACTAATTTTTCTCTTAAAGGTCATTTGAATTTTCTCAAGTATCCTTCCTAAACAAGGTCTTGCAAAACTCAGGTTGCCTCTCCTTTCTTTTATTTTTTCTTCTGTCCATTCAAGCTCCACAGGCAGGGCTTGTCCCTTAATACCTGCTTAGCTCACACAGCCTAAACTGGGGAGCCCAGACACTTCTGCAAGTAAGAAAAAGGAAATTAATTCCTTCATCCCCTCTTTTGAGCTTTGTGAGGAGGTTGATTATATCAGTAATACGATATCATCAGAAATTCCAAATTCTGCAGTGGATTTCAAGACAGTGTGAAAAGTGCTCTATATTTTTAGAATATAAGTGTATGTATACATAACATGGACATTTCTGGTAACTGTAAATATGCATAAAGCTGCAAACAAAAAGCATTACACAACTTCTTTTAGAACAGCTTATTTTCTGTAGTAGCACAGGTGATTTTCTCCCTAGACTACATTTAGCACAGACAGTTACACAACTAGTGCAACTCTCTCATCTAACAAGAATCGGTAGGAACATGCAGATTGAAACGGTCAACAGAGCTGCTCTTAAATAAAACAAAGATGCATCACAAGGCACGTGCTTTTCATCTATAGTCTAGCACGGACAGGTAGAGCTGTGCAACATGCCACACTGCGAAACTAAATAAACACATTTTGCTTCTAATGTTTTCCTGAGTTGTTCTAAAACCAGGAGTACCTGACATTAAAATAGCTTCACTACTACGCAGATTCCCTTCAAGAGAATGATTAACTGTGCAGCTACAAAGCTTCGCTATTCCAGTTCTAGCAGGAAACGGCATTCTCGCTTTTCAAAAACCACTTCGAGCCGATGTTTCCTTCGCACTACCGGAGGTACCAAAACACCGAACCCTGGAGCGAACTGTGTCTCACCGAGGCGCCCGCACAGACCAGCGGGTCAGACCGGGCTGGGCGCGCGGTGTGCCCGGTGGGCAGCGCTCCGCAGCCCAGCGCCTCAGCTCTCCGCCCGGCTCAAAGCCCCCGGGGCCGGGGGAAGCGCTGCCGGGACGGGGTGTCCGGGGGATGGAGGATCCCTCCCGGGGGGATGGAGAGCCCCTCCCGGTGCGGGCCGGGCCCGGCGCGTTACAAAACCGCCTGGTTTTGTAACAACCTGCGGGCGCTGCCCAATGAGCGCCGCCGCCGCCGTCACGTGCCCGTGTCTATATAAGCGGCGGCGGCGGCGCGGGGCGCTCCCGGCGCGGGGCGGCAGCAGCACCATGGCCCGGCGGGGCCGCGCCGCGCCCGCGCCTGCCGGCGTCCCGCGCCGCCCGCCGCGCTAGAGCCGCCGCCATGGGCTCGCACCTGCCGCCGCGCCCCGAGCCCCAGCTGGTGCTGCAGCTGGCGGCCGGCGCTCTGCAGGCGCAGAACTTGGAGACGCCGGGCGGCGGCCTGGGGCCCGAGTGGCAGGTGCTGCTCGGGCGGGCGGACGCGCTGGCCTTCGGCGGGCGGCTGCACGAGGCGCTGCCGCTGTACCAGCTGGCGTCCCGCCACCAGCAGCTGCGAGCCGAGCAGCTGGAGAAGCTGGTGGAGTGCCTGGCGCAGGGCGTCCGGATCAAAGAGGGGCTGCCCGCCGCCGGGCAGCCCGCGGCACCCCGCGACTGGGACGTCTTCAGGTGCCGCAAATGCCAGGGCTTCCTCTTCGAGCCCGTTTCCTTGCCTTGCGGACACACGTTCTGCAAAAAGTGCCTGGAGAGGGACCGGGCGCCCGAGTCCCGCTGCGTCCTGTGCAAGGAGGCGGGCGGCGCGGCGGCCGGGCAGCTCCTGCGGGTCAATGTCATCCTCAGCAACCTGCTGACCAAGTGGTTCCCCTGCCAAGTGAAGGCTTCGCAGCTCCGGCACGAAGGGAACCTCCTCTACAAGGAGAAGAAGCTCCAAGCTGCCCTGCAGAAGTACAACGAAGCGGTCAGCCTAGGTAAGGGCTCCCCCTCCCCGGTGCTGCTCCCCGGCTCCGGGGGAAGATAACTTTCCACCGGCCGGGGCTCGCTGGCGGCCTCTCCGGCGCCTCTCGTCCCTCCGAGCCGTGCCGGGGACGCGCTCCCGCTCGCCGCCGGCTCCCCGGGGCGGGTGTCGGGAGAGCCCTGGAGGGGAGCCCCTGGGAGGGGTCTCGGCTCTTCGGCCCGCGGTGAAACTGGGTCAGGAGAGCAGCGGTTGCGTAAGCCCGAGCCTGCGGTCCGGCTGGGCTCTCTCCGGCCGGCGCCGTTGTGTAACCGGCGGAGCCGGGGGGAGCGGAGCGCCGCGCCCTGGGCATCCCGCCGCGCCCCGGGAAGGGCTCCGGGTGCGGGGGATCCCCGCCGAGCCCCGCCGTGCACGGAGGAGCCGCTCGCAGCCGAGCGCGAAGGAGGCGGCGGGGATGCGTGTCCGGGAGGCGGGCGTGTCCCGCACCCCCGGCCGGCCCGGCCGCGTTCTCCCTCCCCATCGCCGGGGAGCGCCTGCGGGGCTGTGCAGGGAGAACTTCTGATGCGGTCCTTTTCCTGCAGTTTGAGGAAAAGTGACTCACGCTGCAAGTATTAAGTAGAAGTTAAAGGCAAGGTATTATAGGGAAGCGTTTCACTTGCATGAAAGTGTTCCCAAGAAAAGCGCCCAGCCTTTCCCCAGCACACGCTGTGTCTCGATGCTACAGTGAGTGTAACTCGGTGATCATTGTAGCGCTACCTGATTCTTCATGCTCTCCCTTCTTCTCCTGTGTTTTGAGCTCTGGCATGAAAAGATCTTTATTTATCACTTAAAAACTTCGATGCTACCAAATTTGAAACTCCTCCCTACAGTATGACAGCATTCCTCCTGCTGTCTTAAATGTCTCAGGAGACATTTCTACCAACCATCTGATCCTCAGTCAGTGCTGGTAATTTATTGTGTGAGCGTCTTAGCATTTATTTATGCAATATTCTCTGCAGTTATATAATACATAGTTGGCATTTTGTCTGGAGTTGCCCAAAGAGGTTTCCAGATTTCATTTAGTACATGGTTATTTAAAAACTGCATGTTTTGTGGGTTTGTGCAACTTGGAAATACCAACATGTGTTTAAAAAAAATAAAACTTAATGAACAAAGCTTATGTAACTAATTTCTTTTTACCTAATCAACCACTTTTTCTGTTTCCTACAGCTCCAAATGACCATTTACTATATAGCAACCGGTCCCAGATTAACTCTACTTTGAAAGCTTGTGAAGATGCATTGCACGATGCAGAAACAGCGTGCAGGCTCCAGCCATACTGGTTGAAAGTAAGTTCTGAGTCCAGCTGTACTTTGTTAAAACCTTGAGACTGCCCTGATAGGAAATGGTTAGAATGTTCAGACAGTGGAATCTGAGGGAGGCTTTAGGTCCTGTAACTTCTTGGACTTCTGCAGTTTACAGACATGTAACCATTGTATTCTTGAGCTTCCTGGGGTAAAGGAAGAGGGTGCTAGATCTGGAGTATGAGCTAAGGCTATTATCTTTGACTTGGAATGAATATCAATTTTGTGAACTCTCTAAAAATTGTGTGCTAAGGACAAAATGACTGTTTTAGAAGGTGGATGCAGGGGAAGTAGATGTTTCTAATATCAGTTGGGCTCAGGTATACATGAGTGGAAGAATATCCTGTTTATGCTTGTAGTTTTCAGGACTGTTGTGTTTAGAAACCCAAGCACTGGTGGTGCCTGTCAGGGTGTAAGACCTGGTTATAGTGACATTTGCTGTCTAACTTTTCCTTCTTCAGAAAGATCTTTTGTACTTTCACTCTGGTTTTATTGCATATTCTCTTGACAAAAGCTGCAGCTGTGGATGTGTTTCCTTGCAGGGTCACCTAAGGAAAGGACAAGCATTAGCTAATCTGGGGAAAACAGAAGAAGCTTTAAGGGAGTTTCTATTCTGCCTTGCTCTAGATACTGGGAACAAGACGGCCAAGTCTGAGGCGCAAAAGGTGAGTTCCCTAAATCATCTGCAACTGCACAATTCTTTTCAGTGGCCTCTCATAAAGGAGGATAAGATTTTTTTCTTTTCCTCTCTCTCACTACTGCAGAGAGCTGGATGGAGATACAAATCCAGACTGTTGCTCATATTTGAGTCGTGTATTGCTGATCTGAAGATAGGAAGGCAGCAAAAAAATATACTCAGCAGCCATTCAGTGGAAACAATTACAGTGTTAGCATCAAGAAATTTGAAGGAAAACTGAATTGTTAATAATTACCACCCACAGACTATTGTGATTCTCAAATTTTTAATCTGATTCCTAGCCTGGCAATCTATTGCCAATGATGGAGTGCAGAAGAGGGGGAGTTGCTGTAGAATGATGTATCAGGCCAATGACTGGCAGAACACAACATGCAGCACTCATCAAACTCCACCTGAGAGCAGCGGCTTTCTTCCTACTGCCAGTCATGCTGCCCAAGTGTCAGTGTGTGCAGGAGGTGTGAAAGAGGAAACAGTCAACACAGGGAGAGCAGTTTTAAAATAGTTTTTTAGGGTTGCTAATAATTAATGCTAAATAAGCAAAAAAATGGGTCTTTAGTGAGGCTTTTTTCAGTTGCAGCCTACAATGTGTGTGAATTCTTATGTGGCTTTTGTGAATACTGCTGTTTTGTCCACCCCTCAAATCTCTGATATCCTGTAAATCAGTATTTTGACATTTGATTTTGTTGTTGTCATAGTTAAAAGGCTCAGTGTGGCAGTGATTTCTTATGGCAATAAAAGTATAATAATTTTATTTTCCTTTATGGCAGTGTATTTAAGCCATTCTCAATCACTGGTGGGATGGGAACATTAGGGTTTCTATGTCCTGTAGCTCAGGACATAAGGCTTTCTATAAGCACAGTAGAATTCTTACAGAAAAACTCTATTCATGAAGGTAACAGTATAACCTGAATGGTTGTAGTGAAATTAAGTTTCCATCCCATTTTATATATGGTTGAGATTTCAGCCTCTGAGGATTTTTTTGTCACTGATGTTTGAGGGCTTTGTTAGCTTTTTTCCCCAGTGGGTTCCATGCAGTCTTTCATTGTCATCATGTCATGATTTGTGCTCACAGTCATGCTGGAAGACTTTCTGTGCACTACAGCAAAAAGACCAGAAACAAACAGATATGTTTCTAAATTCTGACTCCAAATAGCCGTTTCCAAGACATTTAATTTCTGAGCAGTGGGATTCTGAGAAAAACTAGGCTTCTTATGACTGAAAGAATTACTGGTGCACTCATCAGACACAGAGTTCATCCATGATGCAATATTTTACTGGGTCATTTCCAAGGCTGCTCGTGTAACAATGACATCCTACATTTTACCAAATTCTTTGGGTGCAGTTGTGATGTTCTTCTTGTATTAACTGTCTGCCTGTGTTAGTTTGGACATAGTGTGATCCTGTGAAATCCTTTTTGGCTTTAAATAGAAATCTCAGCTGTCATGTGGCTTCCTCAGGCATCAGCAGGATCACCTCAGTAGTATGTTGAAATTAGTTTTTGAACTGTGAATCTTCTATTCAGCTCTGTTTCTTTCCTTAAATATTCATCTGATAATCTATGCCATACAAGGGGCTTTAAGCTGCTACTTGAAACAGATTCACTTATTTTCTTATAGCAAATGAAAAAATAGCATTTTTCTGCTGCCTACATCTTTTGTATTCTCACATAAGTGAATTAAAAATAGCTACAGTTTACAATATCAGACACATTTATCCAACTGATCTTGGATTAAGCCTGTGAGATGAGTGCTTTCTGTGCTAGTAAACTCCTGTAAAAGATGATGTGAAGCAAAAAAAAAAGTAACAACCCGAAAACATTTTAGAAAGATGTTAATAATTTCTGGTGAGCCCTGAACTGCAGGACAAAGAGGACAAAGGCATGTGTGTGTCACATCACAGAGAATGGTTAATAACTCTGTGGGCTTATTTAACTCTGAAAATGTTTTTTGCTTTCTGTTTGGCCTGTATTGCATTAGCTCTTGCACTTTTTGTTCCTACCCTAGTTTAAAGGGCTCTTTAAATGGTTTTAACAAAATCCTGGATGCTTCTTTCAGCTATTCCCTTACTTGCTTTTTCATTTAGAGGTTGCAAGGAAGGAACTAAGCAGTGAAGTGTTCTGTTTTATATCACAGCTTCTACTTAGTTTGTTTTCACTCATCCCGGGAAATGCTCAGGAACACTTACCCGATATCCTGCAGCTGTTGTCACATCACTCTAGATTAAAGGGGAATCTCCTAAATTCAGTGGGATCTGGAGGCACCAGCCATAACCTACAAAGGTTGCTCAAGGTAAAGATCAAGTCTGATGTGTGGTTCTTAATTTGTTGTGTGTTTTGTGTTCACATTGGGAAGCCTCTCCTTTTTGCCTCTGGGAGACAGGAGGATATATTTTCTCAAATTATTACTGAGTTTCAGAACATACAAAACGGTGTTAACTTACTGAAGTATCCTCATTTGACTTTTTTTCTTTAATAGAAGTCCTCTGTTCTGATAAATTTTATGTCAGAATTGAGTGGGTTCTGCTCCTGTAGTTGTCTTTAGGTCTCTCAAGTAGTTGGTGGTGGAAATGGGCCTCTGTAGATTTGATTTAGAAACCCTCAAAAGCTGTGAAATGCTAAAATCTAGAGCTTCAATTTGAGCTATAACTGGTGATGCCAGTAACAAAGTCCTTCTATACTCAGTCTGTGCAATACTTAGAGGTTATTGTAGAGCTACATAAGAGATATTGGCTACTTCATAACTTTGATTTTGCAGCTGTAGTTCTGTAAATGGCTGCAGAGATTTACATTCATAGGCTTTTAAGGATCATTTCTGCTTCACTGAAACCTGAACTTTGGGATGGGGTTTGCATATATTTTATATTTAGGAGAAAACTTGGCTAGTCCTTACAAAACAAAAGTAGCAGGTTCTGAGCTGCCTTGTTGAGACTGATATGAAGCAGTCAGTGACATTGCCCCATAGAAAGGCTGTTAGGATATTCTGGCAAGAAACCCTTTTGCATGACTTTCACAAAGCCATTCAAGGGACAGTTCACTCATCTTTGTGCATGTTTCACATCACAATCCACAGTGTCTGGTTTTGGGTCCATCCAGGGAGGTGATGTTACGAAGCTGACAGGTGATGTTCTGTGCAGTGGCTGCTCACAGGATGTCTTTTGGCCATAATGGAATAAACCCTGAATGGTTTAGCCTCTGAGAAAGGAATTGCCTTGCAAGAGGAAGCTCTGGGCATTTTCTCTCTTACAAATTTTGTGTGTTTTTACTGCTTCCTTAAAATGAACTGATGTTGTTTTGGTTTTCCTCTTGGTTGATGCCATCACCATGATATAAACAATTTGCATTTTCCCGTAAGTTCAGTGATAACAATATATTTAACATGAAATCTAGCCACATTTCTGCCTGAATCCAGTTTCACAATCTTTAAAGCCACACAAAAGGGCTGGAAATACTCAGTGGTTGGGAGGGGAAATCAAGTTTGTTGGTTGCTTGCATTTTGGAGTTTGATTTATTTTAATTAGGACTAGCAATTACTTCTTTACCTACAAAGTCCTTCCTGGTGATCCATAATATTAAAGAATTTTGAAGTTGAGTTTTTCCTTACCAAGTTGTTGAAAGATTGGTCTAATGTCAGTCCTCTCTTCACACAGGTCAATGTGGAACAGAAAAAGGGTTTTTCCATTCAAGAGGAACCAAATGTAACTACTTCTGGTAGTTTGAGGAAATCTATACAAATTACAGAGAGCAAAAAGGACTGCTCAGAGGAGGAGAACAAATTCACTTCCATGCCAGAGTCTACTTTTCTCATTTCTGAGAAATGCAATCTCCTGAAAAGGAAGTGCTGCTCAGAGGAGATGCGAAATGCTGAGGTGCCCTGCAAACTGATGAAGAAAGGTATGTTTAATAACACACAGGACAGGTTCCATGGCATGCAACCCATGGGAATTTTCTTTTGTAAGATTCAGACAAAGGGGAACCAAGTTACACTTTGCCTTTTATATTTTCTCTTTTGCCTAACCAAGGCATGCATGTTGTGGAGTCTTTCCTGTGTGTAGAGAGAAAAAAGTCTAAAAAGGGGCAAAAAACGTTGGGTCATGTGCTTTTTTCAGCAGAGCTCTGAATCTTTTAAAGAACATCAATGTTGCACATGGTCCTAGCACTTTCTATAATTTAAAAACTTTTAAAGTACAAGTTCTGTTTGTTCTTTATATCTGGCCTTGTTTCCGTGCTGTGGGATGTATTTAGAGTGGTATAAGAGAAGAATTTGTCTCACTTTAAACTTTCAGGACTAGCAAAAAGTGTTGTGACATTGATTGCCAGATTGAACCCTCTGTAAGTGGGTATAATGTGACCAAAACTAAGGGGAGATGTGCTGATTTGTGCCAAGGCTGAATTTGAAGCTTTGCATAGAAATTACTGTAATGATGCATCATGGTTCAGTAAGTCACAAGTATCTACAGCACACATTTAAATATCAGATGCTGGTGTAAATACATGAGTTAACATTGTGCTTGCATAGTTCTGTTCAATTACTTTCTTTTTTTCTTATTGATAGACATAGATACTAGGGAAAATAGTACTGGACAACATATTCCATTTGAAGTTGTGGATCCATCAGATTTGGACTGCTCCCTGTGTATGAGGTGTGTTCTTTTCTCACAGGTATCTGTAGTTTTCCAGATGCATCTTCCTTTTATGACCTAGAGATTTTCTAGTGTACTTGGTACTTATTTTTGCCCATGACATGAAATTAGCTTTTACTGCAATTGTTACTCCTGTGATGCATCTCTGAACCTTTGGTTCTGAGCACTGTTGAGGAATGGGGACTCTGATCTTCTCTGGGCTAGTGATTGCTTTGGAAAGGGCACACAAAGTCACAAAAATTAAGCTGGTTAATGAAGGTGTCTGAAAGATTTGCTCTCGCCACTGACAGTGCACAAACCCGTGGTTTGTCATCTGGGAATTTGTAGAGCTGTTTGTCATGAAAAGCACAAAATACCTAAAGAGACCACATCCAATGAATATTCTGAGTTTGCATGTGAACTGTGTTGCTGCTATTGCAATAGGAGGATCTGAACAAGAGTATGTTTTAACTCTCTTGCTTAAGAGACATGTTCCTCACTTTACTGAGGCAGTCACTTCATTTGCTTGAAGATTTCTTCCAGTTAAACAACAGTTATTCTTGGGAACAGCAATGGCTTAGTAAAACAAGTAGGAGTTGTCAAAGTCTATTTTACTACTTGTTTTGTACAAAACGTTACAACTTTGGCAAATACATTATGTGGGGGGGTTTAGTGTCTTAGAAATATTGGGAAGGTGTTTTACTTGCTGCAGCAAGTGTTGCTTAGGTTGTTTGGTTTTTTTAATTACCCAGATTTATCTGTAATTCATGTTTGGGTTAGTTTTGCACAATATTTTTTAATTCTTAAATACTAGATAGCCTCCTTAGGGATTTACTTCTGAAGGCCAGTGATTTGAGAAATCTGGATTTTGTTGTTTGTATGCAGAAGAGGAGGCTTCAATTTGTTTCAGACAAACTGAAATCTTTGGGGACTAACTGCTGTATTGTTTGATTTGCTTCTGATTGGTATAAATCAGATCTGCCCCTTCTCCCTCTGCCTGACTGCAGCTGAAATGTGTTCCAAAAGTTTATGCAGCTGTCAAAACACTCAGTAGTGCAAAGAGCAAAACTTTCCTCTAGCAGAAAGCCACACAATTAGTCTTAGATAGTTTTGTGATTCTGCTTTTTTGTCGTGGTGTCCACAAAGCATTTTTCAGATATTTTAAATAGAATTAATTAATCCTATTTTCTCATCCTCTGTGTTAAATCAGTAACAGCCAGCCTACAATACATTTGTAAAGGAATTAGGCCAAGGATTACTGTTTTCCTTACAGTACAGAGGATGGTATAGGTGCTGTGCTTGGAACTCCCAAATGCAGGCCGTGCCTTCAGAAGGATGTTAGCTGCACCACTGCACAAGGAGGGCTTGTGCTCAGAAAAGCTCTCCTAAGATCTTTCTTGTTATTTATGCAGACTGATTATATTTCCTGCCATGTTCTCCAGAAGTGTTTTGGGGATTTGGTTCCTGAGATACTTTGGACTAATTACCTAGTAACCTACTGACCTGCTCACAATGAACTGCAGGAGCTGTTATTAACATGTTTGTCTGATGGAGTGGCCAAAATGTTATTGATCTACCTTTGCTCCAGCAGCAAGCAGAAAATACTAAGTAGTTAAAGCAAGATACTGGTGAGAAAAGGAGCATTATTCTGCAGCAATTTATTTCCTGCTGTTACAGTAGCTCAAAGTAATGTCATGAGAAGTCTTGGTGTGTAGTGTTTCTTCCTGAAAGTCACAAAGCTTGTCCAGGTTCTCTTAAAGTTGTTAGGAAAAGCTGCTGCTGGTTTTTGTGAGAGCTTGGGCAGACTTGGGAATCTTAACAGGAGTATCTTGTCTTTATGCCACATTTCAGATGAAGTCAGTTCCTACCAAATAATTACATGTGCAATGCAGTGCTTACTGGAACGCGGGGTAGAATTCAGTGTTTCACACAGTTTAAGTGAGGTTTCTGTTCATGAAACAGTTAATAAGTGTTTTCAATTACACCATCAGTTTGCAATAGGATAGGTGTGGCATTTTAGATACCATTTCATATGTTCCATTGCTTAAATGTCAATGTTTTTAGTAACTAATGACATTTAATGAGCTCTTTATGGCAGTCTTGTTAAAAGCCAGTTGCATCCTTAAATACACTTATCTTGTCACAGATGCTAATAAATGTGAGTTTACATATTGTAATTTCCACATGTTTAATAGAACATACTGTACTGTTTTGATAAACTAGTACTTTAAAGAAAAAATATTAATTAAATTATAATGAGACTAGTATTTAAGACCTTAAAATGCTTAGACAGTATGTTGTAAAGTTCAGTATATTCCAGACAATTTACTTTCTAGATTTGAATTTTTGCTATTTTTTAAAAGAATCTTCTGTTGTATTATGAGATGCATTATTTACATTTCCTAAAGATCTTTATTGACAAGGAATCATGACTTTGCAATATCACAATCATAATAAGGGAAAAAAAAAATCTTTACATGAAAGTATCATAGAGGTCCTTGAAATGGGTAAAGAATAGGTACCATGATACTTTGAAGACCTGGCTTTTTATATATTTAAATATTCTTCCAGATGAAACATGAACTCATTTTCCTGAAATGAGGAAATGTCACTCATTTTCCAGAAAAGCAGTCACTTGAAGGTTAAAAGCTATTAAAAAAAAATCAAAAAACCCATGAATACCTATTAGAGGTGTCAGTAATAGATTCATAAAATTGTTTAGGTTGGAAAAGACCTCCAGGATCTTTCAGTTCCACCATTTACTCCAGAGCTGCCAAGTCCCACTTTATTGCAATTGCTAATGTGGGCTATTACTGCAAATAGGTATTTTGTGCTTAGCTCTGCAAATACAAGTAATCATAAAATTTTGGTAACAGTTGTGCAAGTACTGCTCAATTTCATTAGTGACATCAGATGGTCCAACTTTTGCTTCTGTTTATTGCTCACACAGAGGAAAATTAAATGCTGGCTTGTTGGAAGTTTGTGACAGTATTGTCCCTGACATTCACTCAAGTCAGAGTTCATGGGCTGCCTTTCATGTTGGGTGGCAATGATAACATCTAAGTGGAATAAATACAAAAGTTGGTTGAAGAAATTAAAAGCAAGAAGCAACTTCATCCCTGTCAGTAGTTAAGTTAGTGAATTAATTAAGCTTTTTTTGGTAGCAACTTTTTTCTTTTACTTTAGTACACGATATTGTTGTCT
This sequence comes from Poecile atricapillus, assembly GCF_030490865.1. NCBI lineage: Eukaryota > Metazoa > Chordata > Aves > Passeriformes > Paridae > Poecile > Poecile atricapillus. The sequence continues at coordinate 11,361,791 of NC_081260.1, read as the reverse complement.
TTTTGCTCTTGGATTTTCTGATCCAGGCTCTTCTATGAACCTGTCACAACACCTTGTGGACACACCTTCTGCCTCAAATGCCTGGAGAGATGCCTGGATCACAACCCAAAATGTCCCCTGTGCAAGGAAGGGCTCTCAGAGGTAATCCTTGGAAGTTTTCAGCATAAATTCAAGTGCAAGTGATAGGAACAACTTCACCTTCAGACAGCCTTAATATTTCTCAACACAAAAGAAATATTACATAACTCAGGAAGAATGTGACTTTTAAAATGCTTTTGTGAGTTGCCAAGCATGGCTGGTCTGTGTTCAAACCTCAGGACCAGGCCTGTACTTAGAAAATTCTCTGTAGGTGATTTTTACTTTCCAGATTTCCTAAGTAAATGTCTGTAATGCAGGGAATAGTTAAAAAAACAACTCTTCAGTGGCAGGTTTAACAGGTGATAGAATCACAAACATGATGCAGAATGTGAGGGTACTGGAGGATGCCCTTTGCACAGGCACCATACACTGTGAAGTGCTGGATGTTCTAACTACTTGTGTGTGTTCTTACTGCAGTGCTTGGCTATGAGGAAATACTGTAAAACAGTGCTCATGGAGGAGCTAATAGCCAGATATCTTCCAGAAGAACTCACTGAAAGGAGAAAGATTTATGAAGAGGAAATAGCAGAGCTTTCCAAGTATGTCATCCATTTATGTAAAAATCTCTGACTCTGCTGCTGTTGGCTGTGAGTGGCTCTGGCTGCTGTGGAACACGAGCTGGGATGCTGATGGAGCTTCTTTCTCTGTATCATGTGATTTCAGAGAACAGGGTCCAGGTGAAACTGTGCTTGAGCAAGCATGAAAACTAGACACTGTGCTAAAGAATAAAGAGAAGAAATCCAGAAGGTTGATTTATAAACAAAGTACAAAGCAATGTGTCTGCTTTCAGTGGACCTCTATGAAAGGCACAGAGTGAGACAATAGGTGGAAGTAGTCTGACAGGATGGGGTTTGGAATATACTGGACAGGGGAGAAAGGGATTAAGGGAAATAAAATAAATAAATAAAAGCAATACTAGAGATCAAATAATGCTTTCACTAGCAAATTCAGAAAGCTTAATGAAAAATTTGTCTGCTGTTAAGTGGTATATAATTTTCCAGAGTATTTAGTCAGTTAAAGGAAAAATAATTTTAGCTTTTACTTATTCCGTTAAGAATTTTACTCTAAAGTTGTAATTCCTATTTAAAGAAGTCATCACTTCAAAGATATGAGACTTATGTGTCAGTAGTTTGGTAAAACGTCATTTCTGATTTTTCCTTTCTTTCTTACAGCCTAAATAAGAATGTTCCCATATTTGTGTGCACAATGGCTTATCCTACAGTCCCGTGTCCTCTGCACATCTTTGAGCCGTGTTATCGGCTGATGATCCGGAGGTGCATGGAGACTGGCACCAAACAGTTTGGGATGTGCATCAGCGACCCTGTCAAGGGGTGAGTGAAGAGCTTGGGCCATGTGAGGTACCCACTTAGTCTGGAGCCAGTGGAGAGGTGCAGAAAGGTCCATGGTTGTAATATCTGTGGTAGATTTCCAGCAGAGAATGTTTCTTCCTAATCATGTGGGTTAAAGACATTGAGGAGACAGAAGTTTTTTCCTTGAGCTCTTGGATTCTGACTAATGTAATGGTTCTCTCAAAACACTCATAACTGAATGTGTGTAATGTGATTGAGCTGCACACCTCCTGCAATACATGAAAAGAATGTGTATTTTTCTCCTGCTTTCAAAGCTGCTGAATGTTTTGGCGCAAGAAATCAAAATGGAAGGAAGGTGTGTTCTTGGGCTAAATTTCCTTAAATCATGGGATATGTTTATATCCTCATGGTTTTGAATATAGTGGAGGCTGCAGAGGTGTTAACAGGACCTTCATAAGGACTGGCTGAGCATATACATTGAGACATTTACAGTCAGTCTTAGCTAATTTGACTTCAGTGTTAGACTCTGTTTAGCTTTTCTCCCTTTTTTTTATGCTATAAACCTACTGGGTATGTATAGTCTGTGAAAAGAACAATTTGCAGAAAATACCCACCTGCAAAGTAAAATCTGCTGAAATTGTGCAAAAACTTTTTTCTTCATAGATTTCCTAGTCCTTCCATAGTGCTAATACTCTGAATTGCACTTGTCCTTCTGTACAAATTGACTGAACATGTTAGGAATATGGAGGAAGTTTGCTTCTGATCTGTATATCTTCCAGTTTCATAAGATGTCCCCTGTATTACAAAACATCCAGTTAGCATTTATCAGATTAGACAGTCTGAAACTTACTGATAGTTTTGCAAACAATTGTGGAATAATTTGAACTACAGCAGGTCAGGGCTATGAACAATAGAAATGAGCTGACATTGGTAAATACCTTTGTGGTAGGGACTGGCTGTATGGCAGCTCTGTGGAACTCAGGGTGGAGAGAATAAGATTTGTTTACTTGCTTTTGTTCTGGTTTCAATAGGTTTGCAGATTATGGCTGCATTCTGGAGATAAGAAATGTTGAATTCTTTGCTGATGGTCGCTCTGTTGTAGACAGCATTGGCAAGAGGAGATTTAAGGTGATCCAGCACAGCCAGCGTGATGGATATAACACAGCAGATATTGAGTACATTGAAGATCAAAAGGTAAATTTAGAAATATTTCATTTAAACTGCATTACATGTGAAATTCTAAGTGTGAATGTTTTTAGTGAGTTCTTTTTTTTTTTTTTGTAGAAGTTTCTAATAAAACAAATCTGTGGTATTTAATAACTGCTCATGGTTAAGGTGGGACACAATAGTCAGCCATAAGCACAAACACACACTGCCCATCTACTGAAGAGTGCTTCCTGGAGGTATTTATCAGAGGACAAGGCTAAGTGAATCCAGGATGAGATATTACTGCTCTTCTAGACAGAATAATTGCAGTTTATAAGAGGGTAGAGGGGGAACCTGGCACCATTTGTATGGAAGCCAGTTAGAAAAATCCCCATTCAGGTAAGAAGCAGCAGGATTTGGTGGACCATAACCTTCAAAATTGCTTGTGTTAATTCTTAAGAGCTTTTGGTATGTAATGGGAAGATAAAATATCTACTCCGAGGCTCTACTGATTTTTGTTTTTAAAAAAAGCTTTGCATAATCTTTTTTTTCTGGTTTTGTGTGATGTTTGTGTAAAGATTTTTTCTTACAACAGTTCAGAAAGTGCAAATTCTACAAATAGTTATTTTTGGTTTAGAATACAGGCAAAGTGAAGAATTTGGATAGGGAAGGGGAAACACCAAATGAGCTCTCAGTATTTATTCCAGACCTCCTTTGGCATGCTTTTTTTTTTCCTTTCCCCTACCTAACCCTGAAAATCCTATGCCTTCCCCAACATGGAGACTGAACTAACAGTAACTTCCCCCTCTCATTTCTCATTCCAGGTGCAAGGACAAGAGTATGCTGCATTACTTGTTCTCCATGACTCTGTCTATGATCAGGCTTATATGTGGTTTAACTCCCTCAAGCAAGCACTCAAAAGTCGAATTCTCAGTCATTTTGGTCCAATGCCAGCTAAGGATCCTGACCCACAGGTATCCAGAATCAGTGGCTTATGTAACTTTTAGAGACAGAAATAGCAGGGATATCCGATAAGCTGGCAGGCATTGTGTTTTAAGATGAAAATATGAATACTCTGCATTTACCCCATGTAAGCTGAGCCTCTAAATTCTGTTACCACACACCGGTGGTAGCACAGTTGCAAAGAAAAAGCTGGTATTTAATGCTGATAACTTTCTGAGGCTATTTATCTCACTGCATTAATCCCAGGAGATTGAACCACCTTTTTGCCTGCTCTACTTCCCCAATTAAATGACTGAGAGTAAATAGGCAATTGGAAACTTGTTATAGGACTGCAAATGGTGGGGTCCTAAAGAAACAGAATATAGCAAGAGCTAAATATGAGGTAGTGTCATAAAGTATGGAGAAGGAAGACAGGAATCCTGAAGAGCTGGGTCAGTAATAACATGGGGGAAAAAATAGATTTTAAAAAATCCAGAAGACCCAGCATATAAATTGTTGCTAGTAATAAAAAGGTTTTTAACATCCTATTTTCAGGAAAGGTGCTACTTGTTTGTAATCTGTTTAAGGCCAACCAGTAAAAATCTATTAGGCTGTCAATGAAATTATCTACTTGCTACATTACTATCAAAAACTATTTTCAGAGTTAAATTCTCAAAAACAGCACCTTACCAGCTGTATGAATCCTGACTTCAAATTGTTTTTTTTTATTTTTTTCTCCCCCCTGACTACAGGCTAACCCCAATGGACCAGCCTGGTGCTGGTGGGTCCTGGCTGTGCTTCCACTTGAGAACAGAGCTCAGCTCCCGTTCCTCGCCATGAAATCCCTCAAAGACCGCTTGAATGGCATCAGACGTGTCCTTACGTTCATGTCTCGTACGAGATCACGGTGATGGTGAGGAGCAGAGCTGGGGAGTCTCCCACAGTCCTTGACTGCAGACTGTCTCTTGTAACTTCATCTAACTGCAATAATGTCTTACAGATTTGAGTGTCAGGATGTTTCAAGCCTGAATTTCAAAGAGAATGAGTTATAAAGAGCAGGGGATGTTTATGGATACTTCAATAGTTTCCATTTGGAACTGAGACAAATATTCAATCACTGCACTGCTAAATTAATAACAAATGTGATAGAACAAAAAGTGATCTTGTTTGCCATAAACCTTTTAAAAATCTTAAGGATTTTTTTTATTTATTTTATTTTTATTTTTTAGTGGATAAAGGATAAACTGTGCAATTTAATGTGAAGCAGAAATAATAAGGTTAATGCATTATTTCAGTGAACTGCAAAGTCTTTTATTCAAATGGTTCAGGGTTTATATAGCATTGTGTAAAATAATGTTCACAACTTCTGTTTGATAATTTATTTTTGCACTATGATTTTTTTGTTTCAAAAATATGTATTATTTATGTGTTCAGTCACTAAAGGAAAGTGAGCTGCTCTATTTATAGTGTTTTTACCCTGTATTATGACTGGGGGCAAAAATGATGATTCTTGCAGTGCACAAGCAACTGCTTTGATAATTTTTCAGTTATTTGTGTTCAAATACTTGGAATGTTTTTCTACTCATCCCCAGTTCTACTGTAGCTTAAGAACACCCCCAAAACATCCTGCCTTGAAGTCTTTGAATACACAGATTGTCTGAGTTAATTCAAGCACAGCTTGAATGTTGAAGGTTCATCCTATGCTTGTGGCAAGGTTCCTGATACAACCAAACAGACAAGCACCTGCTTAAGTGCTTGGTAAATTCAAGTACTGATGGTTAATGTCGGTGGGAGTTGACCATAGTGGTGACAGAAGGATCTATCCCCTAATATTTCACAGAACAGAATAACTTGAAGTTGAATTTATATCTGAACTCTTTCTTGCAAAAATGGACAATGGCTGCAAACAACTGTGAAGAAAGAGCTGCAATATATGGAAAGTGGCTTATCCCAGAGAAAACTGGAAGTACTGGTGTCATTTCATTGTAGGTTAATACATAGATTTTTTTATTTTTTTTCCCATCAACTCTTGTTGCTGTTAAGATGAGTTTTATTTCTTTTAATTGTTTGGTGGGATTTGGCTTTGGAGTGTGTGTATGGGAGGGGGAGGGGGGAGTTATTTGGAACTGTAGGACTCAGAGGGTAGTTTGTGTCACATTAAGAAGGAATATGTTGTAATAAATGCTATTTATTTCACTCCAATCTTCAGGTTTCTGTTAGCTTCAAATCTCTACCCAGCCACTGCTTTTCTCTTAAGAGATTGGGTAGTGTTGCTAATAATAGTTATCTCCCAAGGAAAGCAAGTGAATTTTAGCATGATTACTTCTAGCTATAAAGCAGGTAAAAATAGGGCAGAAATGAGAACAGGAAGTATCTTGGTTTTGATTTTTTTTTTTTTTTTAAATCAACAGTTCATATACTTGTTTTGCTGCTTTTATTGCTTACAGTGTACCACTTTCTGGGGCTGCTCTTACCTCCACCTGATTTTGACTTTCACTGATTTCAATGTGAGCAAAACTGGGCCTTTTATTCTAAGCTATTGTTTTCCTTTTCAGTGGCAAAAACTAGAATGAAGTGAGGATGTTATGGAATGCTATAAATTTCTTTGGGTTTTTTTACGCAGGATAGCACTCTGCCATTTCATGCCTTTATGAAAAAAAATGCAGTAGAATTTAATGTCATTTTTCTGCATCTTTTTCCATTATCTCATCAAATATTTATTAGTTAAAAGTAGTTTCCTTCATTCCCCTTTTGTTAAATTCTCCAGAACTTTTTTATAGGGGTACCAAGGAAACAAATGGAAGACAAACATGTTTCACCCTTCTGGTGCACATGGAATCTGTATCCTGTTTGCACTGAGCTGCTTTGGAAATGCTGTAACTTTCTTCCATGCCGCTGGATCTCTGCACTTCTTCCATGAGTGGTACTTGGCATGCTGTAAACGATGTATAAAAACACCTCCATGTTCTGAACAGTACCAAGTGATGGTGGCTGACACCTGCTGTGGCGTTTTCTCTTCATAAGTCAACAACAAAGTGATGCCTACTTGTTTGGAAGTGAAGCTGCATTAAATGCAATTCTTCCACAAACCATTATGTACTATTGCAGAGCATAAGTGTCTCATGTTGCTCCTACAGGAAAAAAAAAGCTTCCACTTTTGTTACTCCTATCTGTGAGAAAAGGAGCTTAAATACCTAATTTAAACTGTTTTCTCACTTATGTAATTATTTTTTTACCCTGCATGCTGTGTCTTCTGCATACTCATTCTGCCTATTTTGTTTTAGAAACTGTCATGGAAAGCATCCTTGATTTTAAAAATGAATATTGTCTTTTCTGTTAGCCTTGAGTAAAGCTGCCAGAATTTCCAAGCAGAGACTTGTGTACATGCCCTGCATCGTGAACACCCGGTGCATTTGTTGCAGCCTGGAAACACTGGACCTACTGCATGTAATGCAAACAGGTGATCTGCATATGCACAACAAATCAAAATTCCATCTGTACAGGTACAGTAGCATTCTCTCTGGGGCTGTTCTATGGCCACACATCCTAGATTAATGGCTAAAGTCTGTAAATTCCATCAGAAATGAAAGCAAATACCGAGAAAGATATATGCTAAAGAACACTAACCTGTCCAGGAAAAACTGGACAAGGAGTACCCTTAGCCTTTATTATGTTGAGATGGTGAAGTTTCAGTAATGATGTTTAAAACCAAAAAAAATCTAGGTATGCCACAGTATCTCTGATTTTTTTTTTTTCAGTTGCATAAATAAGTACAAGGATGTAAATGCAACATTTATCACAGGCATGAATAAACAGCTGAACAGATTTAAAAATACCTTCAGTTTAATTATAGAAATAGCATTGATCAGATAAAATACTAATTGGGGAAATATTTTATTTAAGCTGCTCACATTTTTCTAGACACGAAACCCAGTTTTATAACCAGTCTTGCTCATCTGCTAAAAACAAAAAACCCAGCAAACCAAATCATGACTTGAACTTGCATTTCCTGTGTGGTCAGAAGTATTGATTTATTGCTGTGGGGGCATAAGTAATGCATAGACTGCTTAGACAGTAGTTCAGTAGTTTTAATAATGAAATGATAAAATGGTATGATAGGCCTTTATGCTAAGTCTTAAGTGACATTCTGGTGTTAGTTGTAAAAGTTTCTCTCGCTTTTTTTCTGTGATTACTTTAAGTGCTGCTATCTTCCATGATAATGTAGCAATAAGAGATACCAGCTGTCAGACCGAATGGCTGCTGACGCATTGCTGGGCCGTCCTTCTGTCCTGTACGACTGCTTACTGACAGAACACCTCAAACATCAATTTATTAATCCAAAGATTGTTTTAATCATAAAAAAAAAGTGGATTTGGATGTAGCAGGTCTGTCTTAATCTGTGCTGTAGAGAAAGAGCTTCATAGAGTTGAGTTCTGTTTTAGATGGTCTTTTTACAGAATCATAGAATCCCAGGTTGGAAGGGACCTCAAGGATCAGCTGGTCCAACTTTTCTTGGCAAAACCATGGTCTAGACAAGATGGTCCAGCAGGCTATCCAGCTGAATCTTACCAGTGTCCAGTATTGGGAAACCAACACTTCCCTGGGAAGATTATTCCAATGGCTGATTGTTCTCATTGTGAAAAATTTTCTTTTTAATGATTTCTACTTGGTGCTGAAGTTTTACTGGCATTTAAATCAATGGCAGGAGTTGTATTTAAATGCAATGTTTAGGAATGGAGAACATGTTCACAAACATTTATTTAAAAAAGAAAGTGAAAATTAACTTATAGGGTTTTTGTGCATAGAAACCCCATAGACCTAAATGCACTTAAGGCAGTGCTCCCCATTTCCCCCAAGTCCTACATCAGATGAACACAATCCCTCTTTTCAACCGCTGCTTAGTTCTCATTTAATTCACAACTGAAACTGTTAACTGCAGCATGTAGTTTAGGAGCTGGGGTTTATTTCCAAAGCCCAGTAAATCACTGGAAGTCTTGTGGGTATAGCAAAATGGTAGTTTGAGCAAAGTCACTCTCTTGAAACACTTTGCTAAATAAATATTGTCTGAAAGAAGAAACTAATCTGCTTAGACAGGATTAAAATGGTGGATAATAAAAACCTGAACTATTACATTGACTTGCTCATCCAGGTATCATGTGAAGTGCTTACTAATGTTGGATTTTCATAAGGTCTAAAGTAACCCTCACATAGAAGTGCCTGTATTCTGTTATTGCCATTCTTGAGCTTTTTAATAGTCATAGCCATATATTTTATAAATATAAAACATATGCACCTTTTAATCTTTACATTCAATTTGCAGAACAAAGGTTTACAGAGCAGAAGTGTAGCAAAAACAATGTAATAGCTTCTATAATTCCCTGATAAGGAACGGGAGAAGTATAAAAACGAGGAGCAAAAGATTATCTGTGTAAGATGTCTTAATCTGGAACCATATACTTGTCCAATTTAATTCCATCAAGCTATGTGGTTACAAGAGTGCCAGAAATATATCTATCAAGCCATTTTAAATAAAAAGTTTTGTGGACTTGTATATTCCATTTGTTTCTAAAACATCCTTTTGTGCACTGTAATGGACTTGAAATGAAACTTAAGTTATACTCTCATATCACTGGACAGAGTACTGTTCAGCTACCTCTACATAAGTTTGAAGTAATTTGTTTTTTCTGGATTTGTTTGCATTGTCATATAAAATATATTTTAAAAAATCATAGTCCAAAGAACCTGTATGTGTTTGTAGATGTACTTATAACTATGTTGTACCAACAAAGTCTGTGTGGAGAGTTGTTTCCTAATTAAAATTTTTGTCTTCTTTATTCTTTGGCTTGCATAACAACTACAGAGGTGAACAAATACTACATGGGAGCTGCTTTTTGTAGGTGTTTTAGATAAAGGAACAAAGAACAACTCCTATTTGTGCAGTCACACAACAACACTTGAAGTGAAAAAGCCAAACCATAGAAATTAAGTTGTTCAAACCTCAGATGTTGTAAAAGAGTGCTGCTGGTTTTTGGGTGGGTTTTGGGCTTGGTTTTATTTTCCCTCCTCTCTTCCTTTGTTGCTGTGGTAAAAAGAATGGGAGCTGCAGAAGGCCTGGCTTACTGCACTGCCCTGCACTTCTCTGGGCTTTGGTTCCTCCAGTGCATTATTATTTGCTTTGCAGGTTGCTGTGATTTAAACCCGTGACCAGGACACCTTTTCATTTACAATCTCAGGCAGGAATGCATCCCAGCCACATTTAAGCTGTGTCTGTGTTGGTGATGAAAGGACTGTTTTCAGTGATAACCATTTAAGAAGTTCCATGGAGCTATCACACTTACAGAAAAAGCTAGAGAATACCTTTTTTCATAAACCTAATATTAAGAATTTATTCTACAAAAAATATCAGGATTTGAAAATTTTTTGCAGGTTACATATACATACATATATCTATATATCTATATCTATATATATATATATATATGAGCTGCTCCTTTTGCCTTGTCATTTAAGCAAGATGTAGCACGCTTGTGACTTGCTGCCTAAGCCCCAGCCACTGCTGGGGTCAGAGGTTTCTTTGCTGGCCTCTCATGTAAGCTTCTTCAGAATTTGCATTTACTTCAGAATCCAGGGGGCAGGCTAAGGCCTACGGTGAGCCTACAACTCATTATGTCAAGGTCTGTTATCTGTAAAAAATTTATTTGTGTCTGATCAGAGGAAATTTTGGTTGAAGTGCATTTTTATCAGGAAATAGTAAATAGTCAAAACTGGAGCTTTTCTTGGGAATGAGAAAAAGTCTATTTAAAACAGATTTAAACTATTGTTTTTAAGTAATAACTTTAGTTTTGAAGGCTTTAAGAGTGGGTATAAAAAAGAGTGATTTAGATGCAATATGAAGCAGAATTTAACCCAAGTATAGGATAACAAAATATTTCCCAACTACTTTCTCATTATGTCCTCATTTTATAACAGTGTACCTACACAGATTGATTCAAATGGTATTTGAAATATGCTAAAGTCATCTACACTTATATAATACTTCATATTAAAATGATCATTAGCAATTTTGGGTGATTTCTATCCTGTAAAGCATTTAAAGGAAAGCCACTGCTTCCAGTCAGCCTTTTCTCCCCAGTTCCCTGACATAAGACCCTGTGCTCACTTTGCTGTGCATGGGATCAGGACTCTGTGCCATTCTGGGTGGGCAAAGGGAGGGGAATGCCATGGGACAGCTCCTGGCTGTGACCCTGCCACAGCTTCAAAATGTTGTCAGTAACATGCTTTTATTCTGTGAATGAGATGCCACAAAATCCTGGAACATCTCTTAATGTGCCGTGGTTTTCTGTGTGACGCTGGATGAAAGTGGCAACAGTTTTTATCTTCAAAAGAGGTGCTGACTTCTTAGTTTCAACAGTTCTTTAGCCTCTACTGTAGGAACCATGGATTGCCTGGTCTTTGCTCCATCCTACTCACAACAAGGACAAGGTAAGGAATGCCATCTCTCAGCCTCTTGGCCACAATGTACAGATGAAAGAAGACTAGAAACTGCTTTACTAAACTATTGTAAGGCTGGGATGGGTTTTTAAAGGGTCATTCTGATTTTCAAACAGGATTTTATCATCAGTCACTAATATCTAGTTTGCTAAAACCTACACAACAGAATTGGTTACATTGTGCTTACTAGACAAGAGTAATGTTATATTTTAACTACACAGATAAATTGTATATTGATACTAAAAATTAATAATACAGAGGCTACTAGAAAATTGATGTAAAGAACAAGCTTTGCTATGAAGACCAGCCTTCAGCTGGCACATACTAAATACTTCTTAGGATAGGATGTTTTTCAAATTGTTAAAGCCCAAAAATCACTGGCTGAAAGGATCTATATAATGAAAGTATGCACATGCTGTCAATACCAGTTTTATGCCAGTGTAACATCTTTTGTTTCAGTAGATCTGCTCTTGATTTATAATTCCATATAAATGAAAGGAGAATTAAGCTATTTATGTAAGTGACTTTATTTATATAACTGACTTATGCTGTATTCTGTGATGGCAAAGAAAACGAAGCACATGTCTCTTTTGTGTTTTCTATGAGCTACAGAAAGATTTTGTAAAAGTAATGCTAGCAATAAACAGTTTTCTCTATGTGACATTAGAAATTCATTCTCATCCACAGGGAGGTTTTATCATGAGTAGAATACAGGGTAATAGATGATACGATAATGTGGAAGGATTTAAGCAATTCTGCAGACAGTCTAGAAAATGTGAAATCTGCACATGACAATTTAGACTGCAAATCAGTTCAACAGAGCAATTGTTATTCAGCTCTTCCTTGGATGAGTCAATGATTTGTACTGTGACTATTAGTACTGAATGTACCATCTAAAATTCATTTTGAAAGATTACTGAAGCATTAATGATTTTAAAATTGGTTCTACAAGTATTTTTTTATCAATGAGAAGTCCAAACACTATCAAGGCTAAAGAGCATAACATCGATTTTCAACATAGCTGAATTAGGGTTTTTTTTTTTTCCACATGCTTTTCCATTGTTTTTTATTCCTTAGTGAACAATGGCTATATAATATTTAGGAAATCAGGGTCAGTAGAGTAAATGCTTCTGTAGCAATGTGGCAGACACACCTTTCATAACTCATAAAGTCACTACTGGAAAGGCACAACTGGGTCACAGAAGTGCATGGTGGGATGCTGCTTTCCAGTTATGCAACCAGGGTAACTAAAGGTTAGAGCAAGTACTTGAATAACGAGCTTTTTGCCAGAAAGAGTGGAACAGAAAAACAGTGTTTTTAAATGCTGGCTTCTGAGCAGCAGCCGCCTAACGTGTCTAGTTAGGAGTCATCAAACCGAAATAGAACCGGATGCGTCAGAACTTTGAAGAATGGCAGTTCAACATCCCAAAAGAAAAATACATCTGCTTGTATTCCAAAAGCAGATTCTACCGGTTCTCTTTTTCCCACAGATGATACTAGAGACATTTGCAGCATGCTGCTCCACTTTTTCTCCTGGCTCACTGTAACTGGCTTTATCACTCACCTCATCTTTTTGCTTTCTCCATCATCCAGCAACATTTCCAACTTTGAGGAATTCCACAGTTTTCCCTGTTTTCTTTCTTCCTTATATGCATATGTTGCTGGATTACTTCTAATAAACATAATTAGTGCAGAATTCTTATCTAACCTCTGACAGAGGAAAGAAGAGAGGAAGGAAATTGTGTTTCCACACTACAGTGATTTTTCCAAGGTTTGGAAGGCTAGGACTATAGCCCAAGGGCGCAAATTATGACATAAGCAGCAACTAACTCCCATCGTGTTCAGGATATTAGTTACAAAAACCAAAGGCTATTGCAAAGAGACTAAAGAAAATGGTGGTCTTTTAATCACAATTACATGTCCTGTTACAGCTGCACACCAGATAAATATATTAATCAAAATGACCTCATTTTAGGCATGCGTAGCAGTGTGTTATATAACCATGTTAAGTATGCTATTTTATTTTCCTCCCGCCAAGGAGAAATGGTGTTTGTCTCACAAGAGTTCCAAATAAGTCTGGTTATAAGTGATGGAGAAAAGAACAGGAGGGAGAAACAAAAGCAAGAGCATTAATAGGCAAAATGACTCATTTCCCAAGTGCAGAGGTGATGTTACACTCCGCTTCTCTCATGAGCTCTGTAGGAAACTAATGTTGTCATCAGCGCTCTCAGCATTCCTAACATGCCCAGTATTTCTCAGGATGGGAAAAACAGATGTGTGACAAGGATGGAAACTACATCTTTTGAGACCTCATTGGTTCACAGCATTCCTGATTTGTTTTCAAAGCTGATTTTGAAGGCTGCCTCCCTGAACAAGGATTTTGCAGATTCCCCATCACCCTTTTTGTTGCTCACTTCTTTGATGAAAAGTGACATTCAATTAATTCTTTTCGAGTGCTCCTAATGATGCTTTAAACAAGCACATATGCATCCTTAGAAGCAGAATACATCCCCCCACACACAAGGCTTGTCTAGATTCAAACTGCACTACAGAAAAAAGGACCAAGAGGTGTACATTTTTGCAATATAAGATCACTCAGCCAGAGAACTCTGATAAGTGCTGAAAATGTGAAAAACAAATGGCAGGGTATGCATTTCCCATTTGCTCAATACACACACATAAAAGAAACACTGTGTAGGCTTCACTGCAGCATACCAGTGCGTCCAAAACTCAAAGGTTAGTTACATAAATGATAAGGCGTGGGCTTAAATGCTTCATTCAGCTTGTTAATTACTTGCTTTGTGGCCTGAGCCAATGTTCTGAAGCAGGTTCATCCAATATTGTGCTGCTTCCTCTGAATTTTTCATTTACTGTATTAAGCTGGGAACAATTTGTTGCAATACCTAGGAAGAGTCTGTTTTCTTTTCAAGCAATTCACATAACAAACTTAGACTGATCCACAGATGCTCTTTAAATGTCCTAGCTATTTCAGAAAATTATGAAATTTAATTCTTTGAGCATTCTCCTTAAACAAGGGAACTGCTGGCTGCATAAATATGCATGTGTTATTGGCATATGTTTGAGGGTTCCTTTTTTGTGTTCTTTTCAATCTATAGATCCAATATGGGGAAATGAATGGCAATGTGTTAGAAAACTCTCAAAATGCTTATTATGTCTCTGGCAGAATGTAAGAAGCTACATTTTAATAGCAGATGGTAATATTTCTACCTTCAGTTAACTGGGACGCCTCATTGATAAGGCTCTTTAATGCCATGGCTATGAACAAGACCTCATTATTGAACAGCCCATCCCAAGCCAGGCAAACCAACCATCTATTTCCTGAGATGTGCAGGCAGAAAGTGGAGTTTAGAATTCCTTACCTCTGTGGAAATAAATCAAATTGTGTTCAGAGAAAATCCTCAAGATCTCTCCTCAAGATTGCACCGTGAACCTGAGATTTACATCTAACAACAGAATTTGTTTTGAAATTAAAACTTCCTAACCTGCTTTGTTTTCAGCAGTGTAAATTTGCAGACAGCTTGATTTGCAACTCAGACATGGGCTAAGAAGCCTATGGAGACCTTGAATTTAACAGCTACAATAATGTGGAAGCAAATTGAACACAAACATCTTGGAAATTCTTGACTACCTGCATTTTCAAAATAAGCAAACATCCTTCAAACATCACCTTTCTATTTCTACATGAAGGCTCCATCTTTTCTTTCTTTGGTAAGGATGTCAGAGATTTCTGAGTCACAAATGCAGATTAGCATTTGGATTTGAATTACATGTCAAAAAAAGGAGGCTGACTGAAACAGAAACCTCATCCAGTCCATTATATGGACCAACTGCAAAACACAGATCACAGCTGCAAATCCAGGCTGAAGCTATCTGGCTGTATGGACTGCTGAGGGAAAGGTGATGGCATTATCATGTTGCCACCCTATGTAAAACCTTTCTATATCATTCTCCAGACTTTTCAGGAGTATTACTTCTGAAGTTGCTCATTCCTTTTGTTTCTTCATTTCATATTACTTTCCCCACTTTTACTGGCTTGCTTTACTTTGCCCATTTCCTTGTTTCCTGCCCATAGGACATACCACATCATTTCATCAATATTTTACCAGAATTACTTCCTACTGGAATCAGTACAGATTTCTGCTTAAAGATTGATGCTGCAATATGGCCCCGTGTTTCAATCCTTATGCACCTGTTCCTCTGGAGGTACAATCCCTCTATGTCTTAATACCTTCATTCTTCACATTGTTCAGAATTGCAGAGTAGTCTTAACTGTGTTTAAACTATCAAATGAATAACATTTCTAAGTTAGAACATGCATAAAAATGCCTTTTCTATTAGCAAGTGAGACTCAGCCAGACTATTTAGCTAATTTCACTACACAGATCACTTTTGTCTTCAGGCTAAACATTGTTTCTTCAAACTGAAGATGAAAACTACAATTAAATATAGGCCACAGATGTTCAGAATGCAGAGGACAAAAATATAGGTTTCATAACTCGACAGTTATGCAACCAGTTGCTTTTAACAAATCAAAATGAACGTTTAATTTTATGATATTATTTACCCTTAATCTAAACAAAAATAAACCTGTAAGGAGTCCTTAAAATGGTGAGACTTAAAGGCAGATGTTTCTGATCTATTTTGATCTTTCATAATACTTTCCTCAAGATGTTATTTTCTTACTTAACTTCAGGTCCCTAAATACTCAGACATCCAGTTCTCCATTGCATTAATGAGACACCTAAATAACTTTGAGGATTTCAGTCTCAATTTTGTCACATATCTGTCAAAGGCTAGACTGTTTTAAGATAATGTCTATTATATATAGATGTTATTTACCTTACCTACTGTATTTTACTTAAAGTATCTTCCCTGATAGTTGAAGTCCTCTCTGGGACTGGCTGCGTGACACCCTGCAGCAGTGAAACCTTCATCTAGCAGAGCACAGTCATACATGCAAGAGAAAAATTTTTTATAGCAGCTGAATCTAGACTATGGAATTTAATCCTGTAGCAGATAAAAATGATCAGGGGAATAAGCACTTTCTGTACTTACATAAAAATCCCTTTTTTCAACTTAGCTTCCCTCTAGTAAATCACATATATTAATTCTCTCACACAAAAATAAAGCAGCAAACAAAACATGTTTGGTAAATGGAGACAATGTAAAAGTGAGAGAATGTTCTTCTTACAAATATTTGTGCTTTTAGCCTGGGTTTATACAGAACTTCACTTACAGTAAGGTCCTGCATGTCCATCATCTCTGAGAAGTTTTGAACAAGGTGGCTGACTTGTAACTTTTTTTGTTTTATATTTCTACCACCTCCTTTCAAATTTCAACCTGCCAGCCAACCACCCAACATGCAGGTGCACAGAGAGAGAAGGTGGTGAACTTCCAGGTGCCTCTGGACTATCTGCAAGGTGGAGTGGAGAATACAAGGGATGGGGAACAATGTGGTGGGAAATATGGAAGAGAAGATACAAACCTCTAAGAGAGAAAACTTCTTCAGTGTCAGTACTCACAGAAGTTAACTTCTTAATTATTCAGAAGACACTTGAATATTTTAGCAGTATGAGCACAGTTCCCAGAATGAGAAATACAAACTGAGCCTTGACAATTTTTCAAACTAAGGCCATAAAGCAATATCTTAATAATAATAACAACCAAAAGCAGAATAGGAAGACAACAGGTTTGCTCCAAATAAATAAAGGCACTCATTCCCATAACAAGTAATTTTTTGTAGTCAACAAGATAGCCTTTGTAGATATGTCAATCTGTATTTTGGACTAGTGTGGATATGCAGAACTAGCACACTTTCATTTTTAAGCCAAAGAAGTTTAGTTCAGACACAAAACAGAGCCTCACAATACCATTTTTGCAGCATAATTGCACGCTGAAGAATGCAAATCAGACAAAGTAAGAGTCTAAGATTTCTTAGAACAAAATTCATGTAAACATCTAAAAGAGCTCTTGACCCTTTTACAATGTCTGCAATGCTGGAAAGCTTTACAAAATTGGAAAGCTACACAAACAAAACACTTAATAAATCTGAATTACAGCTGCTGGTAAAAAAACCTAATGCGTGCGTCAATTCATTCTGGGTCCCCACAGCCTTGCAAAGGCAGAATCAGCTGTTCCCAAACTCTGTAGAAAATTGTCATTAATCTCTTCTAAGAACCTGACACAAGTCGGTTGGGTCTGTCAGGTTCAGCCAGGCTGCATGAGCCGGGTCACACAAGTCAAGAATAGAGTTCTGCTGGTAACTTGGAAAGGGAGAGACAGAGAGATGGTTGTTTTAAAGACCCTATAATAGCCAGTCTGAATCTGGCAGGCCAGTTCCTCTCCACAGCACAAAGCAAGCTTCTCACAGTTTCTAAATGAAGCACAAAGTTCTTAATGCAGTTACTAAATGAGAAGTGGCATCTCAGTGGGCTGCCTCAGTGGATTAATTTTAAATGCATAATTCAATATAGACCCACATAAACCTTTATGAATAGAAATAGAGGTTATATAAGCATGTTCTTACAGCATATATTGCAAATTTAAAGGCCAGTTTGAGTATAAATCAACTCTATCTTTTATTAATATTTTCACCTTCCCATTGGTTCATTTCTCTAGCAAATGTGCTAATCAGATTACTTCCTCACTCATACATTGAGATGCCTAAAATAAAAACAGCATTTCATTGCCAGAGACCAACTTTTTTCCTCAATCCTTTAAGAAAAGTTTACACTGGGCTTATTCTGTGGAGGCAGTTTGCATCAGTGGTAGCTCAGCAAAGGCACTGAACGTGAAACCATCGTTTCACATTGCTCAAAGTCAACCATCCACAAGTCCTGCAGGTCTCACAAAGCCTTGTCTCACCAGAGCATAAAAGATACTGGACAAGCTTCCATAGCAAACCAGTGCTAGAAGGCAAATTTGCAAAACTTATTCCATGAAACAGGTATCAGGCAAGAGTGAAGTGGGGGATCCTCTAGAAAACAGACAAAATTTGTCTCTCTGCCTTCTTTGGAGCCAAATCACACACACGTTGTGGGAAACCAGAATGGAAACCAACTTCCTATTTTCAGCCCTTCCTAGCTAAAGGTAATTTGCCTCCAAACATCAGCCTGTACCACACACAGGCATTCACTGCTCTGTGACAATAAATGGTCACAGGTCATTCAGTTTAGCTCTCATTTCTGTGCTTTAAGCACACAGCTGTTAACTCATCAAAGAATTCAGAAAGCAAAAATAAACTAAGGCCTACTCCAAAACTGTTTTTCATGCTGTAGACAGACTGTTTCCCATAACTTGATTTCTTTCAATGCACCTCACTGCATTACAAAGTGTAAAGAAAAAAGAAAGGTTAGCTTGATGATTCCAGAAATACAAAGATAGTTGTCTTTTTAGCCAGGGATTAATACTGCCTTCAAGCAAGGTAAATCCCTAACCCAGTGAATGCCACTTTAGCAAAACTGATTAGCAGCCTCACCAGTTAAAAATATGTCCAAAGCATTACTACAATTTATTATTAAGCATAATCAGATTAATTAGAGTCAGAATGTCAGACTTAGGCTATTAGTAGAAATATTTATGATTATGTGTTGATAGTAGCAGCTATTTTGCTATTAGGCTGTATATTAATAGAGCGAGTCCAAAATTAACACTATTTATAACAAGAAAATTGTATGGGTTCAAAAAACAAAAACAATCTTCCAAATATCCCCACGCTTTGAGGGAGTTCAGATCCAAATTTGGACCAGAGCAGCATCTCTGCATTACAGTTCCACAACACACAGAACCAAAATCTCAACCCAGCTGTGGTCAGCCTGTGAAATGTCCCACCTTGGGACAGCTCAGGGGAAGGAATGTCTGCAGTGACATCGAGGAAGCCAAAGAAGCCAACAAAACAGTATTTTTAGTAAGAGACTGGAACTGTTAATTGCAAGTCAAGTCCTGAAAGGGCTGCCTAGGAAATACAGATATATATTCAACCATTTTTATCCTGTAGGCTATCAGGCAATGTGAATTTGGGGTGATTTCCCCCAGTTTCAACATAGTTTTGGCATAGCTAGGAGGAGACTTGACCTCAAGCTGTTTACTGGGATTTATTTTTGAGCAATGCAGAAACAGAAAGGCCCAATTATAATCTTATTTAGACCAAACTAATTCCGTTGGCTTTAGCAGATTTGTTCCTGTCTGACAGAGCTGTTCCTGAGATCTGAAAGAAAGCCCGAAGTGCCATTTAGCACTGAAATCCTTGTTGTTATTTTACATTTCCTTGGAAAATTGCAGAAAGGCTGTTGCTGTTTAGGTCACCCCTTAAAATAAAGAAATCTTCACTGCAGCACTGTGGTTACAGACCCATACTGTTAATAAAAACAAATTCAAAACTCTAGCAAAAGTATGAGTTCCATCTGGAAAATTGTTGGTTTTATCTGCTCAGTTAATACAAAAGTGTGTGCACTCATTTCTGAAATTCTCATTATTAAACAGAGTGAGAAGACTGACAAACTCATCCAAGGCAAAGGAATCATTTTCCAGCAACATTTTCTGGCTCTGGACACCGCTGGCATTGCTGGCTCCACTCCTTTCACATGGCAAAAGCTAAGAGAAAGTAATTCTGAGGACCAGGTTATTATGCAACGGCCGTGGTTACATCAGCACAGCGAGGGAAACACTAGGGGAGAGTAAATAAACGCCAGGGCTTTGCCACAGGGAGCTGAGCCACCGATCCCGCAGGGAAGTGCTGAGCCCGGCCGGAGACTGCAGCAGCCAGAGCAGGGATGGGGCTGGACACTGCAGCCAATCCTTCATCCCACTGCTCCCCAGCCAGGCCTCAGGCTGCTGAGCAGGGCACAGAAGCTCTGCCACACCCTGAGTCTCCACAGAGGGTCCAGGATCCCAGCATTCCATCCAGCTCCTCCTGCTGTCTTTAGCCTTTGAGAGATGCAGACTGCCCTTTCAGAGAGTGCTGTGCTCTAAAAATGAATCAGAGCTGCGTGTCTGTACACTCTCACTTTTGAGCTACTGCCTTCAAAGGTGAAACCCATAAGAAAAGGATGGAATAAGATATAAACCAACCTAAACAAATTACATTCACTCGATTCCTGTCAGTTCCAGGGGCTTTGGTGAAGTTGCAAAGGAGACTGTTGCTGGATGCAGACTGAGCACACTGGGCACATCAGTGCACCATAAAGACACCTGCACTGCAGGAAACCCACTGAGCCAGACTGATCAAACATGCCATGGAACACACCTGGCTGGGTAAGGACTGGCCACAGCTCTCTCAAGAGAGCCCCTAAACTCTGCACATACACTTCTGCTGTATGACAGGATGGAGCTGATGTCTGAATGCAAAGCCAAGCATGCAGGGTGCCCCAGGCAGGGATGCAAACACACATGGAGCTGCATGGAGCTGCATGGAGCTGCATGGAGCTGCATGGAGCTGCATGGAGCTGCATGGAGCAGCATGGAGCTGCATGGAGCAGCTACTCCTCACTGGGGTTTACAGGACTCTCAGGGGTGACTTATCAAATGTGGCTTTAGAGAAGATACATTTGCTTAGAACTTCTGACCACTTCAGAAACCATTTTGGAGTGCACATAAGTGAAGACCTTCATGCCCAGCAAGTCTAAAGCAACCACATGTCCTAGAGGCATTAGACTGAGCACAGCCCCAGAACCTCACCAGCCTGGTTATCAGCCTTGGATTCCCAGGAGTAACTGGTAAGACCCAACTTTTCCCCCATCCAAGTATGGTTGGACCCTAGATTGCAACATTACACTTTGTCACATCAGCCCATGCCATACCAATCCCTGAGTTTTATAATTTGAATTTGTATTACATGGTTTGCTATTAAAGAAGTAATGCAATTCTCTGAAAGCTTTTGTTCCACTTTGCTTAAATCTCTTAAAAGGGGCCTAATCCAATTTGCAGTGTGCCCAGTGAAGAGGAGGACAAGACCTGCAATCTACCTTTGGACAGGCCCCACAGGGTCAGTCAAGCCTCAGCCCACAATGAACCATGATAGAGTACTTTGCAGAATTTGGGCTTTAGTAGCAAGCCATGCTCTGAAATTATTATATAAATAGCAAATAAGAATTGATATTGATTCTTGTAGCATTTTACATGCAATTATTTTGTGATTATTCTACCACAATATGTAGTACATCTCACAGCCACAGCCCTTATTTTATAAACAATGCAAAATAAGAAGACAGTTATTTTTTCACAGGGATCATAACACTAAGGATGCTTATGTAATAAATCGTTCTGTCAAAGTGGAAGAAAAACCCCCACAAAATGAGGTTCTGTTCTTATTTCTTTTCATGTGATTACAGATGAGGTCACCCATTTTGGGCAGAACTCCCTTTATAAATTAAATGCTGCAAAACA
This sequence comes from Poecile atricapillus, assembly GCF_030490865.1. Classification (NCBI taxonomy): domain Eukaryota; kingdom Metazoa; phylum Chordata; class Aves; order Passeriformes; family Paridae; genus Poecile; species Poecile atricapillus. Next base: position 11,340,360 of record NC_081260.1, on the reverse strand, counting down.
TATATTTATTCTTCCTCTTTGAAATATATATGACTCAGGATTCAAACTGAGTAAACGCCTCTTGTGCTTAAAACACAGCTCTAGTTTAATGTAGATATATCCTAATTTGTACATCTAGCTGTGACAGAAAATGTCACTTTGTTTACTCCTGAAAAAAATGAATAAAATGTATTTCTGCAGCTCACAAAGTCCAGTGAAGTTATTTCATCCCACAGGCACAACTGGTAAATTTGCAGCTTTGGGGTGCAGGTCACCCCTGCACTGCTGCTCAGTGACTTTACCGTGCTGCTCTGTCACTTTACCCCCTTGCCCACGTCACCAGTGACGCAGACATTTAGCACAGCGAGTGTCACCCGTGAGGAGCCAACCAGCACCATCCCCTCCTGCTCTGTCAGCTCCCAGTGCTGCCAGTGACACCATTAGGGAAGGCTGCTGCATGGAATTTAAACTCTATGGAAACACAACACAGCCACAGGACTTCAACCTTTTCCCATACATTGCTGCAGTTGCCACAGTGAACTTATTGTGTAACTTGGAAGAAGTCACCTCAATGCCACAGAAATATATTCCTAAGTAATGTGGAAAGGCTCTTATTTTAAAGCAGATAATCCCACCCTTCTGTGTTGGAAAAATACTTATAAATAAAAACTAATATGGAGTTGGAATGGTATAATAGGGAAAATGCAATGAAGTATTAGCTTAACCACATAGATTTGGGTGAGTTTTGAACAAGGATTGCCAGTATTGACAGGTGTGTGATCTTGTGTTTTTCATCCAAATTCTGTAAAATAGGACTGACTACAAAACAGGTTAAGTAAAAATTTGGTTTGATCCCCCAAATGAAAAGTAAAAATGCTTAGAGAGGGAAACAATATATTCCAAGGCAGAGAGAAGAAAGGCTGGAATGAGGCTTCCAGGTACCAAACAACCTTTTCCATGTAGGTTATTTATGTCAATCAATCTCTTCCTCTGTGTTTCTATTTCTACATCATATGAAATTATATAAATTAACTACTCTGCACTTCACCCATTTCCATACCTGCTTCTTGTTTAGCTAACTTGGTTTACTGATCAGCCCAAGACTTGACAGTTAATAATCCTGTTTAGATAATCTGCCTCTAGATTCTTCTTTGAACTGCGTCTGAAAAATAAACAGCTATTAAAATAGCTTCTTTTAAAATCACTCCTAGCACAATGGGAATAAAAATAGCATCTCACATTTTCCATAGTCAATAATCTGCCCCTCAAGTCAGAGGAAGCTGCTAAACTTTGGCTCAGCTCACTCCTGAGGAGTTGCATTTTTAATGCACAGATCATACAGCAATTCCATTTAAAGTGCTGCACTGCTGTGGACTTGATCAGCAGATCACAAGAGGTTTTGATTTGCAGGGCAGTCATGGTGCTTGCCTACTTAATATGGTACAAAGCAATGAGGTCTGGTATCCCTTATGTGCAGAGAGAAATGCAGGAAAAGCCACTATTTAAAGGTCCCTTTCAGTGCCCTTCCTTGGGCTTAGACCCATCCCACTATGGAAGAGTGATTTGAATTGTAGCTTCCCACTCTAAGCCTTTCATTTCTCAAGCTGGATTTTCACTCATCATCGAGCCAGGCCCCTTCAGCTACCCAGCTGGAAACACCTGAGTAACCTCTTTGTTCTGAGCAGATGCATGGATTTGTGTTCCAAATCCAGAATTTGCAATTTATATCACCTGCCTACTTCCATAAAAGACATAAAGCCATTTTCAATGAAAACCAGAGGTTTCTGTGAACCTCTGCACCAAGAACTACCCCAGGCTGTAGCCTGTAACAAATATTGGGTGCAACACTTCCTGGCAACATAGAGGAATCAGAATTCTATACTATAGCAAGCAAATCAAGGTCAAAATCTTAAAGAGATGCTCAGATTTCCCAAGAGGTTCCACATCATCATTATGAACATTTTGGTGATGATTGATGTGACAAATTTGTCAAATCTTATAACCAAGATAAATCTCTAACAAAATTGTAGGTAGGCTAACAAACACTAGAGGAAAAGATGAAGAGAAAGGTTTGCCTTTTTTATTAGGCTGCTAAGGACATCTCTCATTACCTGTATCCTTCAGATCTATCCTCTTCCAGGAACAGTTCTAAAGGACAGAGTACCCTCACAGGCTAATATCTTTCCTGTATTGATCTGAAAAGCACTTAGGAGAGCAGGTGGCACACACTCAGGAACTGCAGCTTTTCTGAGCTGAGAATTTCTACTGTAATACTTCAAAACAAATTACATCTCTTATTTTAGACAACAGCCCTTAAAAAGACAAAATACAATACATGAGGGGGGCTCTCTCTACCCAAAGTTCTACATGAAAAGGCTGCTGTTTAGTGCTTTCCTCTCATTGTAACATTGCACATACATACACTGAAATTCTCCTCCTGCGCTGCTCAGGGATGGCACCAGCACCCTCTGCTGTCACACAGAGCCAACTCCCAGGCACAGGGAATTCAGCTTCCTGCATCCTCCACTGCAGATTCTGAGCCACAAAACCTCACAATGACACTCTGCAACGAGCTCTGCAATTCAACACAACTTATTTTCAAAAACAGTGACTGTGTCTAGAAAGGATCACCCAAAATGAGGTTATTATATTAGTTATTTTTACTCACTGAACACCTAAAAACTACACTAGGACAAGAAATCAAAACCTTGCTAATGGAGTTATCAGCTTCTGTAAATGCAACAATAAATCACTGATATTTCAACATTTATCTTATAATCCCATCTCTTAACCTCCTATGATTACATGAGACTCAGTTTGATGTTTTCTCTTCGCTGTTTGTTCTCTTAGTTGCACAAGAGACATGGAAACATTAACTGTAGAAATGCAGAATGTAAGTGAATTTCAAATACACATCACATTATTTTCTTGTGTTTTCCTTCTTTGGTAAAGCACTCCGAAAAATGTTCTAGAGCAGCTTCTTTCAATACATGCAAACAAGTATTGTCAAGGCTTCCCATGACCACAAGTGCCTGCTTTCAAACCAACCCTGCACTGGAGGAGCAAAAACTCCAGAACAACAGGAGAGCCATCAGCTCTTTCATGATGTTTTAAACTTAGACTTAGAAAAGCTCCTTAGTCTGACCAGCTGTATCAATCAATCTTAAGTCACACAAAATCACCTCAAAACAAAATCTATGCAGTTTATCTATATATAGAGTCAATATTGACCAAAGACCTATTTTTATTTCTTCCTTAATGAATGAGGACCATCCATACCTCTTCTTTTCCCAGAAATGATATCATCATCACTGGCAACATTTAATAGTAAACCAAATATGGGAATGGAATACAAAAAGGCTTCCTTCAAGACAAGGATTACAAAAACATATATACATACCAAACATAAAAGATAGGAACAATATTTAGATCAAAAGGAAACACAGGGAAAGAGAGATTATAGTATCCGTTGCAGTATTCTGGGTGAAAAGTCACAATCCACATTAACAGAATGAGAAGAGAGTTTGCTAAATATAGAAAGGCCTGTATTTCACACAGGGTCAGTAAGTTTGTGGTGGGATGACAACTGTACAAAACTTCAGGAATCAAAGTTGAGTATATTCTTTTACATTACACTCAAAAGTTTCAGAGAAATACAAATTTTTCAGTTCTCTGTACGGAAAGATATGCTTCCTAAAGCAGAGAAAAAACAAGTTACAAAATAGGCATCAATTACCAAGCCAATGTGAAACTCCTACTCTTTCTGGTGTTAGTCCAGAATAAATAGTATCTATAGATTCTGAGCCTTCCTGGGAAAGTAAGTTTTCACCTATATAAAAAAAGTCATTAATCACAGTCTAGCTCCTAGTTAATACTGTTTTCAAATTGCAAAAGCTACATATTAAACTCAGGCCAAGACTGGAAGATTAAAGTCTTGCTTGAGCTGATCTGAAACCAATTTTTTTTCTTTGCAGTTAATTCTATCAATAGATAATATTTTCCTTTAAAAATTCCGATCAACTTTCCAGCTAAAAACAGTCCACCAGCCTTCAGATTTTGCACTGACTGTAAACAAAAACTATATAAATGTGCAATGCTGCAAGAACTGGAAGAACCAGTAAGTGCCACTCTTTTAAGCCACCAACATCATTTCACAAAGATTATTTTTCAAATTACTGCATCCTTCAAGTTCAATAGCAAAACTTTTGTGAGGTTAAGTGACTGCAAGGCCAGGCCCTGAGAGAATAATTTTGCTCCAGCTGCACATTGTCAGACTGATGTTGAGTTAATGGTTAAAGACTGATGAGACAAGAAAGAAAGCAGATGCCCCTTTTATGATTAGCATTAGATACAATTGACTAAATATACATCCTTATGAACATGGAGAGTGACATTTCTTGAAAACAAGATGCCCCTTTCTAAGGAGCAAGTTCTCCCCCCAACACACTCTTTAAGAGAGACAATTGGCTGAGGAATCTCACCAAAAAATCACTATTTGCCATAATTAAAGAAAGGAAGGATTTTTTAGTAGAATGTTTAGTTTGCACAGATTTCTAAAGGTGTAACAGAAAGCAGACTGTATGCTACAGTGTGGTGGTTTTCCAGTGCATGGGAGAGAATGTGTGTGCAGCTCTGGGCCATTCCAGTGGGTATCTGTGAGCAAAGCACAAGATGAACAGCACCGAGGCTTCAAATCACACAAAAGCCAGAATCACTCCACTCACAATGAGTTTAGATCTTACAGCGATCACAAAACAGATCCATTAACAATCTGAAGTAGAGTCAGGCTGCCCATCACAGAGCACTAGAGAAAGAAGTGTGATGACATCAATGTCCATGACTCATGGTGCATTGCTGCCCAGCATTGTATCTATTTTAAAGCATAAGTTATTTCTTAGCTCAAAGCCAAACTGTACAAAAATACTGTATGGTCTTTTTAAAAGAACAAGTTTCTTTAAAAGAAACTTTAAAAACGTATTTTGCTAGAGAAATGTTTCAAAAGCCTGTCTTCTTAGTACATCACCATCAGATGTGTAAGCATATAAAAATGAATCAAATTTTCCTAGTGTTTGGTAGCAGGAAATGCTCAGCTTCCTAATACATCAGATTAAGCCCACAATGGCATTTCTTCATTATGTCTTTTACATACAACAGTCTGATCAAAAGTTTTAAGGCTCTTATTTCTCAAAAGAACAGAAATGGTCACAGTAAAGAAGGGATTAAATGGAGTTAACACAGCTATTGGCAATGCAAAGAAGGATGCTCGTGTCATTTGCTATTGTACGATCTGGGGCATTTCACTCCATGCTTTGGCTTTCTTCTTGGCCAGGGACAGCCAGGGCGGTTCAGCAGGACTGCAGGGTGTCACTGGCAGTTTAGAGGAGTGCCTTGCTTCCTTTTCAACAGCAGGAACCACAGATGCTTCCTGAGAAATTGGTCCAACTTTACCTGCCCATGAGAAGATATACATCACCAGAAGTCTAGAGAGTTAAAAACCCAATTTATGTCAATAGTATTTTCTTCTCTCAAAAGAAACTGTTTTACAGCCCAAAGTGCTTGTGATTCACCAGTAAGTCAAAGGAATTGTTAATTGGATATTGCTGGCACTCTCTGGTCCAGCTATAGCAATGGTGAGGACTAGCTATTGCAACAGGAAAATTGATACAAAACAGTGAGTAATGTGACCATAAAAAAAAACATCTCCTCAGTGCAAACAGCAAGTGTCTGAGCCCAGATAAATGAAGGAAATCTTTCAAAATGCTTCATGTGAAGCATGTGAAGACTATAGCCCCAGTTATTTGTCTAATTCATATTCTTGGTTAATTAATATCTTAATTTTTCAAACTCTTGGTTCCTAATAAAGTGCACAGCAAGGACTTCCACAGACTAATTCCGGCTCTGTGAGAGCAAGAAAATCTAGGAATAAGACTCCTGAGCATGCAGGAAAACAGAAACAAAATAGCTGCAGAATAAGGATTACCCCAGGCTTGCTGTGGAGTTAAAAGTTTATGTTTTCCAATACTGAGAAGACTTAAAGGTTTTTTTTAGTCTTCACTGCCAACACAACTATTGCTCCAGCAATATTATTAAATATTAAGTAGGAATCAAACCACTGCTTTATGTACTTTCACCTGCAAATTATGCTGGTGGGATTCTGATGGTACTAGGTGTTCCTAGAACTTTTAAACTTTTAAAACTAGAACTTTTAAAAGTTCTGGCTGGTTGGTAGTTCTTGCAGGAGGCAAACTGTATTTAAGAATACTGGAGGAAGTATTCTGTCCATTAAACAGGATGAAGCTCTACATACACAAGAAATTTTCAGAAGTATCTAAGGTGAGGTAGGAATTCAAGTGTTACTAAAATTTTGATTTTGAAAATTTATTTCCACATTTTGGGAGAGAACTATCTTCATAAGCACAACAATCCAAATAAATAACTCCTCTGGATACTAATTCTACATCCTTTCCACCAGCAGCATTTTCAACTAGACAAAGCCCTGGTTGGGCTAATGGGAACCAAATCAGAGAAGAGAAGAGTTTACATTTGGGATTCCAAATTTCCTACACGTGTTGACAGTCCTGACCATTTCCTAAACAATAGGACCTGGCTTTCTGAGCAGCAGAAAGCTTTCCTTAAACATCAGCACTAGTCAGAGCTTTTTGTGATGTTCAAGTCATGGAACACCAGAATATGCCTATAAATGCTACCTCTGGAGGAGAGGAAACAGTCACTGGATGTCAGGAAACTAGGCCAGTTCTGGGGAAGAGGTAGCACACAAAAACTTGTAATTCTGCTGTAAGACTGCAAATTCTAGTAAACGAGTAGCAGAGCAACTTGTGAAGTTCTGAATTTTGACCAAAGGCTGCTGGGCTTCCAAGGCTAGGATAATGCAATAAATAGAAATCCAGAAGTCCAGAAAACCAGCCTTTCAAAGGAAGATCTCATCTGAGCAAAAATCTTGGCCTGTTTATATTTCATCTCTCATTTTGCACCTAAAACCATAAGACAAGGCTGGCCTGTAACAGAATCCCTTTAAAAGTTATGGTATTTTAATCACACATACACAAAATTAGCTGCAACTGACATCAGAGCCTCTGTGCTGGTGCAAACATCCTGAGCCAGTCACTTACTGTAGTGAGGGAGAAAGCTAATTTTGTAGAAGCTGTGGATTCAGAAATGGTTAACAGCTCTAGAAATAACTACTACAGGGAGCAGTGCAGAGGTGCTCTCAAGTATCTCTAGTACAACAGCTCTGGGTGCTGTTGGATTACACAGGGAAAGAAAGGGGCCAGGCCTCCCTAGACAGCATCTCTTACTGTGCCAGCTACAGGAATCTGCAATGGAAAAGCCACAGGTCTGACACAGTGGTACATTTCTTATCTACTTAGGCAGTATCTGCAATCAATAGCTTTCAGCTAGAAGATGCTTTTATAGCTGAAGGATGGGCTTATCTGTATCTAGCTGGAGCGTGGCTCTGAGGTTTGGCACCACACTGAGTAAGCAGGGAGGGAGAAGCTGCAGCCCAGCAGAAGCCTTGGAAGAGGTAATGTGAGTCACCAAGTGAGTCACACTCGTCCCCTGCATCTTTAATATAGAGAAACACAGCTAAGTGCTCAGGAGAGGGGCCATCCAGCTTCTGTGTTCACCTGAGGGTGAAACTGACTCTACCTAAATTATTCTTGATACATGTTTATCTATTCAACACATCCAGCCATGGAAACTGCACACTCTCCACATGCAAGCCACGCTCTTCTGCACCTCACTGCTCTTATTGTTAGAAAGTATTTCCTAACAGCTAAGCTAAACATCCCCTGGTGCATTTTAAGTTCATGCTGGCCATAAAGACTAGTCTTGCTGTCTGCAGAAAATTTAGCTGTCTTTCCTAGACTAAACAACTCCACTCCTATCTATTTCCTGGCTGACTGGAGATCTAGAAGACCTGACCTTTTTTGCTGCTCTTTTCTGGACACTCTCCAACTTCAACTGCTATTCTTTAGTACGGATCTTGGCCAATAATAAATCACCAGACTGTTTATATGCCATTTCATGAACTGGCAGTGGAGATAAGAGTTCCTCACTTGCTTTCTCTGCTGAGTGAAAAAGCCATTATGTTGACTTATACAAAAACCACAGTCTGAACAGGCCTTATATAAAGTGTGCTGATTACAAAAATGGTGTCTCTCTTCCCCCATCACCTGCCACCCACACCACTTACTGGTGCAAACTGTAGCCAGTATGTAAAGAAAAAGAATACCTGCTGCTGCAGACACACTGGTCTTCATTTGTGTTTTCTTGTCCTGAGAGCTGGAAGGCATATTCTTCTTCAGTGTGTTCTCACTAGCACAGATCTCTTGCTGCAGCATGAGAAGAGAAGAAAAAAATGCAACTGACTGCCAGCCATGGGCACTCATAAAGCTCACCCTGGCAACCTCTCAAACCTGGCTGTGCAAATGCAGCAAAAGCCAGGCAAGGATGGTTGGGAACATCCTGTAGGAGGGAGGGAGAAGGCAGCGAGGAAGTTAATGCAACTCAAAGCAGCTACACAAATTTGCTCTGGGCAATAAGAAAGATCTGAGAAGGCTCAGGTTTGAGCAGTGCAAAGGAACATATAGGATGATCCAGCTCTGAAACTAATCCCTGTGACAGTGTAGTCACAGGCATTTGCTCACTTGCATCAGTCTCTGCGTTTTAGAGGCCAGGCCAGCAAAGCTCTCTTTGAGTAGTGCTCACAACACACGTGCCATGAAGACAATATTGAACAGTTTGCAAAAGTACCCAGGTGACCTGGGGCAGGATTCACACCCATGCAACATTACTTGGTACTCTACCTCCCCTTGATCCACTTTGGTCAAAGCTTTGTCTTCATCTTTATGTTCTTTGGCAAGAGGATGGTCCTGGAAACCCTTTTGTTTTAGCTTTGCCATGGAGACCCAAGCTGGTTCAGAGGAAGCAGTTTCCAAATATGGAGAGACTTTTTCTACAAAAAGAAGCATTTCTGAAGTAAAGAAGGGATTTAGGTCAAGTCAGCCTAAAGCTAGTGCTTCACATTTTAAATCCTTCAGCATCTATAATTCTCTTTGAACATGGAGGAGATAAAATTACCTTCCCTGATGATTTTGTCCTTGGCATTAACTGTTCTTTCTGTTTATTCTGGAGTTTTTGACCCAACTGTACTTCTGTCTAAGTCAATGGCAGATGTCCCACTGAGATCATTGTGAACTGGATTTTGCCTTTGAAACAACATCTTTCCATTGCAGATTAAATGAGTACTACAATAATGATTTTTTTCATGTAGGCAGTAAAATACAGGCTTCCTTGTCACTTTTAAAATACATTAAATTAAATCATTGTTAGGAAAAAAATAATCACACCTAATGCAACTCCTAGTTAAGGTTTGAGCAGCTACAGTCTGAATTTTTAACTACAAAACTGCAGCACCTTTTAAAAAGCTGTGTTAAAACTCCAACTATATGTACAAATACCTTGTACCAGAAATGTTTCAGAGGCATGTAAACTATTACTCTGTTGTTATTCTTGCTGGAACACACCCTTCATTAAGATAAGACAAGAATTCTCTTGATTGGCCAAACCATCAAGCCAATTAAATTATAGTGGTGATAAACTCAAAGCTGAATTTGGTTCTTAGCCAAGAGGATTTTCTTTTCTTTGTGCCACTCTGCCAAGGCCCTTTTCATGACCACTGTTTTCTACAATGTTTGGATACAAACACAGCATAAATACCTGAAGGTTTATAACCATTTTGCTTCTTTGCCACTTCTTCTGATCTTTCCTTGGCAGGATTTTTGTCTTCTAAGAGATCTGTTTTTTTAACAACAGATTTTGTGTTGCCAGGAAGGCTTGGAGGTGGCTTCCCTGTGCCCATCAATTTCTGATCCTCTCTGACTGAAGCAGAAGAAGCAATTGGAACAGCTGAGGGGATCAGCTTTGGAGGCTCTACACGGCCTTCATTCTGGTATTTCAGTAAAGATGATGTTCTTCTTAGTCTGACCCCAAATGGATTCTCAAAGTTTTGTGTTTTATGGTCAGCCCACTCCATAAAAGAATTCAAATGCAGATCTCTGTCCTTACAATCTCGATCAAATCTGTCTGTGTTGGTTTTTGTTGATTCCTGAGTAACTGCATCAAAACATGTATGTTCTTTTGTCATTCCTTCAAAGAACTCGGGTCTTATAGGGGATGTTGGAGAACTTCTGGAATAGGAATCTTCCTTTGAATTTGAACCTCCTGAGAGAGACCTTTGCCATGCTGGTGCAATGGTAAATCTGACTGGTTTAGCAGAAGCAGTCTTCAGGGGACTTTTTACATTTTCATCTGATGATTGATTGGCTTCTCCTGTTTTTCTGTGAGCAACTGTACTGCTTATCTGGTAATCCTTACTGTCAGCACCAGAAGATACATTACTCTTCACGCCACTTAAACTTGAAGAGGCAAGACAGCCAATAGAAAGCTTTTCAGAAATGTATGATGCATTGGCCTGTTGACTGCCTTGGTTACCCTTTGAAACAGGAACAATATTTTCTTTAAAACATACTTCCAATTTACTGCAAGGTACCACACAAACTGCTTCTGAGACAGGTGCAGCAGTGTCTATTTTTTTTCCTACACTGTCCTTGGGTAACCGAAATTCCATAATTTCACATGTTTCTTTGTCATTTTTTGCTACAGAACTCTTTTCAGACCTCAAAACAGCCACTGTCTTGAAGTCAGAGCAAGACTCTGAATCAGCTACTGCAACTTGTGGAGTGCTCAGTGCAGTATCTGAGACAGCACGGTTGGAATGATTCCCAGTAGTACCAAAGCAGAGTTCTTTGCCAATAAACAGTAGATCCCCCTCTTCCTGGGCTTTAATGTTTGGATCCACAGAATTCACTGAGGAACTTTGTGCAACATCTGGCAGTATGTCCATGGCCACTGTTTCCACACCACTGCTAAACAAGTCAGCTGCTGGTGTGTCTGGAGACACAACAGCTCCTCCTTCAAGTTGTTGCAGTTCTGGAAGTGCAGGTACCTCAGGACTGGTACTTTGCAGCTGTACTTTTGATTCATTAGCAGACTCATCTGCAGAACACAACACTTTTGCACTGTGGGGTTCTTCCAGGTTTACTGGAGAAGCCTCAGGCCTGAGAAGGGGTGTGGCTCCTTTATAGTGATAGTCCACACCAGGAAGGCACCCATCCTCCTGCAGCAAAGCACAGGGGTCTTCTACCCCAGGTGTGGCATCCCAAGAGTCAGGGACAGCATCAGTAGGAGTTCGTACACCTGGCATCTGCTGAAAACCACCTCCCTTTGCACAGTGTCCCACCTGGGCTGATAATCCTATATTAAACAGAGGAAAAGAGTGTGTACTTAAAGGTGACAATTCAGACACCATCTGTATGCATTCCAGATTGTGCAGTCCTTTAACAAGAATGTCCCATGTCTGGCTACTGCTAACTGATAAATAAGCCTGTTCAGAGCCTATTTAGAAATGGGCTAAGTGAGAGACTCATTAGGTTTTAGTTTGAACATACCTAATCCAGAAAATGACTGAAAGTTGCTGTCTGTTTCAGTGTACCACATTAGCTGCTGTTTAGCTGTTTCCTGTGCATACCCATAGTTGTAAGACTACTAGCCAGATTTTCCTAGACAATTCTGCATATGTGTGTCTAGAAAAGCCGTCTACAATGACAGGGAAAATTTTCTCTGGGTGAGTGGCAAAGGAGGATCCAGTAAACAGAAGCCAACCAAAGTCACCCAACACACACAACATGTAATGCCGAGGTTTAGGTTTTTCTGAGGAATTCAGTTTCACATTCATTGAGGTCCAGCCAGCTGTGTAGGGCAGGTGCTTCTCGACATGGTGCTTTCACCTCATGTGTTTTTTAATGCTGCTCTCAAAATTCATCACTTCAGCATCACTTTGCTGAATGTACTCAACTTTTTCTATCACAACAATTTAGCAGCCAGGATTGGTTTTATGTTATAGAAGCAAAAGATGCCTAGTTTGAAAGGACTTACAATTCAAACAGGTCCTGTCAGTGTTATGCAGAAGAGTTCAAGCACCCAAAGTAGCAATACCTATGTCTTCATTACCTTCCCAATCGCTTTCATGTTTGTCACTCTCAAGTAATTCTGTTGAATTTCCCTTCCTTTCTGGAGTTGCAGGAAGACATGCTTCATTTTCCAGCTGTTCCACATAAAGAAGTAAAGATGACTTAATTAAAGAATTATTCACAAAAATGTACTTTATACACATGCATTTCTATCAATACTCAAAACATAGACACAAAACCTCTGTCCTGTAATTAACCAGCACTGTGGGTAATGTACTACTCCAGTTAAGAACTAGATTTGTAAAAATAGACTTAGGCCTCTTTAAAACTGACATTTAGCTTTTTAAACACCAGAAGTGTTTTTACAGATGAAGCATAACCCACAAATTTTGGCTAAATAATAGAAACCAAAAATTGCACTTTTCTTCAGCTTCCATGGTATTGAAGTTTTCAGAGACTTTTTTGGTTGGTTGGAGGGTGCAAAAGAGGTGTTTTCCCTTCACCCAATGGAAAAAGTAAAGGAGCATGGATAGGAAAGAAAAAAGAAATGTAAATATTTAAAATAATAATTAAAAACTCACACTCATTTCCTTCTGCTCAGTGATTCTTTTCCAGAAAACACCTACCTGGAGAGGAAGCTGATGCTTGTTGGTGAAACCTTTCTGTTTCCGAGGGTTGATGGCAATCCTGTGCCTGGCTGCTGAGGTGTCCAGGCAGCCAAGGGGACTGGCAGGGATGGTAAAATCAACAGGAAGGAAGCTGCTGCCTCGTGAGATGGGAGTCCCCTGAGTGGTGGAGGATGAAGGACTGATGGGCCTGGAGGAAGCTCCAGAAGGTATCTGTAAAACAGAAATACAATGTTGTATATATTTTGCTTTACTTCTCCACATCTCTGGAACATTTCCTTTGTTAGCTCATTCCATTTCAGAAGCTTGAAATGGCTATAGTTTTGGACATAAATCCTCATTTTAAAATGCATGTCTAAAGTCATCTCTGCAGAGCAATTACTCCATTCTGTGTGTCCATCTGTGCATAACACAGAGGGAGAAATACCTGTCTGTGCTGCAGTGAGAGCCTCAGCTTGTCCCCACCCCAGCTGTTATCTGCAAACCCGTTTGCAATGTGTGCACACACCGGCAGGAGACACTGCTGCTGTTTGTAAAGCTGCCTTTTCATCCCGGTAACCTGACCCACTGCAGAAATACATTATTCAAAAGCCACAGAAGCAGCACGGATGCTTGCTCCTCATTATGTCTAAGAAAGCTGCCAAAGCCACTTTTCTCTTTCAATATTTTCAGGAAAATCCAACACTTCCCACTACATCAGAAGCACCTTCCAGAGAGTGATGTGGATCTCATCCTCATAGCAAAGCTGCTCTGGGAACCGAGCAGCAGTAACCTTAGACTGTGCTATCAAAATAAAGGATTTACAGAAATGATTGTAGAAAAGCACCTAAATGTGAAGTTTGAGTAGTTTTGCTACTGTTTTGAAATGCAGACCAAACTTTCTGGAACACTTGCAAAATGTCCCAGATGTGCCAAAGAAGCTTCATTCATAAAGCCGGGTGACACACAGCCATTGCACTATTCCTGCATTCGCAATTTAGTTTTATTTAAGCTTAGGCTGTAACACAGCATTTCAAACATGTATGCTGATGAAATGTTAAAGATCATGAAAACACCTTCCCATCTACAAAAACTGTCAAGGTACATCAAAAAATATGACCTCTTCAAATTTTTCCAATCTAGTCAAGGACAGTGTTGTTCTGAGAGCAGAACCTGCTGCTTCTCAAGGTCGTTTATCATCCAAAGAAAATTGCAAATTAAAACACACCCTTTCCTGTGGAATACCTGGCATCAGGAAAGGGTGGTCCTGCAATCATTTCCCATGATAAGAGAGATGGAGGGCATTGCTCACAAGCCACTGCTGGTGGGAAGGTGTAATTATTTGGTATGGGGGGCCTGGGACACGGAAGCAGAATTGAAGCGCATTGCCTGGTCCAATTTTTTGTGTAACTTTATAGATTCATATTGTGTCACAGAGCTGCCTCTGTGCTGTTCATACAACCCACTTACCAGTAGATTTCTGCCTGTCTTTATTTCTTATTCAAAACCCAGAGAGGTACATTTTAAGTATCATTTGCCTCACTCTGGACTCTCAGATTGTTTCCTAGGATACACCATACCCAGAACAAATTTTAAAAAACAAAATTACTGTACTGGCTCCATTTAGACTCCACATATGCCATCTCAGAGAAGTATATTATCAGGAAAAGGAGCTATTTACCTGTTCATCTTCACTGTCTGTCCCGCCTAAACTCAAAGAGCTATGACGCTGAACAGGGTTGGAGGACTGTGGGACAAAATGAGGAAGAGGGTAAGTCAAGGGAAGTATCACACTGAATTATCTTGAGCTGGGTATCCAGTGTTAATTATGAGAAAACACAAGAGGAAAAATAAAGGAAGGGTCACTGGGTCCCTGCCTTACACTGTAGGTTTAACTTCTTCATTGGCATCAAACATAAAGTAGGGGAGATTTCTTCTGCATTGAGATACACCAGGAAGGTTGACCACAGGAGGCAGTATATTTTATAAGGTTCTTTTTGGTTATTGTTTTAAAATCATCAGATTTACAAATTCTCAGAAGTTCACTGATGTCTAAAATCATGCATTTGCTAATGATAGAGGTGAGAGTCCTGGTCTACATAAAAGCATGGAAAATTGTACCCAGAAAGGGTATTTGTAGGGTCAATTTCTAGCTATACCTCAGAGTGAAAAGTCCACAATCCATCTAGGTAACTTCTTCTGGTTCTAACTGATCTGGACCATCATGTTTTGTCACAAGCAAACAAAAAGGTCTTCCCCTTCTCTAGGCAGATTTCATCTTTTCTGTACAGATGTTCACCAAGGTGACATGACAATTATACCTTGTTTGGCGAATCTGTCAGAACTTCATGAAAGGTTGAAATTTCAGGAGGACTTCTAGGTAAACCATCATCTTCAGAAACAGCACCTGCATCTTCCAGCTTTTTCCCAGTTATAACAAGAGGATGTGACCCAAGCCTGATGTTCTGCTGCAGCTGAAGCTGTGGTTGAAATATAGAATATAAACTTTCAATAGTACAATTTAAAGGAGTTGTTCTGGACGTTGTAACCCAGATGCTCCTATTAGATATGCAGAATCCTTTAGTTAACAGGAAAACTTGAAGTAGCAGACTATTTACAGAAAACAGACATTAATAAAATTTTATCCAGCTAGATTCATCAAGGACCCATCATTAAAACTGGTGTTGGTATAAACTTAAAATCAAAATCAGTTTTATTCAGTAATTTACTAAAAGAAGTCAGAAATTTCAGCATTCCAGAAAATTTACTACAGTTTAACTCCATTTAAATTAAAACTTCCAAAATTCTAGATTTAATTCTTTAGTCACATAAATTTAAATATTTAGTCACACAAAGTATTTATTGCCAGTCAGTATTCCCAATCCCATAGTCACCTTTCCCTCACAAAGCCCTTCCAAATTTAAGAGCTTGTTACAATCCTCTCCCACACAAGTACCTGAGTCACGATTTTTATACAATACCAAATCAATTTCATTTCTGGTCCACCCTAATGAATTGCTTGGTAATTTTCCCCATCATCACATCTGGGTTGTGTCTACAGTAAGAATGGTAACAGCAGCCAGGAACAACTTTGTAAAGGAGAATGGGGATTCCTTTCCAGGACTGCACAAAAGAATGCTCTGGCCCTGACCCTGAAAAATACAACAAAGTCTGCAAATTCACAATCAGCCAGATGTTCCCTCAAACTAAAATGTTCAGATCTCAGGAAACACCATTACTAAAATTCTTGGCTTAAGTCTGTCAGCTGTGGCAAAGCTGGAACAGAAGCAAGGTCTGAACACAAACTTTGTCCTTCAACTGAAAACATCTCAACAGAATATTCCCAAGATAAACATGCAGATTTATTTTTTCTGTTTCTTTGTTTATTAAATCATATTGGGTAATTTCAAGCCTAGTTTTGTGTTTTCCTGCAATCTACGCATTCATTTACACCTCTGTAAAATAAACCTAAATTGTTGCAACTCTTACTCAGAAATACTAATTTGCAATACAATTCCTACAGATCTAGCTGCCACACAGGGTAGCACAATGTCTAGAACACCAATCCCCCAGTTCAAACATCTTTCTTTTGCAACTTATGGGCAATATATTGCAATACTGTGATACATGGGCAATGTAAGTGCAAACATACAATATAAGCACTTAATGGGAAGGAAAAGACAGAAAGTCTATTTTGCTTTGGTCTCTTCACAACTGCCTGTCTTAGATTTATTAAATTTATTACATGCAAAGACATGGCATATTAGACAGCAAAGTGGTATTGGGGAAAGTGAATTTGCATTCTGTCATCTACTGGTAGAAGTTAATTTACATTGCTAAGAAAGTAACTGCTTTTATTAATGCTTGGCTTTTATTCTGATGAGAGTCAAGCTCACAAAAAAAGCCTGTCTATTATAGCTACAAAAATAATGCTGGCAGTATTACATTACCATGCAGGATGATGGATGAGGAGAGGGCACAGTGGACTGCAAACAGCATGAAAAGAGCTTTTCCCCCTCCACAATGTTCAGTAATATATGAATGTGATTTCTTCTGTTACTTCTTTGTTGTACAAAAAACAGCTTCGCCTATTTTGCAGTCTTAGAGAGGAACAAGTCCCTCTGTGCATCTTCTATTACTTAACATGTGACTCAATTGTCTTTTGCAACATGAAGCTGACACAGAGCAAAGGAAGAATTTCAATGACCTTTGGCTCCTTTATCAACCATTCGTATTCAGTCTCTGGAAAAACCTTAAACTTTTATCTGAGTGTTCCAAGCTGGGAAGTTAGTGAAATGCAATTAATATAATCAACAGTTCATAAGGGAGCTGTCAAGGAGGGTTCAGTATTGCCTTGGAAGAAGGAAATGACCCAGCAGAATGCAGTATCTTTTGCTGGCAGAGATCAAAAGAATAATTATATAAATAAAGCTGTCAGAGTATCCTGACATATCCATCATCCCACACACTTACACAGCCAATGGTACTACCATGTACAGTGAAAACATCTGAGCCAGAACTGCCAGAAAGAGTGACACAAATAATATTTAAAGAGTAACAGTGTAAGGGACACACTACAGTGTACAAGAATGGCCTTAAACCAAAAACAGTAGCTATGAAGTAAAGAATATAAATCCCATTAGAAGAGGACACACTTAACAAGGAAAGTTTCCAAGACTTCAGAGGCAGAATAGACCCAAAAGTAGCAAATTTGGCTTTGGACACTTCATTCAGCAAAATCCTAAGGCACACTGCAAAGGAATCAAGTGACAGACTTTCCTGGGAGACAGCTGACAAAAAGCAGCACTACTGATGAAGGGATGATGTTCTCACCTGCAAAGTTTTCACTCTTCCAGGTATGTTTTCCTGAGACAAGATGTCACCTGTCACATTTCCTGGTGCAGACTCAAAAATGAAGACGCTGTCATGGGACAAGGCTTTGTTTCCCATGCTACCCTTGGGCCTGGAAAGGAAGGAAGGAAGGAAGGACGAGTGATCAGTGCATTCCCCAGACCACTTCACCAGGGCAGAAGGATGATAAAGGGGCCAGAGTGGGACGCATCATGCTTAACTTCAGATTCGTGCATGTTTAAGATAGTCACTGTTTGCTTCTTTTACACTCGAAAGGGAGGAGAAGCACATTTGATCAAATGCAGAATTCCCTTTACAATGCACTCAGCATCTGCACTGAACACACAGGTCAGTCTGCAGACTAGAGAGGGAGTCCAGCATGATTAGGTCCAATGTTAGGAGTTAGGTGGATGCAAACCACCCTAAGAAAGGTCTCCAGTGCAGAAAGAGACAACATGAGTCCCCTGTCCTCCTTCAGTGGCAGTGTGCCTAGCATGAGACATTCAGGATACAATTTTTGCAGCCCAGTGTGTGTCACACCCGCCAAAGATGATGGATTGTTTTTTTCCCTTCTTGCAAATGTGGGCAGAAAATTTAACTTTGATATATTAACAAACTTGATTCAAATCCTCTCGTGTCCAGCAATAAAACCAGTTGCATTCACCTGTATCCTAAATATGATCAGATCCCAAGCATATTAAAAAATGTAGATGGGACAATGTCCATGGCTACCAATGGCCAGGTTAAAGTACCTAGGCAAGATATTCCTGAACTGTTTCTGTGCTCACTGGGTGTTCACCCAGTGAAGCAATAATGAGTTCCCATAACAGTTGAGTTGTAATTAACTGAGATTGATTGGGCTTGGGTATTAATTGATGCAGAGCAAATTTGCACTTGAGTGGCACAACAAGGAAGGCTCCAAATAATTTATTAACCAAGTTCCACCAGCATAGGCACATACTATTTGTGCATTACTTTGTCCAAAAGACAAGGATAGCCTCTACCAGGATCTCATCCTAGTCTTGAACTGGAAAATATCACAGAATATTCTCTCATTGTTGGCCATGACACTATTAGCAAATACAAATTACAAGGATTCCTTGGCTCAGATGCTGTGCCAGCAATGCTTTACCCCTGAAAGTTTGACTCTGGGGAACAGAGGATGATTAGGAGCACAACTCTGACAAGTAAAACTCAGTATGTCAAAGATCTGCAAGGGAATCAAATAGAAGAGGTCTCTGCTATTTGCCTAACCATAGATTCTCTCTCTATTTAGAAGAAAGCCATGAAAGACTGTGAACATTCATTAAGTAAATATACTATGTAAAAAAACCCCTAACAAATGACTCTTTCTCCTCCTGCATCTTCTTTACATCTCCAGAGACACCTCCTCTAGCTGCTAACTAACCCTTTTGTTCCCCCAAAGGTGTAGTCAGTCAGTCTACAGTTATACACAGCCTCACATTAGGGCAAAATAAATTTGCTCTAAGTTTATGTTGTGTCAAAGGCAATCAGAGATGTTTCTGTCACAGTACAGGTCAGAGTTTGGGCTTCCTCCCTTTACATGCCATGGTTAATGTCTGTGTTAGTCTACAGGACAGCAGTTCTACAGATAAGCAGGGCATTTGCCTTATTTCATCATTAATGAAGCCATCCCATCCTTTTGTGATTTTGATCCTTTGGTCCTTTGATTTTATAGTCCTTTTCAGCATGAGAGGTACTCCATATGGGCAAGACATAATTTTACTGCATTAAGAAAAACAGTCATGCAGCTTTTATTTACTGTAATGCATATTCACTATTAGTTGGCATATTTCATTTATTGCAAAAAAAGCATGTGTATTAGGATGTATTACCTTTCTAATTGGGGAATTCTTTACCCATAAGGGCTGAGATCTTCTTGTTCTTGAGACTGCCAGTACAAAATCTCTTTCTTTCTCTCTCTGCATATGTATCATATGTGTTTGCAAGAGAATTACTGTATTTTCTTCTGGCAGTCACCAAAAAAGCATAGAATTAAATATAGAATTAACTGCAGCTTTAGTACAGATCAGTCTTATGTGCAAACTTCTCTGTAATTCCAGGCAGTATTTATATTTATATTTATATTTATATTTATATTTATATTTATATTTATATTTATATTTATATTTATATTTATATTTATATTTATATTTATATTTATATTTATATTTATATTTATATTTATATTTACATTTACATTTATATTTATACTGAGGTTAAAGATGCACTAACTAAAGCCCAGATGTTTCAGCCATTGTATGTCCACATTGACTTCCCTATACAAATGCTCAACTCATTCATGTGTATCAACATCCAAGCTTCCCATCAAATCAGAAGAAATTATGGACTCTACAGGCAGCCACAAGGTTCATAAACCCATCATGGCTTGTTCCGTCTTCCAGTTCTTGCTGCAACCCCACTCCTTTTATTAGCGTTTGAGGCAGGGGGACAAACAGTGATGATAATTGGTGATCTCTCCCTGTCCTCTTGATCCACAAGGCTTTTAATGAACTTTTCTCTCCCATGTCCAGCTGAGCATGGGAGTGACAGAGAAGCTTTGGTGGGCACCTGGTGTCCAGCAGGGTCAGCCTACCACACATGGTTCAAGAAAGAAGAAGAAAAAAGGAAACCAGTGTTTCTGCCTAAAGAAGCAGCAAACAGCAGCATTGTTTCAGAATTGAGTTTTGTATTCTGCATGCCAGAAATTGCAAAGCTCAGGGTCCTGCTATAAACCCTTCAAAAGTTGTACTTCCAGTGGCTTTCAGGATCAGGTTTTATAAAGGATTATGTAGTTCAGTCTCTTTAGGTACTTATAATGAGTGTTTATGCAGAGTCTCTGTATGACAGGGTTTTCAAATAGCACAAACATATCCCTAAGCTTTTTGGATAGTTCCTCTTATCCTAGCTCTAAGGAAAAAAAAAAAAAAAAAAAAAAAAAAAGGGTTTTACTCACTTTCTGATCTCTGATCTTGCAAACAGTTCATAATCACTGGAGGACAGAACTGAGGTAAACAGCAGCTGGACTTGAAATACTTGGTTAAGGGCAAGAGAAAGAGTTCTCACCCACGGTGCCTCTGGAGCAGACAGCTGATTTTAAGCAGATACCTCCTATGGTCTGATGGGGCAAGCTGAGGTGTTCCTAAACTTTTTGGACTGAGCTGACTCAAATTTCCCTTGCCCCAGGAGACTGGTTGTGTGATCACTTAATCTGTTGCTGTTATGCTAACAAACAAAATAAATAGATTGTTGTTTCATTCCCAAATCATTTCCATGACACACAGAGCAATTGGGGAAAGGTGGGGCAAGGAGGAACAAGCACCCATGAGAAAGTAATATCTACAAGTTTTCCACCAAGGAAATGCAGTGTCCAGCTCCACCAAATGCCTTGTTTGATGGTGCCACTGAGAGCAGTGCTGATTTCAGCATGTCCCACTCTAGTCACCTATTCATGCCCTCTGCTGGTGTCACCTCCATCCAAAATCTCCTCCAGCAAAACTCTGCAAACCGTTGGACATGGCCAGTGTTTTGTCACACTTTGTGTGTGTTGGCTCCACAACCCACGGCCTAGAGCAACCCAGGGAGAGAGGCCTGGCTGAGCGGCTAACAGGGGAGGATGAGGAGGGTGGGGAGCTGGAGAACAGGCAAATAACAGGTTACCTGATACCATTCCATGACACCCCTGGAAACCATGCTCAGAGGGTTGCTCCAGGCAAGAGTCAGTTAGAGATTTGCAACAGAGCTGTTGTGTAGTTTGATGGTCTAAAGATTGTTAGTGAAGCAGTGTCTGCAGAGCAAGCTGATAGCTTGTATTACACTGACTGAGAAAATGACATCGTTTTGGACTAACACCCTTCAGTAAGCTGAGAAATGTTCTTAAAGACTTGCAAACCTCACTTATGTAGCACAGCCCTCTAATGTAGCTGACACAAAACCAAGGGCCTTCAGTTGTTATCTATGCCTAAAGGGCTAGGTAAGAAAGTTAAAGAAGCAATCACACACTGATAATTCCTGATAATATACCAGAAATACTTTTCTCTTCAGTGCAGCCATGACAGAGGGCATTGCTGATGCTGAAAACCAACCACACAACTTCACACTTCTCTGTACTAGCAGTACCCAGTTATCATCCTCTTCCTGAACAGTTGCTACTGATCAGACCTTCCTAGACAGATTTCAAATACTAAAAACAATCAAAGCAATCTGGGCTATCTGCAGCCTTAGACTGAGAGGTTGGATCACCCCTGCCCCAGGCTGCCCTCCCCCTCCTTTCCAGGCTGACTCTTCAAGCACTAGCAAAGAAAGAGGAAATTCCTGGAATTCCTTCATCAGCATTAGAGCTTGTTTTGCACAAACTTGGACAGAGGTTGCTCCTAAGGGGCCAACTCATGCTTTCATCCCACTGCTGTGAGAGGTCCACTTTTATTTATTTTCCTTCCCCGGCAGCTTACCCAGCCTCCCTCGGTGAATGAAGTGCAGTAGTGTGGAGCACAGCAACGCTGACATCGCTGCTGGACTGGCAAGGTTTTAAATTACTCTCTCCCCTGGGAGGTGGAGGTTCTTTCCTTTTCTTCTTGGCAAAGAAGTTCTTGAAAGTCTGAAATTTGGATTTTTTCTTTCCTGCAACATGAAAAAAATGTAAATTTTTGAAAGTTGGTGGTATTGATTAGCTTGGATAATGTTATCTCTTAAATTCTGGAGGAAGCCTCAAAGCTAGAGCAGCCAATTCAGTTTCAGTCAGCTTCTTTGTAAATAATTCAGTGCTGGAGTCCAGTGAAAGGTGAAGCTTCAATCCTTACATCTGGTTCCTATAAAGCAACGCTGGCATTAAGCTGACAATAGTGGTACCTACCTAGGCTCCAGTCTACGCGAAAATATACCTTCTATAGAGGCTGTATCCATCTACAACTGAACAGTGATCATACTTGGTATATTTTCAATAAAAATTGCTGTCAAAGTCTTTACATATTAACGTTCTTTACTTAGTTTAGTTCTGCTTACTCTTTACTCAGTGCTCCAAGGAGACAAAACCTGAAGGACATTCAACATTGGCAAAAAGATTAAAACTGGAAAAATAATTTATAAACTCTAAAACCAAAATATCTGTTTCCACATTAAACAACTGTCCCAAAATAAAATCAACAACTCCTCCAGGGACAAAGAAGCAAACTTAAATTAAGGCACTATCTTGCAGAACATGAAAACCCCAAACATAGTAGCCCTAAGAACACAGTTAGAAAACTGTTGATTTGTTTTCAGATTTTTCCATAGTCCAAATGAAAATACAAAAAGAACAAAAAAAAACCCCACCATGAAACATCACTGATTTTTTTAATAATATCTAAGATGCTTCAACATCCATATATATATTTTCTTTCAGCACACAAGTATTGCATTTTGTCCCTGACTCTTACACTGAGGGGTCACTCTAAGTGACTTTAAGTGGTTTGGGCCAAACTATTGTACTAAGACCCCTGTGATTGACTTAAACACATACTCAGAGAAATAACATCATTGCATATCTGAGCCAGCTTCATTGTTCAATTAATACTTTACAGCAGTTGGCATAACACATGCCCACAGCTGGAGGATTCTTTCATAAGCAAGGCATTATTTCAACACAATTATTGTCTTCTCCCAGCAATGATTTAGTTGGTGATGCTCTGTCTCAACGTGTGCCCTGTACATGTAGGGATCTCTGCCAATGGGCCTTATCTGGGCTGAAGCTGTGCCACCACACAGCTGCATCAGACAGTGGCCACTTTGAGAAATAAACAATGATGCTGAGATCTACTCCCCCTGTCTCCTCCCTGCTCCCCAGCCCAGTGCCAGCACCACGTGCCAAGACACACAAGGATGCTGCCACGGTGGCCGGCACGGCCTGGTGACACGGCTGCCCTGTGCAGGGCCACCAAAGACCTGCACGTTGCTTTCCAAGTGACCTGGGCTGTTTCTGAGATCAAAGTAGCTTTCAAACCATGTAAAGTGAACTCTCACTGGAGTCCCACAATGACAGTGGGATGTGGCTGCTCTTAGGGCGGGTTTATCAGTGGAAGGCCTTTTTATCTTCCACCGCTGCAAATCAGGCAATAAGTGAATGAGACAGTCACAGAAAACATTCAGGTTGTATTGCTGTGGCCCAGACAACAGAGCTAATCCCAAGGGTTTGGGATTTGTTAAGACTCCCACAGAGCTCAGTGAGTTTCATGCTGCACCCATAGCAAGAAGGGGCAAGAGAAGACAGGTCACACAGCAAGCACAGAGCCTCTCAAGTAAAACAAGCATGATGAGAGTGCCTCAGAGTCTTTAGAAACACATCCTGAGCGTTCCTGTCTTTCATATCAGCAATTAGACAATGTGTATGGTATTCTTCCAGGAAACTTGTCAAAGCTGATTTATCTTAGATAGGCAAAACAAAAGTTTAGCAAGTTTAACAAAAGCAGTTCCTCAAAATTATCAATTCTGCAATATCTGCTAACACAGTCAATGACTCAAAAAACAAAATGGCAAACCTTGAGACAGGCAAGGAGCTCTGCAACTCAAAAGCTATCTAAATGAGAAACAATGTTCATTGGTCATGTGCACTGGTGAACTGCCAGTTGTACAGACAGAAAGCAAGCTGCATTTTAGTGCAAGCATTATTGATGAGCTAAATTAGATGCTGGTATTTCCAGAGAACCAGGAGAGTGTTAAAAAAACCCAAAACCTCCGCACCAAAAAACCCATCACACAATAACAAGTGATCCTAAGGATGTTTAAGACAAACAGATGTAAGTCTTGCCACAAAAGCAAACATTGCCAATGTGCTACTCCAAATACTTGTCTAGATCAGAAGTGGCGCTAACTTTAGAATAGAGGCTACAGAAAGGATTTCCAAACACTGCCAATGAACAATACCCACCTGGCATGGGACAATACTTGTACCATTGTGCAACAGAGAGTATCTGATGCAGACACATCAGTTACTTCAGTGCCTCCTCTAGACTCTAATTTATTACTGATGTGCAGGGTACATCCCCTCCAGCAGTAACTCCTCTTCAACCATGCTTTGCTCAGCTGCAAACATTCAGTTGTCTCAGATGAATGAGAAGACAGTAAGTTTCCCTGCAGTTCCAGAGACTGGCACTTGCCATATTATTATGTAAAAATAGATAAAATCACTACAAGACAGTGCTGGATGAAGAGGAAAACTGTGGGACTGTTCTGTGTGAGAGCACAAAAAAGACATGGTTCAGAAAGACAATGCTCTTGTTTGTTTCCTGCTGTGAACAGCTGTGCCCAGTTTTGCACACCACTAAAAGGATGCCACCTTTAAGTTAAAGGTGTCTACATCTCAGTGCACTGTGATGCAGCCCAACATAACACTAAATTGGTAAATGTTCAATGATACTTGAACTAATAAAATACAAGAGAAACTTCATACTTAAAATGGAAAAAAAAATCATTGCATAACTAAAATCCAAGCTCAAACAACTATGCCTATTTCCCCTTCATCCACTGGTGATTTTTGAAATCCTATAGCTGCCAATCTTCAGTTTCATGGCATTAAAAACAAAATACTAAATTTCTAGGTTACTACCCTAAAAAGGAAAATCCTTCCCAAAAATTAGTTGCTTATGCTATGTTTTAGCCAACTGTAACAGAAAATAAGCAGGAATAAGCATTTTCCTGTCTCTGTAAAGTTTGTGTATTCTGTATCTTTTACTGCATGTGTTCTGCCTATTTCATTGTGTCTCCTGTGTACAGAGACAATTAACTCAGGACTTTATGCTCTTTGAACAGTTCTTCCCTATAACAAGATAGAAAAGAAAAGGGTGCTTCTTCCAGAGTAAAAACTGAAACTGCAGAAAGCATAGGGCATATCTGATTTGGAAGGCCAATGATCATGTTTCAATTAAACCATTCATTTGGGAATCTTCTATGGTCTCTGACGTCCTAGGGTGCAGTCAGGATGTATTATATTTTTTTTTCTCTCAAATCCAAGGACTAGATAATTTCAACATTAAAAACACCTGCAAAAAAAAAAAAAAAATCCCAACCCAGAGACAAGATTCTCAGAAAATGTCATGATTCTAGCTTCATAAAAAATACCAGATATTGGCAGACAGGCAACAAAATAATGAAATTCATTACTAATAACATTGGATGCTGACAGTTTTTGGACAGCAACCTGATTCCTGCCACAAAGAAGGAGCAGCATGCATTGAAAGCCTTGTACTACAGACAATAAGGCAAACCTCAAGGAATCAGTCTGACTGACTGGGCTGTGAAGGGTGGGGATTTTAGCCTCCTAGAGCCTTTGCATCATGAGCTAATTACGAAGAGGGAGAGGTAAGGCAATCTTCCATTACACTGGAAGTAAACAGAAGATTCTAAAATGGCTTTATCCAGGTCCAGCCAAGTGTCTCCTGAACTCCTTGGCAGCAGCACAGCAGCCTTTAACTATTTAAAATTTTGTTTATTTAGGGTTATTCCTGGTGGGTTTAGAGCCAACATTTCAGATCATGAGATCTCCTGCTTTTTCTATCACCCAGGCCAGAATTTGATCTCTTTTCTGAATCTTCTGAGTACAAAATTTTCATGCATGGGCTTCACACTAGCTTATCAGTTTGCTGGGATAGCACTAGACTGCATGACAAACTAGATTATAAATATAAGAAACCAGAGAGTGCTGCACTTCTATTATTACACTTTTTTCACCTCTATCCCTCTGCCAATCAGAGTTCAACTAAGAGTCTCTTTGCCATTTGCTTACCTTTTCTAACAGTATTTTGATAGTGGCAAATATATTTCTAAAGGATAAAGCAAGATGACCTTTAAAACACAAACATTTAAGTTGACTACAAAACATTAGCCAAAGAAAAGAGAGAAAAATCAAATGGCGTGACAGCCACTTCTCCAGAGATGCTTCAGACATGATGCTATTCCTGATACTCATACTTGTCTCAGACTCGCAAAAAACCCTTTAATGTAGACAAGTCTCTGGCATAAGTAAGATATTTTCCTTTCTTGCCTATTATTCCATCCCCTCACACTGTTTGCATCAGATCATGCCACCAGATTAAAGAATAAGTAACAAATGCCCGTGGCCAGAAGCAGAGAAAGAAAGAGGCTGCTGGGGGTACTGACACAGCTCCCACAGACAGAGTCTCATTAACAGCCTCAGCTCCCAGCTCTGCAGGATCTAGCAATGCAGGCACAACAATCAGCCCCTCAAGCTCTTACACCCTGCTTTCAAAATCCAAGTCAGAATCAAAAGGAATATCCTCCAATGGGATATGTCGCTCCAGTTTTGCACGTTAAAACCTCTTTTCCATAATACTGACACCTGACAAAGACACACAGAATTTTCTTTACACTACAAAACAAGCCCCCAAAAGACAGCACTGCAAAACAGGTCACTAAAGACTGGACTAATTGACGAAAATAAATCTTCCAAACCAGCTATACATTCAGAGAACAACTGCTTACCTGTGCACTCTTCGACTGTGTCGCCAGTTTCAGGTGACTGTGTGACCTCTGTGGGTCTTGTAGCCATTATATAGTCACTGAAACAGAGATGAAAGCATCAGTTAATTTTAGTTCATCTCCCAGCAGAATATGGTCCCACCCAGCATGAAGAAAGAACACAGCTGAATCCTTTCCAAAACTACATGCTGAAATGGTTATCACAAACATGCTTTGCACACTTTTTTGCACTTTGGCCACAAAACTTTTCATTTTTCAGGGACACTTATTTCTCCAGCCACAACTAACAAGTCTGACTAATCATTGCTGGCACCTCTCTCTTGTTAGGAGACCAGAATCAAACCTTGCTTTCAGGAAATGTGTCACCACACTTGCTCAGCAAACACTGTGCTCCCCAGTCTTAGAATAATGAACCTTTGCTAGAGAGTGACAGCTCCACACTACTGTAAAAAACATAAGTAAGTGCTCAGCTGCCCAGGGTTCATGCATTACAGTGTCCTCACAGCAGGCACCAGTCTAGTCTGTCATCATTATTTAAACCAGTTAAGCATCAGCACTGAAACATCATTCCAGGCTATGCTACATTTGTGGAAACCAATAGATCAAATTTATTTTGGATCCAGTGCAATCAGCTTTTAACCACAAGCTCTGAAACCTTATCACCAACAGGGCTATTGATCGACCAAATTAGCTGATGGCATCATCTTCCTCCCCGATGAAAATAGAAGTTCAGCCTGGTTTTAAGATCACTCAGTGTTAACTGGCTCCACTTTGTATTTTCCAAATGGGTGTCTGTCACAGACAAAGGAACGAAGCAGCAGACCACAAGAGTTACAGTATAAATGTCAAGCAACAATGGAAATGTGATGGTTTAGCAGGGCAGCTCATAAATACTGTCCTTTGTTATGGAAGATACCCCAGTGATATTTTTATATAATTAGAGGTTCCCATATGCTGTCAGTATTCAAAGAGCAAGAAATCTTTACCACCAAATCCTGCTCTCTTTTCTGCATAGATCACATCTAACATTTTCCACATTTAAGTTGTATAACAATACAAATATCTCAACAAGAAACAAGTAAACAAGACTATAATTCTGTACTAATTTAGCCAATCACTAAACTCTTCCATTCTTCTGTATCACCACATACTCTAAAATCTGTCATGCCCAAAAGCACTGGAACTTTTCTATGAGCTCACATCCTCAGACAGCCTTAAAACGTGAGGTGCACAAACTCAGAGGCAGAGGTGTCTGTCAGAGAAAAGAAAGGAGCAGCTCATGGAGGTAAAACAGGAAGGGATCCTGTGAAAAATGAGGCCATGGAGTTACGCATTCCCTGCACTGGCCACACAGACATGTAAACTGTCAAGCTGCTGAACTCTGGGGAGGAATAAAAGAGAAGCAAAGTGCAGTCAAACAGATCCCCTGTGAGCACTGGACACAGAAGAGCATTAACACAATGTGGTTCCAAATAATCACACTTCAACTTGTCAAAAACCTTGCAACAACCAGGACTGATTTTACCTTTCCTTACTGAGACACACTGAGGTTGTTTTCAAAACAGTTGTCAGACAATATTGACATGCAGTAAAATGATTTCTAAATTTCCTCCTGGGTGATCACAACCATTCAACTTTTATCCTTTTTTTCTCTTGTCTCATAAATTATCTATGAAAATGTTTGTATTTCCTGAATACTTTCTTTAAAACAGTCATCAGTAGACTTTCTTATAGACTCTTTCCTTATATTAAAAAGAAATTTAGTTCAAATTTTTCCTTTCAACTTTATGCACCATGCATACTGTGTTAGATTTTTCTGAGGTAAAGGGAAATGTATTTGAAATAAAATATCAAGAAAGCATTCAACAAATTTACAAGGACAAACTGACAAGTCTCCAGACTTGAAATTACTTTCACGGAATGTGAGTGGATCTGGCTTTTGGCTCCTCTAAACCTCTAATTTCTGTTTTACCCACCTCCAATTAAACCAAAGCAAGAAAAAATCGATGCTTTCAGATCCAGCTTTGTTTGCATCAGTTCAAAATTTATTTAACTCAATCATCTCAGCTGCTCAGTCAGAATCCTTCCAGTCTTTGAAGGTATTTGCAGTGCTTATTGAAACTGCAAGTGTGTATCTCCAATTGGTATATCTTTTATACAAGTAGAGCTACAACTGCAGAGCTATTCAGCTCTGAACAACCAGTGGCAGCTTCTTCACAATCAAATCAGCTCCAGCATTAATTCAATTTCATAGCTGAGTTCTCTGGGGCACATGGAGCTCAAGTGTCAATTACAAGGGTGCCCCATTTAGGACCTAAGGGTTTGGTGCCTTCATATACCTCATCATCTTTTTCCAGTGAACTGAACATCACAGATTTTCTCAAGCTTTGAGTTAGATGAAGTAGCTGAATTACAGGAAAAAAACCCCATATAATAGATGATGTATATATTCCACCAGCAAAGTGGAGGTTTGATGACCTGATGACATACCTGGAGGAAAGTTGGCAATTAGATGGCATTTAGACCTCAAATTCTGGTGGCAGTGAGTTGTACCTTACAGAGAACAGTTAGCAAATGCTCTGAGCAACAAACCCTAGCCTGGAGGTCAGTGTAATGGAGAAAAAGAGGACAAAACCCCTTCAATACAAATACATGTGAGTGCACAGGCATTAACCAATCGAACATCCAGACATTCACCACTTCCAGGCTTTAATAACAGCAGACAGACACAGTGTCAGGATGTATCAATACCATGTACATCCAGTTCAATCAGCTGTACTAACACCCTGTGAGCTCTCCCAGAGCATTACACCATTAAAGACAAAGTTTTAAAACAAATACTGTCTGTGTATTTATTTTCAGTGATAAAAATATCAGGTTAAATAAATGGCCTTTTAGAGCAGTATTTCTGATACTCCTGAGATGCTACACAACAGCTGGGAGAAGATGCTCGCAGAGGGATGCAGGAGACTTCTCCTCAGTGTGGGAGCAGGGACAGACGTGACCAGGCAAGGCAGGAGAGCTGCCAAGTCACAGTTACTTTTTGCTTCTCACTAGAAGTGGAACAGTGGGCACATTTCCCCAGTCTACAGCTTTCTAATACATTCTTAATCCTCTCTCAAACAGTATTTGCAATCCCTGCATATGCACAGGATGTACCTCCTGCTGCAGAGGTACAGGGCACACAAGATGTTGAATCTCTCCCACACCCCTCAAAAACCAGACTCAGCTATGGCCAGTAAGCCCACTGCATCAATTCCTATATGGGGCCATGGAAAAGACTGAAAGTTTACCAAAACCACAGTGTTTGCCTCTCCCTGCACAGGGTGAGGGGCTGGATTACCACAACTGTGAATTAGTTTATTACTTGCAAAGACTGGCTTCCTATGCAGATGCAATCACAAAAATAATACTGACATTATTAGACCCCATTTGCATTGCTAGGGTGTACTTAAAAGCAATTACATTCATACAAAGTTGCAGGGTTTGCTGTACCTTCAAAACAGTGGAACTTAGCAGTCACCACTACCCTCACTTGGTTTGGTGTTTTAGATTCAGGCTCTCTGCTATTCCATAAAAAATTTCCATTGATAACCCTACTGTTGCATTCACTTGGAGCTCTTCAACTCATTACAGGAATTAATGAGTCTGAAAAGTAAAAAGAAATCCCCAGGAACAGGGGAAATGTCCTTGTCTCCCCTTTACAAACTGAACCAACTGGACAAATATTTGGAGTACTCTATGGGAGGGCAGTGATAGGGCAAAAGAAATAAAGTTCCAGGATGGTGTCCTGACCATTTGCTTTGCTGAGCTGAACACATGACTTATTATGTACATGGGGGGTAGAGGGGTGGGAGAATGCTAAATGAATAAAAGACAATTGCCTTTCACTGCTTGGCTTGTGTATTTAATGACTCCTGGGAAGTCAGCATTGTACAGGACTCAAGTTTCCTGCATTTAACAAAGGTCCAAGACAAACGCTTTCTGCTCAGCCTCAGAAAAGGGACACAGCCTCCCTGCTCTCTCCCCAGTGGAGCAGAAGACTTGGAAACTGCACAGCAAGCAAGCTCCTACCTCACCTTTAGTGTTTCTTCAGCTTCAGTTCCATGGTTCTGTATAAGCATTCTCTGTCATCTCTTATGACAGAGAGAGATCAAAGGAGATGCTGAACCCTGAACAGCCTCTTTCTCATCAAATAAAGCCTTGAGGAAATAAAGCCTCAAGAATGAGAGGCTCTGCATTCAGTTAGCATCATCATAGCTTATAGAAGACAGACACTGGCAAGCAGCCAAGAGAAAGAGGTGAAATTTTTGCCTGGAGCTTTTAAAGACAAATTTCCTCCATGCTACAAAAAATATTTGAAATCAAGCTTATGCTCCAGATTTCAGGACACACACTTTTCACGGCAAGATTCATCAGCACAGGAAAATGGATCCTGTGAACCTCCAGGTCACCACCCTGCAGCCAGCCTCCCCCAGAACACACAAGCTACTGCAGGACATCAGAGAAAGCCCCTCTATTTCTTCTGAAAACTGAGGTTCAAAAAAACCACAGAATGCAGGACAGTTTAATATCCAGATTACATTCTGCAGCAAAAGGTGACTGAGAGGTTAAATTTTCTTCTCTCTTATTAAAGCACATTAGAGGACTCTGCTCTGACAAAATGTGGTTGATGGCTTTCCTCTCTGGGAACCCAACAAGCTGTCAATGAACTCATCAATCCAATGGCAGCTAAGTGAAGTTTACCCTCTGCAGCTCCACGGAACAGGACTTCAGAGTCAATCATACAGCAGTAGCAAAGCCAGCAAGATTTCTATTCAATTTTCACATCCCCTGAGCGTATCAGCAGCTCAGCAACCGAAGCCCCCTTTCCTCTCCATGAGATAAGGGACCTGTACTTCAAGGTCCACAGTCACAGAATTTGCTGAGCAGCGTGGGATTCTACAAACAGCTTTGTTGAAACAGGGTACAATCCAACATACCAGGGGGAACCAGGACCTGACCTTGTACAGCTGATCCCATTGTGCTCTTCTACAATGTCGTGTTTCTAGGATGAAATTCCCAGGGTTTTTTGCCAGCCCCTAGATGGTATCTCCCATGGGGTCCCTCCCATGACTGCTTTATGTAAGTATAGATGAATAGCACAAACAGCAGTTTACACCAGGATTCTCCACTAGTATGGTGAGGGGAAGAGTATTTTATGAAGTTAATGAATATTGATCTTGTAATTTTCACTGAAGGAGGGATAGTTCAAGAAAGTTTAAGATCCTTTTCCAAGGATCACAAATAATAAATACAGCAGTAGTACCCACCAGGAAGTCTGGATAAGCATCTAGATGATACTTAATATCAATAAAATATTCTCCCAGAATCAAGCAGGGGGCCATAATTCCCCATAGCAACAGAAACCAGTCAGCTTCTAACCTTGACAAGATATCCAGAGCAAACAACCAACCACAGAGAGATCTTTTCACAGCTCTCACACTTTGCATTCAGACAATGCCCCCGACCCCCTCTGTCCCCACACCTTGGCTCCTCCGTGAAGACTCGCCAGAAGACAGGTCCCAATGTGCTGAACGCTTGTTAGCTACAATCTACTTTGAGAAGCCTCTGCCTGACAGCGATTCTGAAGGATTTCTGCTGCTCAACAGTGCCTGAAGCATTATGTCCTGCCCTCCTAGTGAGTGTGTGTGTGTGTAACACTAATGGAAAGCAGCTGGTGGGCTGAAGCCGACTTTAAAAAAAAAAAGTAAGAGGAGGAAATGCCTTTCATACAGTCACACAGACTCATTCTGTAATTGTGTGAGAAGCCAAGAGGATAAGAAGGGGGAAGGGTAAATGGGAAAAATGCATAAGCACTCTGTCCACCAGTTCAGGAACTGAGAGAGTCAATGCCTCTGTCCCCTGCCCTGCTGCCCCATCTCCCCAGACTCCCTCCCTCCCTGCCATTTGTTGATTTAGCACTAGAGAATGTGTCCCTGCATGTGGGGACTGGACTGTAGCACAAACCTGGCACCTTAAACCTGAGGCAGGTATCAGCAGCAGGGCAGCTGCTGGTTTGCACTCGGCTTGGGAGGCCAAACTGAAGTCCCAGCTACCAAAACTCTGCAACACTTGGTAACCACAGGGCAGATTCACTTGGTTTGGTGCCACTTCAGGCTGTCCTCATGCACCTAATTACTCTGCTGTGCTTATTAGCATGATCTTGGGTAGCTGCTGTCTATGCAACATCCCTGCTGCCAGTTTGTATCGTCTCAGACAATAGACCAAATATCTGCCTGTTAGCCAAAAGCCAAGGAAAATGGTTCTTGATAACAATAATTTATCAGAGATTTTACAGTGCATTTGCAGGTCGGTACCAATCAGGAGAAATGTGACAGAAATTTGCCCAAATCAACACTGGCTCTAACATAGTCATGATCTAAGCAGGGTTTTGGCCCCAGACTGTCTCCATTTTAAAGGAATGGACATTAAATGACCCAATTAAATTCCACTATTTTGCATTAGCATAGGAGTAAGCTTTTCCCAAGTACTAATTCCTTCTCTTCATGCTAACACACTGGGGAAAATTCAGGAAACAGCTGGAATGAAGTTCTTCTCCCACTCTTCCTAAAAAGAAGAAAAATAATAGCAAAGTCTTCCAGCAACCACACTAAAGGAACCAGTTGCCAGCAATAGGAGAAACTCTCAGATCCAGTTGACATGGATACATTTGAAGTAGTTGTGGAGGAGGAGGCATTTAAAAATCAACAGGGATGTAACCAAAGGCTGCCTTTGCCAGTTAGAAGCTGCTCCCAGCGTGTATTACCGCCTTTGGAAATGGTTTCAAGGCAAAGCAACAGGAAATGTCAAGCTACTATCACTGAACAGCAGACATGCCTCATGCCAGCAGAGTTGAGATGTCAGAGTCAAGTATGGGAATAAAAGTCAAGCTTATTGTCTCTGCCTCTCCAAGTGGCAAATTCAACAAGTAAGTGTAATCTACCATCCCAGATCTGTTGGTGGACATATTTAGACACCGTTTTCCAGCTTGTGTATGTGCTTTTTACCCCCTCTTCAAATTCCTAATTAATTTTGTTTCACTTGGAGCCTTCAAGCATAGTTAGATAATTGGGATCTGACCTGTGGTGTGCAGAGCCCTGGGAGTCTGGGCTGCTTTGTAGGGATCAGCAAAAGGTGGCAAAGGAAAGAGGTTTACCATCAGCTGGCTTCAACATGCTCCACAGGGGCTTGAAAGACTGCAGGCCTGAGAAAACTTCATGGAAATATCTGCAGACTCTGAAGGTGACAAGTATTAGTTTAGACAGCAAAATCTATGAGACAGAGCTTGTCTTTTAAATGTATTCTGGTAGATGGAGACTATTGAGCTGGGACTTGGGTAAATTCACTGGTTTTCCTGGCTGTGCCATTGGATAGAAGGGCAAATTACTGGATTTCTAACAAGAGTCAAGTTATCTATCACTCAGCCATGAGCTTCTTTACCTGTGAAATCACAATGGTCATACTGAACTCCTGAAAAGCTTAATGAGCCCTATGGAAGAGTTAAGTATCACCTCTGCTGTAGGAAACCAGCATGCTGGAACCATATGGACTGACACAAGTGCTAGAACCATGTAGAATGCAAATAACAAAAATCCCCATAAAATTTCACACAAGTAATCTGCATATCTGCCATGCCCTCATATTTGAATCACAGTGATTTCCAATGTTATTCTCAGAAACTGGGAAGAAGATCATCCTGGGCCTAAAAGAAGAGTCTGGAGGCATTTTTACCAAACTAAATTGTCTGACTATTGCAGGAAAAATGAGGCTGAAACAATAGAGAACTGAACACCACAACTGAAACATGGAACTTTAGGCTATATCTAAAGCTTTCTCCAAAACAGTCATTTATCCGTCAATTTTTGGTTAAAGAGCAGCTTAAAGATGGGAAAAAATAAAAAAATCTTCAGATAAGATGAAACATCTCAGGACAAGAGATAATAAAGGTATTTAACAGCCAAGAATTCAAAGTGCACTGACAAAAAAATGGGGAGGCAAACAGAAAATTCTGGGACAAACTGTTACAAATTTTCACTCTGAAGATCAAAATGCCATAAAACCAGTCAGCCATCTTTTGGCTATAAAGAAGCAAATAAAACACAGGCTTTGCGGTCTCAGAAGCTGCCTTTGGCAGGAAGCTCATGAAATCTCTCTTCATGTGAAGTCACAAAACCTATTTGCCAGTATCTACTGCCTGTACACACAACAAATAAAAACAAGGCCAGCTCCATCCTGTGTTGAAACACATCGTGTCTGGCTGGCTAACCCCGAGCTCCCACTGCCCGTGGCATTTCTGCAATTCAGAGCCCATTTTGATTCCTGATCCAGGAAGGCCAGAGGCAGCCCCATGCTTGCAGAGGGGCTCTTCTGCAGCTGTGTGTGAAGTTTGATGGTTTCCCTCCCTTCTTCTATTCTAAAGAAAACCTCCTGCTGTCCCTGCTCTGCTCTCCTGGCTGCTCTCTCTGGAGCCTCGAGTTAGGCAGCTCCTGAAGTACAACTGGTCTTGAAGCATATGGAGAACAGTCAGAGCCAAGGAAGATCATTCATGTGCTCAAAGCAGTTCCTGAGCCATTTCTGTCCTAAGGGCAACTACTGACCCTTCACTCTAGTATCAGCAA
Organism: Poecile atricapillus; assembly: GCF_030490865.1. Lineage (NCBI taxonomy): Eukaryota > Metazoa > Chordata > Aves > Passeriformes > Paridae > Poecile > Poecile atricapillus. The sequence continues at coordinate 11,304,723 of NC_081260.1, read as the reverse complement.
CTTCTAGAAAGGGATTCTACTTCTCTGGGATTCCAGACACAAATACCTCTCTAAAACAGGATCATCTAAAATAAGATTTTCTGAGCTAATGCTGTTTTGCACCAATGGAGTATCAAGCTGATTTCAACTGTATTTTGAGGCAGTGGTACAGCAGCATCAGGGAGTAGAGACAGCCCATGGCAGCAGAAAAACCCAGGAGTGTGACACCAAAGACAGCAAGAATTGCAAGATGGGGTAGTGACAAGCAGGCACATGGGGGAGGCTGTAGCAATGCATCTGAACACCTTGGGCCATGATGTGCTCCAGCCAAACCATATTTAGAGTTTATTATCAGACCCTCTGGAATATCTCAAGGTGGCTGAGACATAAGATATTCTAAAAATAAGAAAGAAGAGGCTGAAAAACAAGAAATCAGGACCACAAGAGCCAGGTGACAGAGGGTGGTTGAACACCTGGACTGTAACCAGTCCTGTGCCACGAGGGGTGCGTGCAGAGCACGTGGACAGCACAGGGGCACCAATGAAAAGATGTGTGATCGTGTGAACAGTAGTTTTAGAATGTATAAATAAGTGTATAATGTGAACAATAAAGGGCTTCTGCAAAATCATATTGGTTCATTGTCCAGAGGTCCTGAGCTCCTGCAGGAGAGAATCAGAGGGGACAGACATTCTGTAAGATCTCCACAGGCCAAGGCTGCAAGAAAGGAAGCAATAAGACAATTTGCCTCTTTTTAATTTAAACTTTTGAACCATTCTTTTCACTAAACTGAAATGATGGGAAGTAGTTTGATTGCTAGAGTAAACTAGCAAACAGTTCCTCCACACCTCTGTGGTGAGGTCAGGTCTGTATTTTCCCATGTACATAGATAGCTTGATAGTTACCACAATGTCTCCATCCTAATTCTGAGCTGGACCTCTCAAATACAACTAATTTGCATCAGAACTACTGTGTGGATCACAAGTGCCTTATTAGAGGAGTGATATCTGGAAACCCCAGCAGAAGTGCACAGTTACATATTTCTGAGAATGTATAAGCATAAACTAATTCATCACGAATACAAGTCAAACATTTAGTTCACTAATTAACACCAGATCCTTGAATCTCAGAGGCCAAAAGAAACAACCACCACAAAGTTTTGAAGCTGGAATGCCACTGTGGCTCTGGATGGATAAAGCAAGATTGGGCAGCTTTGTCTGCACAGCCAAGTTTCCCTGCTCTGACTGAGGATGCTATAATTCTCTCTAAAGCACCCTGGTCTGGACTGAGGTAGAGTTAATTTTCATCACAGCAGCTGGTACAGAACTATGGTTTGGATTTGTGCTTGAAAGAGTGCTGATAACTCAGATATGCTTCCTTTATCACTAAGCAGTCTTGCCCAGAGCCTTTTCTGTTCCTCATCCCACCCCACCAGTGAGGAGGCTCGGGGTGAATGAGGAGCTGGGAGTGGACACAGCCAGGACAGCTGATCCCAATGACCCAAGGGATATCCCAGACCATATAACCTCATGCTCAGTATGTAAATCTGGAGGAGAAGGAGGAGGGAGGACATTTGGGTGGATGGTGTTTGTCTTCCTGACACCCTTACATGTGAGGGAGCCCTGCTGTTCTGGAGATGCTGAACATCTGCCTGCCCTGGGGAAGTGGGGAATAAATTCCTTATTTTGCTTTGCTTGTGTGCATGACCTTTGCTTTACCTATTAAATTGTCTTGATCTCAACCCATGGGTTTTCTCATGTTTACCTGGGATTCTCTCTCCAATCCCACGTGAGGGAGGGAGTGGCTGTTGTAGGCCTTAATTGCTGGGGTTAAAGCACAGCAGTCACAGAGATGCCAACATGCTACAGCATGGAGATAGGATTCAGCAGAGCACAGAATCCTTGGCAGCTGTACACTTACCCCAGTGCAGCAGCACACACGGGCATAACAATGCAGTTAAAGAAATGAATAATGATGTGTGTGGCTCAGGTCACGCCTTTTTCACACACATTGTGTTGGAAACCTTGAGCTGTTGGCACAACCTTGACTACTGGCACAGTGATGAGCAGTGACAGCTCAGCATCTGCAAGCAAAATCAGACAGGATATCAACTGACTGGGTTTTTTTTTCTTTGTTTATATAGCGACTCCTGCAATGGAGTGGGAGGCCACCTGCCAACTTGAAAAAATAATTATGAATAAAATAACAAGATGAACAATACAAACTAAGAGAATTTGCAGTTAGTATTTGCTGTATTCAAAATAATATTTAAAACTACTTAATCCATAATAGCTTTACCGACCTTGAGACTATAGCAGATGTAATGCAGAACTATAAGCTTGGAACACATTAATGTAGAACACCTTGTGCTCAACTGTTTTCTTACAGCAGGAGAAATCTGGGGGGTGGAAGGGAATCAACCTTGGAATTACCTTGGGTTTTTTCCCTGTTTCCCCATGGACAGACTTATCTCAGATTTTCTCACAACTGGCTGGTAATCAGCTCTAGCTGCTCTACCACCTCAGGTAGGTTATCTCCTGGAAGTACAACTTGAACCCACTGCATTTTTGTCCCATATATCATCAGATTTCAGCTTTTACATCCAATTCTAGGCCTTCATATCACAGCAGATATGAAAGCCTAAAACTTCATAGACCTCTGCACAAGGAGGAAATGAAAATTAATCTCTCCTGCTGGCTCTAGGGGTACAAAGCTAGACACTTGGAGTAGCAGAAGTTTCTGTCTAAGAAGAGAGCACAAGGAAAAATTATGACAAAATGTTTTCATGGCTCAGTCTGGCAAAATAACATAGTCACCAAATGGCCAAATGATGCAGAAGAGTGAGAATCACATCCAGGAGACTGTCCCAACCCAAGCTTCTGCTCCACTGCAAGTGGTGTAGGACAGGCAGCATTAGAGGTCAATTTGACAGCATATCTGCCAAATACTCAGAACCTTGGTGATAGCAAAAGGGCTGTTCTGCTGAAACCAAATAAACAGGCCTGCTTGGAATTCCTCTGCCTACAGCCAGCAAACACACTGTACCACTGTGGCTGCTAAAACAAACACCATCCAGAGAGAAGCACGAACAGAATGAGGAGATGAGTGACTCACTGGGGTATTAAGCCAGAACTGAACTTCTTGCACAAAGATGAGTCAAACAGAATGAGTCACAAAGAGAAATAGTTGATTTTTTTGTTAATAATATAGCACCATTGTACTAATGGTGCCCAACTGCCTGCAGTGCCATGGCTCTTGACACCTCCTAACTGCTTTTGTTCACCCTCTCTGCTATTTTTGAATAAGAAAAAAAGACTTAAGCCTCTATACATTTAATATCAGGCAGAGCACTGAATGACTCCTGTGGACCCAAGACAAAATGCTCACAAATTCTAAACACTGTATAACTGCCAAAATTACCAATGGCAATTGCAAATCCTGCCAAATACAGGAATATGCTCATAGGTTGTGCACTGAAAGATTCCTCCAAGAGACTCACAACACCTGAGGAGTCTTTTCACCTCAGCTCACACTCCCTGATTTGGAATTAGCAGGGAGAACTCTCCACTTTCCATAAAAGCTGTTTCTTGAAACTCATCCAAGAATTGTCTCTGCACAGGTGAACTTACTTTGCTGGGCAGAAACCACCTATAATACTCAGATATTTTCATCTCAAAATCCCCCAACACTGACAAACTTTTAATGAGTGATTCTTGCTCTTGTTGTGAAATAATATGCTAAAGTGATGTACAATAAAAAGACACGTAAACAGACATACTTCAGAATGCCAAAGTGTTTATGTGAAGCATTTCACTCCTCTTGAATTCATCAGCCATACAAACAGATGCCAGATCACCGCAGGAGCAGTGACTCTGCCACAGCTCCTAGGAAGCCTGCATTGCCTCCAAAGCTGCACAGCCTTCTGACAGCTGCCAACTGAGCCCATGGACCATGGCTGAGCCAAGATGGTGCTGGGGGTTGCCACAGGCAGGGATGGCCAGGGAACTCAGTGTCTCACTTTAAAACAGTGCTGGAGTCTTGGAGAGATGCACGGTCTAAAATTGTGCCAAAGAGCAAAGCATCATTCCCTGCAGTCAGTCAGGAGGCAGCTCCTCAGCCCCTGTGGCTGTCACAGCCCTCTCCAAGGGGAGAGAGGCCACACGAGGTGAATGAGCTGCTGACAGAGAAGAGCCAACAGGCTCAGACTGCCCCGGCCCCCACGTGTCAAGCTGCTACTCCAGTAGCAGTTGGTGGAGCTTTAAACCACTTCCAATCCACTTGTCACTGTCCAAGCTAAAACAGCAGCTGCTTGCTGAGCATGGGGAGCCAAAGGCTCGAAGGACCACACAAACATGTAGAAGTTGTAAAAAGTGTAACTGGCCTCCGGGACAAAGGGATTTTTGGGATTTCCACCACCCCCTATGAGCCTCTTCAACAAGAAGGCTGGGGTGAAGGTGCAGGGGCAGTGAGCAGACAGCTTATCCATCAGGTGGACAGCTCTGTACCATCTTTGGAATATGCCCAGCAATCACCACAATCTCTTCCTGACACTTATCTGAACAGGCAACAAAATACAGCAACAGCACCTAACCCAGAAAACATATTTTACTCAATTTCATGGTCAGAACATCATTTTAGACTGGCAATTGCTTTCATATCAAACAATCTAGAAATACATTGAAAATTCTACTGATGCCTTCCTTGATTAACTTTACCCAAATGCTAAACTTCTTTGCAGGATAAAAGTGCACATCAGCATTTTTTGACAATTATAGAATATAGGAAAAGAACACAATACTTTGCACTGGAAGTGCAAAGCTTGGCAAAGCAGAAGACATTCAAGCTGAAATGTCCGTAACTCTGGGATTGTTTGTGAAAGGCAGCATGAAATCCCGAGTGACGACATTAAAAACAGTTAAATACATTTTCTTATAGTCTGCTATAGAAACCAGTCTGAGCTGTCACATAAAGCCTTCAGCCAAATATTTTATATAGCTTCTAACACACTCTATTTGTCTTTGGAAATTGGCAGTTTGCATTGACCGTCAGTGAACCTTACTATTCAAGCAACCACATTTTCAGCTCATAACAACATACTTGGCTAGGCTCAAAAACTGAGGGGCATATGAAACAATTCCTCCACAGGCTTTAGGAAACTTTATAATCTTTGTTCAGGTATAATATTTTTTTTCTGGCATCATGCTTGGAGCAAGGAAAAGACAGAACTCTGCAACAAGTGTGATGAGGTATAAACTTAGCAGAACAATACAAGATTACTCAGGCTGTATATGCTGGTTTAAGAGAAATATGAAAGCAATCTTGAAGTTTTATTTCAGTGAAGTAGCAGCCAAGATTGGGACTGTGATGAAGAATTACCTGGATATGGCTTTGGGTTCTTTTTTTTTATTTCATAAAAGGACATTAACAAAGCACAGGGACAAGAGTATGTGACAAAGATCAGATTCTGCCACACATTATTACAGTGTGCCAAGGCAGAGCTTTTCCTTCCTCTTGTAAAATGTGGGGGAGTGGGGTAAATGTGACAGCAACACAGGAGAGCACTACCTAAAGCAGCTTTTAAAACATTCCAGGTGCTTTAGCTGGACCCAGCAGCTCAAAGCCCTGGAGGGAACCCTTCCCCAAAGTCCATGGCAGGTTTCTTGGCAGGTACTGAGCTCTAAGTCACTTTGGCCAAATTCCTACTGGTACCCAAGCCAATTTCTTAAAGCATAAAAGTAATTTCATTCCAAAAGAGCTTTCATTCAGAAAGCAAACTAACTCCTACAGGTCAAATGAACACGTGAGAATTTGGGGAAGTTGTTCCAATGACACATTTGTCCAGAAAGACAAATACTTCATGTTAAACTCCAAACAAATTTCATTGACAATTAATCTCAGGCTAAAAACATCACTATTACTGCAACCGGTGTCTTGAATTCATTTTAACTGCCAATAACCACAGCCAAATCAGTATATAAAATTTGTGAAGACTGCAAAGGGTTAGTAGTTACATTAATTCACCTGGGAACACATCACAGGGCTGAAATAACAGGTTGAGAAATATTACCCATGCAGATATATATCAAGTGTAGAGACCTAACTAAAGAATATAAGAAAGATGAAACTGTTGAAGAAAAAAAACCCTGTTCCTCATAAGTCAGGTAGAGATCGACCAGGAAAGAAGAGAAAGTTTAACACATGTAAAAAAGCTTCATCTGTCCAGCCTGTATAGCCTCTCTCTGAGTTTCAAGTTAGTTTTAAGTGCATTAGATTCTGAAATATTTGGGGGGAAAAATCAAACAATGTAAATTTACTACTTTTTGTCAATTCAAGCGCCAATCCACCTACATTGATCAGGACTTACTCATAGCCCCTTCACTAGTTCTCATGCACAACCTCCCTTTATCTAAAGCAAACTTCTCCCCCAAATATTAATTCCCTGTTAAAAATTTCAAAGGAGGAAAGGAGTCAAAATGGTATGGAATTGCTGAAATCCAGAAGTTGTGTGCCTTTGAAAATACACATTTCCACCAGAGTAGTGTGAGACAAACTAGTGGTGTGAGGGACCCTTTGGGAGAAGGAAAAAGAGTCAGTTGCCAGCTCCACTTTTGAACTATTTTCTTCCCTCTGATATCCAGGACTTACATTTAACTACCAGTATTCACATCTTAAGCCTCAATACACAATTTCACTTGCCTTCCACTGTGCATGTTCCCTGTCTGTAATCTCTCACTGGGTGCAAGAATAGAGCCCTCTGCTGATGCAAAACACGATTAAACCACTCAGGTTTGGCAGCAGGAAATTTTGTTTCATTCCTCAGCAGGGATAAAGTCAAAGGAAAAACAATGCATCTTCATGGTGGTTTAAAGCACAAATACTAACATGCAATCTCTCTTTCTCTTTTCCCTTGATAGTCTACTCCAACAGAACACGCCAGAAAAGCAATAAAAAAATAATTATTTTAAATACAACCAAATCTCTCAACAGGGAGCAATTACAGAAACAAACCTCAGATTGCTTATAGAAAAACTGAGCTCATCAAGTCCTTAAAGAGCATTTACTAGATAAAGAGCATTTACTAGCTAGACTTCTAGCTGAACATTTTTTAAAAGCCAATGTGAATTTCTGTATTTCTCCTTTTTATGTGTTAATATATAAACAATATAGCTAATCACTAGGGAAGAGGGCATTTTCCCTCTTGCTATAATTAAACAGGAAAAGGTTTTTAATTCTTTTTTCAGTATTTCATGTTTATACCTCTGAAGGAGAAAAAAAAACATGACAAATTTTCACCAAACTAATATTATAGTCAGGACTTATTTTTTGCACTTTTGTGCTCAGGCTGGTACTTCAGACCTAAGGCATAACCACTTTGTTCAATGCTGCAGCTGCAATACAACAAAGACAGAATTTCAAAGTACCACTAGACTCAGCTCGCTTTGGAAAGGTGGAAGGCTCAGCATGGCACTTACTTTTTACTTTTCAGGCACCCGTAGAAGCCAGCCATGGTGCTTCCCTGGAGGCGTGTGTGCATTTAATTCATCCCTGTGTGTGTCCCCACTGGCCCCCAGCAGAACACCAGCCTGCTGCGGCAACCCCTGGCCACATAAAGTTCCTGATCTCAGACTCTGCTGAACTGGCTCCAAGGAGGGCTGTGCCTGCTCCATAAATGGTTATGAATTGTTAACTCCCCCTTTTCCTGTCTCCTTCCAGCTATTGGTAGGCACAGCATCCGAAGTGTAAAATACCATATGGCATTTGATTCTGTCTCCCTGTGGGACTAATGAGAGGCTTGGTTGTAATTAGGATGTGAAAAAGCCCTGAGGAGATTAATTGTTATTGTTATTTTTTTAGACAAAGGAAAGCTACAGAAAATACTTGCCACATCTTTGAAATAACCACTAAAAAATGTAGTCATTCTCCAGCACGGAAGAGGTGCACAGGATCTTTTAAAACAGGCATTATCCCAATTCACTGTAAATCACAATCTATTCTATCAAGCTATTCTGCACATTAACAGGGAAAAAAACACCAAACAACTGCAAATCCCTGCAATATTGCAAGGTCAGGCAAAAAGCTCTAGAGTTGAAATTAGCCAGCACACCCATATGACAGAATTAGTGTCTGGTGATGACCTCTGACAATACACTAACAATTGTTACTCACCATCACAACCAAGGAGGCACTCACTGGGTGTGGAAACTGGTAAATGCTGGGGAACATAAACCTCACGGAGCCTCATTCACAGGGGTGACCCAAGCCCCGGGGACAACATAGCTGTCCACATTTCTGGCATTACATTGCATTAAATTCATATGGAAATGAATTTGCACCGTGGCTATCAATGGCCTCTGCTGAGGTAAAAGCAGAAAGGAGCAAGACATTGCTTGTGTTGCCTGCACAGAAGGAGGGAGCCTGTGCCACAGGGCGAGCCTGCTCCTGGAGTTGCATGCCTTGCTAAGAATATCAGCTCCTGAATAAAAACTACATGGATATTTAAAAGTAGGAGGTTCATAACTCTCATAATAGCAAAGCAAAGATTTACAGTCATTCCTAGAAGATCAGAAGAAAAACACATTTATTTGTATTTCTCAGCTGGTACATAGGGTACTTGGGTCTGGCAAGCCAGTAGGAGGGAGTATTATTAAGTATTTTTATATGAGTTTCTTAAACACATTTAGTAGAAATACCAGATCTACAGCAGAGAATTCCTTTTTTAATACTTGGAAAAATTACTTTATTTTAATACCTTTCTCACAAGAGACACATGTAGTTAGAGAAATGGACCTCTGGTGAAGAGTCCCATAAGTGGCTCAGCTACAGCAGTTTTCTAACTGTGCAGAAGTTGGACATCTGGGAATGGACAACTCAATTTCCTAATTTTCTGTAAAGGCCCCTCCACAAAGGAAAGCTGTCACACAAATAATAGATGACAACAAGTGCAAGGGCCACCACAAGCAGGAAACAAATCATACGTCTAGTCATACTCTAGTCACACTTAGCTGGAAAGCAAAAGCCTCTACAAGCAGACAACTTCATTGCCATCCACAGAGTGCACTTGCATTTGCAGATCAAAGCTGACCTCAAGCAGATATAATACATTTTCTGTCTCTTGGGAAAAGACAAAGCAGTGAAAACACAGTAGCACTAGTTGAAGTTTTACCCAAATGAGTTTCACTGCTGGGAATTACTGCACTTGTCACAATGACTTCATGCTGAACTCTTAATCCCAGCAGAAAAAGGATCACTAGAGAGCATTAATCTCCATCCATCAGACAAAGCCCATAGGAAAAAAAAAAAAAGCAAAATCAAGGCTTCAGCTATTGGGCAACCACCACCAGGAAGGAATTCCTGGAGATCACTGGAGAAACCTTCTGACTTGCTTAATGCACAAAACCTTGGATGCAGCACTGCATCTGAAATCTGCCTGGCATTTTGTTCAGACAAATGCTGCCAACAGAAACATTTATTCTACAGTAAGAAATTAAGGAGACCTCACAAGAAATTCACATTTATATTTAAAATCAAGAAAGATCAAATGGCCTTCCAGTGAGAAGGCACAATCCCTAAAGCTAGTGGGAGGGTGTAATCCTGATGACTTTGGAAGAAATTCACCACTTTAACTGGTGTAGAACACAGCCTGGAAGCTTAAAAAAAATCCGTGTTTTTGCTAACATAAAGCAGGTTTCCTGTCTCCAAACCTCCTCAGATGGCTTGCCTTCAGAGTATGCTTCCTTTCAATATTGTTTTTTTCTTTCACACATTTTTGTCTTGAAGTTACTTACCTGAACATGCAAAACTTCATCTGTTGGCTTCCATTTAGGTCAAACGTAGTCCTGTTCTCAGCAACCAGCAGTTTAGCAACACACATTGCACTATCTGAAAACCCCCTTGCTTTCCAAGAAGCACAGACTAGTAAACAGTCATTAAAAATAATTATCCCACCTCAGAATTTAATACTTTTTGATTCTCTATCTTCATATCACCCTCCAAGGCACTTCATGCTAGATTTATTATTCACTGCTCTGCCTCTTTATCACTAGCACAGCTTGAAATGGCTACACACTGCACGTTTTGGGTACAGCCCTGAAATCTTAGATGTTGATAAACATCACAGCTCTATGTCCACAGGCAAATCAGTGCAAGCAAGCAGGTATGTGCTGTAGCTGCCCTGACAGCCAGACATCGCTGCTCTGACATTTGCTCCTCACTTGTCAAGTGCTAAAGTGAATGGGCTGCTCTGCTGCCAGTTAATTAATTGAAGCTGGGAGGTAGATGAACACCAAATAACCACAGACTTCGGCAAAGTAAAGATGGTCCTTCAAAGATAGAGAAGACAACAAGTTTAAACACCTGGAATTTCAATCAGATCTGGATTTCCTCTAAAGTTTGTGGCTTGGCTTGATTGAAATAGCCCAGTCTAAGCCTACTTTCATTTGAAAATCATGGCTTTCTTCAAACTCACTGTCATGGCTTTCCCTCAACAGCCCAACACTGCAGCAGCCCCCTGCACATCCAAATCACTGCAGATCCAAATCTGCCTCACTTCTCCTGCAGGGAGGGCGAGCAGTCCCAAGGGCAACCTGCCCTCCCACAGTGGTACCAGCAGCAAGCTCCCAGCGCCTGGTAAGCTTCCCAACAAGTTTCTTAATTTCTCCAGAGGGAACGAGGGAGGCAAGACTGAGCAAGGTCCAGCCACCCAACCATTGAGAAATCCTTGCACCAAAATACAGCTCCTAAAATCATCAAGCTGTTTGTCTCACATGTGCTGCCACTTGAGCCATTGCGAAAAAGACCTGTTCAACTTAAGTAAGCAACAGCAACTACTAATCCAATGGAGGAAACTCAAATACACATATATTACAAATACCAGGGTACATGCCAACAGCCTGAGAGCAGAGGTGTTAGGAGCTACACACACAACCAGCAATCCTGAATTTGTTTCATGTCCAACAGAGCTACTGTGCTTCTTGCAGCCTCTTGCCACTGGATCTCTAAGGGCTAACCACATCCTTGCCTCCCTGGCTGCAAACACTTCACATTTCACAAAATGCTCATCCAAAGCTGGCTTGCATGGCATCAGGACACACAGTGCAGCAGGAAGGGACCAGATGTCACAGAGTTAGGAAATCACGTTTCACAAACTGCTTAAACAGGGGTGCTTGGTTTACATTTTTTAAAATTTATTTTCAGAAAGGGACAAAAATTTCATTTGAGCATTTTACTAAACAAGTTTAGAGGTAGGAGTAACTGATAGACAGTAGCATTTCAGATTTCTGGTATATTTTGATGTCTCTGAACTGACTTCTTCTTATCAAGGTAAGTGTCACATTGTGATAGGATGAGCCATCATACACTGATCTTTGAGTAACTTGAATTTTATGTCATGAAGATTCTGTGTGTTCTTTACAAGCATGTTGCATTTGTACCCCTAGCAACACTTTGCAACTGTGTGCCGACATAAATGTGGTCTGAAGAAACATTTTGCAAAAAAGGGATTCAGCTTTTACAAGTGAAATTCCCAGGCTGGCAAATTTGTCAGGCTTAGAAATTTCTGTAAAAACTCTTCATTTCTAAAGAAACAACTGAACAGGCATCACTGTTAAAAGCTGCACTATCAGAGCTTTAAGCAAACAGGGTTAGAAACAAACACAGTAGTCTGCAGACAACAAAGAAGTGGAGATAAGAGGATTTCTGCCTTGCAGAGTTTATACATCCATCTGTGATTAATATTATGAGGAAAATGAGGGTCAAAGCCCATCTCTGAAACTGAAAGTAGAGAGTGTAGTTGGAGGCATCCAACTATGCACTATTTCAGCTTTTTGTTCATGCATTTATTTATAGATGCATGAATAAATTCTTCACGACAGAAGAATTTGCCATGATACTTGCTCTGGAGTCTAATTACTCTATGCTGCTCTAATTATGTGTGTTTTCACACTTTGTGTACAATGTGTGGGATCTGGGGGATTTCTGTTGTTGTCATTCCCTGTTAGAGGGATTCCCTGCAATCTCCTTCAATAATAAGAATATCCCAAAGACTGCAGCAATAATATAATCTCTTTGATTCCAGTGTTTGGTAATTCTTTGTTATTTCTTTCAGTTTATCACAAACACACAGTCTTCTCCTCTGAGGAAGAAGTGAAGAAGAAATTCAGTATGGGGTATCCAGTGCAATACTGAGTTCTAAAATATGGCCAGAAAAAAACTGGCACTCTAAATCTATCCTTTGTGTCTCACAGCCAAATGTGAACTCTTCCTGGATTAACTGGAGATGAAGGTCAGGTCATGTCATTCAAAAGGTAATTTCCCCTAGATTTGCAACAGGATCACAGATGTAACCTCAGACTTCAAAATATATAAATATAAATGACAAAAAATATCAATTGCCTAACAAATAATACAGATCCAGAGATAGAATTGCTTGTTTGACATTTTACAATCTACAAGGATTTATTTGCATATATATATATATGTAATTTATTTTTAGATAAGTAACAGCATCCCTGTATACAAAGATTAGGATGTGCTGCCTCTCACATCTCTGCTTTTTTCATCCAGGATCATAAATCTAAAATCTAAGATTTTAAGGAATCTAAAATGAAAAACTGATCATTTTTGACAAAGTGGAAGAGCTGCTATTACCTAAGAAAATACTAGCATGGTCAATATTTTTTATACTGGGAAACTGTGGTTCTTTTGTCCTGGTGGGGTTAGGGTAGAAGTTGAACAAAGGAGCTCTATTTCTGCACATTCTGACTTAAGAAAATACCATGTTAAAGAATATTAATTTCCAACAACACAACTTTTCCTTCTCGGTGTCCAGGCAGGCACCAATACACAAGACCATCTGGAAAGAAATGTGAGAACACAGTATGTAGCTACAGGCACATGGACCAGTGCCTGGTCTAAATGTCGAACATCAGAGGTAACAGTTACTGAGTCTAAACAAATATCCTGCGATGATGTGAATAATGAATTGAGTTTTCTACGCACCATTCTTCCCGAATTCCCCTCTAGGGATAGATCCAGTTAATGTCCTTCAAACACTCTAGCCAAGCTCCCTTGGAGACAGATCAGAACAACACTGCCACTAATGCTGTGCTGTGAACATCAATCCACTTTAATGACTTCCCATGTATATTAGTTTAACACTAATGTAGGCCCATCTCTTCAACAGAGTTATTTCTGATTTGTTTGTCCAGGTATAAACAAGAGAAGAACCAGGGACTCACACATCTGGAATAATATTCCTAAAACCATCAACATCCTGAATTCCAGCTGCAACCGAAATAAGACTTCAGAAATGAAGGTCATCTCTGATACCATCTCAGTGACTGTCGACCGAAGCAATAATACAGGAAATCACGGAAGCACAGCTCTGGGGAAAAGCTGGCTGACTCCAATGTCTGCAAACACAAGGCTAAAGATAAGGTGACCATTAACCTTCAGAGAAAGGCAGGGAAGTCCCAGGATGTCCTGCCTGCAGGCTTTACTGCTCCAAGGGGAAATAAACAGAAAAATAAAACTCAGAACTGCATACTCTTGACATTTAACTCAAATGAGTACACAGTGGTAAGAGTGTTTTCTCTGTTACCTTTCCTCTGTATAAAGGCATGAATACAGTACTAAGTTCATTCCCAATCAGCAAAATAAGTGAAAATATTGAGTAATAATAAATTTATTCCTACCACTTGATATCTGTCAGATATCAGACCTGTGCCCCTCTGTACAGAATATATTATTCTATACTGCAGATACAGTGGGGAGAACTGAGGACGAGTAATTCAGTGACTGTTCCAGAATCCATAACTGAACTGAACTCAGAAGTTCCTGGTGACTGAAACTGTATTTTAGAGTCTTTCCCCACGCTTCCTTGCTCAATAAGGACAGCCAGAAAGACCCTACAAGAATAGGCACCCTATAAATACCCAAGATAACTTTAAGTTCATTGGTCAGCCTTCAGCCATGGGAATTCTTACAAGAATACTGGCATCAAAATGCTGAGTTAAATTAGAAATCAGTGACTGCACAACATGATTTGGCCCCGCATGTCAAGAGTTTTAAAATCATCACATAATAAAAAATACCTCATACTGAGCCAATTTCACCAGAGTAGATGCATAGCTCATCATAGTCCTTACACAGCAGCCTAACACATTACTCAGACAAGTTCTGGCAATCTTTAAATCTCTCAGTGTGCTCTTAATTGTCTCTTAAATATGCTGGCACTGTTCCCACAGTAGTGGGAAGGGAAAAATATCTAATACATACCCAAAGAAAGGAAATAAGCTAATTGCAGAAGAATTTTACCCAGAACTGTTGAATAAACCACAGTTCTGTGTCACTAAGTCACATAATCACATGTTTAAACTGAATTTCTGCTTGGTTTTTCCCAACCACAGAGCCTGGCACACACTTTAATCTATTTCCTGAGTGTGTATCTGTCATCCTGGGATCAGTGGTAGCCAAAAAAGCTGCAGTTAAGAGCCATGACAAACTTAAGTTCATTGTTTTAATATCTTTCTGCTTCACCATGGAGTTTAGGGGATACATACAGCTTTCCTAGGATAAATGCCACTCTCAGCCTCACCACTCCAGCCCCTATAGCTAACCTTTGCACAGAACATATTTGAGATCTCTGGTATTGGCACCAGGTTAAATCATCCTTGCTACTAAGTGGATCCTTCCACCCAGGTATTCATACAGTGAAATGCCAGCCAACATTGCAGGTCCAATCTGAAAGTGGAGCAGTTGTCACCCTGCACCATGGAGATGAAAAGTCACCTACACCTTCTACAGATTTTATCAACACCTACTCAAGAACACAAACTCAGCTTCCTTCTCTCATGAAACAGCTGCTTTGGATATAACACAGAGGCAAATATAATTGATACTGCCTGGCATGGTACTAATTGAGTCCTCAAAGGATTCTATACATCACCTGAAGATAAGCTACAGTGAAGGGTAAAGATTAACTCTGCTTGTTCTGCACTCTGAGAGCTCCCTTTGGTCATGGGAATGCTAAGTAAGCCCTCCTTCTATTGGGGACTGATTATATTTCATGTACATAAGACTAGATAGGATTTAAAAGCCACTGAAGATTGATGAGCTAAGTTAACAAGATGGATTTGCAGAGCTTTCCTGATTACACGAAATTGATATTGTAATATTCTCTCACCACAGATGAGAGAGATATAATTTTTCACAATGGCAAATGCAAAAATGTACAAATGCTAAACAATAATAAGACTTTCAGATATTTTTCTTAGCTTGTGCAGTTTCCTCACCATGTAGTTGCTAAATACAATGGGATGTTAGTAAAAACCATCTAAAGGAAATGCCACTGACTGTTGCAGAATTACTACTGGTCACCAGTTAACATGGTATTAGTGATGGTTAAGCTTTTATTTCTATCAGAATCCATTACAAAACCAGTAAATACTTTATCTCTGAAGAGTCCCAGACACCATACAAATGTAACACACATTCCATCAAAATGAAAACCTGTTCAAAATCTGAATTATGTTTCCTTTGCAGGAATGAGGACATGTGATTATGCTGATGCTGAGTAATGTAGGGTAGAATAAAATCTAAGTCACACCCTACAACCATTTTTAACCCTCTTCTGACTACAGAATGAAGAGGAGATGCAATGGCCATAGATTGAGGACCAGTCAAGCAGAAGAAATGTGATCATCAGAATCAGAGCAAGTATATTTCTTGTATTTCTTTTTTTCCTCTATCCAATCCACAAAAGTTGTGATAATATTGATATAACATAGTTTCTTCAGACTCATCACAATAATTATGGCTGATTTTCTAATTTCTTTCCTCTGCTTAACATGATTTTACACTGATATGAATTTAAAAGATAATATAAAATCTTTTGCATAGCCTAGAAGCTTGACAAATCAACTATGGCAAGAACTGAGATAAATTATAGTCTTTCTTTGGCTCAGATTTCTTGCTTTAAGCTGATTTATTGCAAGAACCTTAATATTTTAATGTATTTTCTTATACAATAAGATATCAATTTTAATTATTGCAGAACCCACAGCTTTCAGAGTTCAACTCATTAAATTCACTCCTCAGTCAGCACACAGTCTTCAGTAGCAACATAGTGTTAATGTACAGATGATAGATTCAAAAAAGAAAATAAGCACTAAAAAATGTTTAAAGAAGTACATTGTGGTAGTTAACGACAGGTGTATAAACATTCTCATGTTCATTGTACTGCTCTTGAACCCTTATGAGCCCACAAACAGGTTGCATTGTGGTTTTGAAATATACTTTGATGTGCTGCATGCTATGTCTTTTTCAAAGTACAAAAAAATTTTAAGAACTAAAGCTTTATACATCTGTAAGTAAGGTCTTTCTTAATATATCTACAAACAAAGAACAAAAGGTTTTGGAAAAACTTTCAATACTAATGTAAACAAGGCAATTCTGAAATGGTCTCTCCAGCCAAGTTTAGTCTGCTAATGCACAGGAGGTTTTCTATGCCTCATTCTCTATAACATTGTGTTGACATCTCTGTCTTTTAAATTCAGATTTAAAGAGTCAATTAAATAAATCCAGAAGGTCCCTATGACATGTTAAATCATTTGAAGGAAGACTCAAACATAACATATAGATTGAAAAAGCAAGAAAATCAAGCAAGCACCATTCATAAACACTCCCTGCTTTTAGCATGTTTCTGGGAAGTTATACTGTGGGTCTGTAGTTTAAATTTATAGAGAAACTCTTGGATCATTCTCAAATGTCAAGCAAACCACACAGCCTATCTCTCCTGTTTTCATTCACTTGTCCTTTCACTTCCTCCTACTGAGATAATGAAATCATTAGCATATAAAAAAACAGGGTAAATTTAGGAGAGCTCAGAAATCCTGACACTCTTGGCGAGACAACAGGATCAGAGAACGCATCTTCTCCAAAACTTCCCCCTCCTGTCATTATCAGTGCTTAGAAATATACAAATAGCTTCTTGAACAATGGGATAAAATTTATCCTGCCATAGCGAGGAAGAGCCTTAGATCTCTGTTACCTGGCTGCAGCCATGAGCAGTGAGTGACAGAACTTGGAAAAAAGGTCAGTTTGTCAGACACCAGGATTTCGAGAGAGACAAATGCCCCCATATTGCATGGTAAGGACTGCAGCTCAACTCTACTAAGCTAGACATATTTTAAAAAGAAAAAAAAAAAAAAAAAGTCACAAAAAAAGTCTTGGCACTCAATACAGCAAAGACTTGCAAAGAACCAGACAAATACAGCAGCATTAACCCCCTGTGTGCTGGCAAGTACCCTTCCCACTTTACCTAGTGTTATACAAAAATGATCTTACGAAGCATTCACTGGGAGCAAAGAAAGGACACATTTGACCAGAAGATACTATAATGTGATTTGCTGCAAATTGTACCAATAATATATAACAGACTCCTAAGAATGATAGCAGTCTTTTTTATGGGCAAATATCAGTTAAATCTAAGAAATGCATGTTCAGCAGAAAGAAAAATGAGTGGAGCAGCAGATGAAAAGAATAGCAGTGAAATGACAGGATGGGCTGTGTGATTCCTTGACATGCCATTTTACTGAGGTTAGCCTTAAAAGGGTATCAAAGTTGTAAGCAAAATAAGTATGCACACTAACCTCTGTTTCCCCCCACAGGCTTTTAAGCAGCAATTTCAAGAAAGAGTAAGATCCTTATTACTTTCTACAGTTTTAAGAGCTTAGAATAGTGCAGCCACCCCAAATTCAGCATTCCTGAGTCAGCTAAACTATGAAACAGCTTAAACAAGTAGGTATATTGGAAATAATTTGGTGCTCTCTTCATTTTGTTTCTGAACCATTAAAGATCCTGCTTTCAAGCTTTTGACTGAGTATTTTGGCAGTTTTGCTGCAGTTTTGGTTACTCAGAATAATGTTCAGAGTCTTGCATGAACACTTGGCTATCTGAGCTATGACCTGATGAGATCTTAGGAGATTTTGGGGGAGAATTGCAATAGTCAGCAGGAGTCAGAGATGAATAGTAGTTGAAACAATCCTTGTTAATAACATCAGTGAGTGTCTGCTGCTCACCAAAGAGGTGGTTTCAAGTTCTAACCTGCCGCGTTCCTTCCCATTACACATACAAGCTGTCAACTGAAGATATGGAGATAAACCTCTCCAAATGGAGAGAAATATATTTATGTTTAAGCTACACAATAAATTGAACTTAGACAGAAGAACTGACATAGAAACTCATCTGAGGGAATGATGAGAACTTAGTGTCAAGTACCAAAATCTCATGCAATGTGTTCGAATCCATTTAGAAGAAAATGATGAAATACAAATGGCATCTATGCTTGTGGCATTGGCACTCCTTTTAAATTTTAAGAGGATGTATATGCATCTGTGCACACATGACTCAACATGATGCTGGTGGCACTCCAATAAAACCAAGCCACTGATTCTTCAGCTTGGCCTATATCCAGAGCTCATTAAAACCAATGACAGCCTTTTCACTAAATTCAATTCTTCAGATCATAGCAGTCAGCTTGCAGTCTGATGTACCACAGAGACTGCAGTCACACTGTTTTGTCCTGTTTGACTTACAGCACAGCTTGATGTTTACGTTACATAACTAAAGATATTGAGACCCAACCACACCACGCACACTGTCCACAGTACAAACATAAGGATTACTGAAAATCCTCAGCAGAAAAAAAAATCAGCTCCCCAGTTTAATATACCATGTGTACTTTCTTTTCATTTATATATAAAGAGACTTCATATAAATCAATAAATACCTATGAATGAATGTCTAACACACTTCAGTGGTATCAGATACAGGAGGCATTCCAGTCAAAGTTGTAGTGGATTTTAGCAGATATTAAGCAGGAACAACTAAAGATGTGTTTGTTTGTATTTAATGTATCAGACTCACACACACACAAAGTATTGCTCCACGAGTACCCATTTTCACAGCTGTTCAAAATTGAGTAACATCTCAGCCCCTTTCTTAATGCTTATGCAAAATTCCAATACTTGCACTTGCAGCTACTGCTTTCTTGTGAAATACTCTAAATACCCACTGATCTCTAAATAAATGTATTTACGGTTTAAATAAAAGGGCCTATATTGAGCAAGTCTTTGGACCAAGTACAGCTTCTTGTTTCTTCTCTGAGTGCCATACATCTTCTTCTGGCAAAAGAAAACATAGCTGTGTATTTGTCTGAAGTAAATTCCCTGACTGGCAAATCAAGAACCATTACAAGTGGAAAAAAATATTAACTTTGAAACTAGAGCCAGTAAAACTTCTTAGGTGATAATATTTAACTTTTGATGGTTGTCTGCACTTAATTGTTCCCAGAAATACTAAAAATAAGTCTAAAAGGGGATCTATTTCCCAAATGTCTGAATACAGCCAAAAATCCTGCACTGTGGGTTCCAAAGGACAAAGAATTTTGAATCATCAAATCTGCATTAGGCATGTCTCCATCTCTGTGGTCACAGGAATCTGTGACATTTCATTTTCTGAAAACTTCCATCAAATCTTTGACAGAATCATAAGCAAACAGCTTATATGGAAAAGCCTTCAAACTCACAGTGATCTGAAAAAATTGAGGGATTTACTTTTTGTTCATATGTCATTCATGTAATTTGGATTTGCATATTAGAAAAAGCATTTATATATATATAAATAAATGCCCTAAATATCTAAATATATTCTAAACTTGAGTCAAGTCAAGTCCAAGGTAAGAAGTGCTTAGCACCTTATACTACAGTGAGAACTGAGTCAACTTTTAATTTTGCAGATACGGACCAAAATTCTACATCAGACTGGACAGTTCTGTAATCCTTGCAAACCTCACACTGCCTGTGTGATAGGGCTGCATTTCCTTATGACTGTGTAGGAGCTCAGTCTGGAGAAGTATAGCCATGTTCATCTTGAGAAGTTATCTACCTATGGTAAGTTGTCTACTGACATCCTTTGGAAACAGATGAGCAATTTCACTAAGTCGATGTAAATTTTCTGGTACAATACTCCTCAGGAACTGGCCTGAAGCACTAGCAATGTACTGGTTCATATATTATAGAGCTAGAGGTCCAAACTATAAACAACCAATTCAGTAAACAGTGCAAAAAATTATTCCACGCCTATGAAATCGCTGGATTAAGCTTTCATTGTATTTGTTGTAAAACAGCAAGACAAATATATATTTGTATTTCCTATCTTACAATGGATCTGCAAAGGTATTGGAGTCCTAATTACCATCTATTATATTGTGTGAGTGAAAAAGAAACAGAAAATTCACATTCATTAGGCTGTTAATAAAAGATAAGGACACCAATCTTGCCTTTCTGTTTTAAAGGTTTCAAACAGTACACTTCAAGTTACCTTTAACTGCTTTCAGTTTCTGTCAAATACCAGAAAGACAGCATGAAGTGTGAAAGATCCACAGAGACTGTAATCCCAAGTAGATCAGAATGTGTGTACTTGGCTAACTCTTAATTTTTCCAGTCTGCTACACCAGGTCTGAGATGAGTAAGACTCCATCTAAAATATGCATCAGACAAGCCCTGCTCAGAACATAGATCTAGGCAGAGAGGTCCACTCAGACAGCTGTCCATAGGATGTGGTGCAAGGACACAGCACAAGGCTGGAAGGGAAAAGGGTCACTTTGAATGGCATATTCAAAAGAGGAGTTGAACTAGAAAATGGAAAAGACAGGAGAAGGTTTGCTGGGGTTCTTGGATATTTTGTGCTCACACCCTGTCTACAGCTTGTCACCTGGATGAAGGCACTTGCCCTTACATAAACCACTCTGACTTGTAGAAGCATAGCTATCATAGAAAATTCATCAAAGCTGATATGCGATTAAGGCTTTATTCCTGCATATAGACTTTGGTTAAGAACAAGAAATTTAGTGTATCAGAAAAATAATCATGAAAGAAATAACAAGATCCTTCACAAGACCCTACTACTTCTCTCACAGAGCTCTGAGATCACATGGATTCTCCCACTCCCCCGCACCAGTGTTAAGACCTCACACCTGGGAGACAGCCACCAATTCCAGCAATTCTACTAACGACGCAAGAGAGAAAATAAAGTCCAGTTTACATTAGTAACCAGCCACCTAACTCCAGCTACTTAATATAGGTTAAAAACCTGATTTGGAGCACAAAACGTCGAGGTCCGACACTGGAAGACTGCAAGTCTGTAA
Organism: Poecile atricapillus; assembly: GCF_030490865.1. Lineage (NCBI taxonomy): Eukaryota > Metazoa > Chordata > Aves > Passeriformes > Paridae > Poecile > Poecile atricapillus. The sequence goes on along the minus strand of NC_081260.1, from coordinate 11,283,542 downwards.
ACTGGGGATGAGAATGCCGACGCAGCCCGGCGGGCTCTGCGTTCGCAGCCGTACGGAGCCGAGAGCACAGCACTGGAACAAAGAGTGCCTCACGGAGAGCTCGGCGGCCGGCGTTACCCCAGCCCTGCCGCCGCCCGGGGCTTGGCGTGTGCGGCGCCCGCCGCGGAGCGCCCGGCACGGCGGCTGCCGAGGGGCCGGCCGGGCCGGAGCCTTTCCCGTGCCGGGAGCTGGGGCCGTGCCCGTCCCGATGAGCGCCCGCCCTGCCCTGCCCGGCCCGGCCCCGGCCCCGGCCCCGCCGCCACTCACCGGCCGCCGCCCGAGCCCCGCGCCGCTCCGCGCCCGCCGCCCCGGGCACCGGCCCCGCCCGCCGCCGCCCAGCGGGCACCGGGCACCGGGCAGCGGCCCCACCTCCCGAGCACGGCGGAGCACAGACACCCCGGACAGCGGCTCAGCCCGGTGGGCACCGCCGCCGGGACGCGCTGCCTCCGCCCGAAGCCTGCACAGGGAGAGCACCTTACACAGAACGGAGGCGTTTGACACTGAAGGAATTTTGGCTCTTTCTCCAGCCTTTGTGGCATGGGACGTCCCTGCTACCTCCAAGGCTTCCTGCTGGTTTGTTGTCCGTGGAATCGTACAGAGTCCAGCCTGAGAAACCCGTAACAACTCAGGCTGTGAAGGTACAACGATGGCATGACCATAGAACCACAGAATACGCTGAGTTGGAAAGGACCCATCAAGCTCACAGAGTCCAAATCCTGGCCCTGCAAGACACCTCAAGAATCACATCATGTGCCTGAGAACATCGTCCAAACATTCCCTGAGCCGAGACATGCTTGGTGCTGTAACCACTTTGTTGGAGAGCCGGTTCCAGGGCCCAACCACGCTCTGGGTGAAAAACCTTTTCCTGGTATCCAACCTAAACCTTCCCTGACTCAGCTTCTTGCGATGGTAGTGAGAGTTTTTGAGGCTCAGATCCTGAGACACAATATCTCAGGAAAACATTCAGCTTGACCTAAGTCAGCACTCAGCACATTACCTGGAGGGCTCAAGGCACAGTGCGAGCCCTCTCAGCAACATGATTCAGGTAACATCGTTCAGGCTGTGGGGCAACTTTGAAGGTCTGAAAGATTTTCCCATTGAGGGAATTGTATAACTAGAACAGATGGAAATGCATCAGGCTGGAAAATCAATGGAGTGCTTCCTTAGCCTGTTGAAAACTGGATTCTATTGGACCACTATGTAGTGCCTTAGTTTTTGTCAAATCAAGTCCAGTGACTAAACCAACCTTGGCTAAATAAACTCAGATGAGAATCCATCCATCTTTTTGCATTTCTGCAACTAAAATGTTGCAAGGTAACATCTGGGAAAATGCATAGTTTATTGATAACTCCCATTTTCTAACCTTTGAATCTATTAATATTGGGTTGGTTACCAATTCCCACTGAAACAGACTGATGTGCTCTGTTGCAGAACTGGCACTGCATCACATTGGCAGAGAAGTAACAGGCCCTCCTTCCTGGATGCAGTGACACGAGTGAAGACAGCTCATGTGCTCCAAAATGCAAAGTGAATGTCTCCAGTGCAAGTAAAAATAGGTCCTTGTGAACAACGTGTACATGCCATGAATAGCATTTCCATATCCAACACGAATGGAGCAGAGATAACATTTCCTAATCCCTCTAACAGTGCTACTGGTTTGACCTGATCTGGGAATGCATCAATTTTCCTTCACATCATCCAGTTACTTATGATATAAAAAAAACTTCTGGCTTATTAGACCTGGAAGGAAATCCAAGTTGTTATTTTCAGGAAGTCAGGGATTTAATTTACTCTTTCAGTGTCAATGTGTGCTTCCTAAGGATACTAAGACTCTTACATTGCAAGAATCACAAGTGGATTTATTTTTTCTTCTTTCCTCACCTCTTCCAGAAGTATCTGCAGTTTGTGCAGATTGGTTTTGACAGCTGTTTTCTTTCAAAAAAAGGAGCCAATACTGAAAATTTACACCTGGATTTTCATCTGTAGTTAAAAGACACCTCCAAAACTTCCTAGTGTTGTTGCTGTACATAGTGATCAAGCAAGCTTTCTTGTCACAGTGACTGTCAGTCCTGTTCAACATGATCGAACTGAAATCTATAGTCCTGGAAGGGGGGAAGATGAAGTGAGGGAAAGATTTTAGCTGCAAGATCACAACAGGATATTTCTGAGGAAAGCAATTCCCCAGCACAAATAGTCTGCCTTTCCAATACCCCTCTCTGAAACTTGGTAAGAATTCCCATCTAGAGCTGTTTTATGCTGCAGATGTTTACACATTTATCTCCAGGAATGACAGGATCTTGATAGCCTTCAGCACAGTGTTTTCTTCACATTCCATAGTTCTTTCTCCTTGCACATTACTGGATGGAGAGCATAGCTAGAAAGTCAGAAGATGCAACTGAAAAAAATAAACAGAAATGTGATGAAGAAGGAAATGAAAACTAATAAAAAAAGCATGTCCAGCAGAAAGATGGTCTGTGTTTTTAATCTGAGGACTAGATGTAATTCAGGGCATTCTTAGTTCAGACGCCTGTTCCGCACCTGGAACAGACCCACTTCATATAAGAAGGCCATTGGACCACAAGGTAAAAATCATCTCTCTTTGGCTACATGGTATCACAAGCTGTATGTAATACAATCCTACAACACAGTTCCTGAGGTCTCAAATTCTCAAACAGGAGTTACAAATCAGACTTCAGTCTGGGCAGCAAAGATCTACTTTGCCAGAGGTTTTATTCATCACCAGTTCTCAGTAACTTAAAAGACTAAGATACGACCCCTCTACTTTTGAAACCCTGGGTCCCTGCAGGTCAAATACAACCAGCAATAGTTTCAGGTGACCAGCTGTTCTGAGAATCACAAGTAATACAAATGAGGCATTAGCCCCTATGCAAATTCGCAGCCTTAGTTTAAATTAAAATTGTCAGTCAGGTAAGTCAGAGAAAGGAATTTCTGTGAAGGGCTTCCAAAGGAGCAGTGAGAGAACATGAGGCCCATACCCAGCTTGGCAACAATAATATCATGGGGAACCCAGGCAAAGCACACTTTGTTCATCATCATTAAATTTGTTCTAAAAGATGCATTAAATCCACCAGACAAGATACAAAGTGGAAATAGCACAGTAAGAAGAATGATGAGGTGTAGCAGAATTGATTTTGCTTCATCTCCAACGGATCTATGCTGCTTATTAAAAAATAAGTAGGAGTATTTTAAAACTGTTTGAACTCTCCTGACCTGCAAGGATATAAAAGTCATCTGAGTTCCAGTGTTTTCTTCAAGTAATAATAAGTGAGCATTATTCTAGAACACTATGGTGAAGGATATTAACCCATCTCAAAGATGTAAACAGAATAGTTTCACGGAGAAAGCCATTGTCTATAGATTGGAGAGGGAAACCCATGTGGGAGCATAGCTAATGCCAACGGTGTTTAACCAGAGCTGGGGCCAACTCTTCTCTGACTACAACCTCAGTTTTGTTTAAAGGAACTGCGAAGCAGGCTTTCTAGAGGGAAATGTATACCAAAAGGTTCATGAATTTAGGTATTTCCAAACAATGTATTATAATTTTATTCATACCCTTTTATCTCTAAATATCTGTTCTTATCTTTTGCTTAAGATGCATCCTAAGGCATATGAATATTTTTTTTTTATAAAGAGCTGAAAAGTTGGGTCACTGTAACTTCCAGTACCAGTGCTCACGTGACAAATAATGAGATGCTATCAATCTTGGCAATGTTTCCTGGCCCTTCTTAATCTAAGAATGAACTGTTCTTGAACGGTTTCTCTTGGATACTAGGCATAAACAAAGGTTCTTTTCCCTATCTTAGTGTCTGGTTCAAGGTCAAATTCAGGGTTGGAGTTGTTTTGGAGTCTTGGGATTTTTTCCTCGCTGTTGAAAAAAAATGTAAAAGATCCCTCCAAATTTATTTTTTTCTACATCTATTCCTCTACAATTTAATATCAGTACAATGAAGTGTAACAGTGTCATGTCTACATGAGCAGAACTAACTAGGTAATACAGCTCCCAGTTTGAATAATTCTGAAGTTTCAGAGATTTCTCCTGTATGTGAAATGGGTCAAAATGCAGAGCTACTTCATTAAAAAGTACAAATCTCAGTTATCAGACCAATGAAACAAGGAGTTTTTCAAGTTACACAGCAGGTGGAAGCAAAAGGCAGTGCATACCATACAGGAGAGATCTAAGTCCAAATGCTGATTAGTAAAACAAGGAGCTTCCCAAAGGATACAGCAGGTGGGCCCAAACACCCTCTCTTGCAAGAGCCAATGTGTCTAAACATCTTAGTACTCAAAGTCCTTGCATGTAGCCCAAAAGGCAAAACTTTATCCATATCTGCAGTGTCCCACAGAGTTAAAAATTTTCCTAACACTGAGAATTAGAAAGTAAATGAAATGCACTTCCTTCAGTTTTCTATAACTACATGTCCCAGTGCTAGGTTCAGTAAAAGCTGCCCTGAAGCAGTGATATGAACTGATATGACTGACAGATGGTCAAGCTATAACGTGAGATCAGGCTAAAAGTTGGACTCAGTGATCTCAGAGGTCTTTTCTAACCTTAATGTTCTGTGATCAAAGCAGGTACACTGCATTTCTTCTCTAGGTGTTCCCTGAGGTACTGACTTGTGTAGAGGGAATGGCAATACTCTGGCAGGGCACTGCTTTGTGTTCTATTAGAAGGACACAATTTGCAGAGGCAACTACTCAGACCCGAAACATCACTTCTGCTTTCTCAGACTTGATACCAAGGAGCAGATGTCACCAGTCATATTTTACCTGTATTTGAGGCTCCATTTGCTCCATCATGTGAACACCATACCAAGTAGATACATTCAAGTTAGTATTTCCTTCAGCTTAAGTTTCAATTCACCAAAGCCTCCACTGAGAAGAAACACAAATACTCTGTGACCGGGCAACTTTCTTTATCATGTTATATTAATACATTGTGGTTGCTCATTTTGTAGTTTTGTGGGGCCTGGAGGTAATATCCAAATAAGGAAAACCCAGAAGTATGGTAATTTCTTCCCTTTCCTTCTATGTTAAGTTTGACAACATTTCTAGAGTATTCAGAAAAGTCACTGCCCTGCCAAGAAAGCGGAGATGTGCGCTAGCACGGCTGGAGCGAGTGTAGGGAATCACGGAATGGGTCAGGTTGGAAGGGACCACCGTGGGTCACCCAGTCCAACCTCCCTGCTTAGGCAGGGTCAGCCCCTCTGGATGGTTCTGGAATCTTTCCAGTGAGGGACACTCCGCAAGCCCCCAGAACAATCAGTTCCATTGTGTAGTCACTGCACAGTAAAGATGATTTTCATGTTCAGGTGAACTTCCTGTGCATCAGTTTCTGCCCATTGCCTCTTGTCTCAGTGTTTGGCACCACGAAGCTGAGGCTGGCTCCATCCTCCATCCAGCAGGGCCCGGCTGGTTCGCACAGCCCATCGCGGCAGGCCCGACACGGGTCTAACGCCACCCCGAGGTTATTTTTTCCGGAATTTCTATGGAACCGTGCGCCAGGGAGCCGCCGCAGCGGCCTGGCCCGACCCGGCCTGCGGCCTCCTGGCTTGGGCCGTGGGGAGCCGCGGCCATGGCCGGGCCCGCACCACCACCTAGCGCCGGCGGCGGGCGCGGAGAGCCCGGGCCCGCCCGGCCTGGGGGCGGCCCCGCCCCGCGCCTCGGCCCCGCCGCGCCCACCGCCCCTCCCTTCCTGTTGCCGCCACCGCCCCTCGGTCCGCCCCGCCGGGCCGGGTGTGCTCCGTGCCGCCGCTGCGCGCTCCGAGCCCGCTGAGCCGCCGCACAGTCCAGCGCCATGGCCCGCGAAGAGGCGGCGGTGGCCGGCGAGGAGGCTGCGGCGGGCGAGGGCGGTGGGCTCCTGCTGGAGATCGTAGGCTCTCCGCTCAACCTGAGCCTGCTGGGCCTCTGCCTCTTCCTGCTCTACCAGATCCTGCGGGGCGAGAGGCCCGCGGCACCCGCGGGCGAGGCGGACCCGCCGCCGCTGCCCAAGATGAAGCGCCGCGACTTCACGCTGGAGCAGCTGCGGCCCTTCGACGGCGTGAGCGACCCGCGCATCCTCATGGCCGTCAACGGCAAAGTCTTCGACGTGACCCGCGCTAGGAAGTTCTACGGGCCCGGTGAGGGCGGGGGCGGGCGGGGGCTGCCAGACGGGCCCAGCCCGGGCACTCCGCGCCTTGTGCCCGGGGCCACCGCCCGGGGGGAGCGCGGGCCGCGCCAGGGCCGGTGCTGGCCGGGAGCGCCTTCCCTCGGCGGGGATCGGCGCTCCTGGCTGACCCCATCCCGGCCCTGGTCCCCATGCGGAGGGTTGGACAGGGCTCGGCTCAGCTTGCAGCCGGGAGGGCTGCGTGCCGCTGAGCCGGCGGGCAGGGTGACTGCTGCCGCCCGCCATCCAGAGTCGGGCCCCCGTGTTGTAGAAACTCCGGCTTTGCCGGTTTACGTTGTTTCATTATTCTCAGTACTTTCCCGTGGCAGGTTACGCGTACCATACGAGGTTGGGCGGCTTTGTCAGCCTGGGCTGCCTCTGCCTGATAGCAGGCAGCAGAAGCGAAGTGTTCTCTGTGTTGACATTCCATTCCCAACTTTTAGTGGGTATCACTCTATCCCATAATATTTATACTAAATACTTGACAATTTAGATGAAACCAGCTTTCCACCAGGAGCATAGTTCAAACGTACAAAGATTTAATAACGTGTGGTCCAAGAGCAGCCAGTGATGAGGTGGGTGAGACTATGTGCACCCAGGTGAAAGAGTTTTATCATCTCCACGAGGGCATGGGGCTTTATTTTTATCAGAGGCTGCCTATTAAAACGGTTCACAGAGGCTTGCTGATTTGTTCCAGGATCTGCCTGGCATAACCACTCTTGAGCTGTCCAGACAGCCTGGTAGCTGCAGTGGAGAGTTGCCAGTGCTACTTAGAGACAAGGAGAAAAATGCAGAAGACACCGTGTTTTTGGAAACGTTATCAGTTACTACTTCTGGGCCAAACATAGACGAGACTGTCTCTGAATGATGACAGGCTGTAACTTTGCATTCTGCAGCAGTCAGGATAATATGTACAGTTGAGTCAGATGTGCAGCTTTGTATTTGTGCAAACTAAAACCCATTTGATATAAAGGTCCAAGCTTTAGATGCTATGTTCCTTGATGACAGTAAAAGCTGCCTGTTGCATCTGATTTGGTAATTGCTGAATGGTTCACCACAATGTCTGGCTAGTTTGATTTTCATTTTCATGGAAAAGTAAGATTCTTTTGGTTAATTTAGGAAAAAGCACACTCTGGAAGTTGGCATGTGCTCTACAATAACCAGATTTCACATCTTACTTCTTTAAGCTCCTTTTAGAAGAACTTTGTCTAGTTGAACCTGCAGTATCTCAATTTTTGGCTTGTCATGCAAGTGAGTTAATCATTAATGAAGTTTAGCAAGAGTTTATCTTGATGTCTCTGATCTGTGAGTTGCATGTTTTGATCATTTGAGTTCATCTTGCATTTTGTTTTAATAGATGTTTCCTCCAACTTGATAATATCTAGTAGCACTATATTTTCTGTCAAGCCATCCTTTCATCTCAAGTCAGGAGTATCTTTTAGAAAACTTTCATTTCACCCCAGACATAGAAATTCTTCCTCTGTTCCTTATTCTAAGGATGTGCATCCCAGTCTGTATGCTTCTCCTTACCCTGTTTATATGTGCCATGCAACATTGCATGGTTCATTGTCCTGATGTTTCAGCAAACCTCAGTATCTTTCTCCATGATTTTGTTTCTTGTCCTCTTCCGCTTTTTTCTCTTATTACCATTTAGAATAAAGCTTTAAAGCATTTCAGAAGCTTGAGGCACGTGATACATGAATGGCTCAGTGTAGGAACTCTGTTTTAGTCTGGGGACTCTGATCCACGAAGACAATGTAGCATCCTTTACCTCTGCAATAATGTTGCTTATGTTTCTATTTTAAAGAGGGCCCGTATGGGATTTTTGCTGGAAGAGATGCATCCCGGGGTCTTGCCACTTTCTGCCTGGATAAGGAGGCACTGAGGGATAAGTATGATGACCTCTCTGATCTCAACGCTACACAGCAAGAGACCTTGAGGGACTGGGAGTCACAATTCACTTGTAAGCAATTTTAATCCTATTTACAAAGAAGTAGTTACCTGGTAATAGGGGAAGCAATAGTGAAAAGGCTTTAACCAGCTGGAAGCATCATATATATAAATGATGGAAATTGCATACGCTGATAATTACTATAGTGAAAATAATATATCTAGTGTTATATGATAATAAAATCTAGTGTTGAAAGATTTACTATAAGCAGCTACAATGGAGTTTTCTCTGCATGAGGTCATAAGAAATCTCAGTCCTGACCTGATGTGTCCCTACTATTTTGGCCCTCTTCCTGTTTTAATTAAGACTGTTAATCATGCCACACTGAATGGCTGTTTTATTATGCTAACAAGCTTGTTGCAGAAACCAGAACTATGCTATCAAATATCTGGCTTGAACTAGTGTTAAAATGTACCTTTACAAGTGTTGAGCATCAGGACTGACAGTGATGTCCACTCTTTTTTTTTACTGTGTTCCTATTAAATATGGTGAATAGTTGCTTTAAGTTGTTATAACAACATCACTAGTCTGAAATACCTGTAATCAGGGGCTTTTTTGCTTTGTTGAAATTGACAGATAGGCGACATAGTATAGCTCTCTGTGCTTACATGTGTATGATCTTGGCATTTTTACATGCTCAAAAGGAGATATAAAATAAATCAGAAGCTTAATCACATAATCGGATAACAGATCCATCTTTGTCTTTGGGAGAAAGGATCTCCCTTCTGTCCTGTTGAATATTTTTATACACATTACAAAATATAAAACCCCTTCCAAGTTGTGTGTATTTGTGCACATATGAATGTGTTTAATAGATGTTAATAGTCTGACAATGCCTTTGGTTGAAAAACCAGCTTTGATACTGGCAAAAGAAATAATCTAATCCAGGATTCTGATTCTTTGGCTGTGTGGCTTAGTTTGTGTTTATTCATCTTTTGGTTTAGGTAATAAAATGAGGGTTATATTCAATTCACATGATTCTTACTACAACAGTAATAGTAGTTCAGGTGGTAGTTGATTTTAGCTTTTCTCCTTTCCCTCAGTGTTTGGAACAAGTTGTTCAAAGATGTTTTATTAAAATATAGCCATCCTGTTCATTCAGAAAACAGTTGGAGGAGTTTAAAAAGGTGTCTCTTCAGGGCCAAAAAATTACTTGGATTTTTTTTTTCCCCAGTTAAGTATCATCATGTTGGTAAGCTGCTGAAGGAGGGGGAGGAACCCACTGTGTACTCTGATGAAGACGAAAAGGATGGCCAGGATGCAAAGAAAGAGTAGATATTGCAGTGAGGAACAATCTCCTTTTGAACCATAAAGGATCATTTGTAACATTCCACTTCTGCTTCAAAAGGTGCAGCAGCAGCAAGGCTTACAAAAGGTCCAGAGGTACAGTGAATGGTTTCTTTTCAAAGATTTCCTTTTCAAATTCAGTGGGAAGGTTCTGAAGATCTATGATCTGTCTTCCTTTAAACTCACATAAAAAGAAGTATGCATGACAAATGTCTGTGCAAAAGTAAACTGCAATTTTGGCAATAAAGGACTATTTTTCTGCTATCACCATTTAGTGCAAAGTAGATCAAAATCAAGTTTTTCATTACCAACCTAGCATTGTGGACACAAGCACGTGAATAACTTCATATATGCAACACAAACACCACTAATTCTTTTGTGTTAGCTTCTGCAGGACCTGGTCCCTGGCTTGTAATTCCTTTAGAAAAAAGGGACTATATTTTGTTTGTCCACAAAGCATCATACTTTGTTGTGTAGTGTAATTCTTTATTATATAAGATAATTTGGTTTTCAAGGCGTTGCATTAGCCACTTACAGATGAAACACTAACTGCTTTTGAAAAAGATCAAGAATTTTTGAGAGGTTAAATCACTTTTAAATATTTAATAAAGACTGATGAATGCTTGACGTGTTCAACTTGTATAATTCTGCATAGACTAATATTCTCTGTTCACTTTTAAAGCACATCTATAGTGTTACAAAAGTTTAGATAATGAGTGGAACTAGGCGTCCCTAAAGGTACACCATGGAGTGTGACTTGACTATTGTTCATTCAATTTTCTTCTTAGCAAAAAGCGCTCCTGTGAATGTTAATGGAATTATATTAAACATGGAACATCAGCTGCTCTTGATTCCTAGGCCTAAAAAACCAGAAGTTGCTGGTATGGCATGATTAGCAAGTGCTCTTGTACATGCACCTTTACCTAGCAGAAAAACATTACTGGTCAATGTAACTTACGTAAGTTATGTGCAAAATAAAACAGTGTAAGCTGTTTCTGCATTGAGGCCTTTGTTGGTTTGGAATGTTGCCATTAAACAAAATGGCACAATCTCATGCATAACCAGCAGTGCTACACCTGTGGACCTGACCTTTGAGTTGCTTTTTATCTATTTGCTCTCTCAGCTTAACTATATGCTTAATTACTATGTTTTTTCTAAGTGGCCTGCCTCCTTCCAGAGAGGGCTGGGTAAATGGATATGACCAAGGAAAAACGTAATTGTTCATCTTCCAAAATACTTCTGTAAAATTTTCTTATAAATTCCAAGATAACTAATGATTTGCTGATCACTTGTGAATTTGTTTCTTGTCCAAGCGATTCGGCTAGTGCAGAATATTCAGGGTGCCTGTCTGGTGTAGTTCCCTGTGTCTAATTTCTCTGGCTCAGCTGTGTGGTTATTTCAATTTGGCAACATGATCAAAAGGATGAACTGAGTCCTCTGTGGGAAGGTGTAAACTAGGTAAAAATGTTCGGAAGTAGAGTGTGTTGCACTACAGCAGTTTTCATAAACAACTTGACACAACATATTAAAGTGCCTGACACCAACTGTGGTGAGAATAACCAACTCTCCCTCAGTCCCAACTCTGTCCTGGGATTTTCTTCTGGTTGCACTGGGCATTCCAATGAAGAGCAAGGTTGTTTGAGCCAGAGAGTTTGTGTAAAGTGGTACTCTATGGACTACCTAATGAAGGTCTAGAGCCACATGTAGACCTTGTCATGATCTTTGTGTTGCTATTTTATTTTTAGAGACATTTATACTCTTTGCAAACTACTACTAATGGTTTACCTCAAATTGGAAATGTACTTTTATTTGTTTAAGGCAGAAAATAAAATACTCTTGCATAATGGTGGTGTTTTCATTTACTGCAACCAAATGTTATATTTAATACTCCCCTAATGTTTCAAATTTTATATTGTCTTTTTCCAATGTGTCACATTATCCAATGCATAGATTCAGTAAAATGTGTTCTAATGGAATGACTGTAAATGCAGTTCACTAGTAAAACTTTAACAGAATATTAAATAGAGAACATGCTCATTGCAAAAACAGTATTAGGCAGAAAAAAAACCCAAGTAATTGTTAATACTGAGTAAGAGCTGGAGCTTTGGAAGGCTGTAACCTACCCTTCAGTGGACTCTTAAGTTACTCTGTATCATCTCCCGAGGAACTGAACACTATTTTAAGTATTAATCTGTACATCAGAACATTATGCATCACAAAGAAAAACAGTAACAAAAATTATGCAGAAAACAGGCAGTAACACAAGACAATGCTCATTGTTAATACTTCTTGGGGAGGAGGAATGACACTTCGGTAAGACTTACTTTTTCAGGGAAAACAGAGAATTTATTGTGAAAAGAGAAGAAGTGTGTCACAAAAGCTGCTCATAAAGCACCAGGCATGGGTTTTACTTCTTTCCAAAGTACAGAAGAAAATGGAGGGGTTTTAGCTTCTTTTTAAGTCTATTAATTACAGCTTGAACCCTTCCTTCAACAGTGACTGGTACCAATGACTATGCAAAAAGAACAATGCCAGGCAGTTTATCAGTCTGTATATTAACCAGGTAGGACATGATGACCAGTTAAATGCAGAGAATGTCACTAATCTCCCTTATCTGAGGTGTCCAACACCTGTCACAAAGATCTACTCCAGGACAAAACAATTGAGTCATATCTTATTTCCAGCTAGGAAAACTCATACTTTTACCTGCTTTGTAAAATTCAGATATTTTTCACCTGCCCTTAATCACCTTTATTTGCTCTTACTTTCTGCTGTTTCAATTAAACAAAAAAAAGTTCAGTATTGAATGCTTCTGTTGAAAGTTATGTAAGGGGTTTTATGAAAGGCATTTCTATGCATTTCCTGGAATCCCCGGTTTAAGAAAGGGCTTTATATTATAATTGCTGTATTTTATTTCAAGCAGATGGACTGATTTAATAATGGGCCTTGTGTATTTCTGCTTTAAAACCAGCCTGTAGGATTTTGACTTCAGTATTCAGCACAAGGTACAACCCACAGGTCACATATTTTCAGTAACAAAGCATTGTTGAGCCAACTTCTCTTCATACCAGCTCTAGGAGGAGGTATTTTCACCAGTTCTGTACAGAAAATTAAATTGGACGGCAAGATCTGCAGTCTCAGGTCCCAGCTTCATACATGTCAGAGTAAACAGTGTTTGCATAAAAAGCATCCAGCCTCTTGAAACAGCAACCGGGGCAAATAGAACACATCAGGTTCAAACTGAAAGGTGTGAAATTATGCCAGAAATATTCTACATTTCCACTGCTGAACTATATAAGTACTGCTTTTAATGTATCTTTTAATCTAATAAATGTTTTAATTGCCAAAACATTCAGTAACTTTCATATGTGGGATGTGACATTTATAACAACTAACATCCGATTTACAAAGCCATGCATTTTAAAAGTTTTAAAGCAAGCTGTTACATGTCTCTTTAAAAATTAGCCTTCAGGATAATAAAATTATATAAAGCAGTCCATTGTATAAAAAGGTGGGGCTCATATTAAATGTGCTGACAGGAAAAAGAAATTCTTCCCTGTGAGCATGGTGAGGCTGTGGCAGAGGTTGCCAGAAGAAACTGGACACCCCATCCTTGGAAGTGTTCAAGACCATGTTGGACACTGCTTGGAGCAGGTGGAAGGTGCCCATGCCCTTGGCATGGAGATTGGAACAAGATGATTTTTAAGGTCCTGATCCAAACCATTCTATGATTTTGTGAAAAGTCAAAAAACACCTGAAATCAGGTTCTAAGTAGTATCAAATAGAAAACACAGAGGTTCTCTTTCAGTGTGAAGATTACAATGATGTCTCACATTTTAAAGTGCATGCATATTTTATTAGCTAACAGTATTTTACATGGAATGAGGACTTGGGAGATAGAGCAAATCCTCTACCAATTTCAGTCAATACAGGTGAATGCATGAAGCAATTACAGAAATTTATTTGTTATTGGTTATTGTGACAGCATGTTGATAAAACACTGGAAATTTACACTGAAGGAAATCTTTAGTTCCTTCTCCCCCAGATTAACAAAAAGAAATACTTCCTCACCTGTCACCAAAAGGCCTGTCTCACGGGAAATGGGTACTCATGGACACAAAACTGTGACAGAGGGGGAAGTTTTGTTATCTTTAACCTGCAAATATTGCATAGAGAAAAAACACCCTTGGTATGTCACATCAGTGCAACTGAAAACATTTTACACAATCGAATACAACAGTCCCTCTTCATTATAACTGTATAAAATATTAAATGGGAGACTTAAGAGGGGCATAAATGTTCTCCAAAATAGTCAGAAAATATTTCTGTCAAGAAAATAACATCTTTTTAGATAAAAGTAAGATTAACAGTACTTTGACTAGCAACCATTTGTCATTCATGACCCTGAAAAGGCACTCAACATCTCAACATATGAACAGAAAGACTGATAAAACCTGGCTTAGAAGCCTGTAGGAGTCACCAGTATTGAAGACGGGGGGAAAAACCTATCTACCATGAACAACTACAATTATTCTTTTTTATTACTATTTATTAGAGCAGAAGTTACAAACATGAGTAAGATCTTATGTAATGAAGGCAACATTTTCACATTAACTTCGTCTACTGACATGTAATAAGTAAAACATAATAAAAGGAAAGCTGCAATAATCAGTGTCTTGAACTTCAAACTCTATCTTGCTAAGGGACTTCGTCCAAGATCAATTGTGGCTGTCTTCTAGATATAGCCAGATGAATAAATATGGATATAACTCGAGCTTCTAGACTCCATTTTCACATTTTTATCTACATGAAGCACAACTCTTGACAACATTTCACAATTCCTCTGGAAAGCATTTGTAAGCAAACACATACTAAACAGCTACCTCACTATATGTGCCTTCAGAATCTTGTGAACTGTCAACCTGCATTTACATGGGGACTGTCAGCAGGCTGACATGCACTGCCCTTTCATTATCTAACACTCAGAGTTTGTTTAAACAACCATTCAGATTCCTGGAAGCACTACATTGGGCATAAGTTCAGTGAAATCCTTCCTCCCAAAGGCCAGCAAGTTTTTAGAAACAGCTCTAGAACTGTGAATAGAAAACAAGGATTCTTCTAGTGTGGGTTGTGTGGGTTTTATAGAAGATAGGACTTTTTTCACATTTGGAAATCTATTACTTTTCAAAACTGAGTATAAATGTCCCCCTATACCTTCCAATCCCATCATTATAGCAATCTGATAGAGGAGGCACTTCATATGCTTGCTCTAGGATTGACAATTACTTTTTTTTCCAATGACTCATTATTAGTAAATACTGTGATTTACATGATTCCCTGCATTCAATCAAAGTATAACACTCCAGAATCTCAGTCTGTGTCAAGTTCTTTAGCCACTAGTCCATGAAACTTTCTTCTGGCTCTGGGGAAAGTTTTGGTCCTTTTATCCAAAAGGCAAACACGGATTCTGCTTTTGTGGCTCACTACACCAGTTAGATATCCTAACCAAAGAAATTACCTAAGCAAAAATAAAAAATCAAAAACCAACCCAGTAGTTCATATACCTTTTAATGATCAAAGGGCTTTCTTCTCCCACTTTATAAAAACTTCAGAGCTATAATACAGTAGCTGTTCAGCATCCTCTTCTGGGCTCTCCTCCACAGAAAGTATCTGAGAAGGGGTTTGTTTGAATTATCTCAAGAGGAAATAGAGGACATCCTCTGACATCTGCATCCATCTCTCTTCTCAACATTAATTTCCTCTCATCTCCTGTAGATAAGAAAAAGTTTCCTGAAATGAGTTGTCAGGCAGACAGGGAGGGAAAAGGAGGTGGCTGTAAGGAAACATAGTAAAATGTAAAAAAGGCTGTAAGAACAGCCAGTAGCAATCCTGTATGAACATCAGATGTATTTTAGCTTTGTAAAATTTACTCACCTGTCAAAAGTGGACACGAAATAGGAACACAGATTTAATCACAGCAGCCAGAGGTTTTTCGTCTCAAGAAGGCAGAAGCCTTTATTTTGGGGTCTTTACGCCCCTTTTATAAGGTGTTCTGATACAGGTTAACACGATTGGTAAAGGGATACAACACCTCACTGGTCCCATTGGTGGAACAAGAGAAAACACTCAGGACATCTGTACAACATTGTTTTGAGAACCAAAAACCTATTTACAAAAACAGTCCTTGGGAGAAACGTTCTCAGGAAACTCCTTTGGGAACAGATCAGCCACTGACAGGCTGAAAACTCTCTCAGGCTCAGAAAGTCATATCCACACTCACCTGAGACAGTACTTCCCACACAGCTGTGCCACACATTGAATTGTGCATCAATGTTCTTGTTGTCATGTTGTTACTATGCATGTTGTTAACAGAGCAACCATCCATCTCCAAATGCCCAGGGCAGATACTGTGCTACCCAATTAAGTCGACAAATAGTACTCTTGAGCTGCATTGTGGTTCAGAGCTAAACTGAACAAACCCTTAGTTGCAGAGAACCTGTACTGGTTTTTTTTCATGCCATGTTTATACCTTTTAAAACCAAAAACCATTCATCACTGTAAGAACTGTGGCAACCTCACCTGCCACAGACCTGTCAAATTCAGTCCCCTTAGGTGTGCTGCCCCTCTCTCACCTCTCCTCTGGAGGGTCTCCTGAAGGGGTGAACCATCATGAGGGGTAACATGTGGTGCTGCCATAGAGGTGTGATGTGTCTTGAATTTCACTTTCTTGTGTAACATTTTCTTACATTTTCTCTGTATCTTTCTGAGCGACTCCAGCTGCATGCAACTGTCCGTCTCTGAAAAGCCACATTCATCAGTTAAAAGATTAGAAGAAAGCTTTTTTCGCTTTTTCTTCATTTTATGAGCATTTTTCTCCTTTTCCCTGGATTGTCTCTCACTTTTCTTTCCTTCATATCTTAATTTACTACTAGACCTCTTGCACGACTTTTTAAGTTTACGTTCACACTGCCTTGCCAAGCCCTCATGGACAGAATTAGAACAGGAGTTACACTGGCTGATTTCCTTCTCTTGACCTTCCAGAGCTACATTTTTATGGTAAACTAGTAATTTTCTTTCCCCGGCTCTTGCAGACAAGCACCCTTTATTGCAACTGCTGTAAATTTCTTCATACCTTCTTTCTGCTCTCTTCACTGAGCCGCCACATGCCTCTCTAAAGTACTCAGAATCACTGATCTCTTCCAACAAATCCTTTAATCTGCAAGCAGATCTACTTCCATATGGTACAGTGCCTTCATCTCTACCATCTTCTTGTTTGAATTCCTTATTGTGAGTAACAGTAGTGCACTCCAAAGAATGGTTCAGTCCAACATGTGGTAAGTTATCAACAGTAAGCGAGTTATTCCTCTGCACTTGCAGCTTTTTTGCAAGCTTGCCCCCATGGACCTTGCTTTCTAACACTTCGTCTGTTGACTCCAGTTCCCCAAGAGATATCACCAGCCTATAATTACTATCACTACTACAATTTCTCTTTTGGAGGTTTTGTACAGGACTCACTTCTCTGAAGTGCTGACCATGTTTGTTACTCAAGCTGTCAAACCCACTACCATCATCACACACCACTCTCTTCCACCGGGAATTGTTCGCAGTGGTTTTTGGCTCTAAGCAAACACGTGCGTAGTGTGGTGTCTGATAGTAGTTTAGTAAATAATGGATGAACTCATCAGTCTCATAAACCTTTGGCTTTTTGCAATCATCCTCCTCAGACAATGTCTGTGTGTGAGCTACATCCAGTGCTGGGTGGTGCCTTCCATGGAGAGGTTCGATGACCCTGCCGTCCTGGGTAACCGTGATCAGCAAAGGCCCACAGCCTTTGGCGGAGGAGGTGCACACATCTCTGCCAGGCAGTCCATCAGAGCTCGGGGCTGGAGACGGATCATTTAAAATTGTCCTGACTATGTGACAAGTAGATGCATGGAAGTTACTCACATCTCCTTCCTCACAACATAAACCACTACCTTTTTGGGTTAACGGGCACTTAAACTCCTTACGTGTCAGCTCTTTGTGCGTACGATAAAGGGAGTTAATCAGCTCCTGCTGTATGTCTTTAAATACTGTTTCAGAAAATGAATCGTCCTTTATACCCAGTGAAGGATCCACTTTTTGACTTGCCAACTGCGAAACCAAGAAAATAGAAATTTATTTAAGACACCACATTCATAATTAAGAAGGCTAATGTCAGATGTAATGGGGCCCTAAAATTCATGCAGAATGGCAAGGGTATCCTCTAACTTCCACTCATAGTAAATTACAGTCCTTTAAAAATCCTTTACATTAAGGATTGGGAAAAATACGCACTTGTTAAAAGCTGCAAGCAAATTTTTCTCTGCAAATAGTGGAGACAAAGCCATATTAGAAATTAAAACCCCTGTTTTCATTTGAAATCTTTTTTGCCCAAAGCACTAAACTGAACTTGAAAACATTAATCTGTGTGCAAAACAGTTAAATTTTTAGCACTTCTCTGCTGACTTTCTCAAGACATTATCTGAATCAAACTGAAATAAGCCTGGTAATGAGTGCTGGCCAAGAAAAAAAGAAGAGGCTATTAGAAATGCAGCTGATATAATCTGTGCCAATTTAATTCAGTCACTTGTAGACCTGAGACCAAAACAAGCATCACTTATGTCCCCACTCCAAAATTCCTTGCTTGTAACACTGCATCAAGTCTAATAGAGCTAATACAGCCTTTCCAGCCCTATTTTTTACTCAGTAAAGACAAGGTCTTGAAAAAGCACCAAAGGCAAAGTTTCTGGGTGAAAATGCACTACGTTTGTTCTCAGGGCAAGACTGAGAGCAGACTGCCACAAGACGTGGGCCTCAGGCCTTCTCAGTGTTCAGTCAGCCCAAAGCAGTCTCCTGAATAGCATCAAGATATCAAATATCTAGTGAATTATTCAAGCTCTAATAAATATCCTTAAAAATTTAAAATATGTTTTAAAATAGTCTTACTTTCACACGATTTAACAGCACTGTAAGCAGTCTGACAGATTCCACTCTTCTCTGAGCTAGCAGGGATTTCCTTTCTTCCCATTCAGGCATATTCTCTGGCCACTGCTGTTCTTCAGCCGGTACCTTCTGCTGCTTTGGGGGATGTTCCTCATCTCCATCTATCTGCCTCTCTTCTCTCCTCTCGCGCTTAGCTTTCCTTTTTCTCTCTTGAACTTCTTTTCATCACCACGTCTTTTTCTAGGTAATTATCAATATGGGACAATTTAGATGACACTTGTTTTACATTTTGCATCCTGGGGAATTGGATGTAAGTCTTTGAAGTGCTAATAATAAGCAAACAGTCATCAGGAATCACATGTGGCTAACAAGGAATTTTGTTTGCTTAAATAACATGTTTAAAAAAACATAAATTACACACACCCGACTGAGCCCCACAGTTAGAAAGCTGTCTCTCCAAACAGTTTGTATTCTTGGGGTTTCTTTATAAGCACTACCAAGACAACAGCATCACACGATTGTTTGTCCCCAAGGACACAACTGGAGACTAATCATTTGTATCTAATTCTTACATTAACAAATCTCCCCTGCAGATTAGCATGAGGGTCTCATTTAAGAAGTATTACAAGAGTAATTCAGGGGTTATCACTGAGCAAGGCTTACCCAGAGCCAAGGCCTTTTCTGCTCCTCATGCACCCCACCAGTGAGGAGGCTGGGGGTGAACAAGGAAATGGGAGGAGACACAGCCAGGACAGCTGATCCCAACTGACCCAAAGAATATCCCAGACCATATGGCCTCATGCTCAGCAATAAAGCTAGAGGAGAAGGAGGAAGGGAGGACATTTGGAATAATGGTGTTTGTCTCCCCAAGTCACTGTTATATGGGTTGCAGCCCTGCTGTCCTGGGGATGCAGAACACCTGCTTACCCTGGGGAAGTGGGGAATGAATTCCTAGTTTTGCTTTCCTTGTGTATGTGGCCTTTGCTTTACCTATGAAACTGTCTTGATCTCAATCCTCATGTTTTCTTACTTTTACCTTTGTGATTCTCCTCTCATCCCACTGGAGAAAGGGGCAGGGAGGGAGGGAGCAGCTGTTGTAAGAGTTAATAACCAGCTGAGGTTAAACCACAACAGACTATCACCACTTTTTGGAAGTAACTTTACGTAGTTACAAGTTTGCCCTGTAGGAAGTAGCTCTACCAAATAATCAACATGAGACATCACAAAAACCTCCAAAAAATTCAGGGAACAGTGTTCACACAAATGAGTATTTAAAAATATTTTTTTAAGAACTCTTTGAATAAGGAAGAATTAGCAATGGAAGCATAGCAGTGCTTTTAGAGACTTAGCATTGGATTCACCGTGTTCTGCATTCTAAGTGTCTGTTTTTTCTCAAGAAGGTGCATAAACATAATTGATTACTAGTGACAGTTTAGGATGCCACCCAAACACATTATCTGAAGGATTTAAAACTTCAATATACTACTACTATTACTCATATGCAAATTTAAGAACACTGCACTAAAGATTTCAACAATAAAAAATAATGCACAAAAATAGGTAAAGACAGAAAAGTATTCATTTCATAGCTTTGGACTTTCTAGTCAATTGGGAGGCACTGAGAAATGTACATCACATTAATTTTATTTCAGGGCATAAGGAAGGGCATTAATTTGTTGCAGCATAGAGCAATACAAAAAGCCCACATGTGGAACCTTAAGGAATCAATCCTCAGAAGAATTTGAGAGCAACAGCTCTCTGATTTCACTGTAGGCCCACATAATCAGAGAATTATCCAATCTGAAAGGCAACTTGGCATATCCCCAGTCCAACCTTTCTCATAATCCAGACCCCTGCATCTGATGCCTAACATGAAGAATTATCACTACGGTTTTCTTTCAAATATATAAATTAACAACTACATAGTTGTTAATTTATATATTTTAATATATGTTTTAATATATAATTTAATAATTTAATTTTAATATATGTTTTAATTTCTCCAACTCCTGTTTCCTCAAAGCCTGGATTTTTACACAGCCACTCTTCCTGTGTTTTACTTGGTATGAGGAGGTGTAACAAATCTCCAGAAAATCGGACATTCTCTAAAAATATACTCTCACCTTTCAACCCCCTCTCTTTTTTTTCCCCCCTATTTTGAATGTGCTCCTGTTCTTGCAGCTTTAGTCTTTCCAGGCTTCTCTGTCTTATGGTTCCTTCACTAAAAATGTCTGGTTGTGTCAAAAGCCACCTGTCACAGAAGAAGCAGAATCAGACTTAGCAGCCCAGTTTGCTGTGTATTTATACAAACACAGACAACCTGCTGAGCAAAGGTCTCTCATAAGAGACCCCAGGTGACTACCAAAATTTCACTACATTTGTGAGAATGCCTCTCTCTGCCCTGACATACCAGAACTTCTGAAGTTCATACTGGGTTGTCAATCAAGCTCAAACACGCCTCTCCCAAATGTCTCCTCCTGCTGTGACATCAGGGGCTCACAATCTGACATCATACCTTTGACCAAACCCATTCCTAGTAGGCTCTTCTGGGGACTCGAAGTTCAGCATGTTCAGCACAGCATTCCTAATTGCAGGAGTCATGCAGTTCTGCCCAAACTAGAGTTCATTGACTCTTAGAGCAACATCTTTTGGATCCAATGCTTGTTTGCTTGCTTAAAAATTGATGGATTCTGTTGATGTGTGCTGTATTTCGTCAGCTATTTCATCAGCTTCAAAAGCCCAGATGTGAGCACATTAAAAGAAAACACTAAAGCAAATTGCATCAAAGTCTATCTACACTGAAAAAATAAGTAATAGGAAGTATTATTTCCAACATAGAGGGATATGTCAGGGTTACAGCTTAGAAATTACCAGCTGGGAGAAAAAAATGAAACAGGGTACACCCTAATAAGTGCTTATGGAGGTAAACTGCTGAAACAAAGCTTACAGGTTGCACATTTTCTCTTATAATGCAACGGGATAGGCATAACTCTTCAGTGGATTAATCTCTCAACATACTTAAACAAAAAGGTACAGAGAAGAGAATAGGTACCATTTTCTAGCCAAGAATCACCAGGCAGCTGCTACACCTACTTCATATTTAACAAGAAACTAAGTATCTTTCAGAGTCTCATCAGTTCCTGAGATCATCTCCCAGTTTCAGTGCCAACTACACAGAAAATATTGACAACCTTTACCTCACCCAGAGAAATTTTTCAGGAAATCAAAACAGTATAATGCTGGTTTTTTATTAGAGTTAAGTTCAGACACCTGAACTCCATGTATCAGTATACCTACATCTAGTACAAATAGGATACTTGCCCAGGGGTTTTTTGCCCCTCACACGTTCAATTGTCAAAAAAGTTTACAGAGAGGCTTCCACTGGTTATCAAGGACTTTTCAGGCCTAAATTCAAGAAAAAAGAAACAGAAGTTGGCAAGCCACCATCTGTGCCAGTTTGTTCCACAAAGTCTCAGCACCTAGTTACAAGTAAAGCTTAGTGTATTTTAATGCTGTCCATATGCTATATTTTTCTTTATTTTATAGACACCATTTTAACATAAATACAGAATAAATCAAATAGATAAAAAATACATATATAAAGAGAACTGCAAGAGTGCCACATAAAAGCTTCCACTGAAGAAACATGAAAAAAAAGGTTGTAAGATGGTTTTCATAGGTTATAAATTATACTGTAATGAAAAATGCCTGTTTGCTTTCAACGTGGGAATGTACAAGGGAAGACAAGCACAGAAACTGATAAAATAGGGTGACTATACTTTATTGAGAATGACAAAGAAAAAAACCTACATATATACTGGAGAAAAAGTTAGTGCAATTAACATTAACATAAAATAACCAGGAATCTCTGGAAGCAGCAGCTACAGCACAGACTGCAGCACTGAATAGCTCTTCTCAGGGAACTGCTGCCAAATGCACTCAGAATTAACTGCAACTTTGTCAGGCAAGGCTGAATCTCTCAGGATTAATCTCTGCACACAGCTGTGTATGTATACAGACACACACCTTCAGTGTCTCATATAAGGAAAAGAGATACACAAAGTACTTTCTACAAAACTGAAGCAGTGAGTAATCTCTAGAGTCCTCTCTGCTCACTGTGCATTAAGATAAAGACCTTCCTAAAGCTTTCCACCAAGTTAGTGCCAACTAAACTTCTACCACCCCACTAAGATTTGTGATGCAGCAGCTTAAAACATCCAGGACACTGTTGTTACAGCCTGTAGAGATATGAATGTCAAGCCTGCAGACCACCTGGCGTATACAACATTTTGCTCTGTTTTGCAAGTACATCTTCTATTACACCAACTGGTATATTATCCTGCCTTTGTAAATCTTCTTTCACTTATATCCTTACACCATCACAGCTGCAACCATCTTCCTACTACTGCAATAAATCACCTAAAAGCCCTAAACTCTCTTCATATGGCTGAGTAAGCTAGAGTGGTTTGCTGGTGCACACCATTACTCTTGCTCTTCCCCACTTGTGTTCATAGCCAAGAGTTCTTCAAGCATCAGAAATTTATTTCTCACTACATAACTGTGTACAAAGCACAGAATTAGTTACTGGCAGATCCACTGAATTGCTGCTGAGCAACATGGTCTTTTGGAATCAACCCTGACATATCAATAAGCCACTGCCTTAACTTTAACTGTTGCAACTGACAAATCACAAGGAATTTTAATTCAACCCCTTTATTAACTTATTATTTCCTTTTGGCCATCTGCCAGAGTAAAAACATTTGGAACACATCTGCCCTTGCACTAGGATTTACTACAATAACTGCAGGCTGAACTCTCCTATCTTACGACACCCTAAATTGTGTCACCCGAGTTCATACTTTAATACAAACTTACACTTTAGGGAAAAATTAACAACCTGGAAATATCTAACCTCTCACATAGTTCATATGAGCAATGTGCAAGTAATGGGTATAATTGTTCCAAAGGCACCCCTCACATTTGCTCACTGTACTGCTAGCTCAAACAGCTCTTACCATCCCCAGTTTCCCAGCTGGTCACTCATGCCAAGCCCTGGGCCATCACAACAGTTTCAGAGACCATACCATCAACGAGGTCACGATAGAGGGTTATCTTGAAGAGAAAAAAAAAAAATCATATTTTGCTAGTTTACTTTCCAGACATTTGGTTTCCCTGTTCTCATGGACAGTATAGCCCCTGAGCAGTGCCACCAGCAGAGGTGAAGGTAAGCTCAAGAAGAAATATTTTAATTCTGCAGAGGTTGGTATGCAGGAGCACTACAAGCGAATGCAATGTGGTAACTGTATGTATTGATCCACACCAGAAGAGTTTATCATGCAGAGGAAAAAAAGCTGGAGTTGTTTAGTCTGGAGAAAAAGAGGCTGGGGGGGACCTTACGGCTCTCTACAATCACCAGGTGGAGGTTGGTCACCTCTCTCAAGTAATGTGTTAAGAAATGGCCTCAAATTACATCAGAAGATTAGACTGGATATTAGGGAAAACTTCTCCACTGAAATCGTGATCAGATATTGGAAGAGGCTGTAAACACCATCCCTGAAAGCCTTCAAATGGTTTGTGGATATGGCACTTGGAGACATCGTTTAGCGGTAAACACAGTAAATGTTACTGGTTAGACTCTGTGATCTTAGAGGGCTTTTCCAACCCTAGTGATTCTATGACAAGCACTTGCCAGAAAGCCAGTTGGAGAATTTTAAGAATAGCTTTAGACTGATTTTTAACAAATGAGTTTATCCAGCCTGCTCTATGCAAAATTAACTGAAAAGGAGCAAGGATCAGAAGTGCTGCTGCTCTCACGAATATTGTAATAAAGGACCGTTTTAAAGCGAGCACTCCCAGCACCGCTGTGCTCAATGCTGTCTGAGGTGAGGATAAAGCAAACCGCCAGCCCCAGCCCAATGGACGGAGCCACTGAAGGCCGCGGATCCCGAGATCCGGCAGCGCCGCAAGCGGGTGCCGAGGGCAGCCCGGAGGGCAGGGCCCAGCCCTCGGCGGCTTCAGCGGGAGCCGCGGAACCGCAACCCGAGGGGCCCCGCTCCCCCGCCCCGGCTGCGAGCCCCGGGCAGGTGCGGACCCAGCTGGGGCCGCCCGAGCGCCGCAGCAGCCGGGCAGGGCGGCCCCAGCGCCCAGGCCCGCCGCGCCCTCCGCCCGGCCCGGCCCGCCGCCGCAGGGGCCGGAGCACAGGGAGGATCGGCCGCCCCGTCCCGGCAGGCCTGCGGGCTCCGGGCAGCCCCAGCGGAGCCGCCGGGAACCGCCCCAGCAGCCGCGGCAACTTTCCCTGGCGGAGCGAGCACCGCGGCACGGCACGGCCCAGCTCACCCCACCCTAGCCCGGCCCGGCCCGGAGCGCCCTCCGCCGGCAGCACCCCGCGCCCTCTCCCCAGGGCCGGCCGCTCTTACCCTCCGGCCGCCGCGCTACCGCCAGCCCTTCGGCCGCCACCCCGGGGCGGAGCGCGGCAGCGCCCATGGACCCATGGACCCGCCCCCGGGGCGCGGCTCCTCCGCTCCGCCCGCCTCCCCTCCTCCGGCCCGCGCCGCCGGCCGCTCCGGGCGGATTTGACCGGGGCTCCTGAGGAATAATTCACCTGGTGCCACTGGCTGTTCGTCCTACCCGGCCCTTCGCCCATGTCCTGCACGGCTTGCCTCGGCTGCAGCCGCCTGCTGCCGGCATCTTCGACCTGCGGGCATCGTGTGTGCGCATTGTATTAAAAATAAGCCAAAGAGAAAAAGTTACTCGGCAGCTGCCTCTCTCAGGCAGAGCAAAGGCTTGGTTGTGATGCAATACTGTGTTTTACTTTGTCCTGTAGCAAAGGTAGTTCATCCACCACTGCTCATGAGTGAGAGGTGTGTGAGGGTTTATGTCAGCCTTTCCCTAGTTTAGTACTGGTTTGTAGGTGTTCTCCCGGTGGGAAAGCGCTGTCTGTGTCTGCACGGTACAGCTGCCGGCTCCCCGTGGTGCAGCGCTCGCCCATGTGCTGCCGATGGCACCGTCCCCTCTTCCCTGGTTGCTCTGAATTTAGCATCGGCGGGGGGATTCAAGGTCGCGTAGTCATTTTTTCAAATACTCCCTCAGATTTCAGTTTGGGATTTTTTTGTCTCTTGCGCTATTCTAAATGCAATTGTACAACTTTATATATATATATATATATTTACACTTTTTATGTACTTCGTTAAAAACAGTCACCTTACCTCTTCTCCTGAATAAATACAGTTGTGACTAGGACGGGTGATGATTGGTGGGTACACACAGGGCTAGGGGCTGCAGGCAGAGGGGGTGTGCCAACCATTTCTAGTCTGCAATGGTCTAGTTGCTATATATGCAATTACAACCCCAGACCAATGGTTGCACGTATATTTACTGTGGGAGCCTATTTCTGTTACAATTTTGTGTGCCTAAAAGGATGTCTGTGTTTTCTCACTATAAAAGCTAATAAGACTCTATGATGACCTACAAATGTTTTTCTGGTCTCATTGCCTTCTCCACAGATGTTGCTTCTTGTGTTAGGAAGGCTTCCAAGGAGTTATTATATGCTGACATTTGTTTGAGGGTTTTTATCTTAAAAGATAAAATTGTGTTTTGATTATACAAATTTCCAATATACTCTAAGCTATGTGGTGGGTTTTTTTCCTTATACATAATTTTTCCAAACCCAAACAGGCATTTGAGATCAGTTTGCACCAGCAGGGTCATTCTATTCCCCTAATGCTTTTCCAAACCTGCAACAAGTTGAGAAACTTTAATGTTTTAGCTCTTGAATAAAAAGTTTAATGGTGTCATACAAAGTTATATCTTTCAAGATCTGTGAGTGTGCCCCCTGGATGCAGAAAACTAGTTCCTTGACTGAAATTAAAAAAATTATGTGTCAATACAATCTATTTTATATTCTGCATTTCAGGGAGCAAGCCACTGTAAACCACGGTCCTTTGCCGTTGTGGAATAGCCTGCCTGCTGGGATCAAGCACAGAGCAGGAGCAGCATGGAAGCTTCCTCCAGGAAAGGAGTTAGGGAATGCACATCACAACCAAATGAGTTTGCTGTGAAGCCTGACAACCAGGGCACACAGACAAACTTCTCTGGAAGCTTCAGATGGTTGGAAGATGGTTGGAAGAAACTGTGAACACGAAACTTGTTTAAATACATAAAAGGAATACTTTTGGCTATGTTTCTTCTTGGTAATGGCTTCTGGCTTGGTAATGTCATTCCAGGAACTACATCTGGATGTTACGTACTGCTTAACTTATTTAAAAGCTAAGATAACTTTCCTGATTGAGAATATAGGTATAGATGGTATAGGTATAGATGGGTACAGGAAACCCCAAACCTCAGAGTTGTATTTAATTTTGAAATAGAAAACTGAAACCTCTTCCTAGGGACAGTAAAAAATCTCACACAGTTTTGTTTCGTAAACAACAATGATACAACCTTGCGTATTGTAGTTTGCTGTCATTGCAGGTTTGACTCAGGAAACTAAGTCGTGCAGTGCTGAAATACCCTTTGCTTAGATACTAATGTGACCAGTTATTGAGTGAGAGGCAGCTCACCTACACAACCGCTTTCTGGCAAGGAACAAGTGAATAATGGGTTGAATGCTGCCATCCCCTAGCTGGCTACAGAAAAAGCTTGTTAAGCTTGCATGTCTTTAAGGTAATACTGGAAATTATCTGGTGGTGTTTTCTTCTTTCAATGTGTCTAACTTCCCTGTCCAGACTTTCTAATCATTCTGTATGGTGACCGGTTTAATCTACAAGAAGGTTACTTCAGAAATATTTTGTATCTAAGTGGGTAGTTTTGCTTAGAGGGAAAGGAGAAGGAAGGGAGGAAGGGAGGATGGAAGGAAGGAAACTGCCTTAAAGATCATCTAGTTCCAGCCCTCCTGCCATGGGCATGGGCACTTTCCACTATATCAGGTTGCTTGAAGCTCTATCCAACCTTGAACATATCCAATTTTTTAATGTATGACTTTAATGTATGGTTTTATTTTGGCAGGTCCCTTTAAAAAGGAGAAAAACAGAGACTCACACCAACCACCTTCTTCTCCAGAGATTGCTGTGGGAGGCTGAGGTCATCTGGTGATTCTTTTTATCAGCCAGAACAAGTATGTAAAAACTTGCCCCAAAATGAGTAATGGAAATGGGAAAGACTGTATGGAAAATACCAGAGCTCAGTAAGACTCTTAAGTTGAGGTTTGTCTTGTGCAGATGAGCAACAGAAAAAAAAAACAAAACCCTGGAAGAAATATCACCATTTTCTTTGAAGTTTTGAAATAAGGCTTGAAATCTTGTTTCCAAGCACTATTAATGTATAGCAAGTTATACCCTTTTGTTGTTGTTTTTCTCCTCCTTGATGGTTAAATGCTTTTTTCTCGCCAAGAAAACACAAGACCATAAGTAGCTGAGTTCCTGGAGAGAGGTGCAATTCTAGAGAGAAGTCTTTTAGCTCTTTTATTGATCCGGGAATAGTCCACCGGATTGGCAGCAGAGCATTCTTGCCAAAGGCAGACTAAGAGTCATCTGACACTGTTCTGTTGGATGCGGTGTAAGATACTGAATATAGCTTTCAGTTTCAGTGGAGTTTTTTGGTTGGTTTTTTTTTTTTTTTTATTTTGGGTTTGTTTGGGGTTTGGGGGGGGGGGGGGGGCTGGGGATTGCTGGTTTTTTGTTTGGGGATATTTTATTACAAGAAACAGAACACCCTGTTCTGGAGCAAATCTCTGCTACTGCCTCCATACTGGCTGCTACCTCCTCACTCCACAGATTCTGGTTTCAACTTGTATCTCCTTTCCACTTTCGCCTCTCCCCTCCTTGTGCCTTTTTTTCTTTTCTCTGGCAGCAGGTCAAGAAAACCTGACCTAATCAACCTCGTAAATCATACTACTGATGTTCACTCGGTCACTCAGTTCCAGCATCAACACAGAGTGACTCGGGAGCAGAACGCGGTGTTTTTCTGTACTCGTGCTGTCGCTGCATTCGCTGCCTGTGGAAATAGTTTAATTGTAAGGAGAAAGGGGTGTGTCCTGGGTGCAGCTGGGTCACTGTTGGGAAGGCGCTTTTTTTCCGGCTACAGAAATAGAAACACTGTACTAATCCCTGAATTCAGGTGCAAACAGGAGTAGGGGGCACAGTCCGGGCTCACCGGCGGGCAGAGCCGCTCCGCTCCGGGCCGCTCCGCTCCGGGTTTTCCTTTCGCCTGCACAGCGTGTGCCCGGGGCGCGCGGAGCCCCGCGCCACAGCGCCCCCCGGCGGCCGAGGCGGGCGGCGCCGCCCCTGTGTGGCCGCGCCCCGCCGCGCCGGGCCGGGCCGGGCCGGGCCGGGCCGCTCCGTGCGCTCCGCTCCGCTCCGGCGGGGCCGGCGGGGCCATGGCCACCCTGCGCCGGGACGGCCGGGTCACCGCCCTGCAGCGCCTGGGCTGCGCCGGGCTGGCGGGCGCGCTGAGCCTCAGCCTGACGGCGCCGCTGGAGCTGCTGACGGTGCTGGCGCAGGTGGGCACCTGGCACTGCCGGCGGGGGCTGCGCGGCGCCGGGCGCAGCCTGTGCCGCACCGAGGGCGTGCGGGCCCTCTGGAAGGGGAACCTCACGGCCTGCCTGCGCCTCTGCCCCTACAGCGCCCTGCAGCTCGCCGCCTCCCGCCGGTAAGCGACCGGCCCGCGCGGGGCTCCGGGGGCTCCGGGGGCTCCGGGGACCTGCGCTCCCGCCGGCCTTCGTAACAGCGGAGGGGAGCGGATGGACAGTGCCGAGTTTAGTCTGGTGTCTCTGCCGGGTGGTCAGCTGGGTGTGCGCCCCTTCTCCCCAAAGACGCGGACCATTGCTTAAAATTTTATTTACCTAATTTATCCCGTGCTTGGCGATTGTGAGGTGATATGCCAGCAATTGCATGTAAAATCATAGGTGTTCTTCACATTAATAGGGTCGATAGTCTGTTAAAATTCTTTTGCTCGGGTTCATTTAGAAATGAAGTTACAGTGCAACCTGCGGGTGTGGCTGTCACATCTGTTCTTTGCAACCAGTTTAATTAATTTATCCACTCTCATGTATTTATGTTGCCTGTATCAAAGAAAATAACAAAATCATAAGTCAGATATTTTGCCCTATCCTACAGGAGCTGTTACATAAATATGACCGGTTTTGACATTGATATGTAACATTATTTGTTTTAAGATCTTGTTTTTGATAATATACAGATATTAAACTAAGGGAAGTGCTGGAAGGACTGCAGCAGGATGAACATGGAGCAGTGCTGATGGAGCTCTGCCAACCGTGCTATTTCCTAGGATTCCCTTCTGCTGCCAGTATCTCTCAGCCTTTGCAGGGAGTGCCTGACTGTTTGCACACACTAGAATGTTTTGCTGCTCTGGGGGCTGGGCTTCAGGGTTTTTTTTGTTGCAGTCAGCTGTTCATGGAAACACATGACATTTCCACCCAGCTGGGCAATGAGTTGTTCTGCTCTGGGCAGCAGCACAGTCCTGCTGGCACTGCCAACCTGCTGGGTTTGTCACTCATCTGCCCCTGTAAGTCACCTGTCCATCACTGCCTGAGCCCTTCAGGAGACCACAAATGAAGTGACCCTAAAACTGGGCAGCTTTTTTGTGCCATAATAGACACAGTGGTCAAAGAGCAAGATACTGTGAGTGGGAAGGCACAACAGTAATTTAAATGTAATTTAAAATTCACAGGAAAGGCAGTGTGTTGCACCAACATAAAGCAGTTGATTTTGAGCATAATAACTTGTTTGTTCAGCTTGAAACAGTGTATTCCTTTAGCAAGGCTAAAGTTTGTGTCTAGTTTGCACTGAGTGTTCTGAATTAAGGGTGCAAGTAGGCCACCAGGAAATAAAATACAATATGCTTAACCCTTGATACACTAGGGGTTTTTTGAAAGTCTTTTCTACTGGAAGAATGGTGTGCATAAAGGCAAAAAACACAAAAGGAGAAATGTTATAGGGCAGCTTAGGTAAACAGTCCCAGGAGGAGCAGGACTGAGTACAGTCAGCACTTGGGAACAGGGACTCCATGATGCCTCAGCAATTACTCTGTACGGACTCTTGTCTTTCCATGGTAGTTTTAAATGTTATCAGGTAGTGCCTAGAGACACCCCAACACCTTCCCCACGCATTTGTGCACACACAGGAAAATTAGGCTGTGTGGGTTTAGGGACTGCATAAGACACACTGAAAAAAAGGTTTATGCCCTTTTGCTTCTGCTTGGCTGAGCTTTCTGCCTTGGACACTCCCAGGGCCTGAGACAAGTAGATAAAAGGATTTGTCATGCAGTAGAAAATGCACATCCGTGTGAAAAAACATCAGTTGAGCAAGCAGTGACTTGTTGATATATGCAAATTATTTTGTTCTGTACATGGTTACACAATGCAGGTTAAATGTAGATGTGCTGTTTAGATGTTTCAGTTAATGCTTCCAAAATAGAATAATACAGTTCTTTACCTCCAGCTAAAACTCTGAAGTGTTTTTACTTGCTTCTTGCTGCCTCCTTGACATTATTTTCTGATGCAGGAGTTTTCTGTCATAGAAAAGTCCTTCAGTGCACCACAAATGCGTGATTTGTATGTAGCTTTTAAAACTGTGCTTCAATTTCAAATTTTCAAATTGAGTCTTTAACTCCTGAGCATAATAGTGCCTAGACATAAGTCTTCTCTGAGGCGTGTCCCTGTGAACCTTCCTGTTCCAACATAAGTAACAGAAGAAGGTTCCAGTTGCTCTCAGGCCTGTGATGTCATTACCTACATATTTCCTCTTACGTGATAGCCTTAACTGGCAGGCTGGACCAATTTAACTGATGATCAGATAATTTCTTGCAGATGTGTTTTAAATCATGGTAATTTTCATCCTGTATATGGAAATATAAAATAAATAATTTCATCCTGTAGATGGATGCTTGTGTGGTGTTAGGTATAGTAAGATCTTGGATGAGCCACATGTTAAAATTTCAATTCCTGCTGCTGCAGTGGCTTGTGGACAGAAGAACATTTGCATCAAGAATCATCTGCCTTAATTTTTCATGTGTTTTCTTCATAGTGTCATTAATAGTACTTATTTTATATGTTTGCTTTAGACTTGTTACCCTTTTCATGGATGAGCTGGGCCATATCAACCACTGGAGAGCCATCATGGCAGGAAGTCTGGCTGGCATGGTTGCCACCATTGTGACATACCCCACTGATGTGATTAAAACACGGCTCATCGTGCAGAACCGGCTGGAACCATCTTATGAAGGAATTCTTCATGCTTTTTACAAGATTTATCATCAAGAAGGACTCCGTGCACTCTACCGTGGTGTTTCACCAGCAATATTAGGTAAAACAATACTGGGATGAAAATCACCTCACTGCCTGTTTTTTGTTGCAGCTGTGTAGTGTGTTCACTTGCTCTCTCGATTTCAAAAGCAAATAGGAATGTTTTCTTGTAGAAGATACGGAGATTTGCAAGACACTGCAATACTGATAACTTTTGCTGCAGCTTTATTACTTCAAATTAGGACCAAGTGTGTAGCATTTTATATGTGGTTAAGTGTTCAGCAAAATACTCTTTTCCTTCTTTTATAGATGATCTAATTGTGGTTGGATGCACAATTTTCACCATTAAACTCTTAAAAAACATTTATATACAACATACACAGTGCTTGTAATTCCTGTCATGAGGCTACAGCAGTTAAAAATTCTAACATGCACATTCCAATAGATAAATGTATGCCCCTATCAGCAGATCTAGGTGGTACAATATGGGTGTTTGGTGATAAATCAGGGCATAAAGTTCTTCAACATCTGGATTGGGTTTGGGGAATGTGAGGTGTAAATTGGGAGCAGCTCCTCCCATCTTTCTAGTTATGTGATGAGCAGCTCTCTTCTCTAAGTGTACTGTGTGTTGATACAATTCTGTCTGGTTTGCTTTCTAGGTGCGGTCCCGTTTTCTGCAGGTTCATTCTTTGTTTACATCAGTCTGGACAAAATCTGGCAAGAACCCATCATTCATTTCACTCCTCTTCAAAACTTCATGAATGGCTGTGTAGCAGCTGCTGTGGCACAGACACTTTCTTTTCCCTTTGAGACTGTCAAGAGGAAGATGCAGGTACAGAACATTCATGTTACCAGTACTTTGTCGTAGGTGCTTGATGCAAGAGCTTGGGACAAGAATAGCCAGGTGATCATGGGTGCCATTTTATTTCCCTTACCAGTAGGCTACAAAGACTTTGGTTTTGGTTGTGTTGGGTTTTTTGCTCACTTGTGGGTTTTTGTTTGTTTGTTGTTTTGTTTTTCAAGTCTGGAAATCATTGCTACAAATGGGTTGTTAATACCTTTGATATGAGTTTAAGTACTATCATGGGATGTGTATGCTCTCAGACTCCATCTCTATAGTTTTATTTCTTTCCTTTTTCATAGCAGTTCCATCAAATTCTCAAAATTCAGAATTGGCAAACCTTCAGTGAAATACAGGTTGAAAGTTTGCCAGCTGAAGAAATTCCATCCCCTTGGTGGTAGGCAGGATGAATGAGATCCATGTCATTTTCAGAGCCTGTGTGTCTGCCTGCCTCACCACAAAACAAACTTGTTCAGTATTAAGTTGAAGGATCATAACTGTTCTTGTTCTTACTTCTGACTCCTCTGATTAATAAATGACTTATGAGCTGCAGGTGCTGCTGTTTTCCTGGAGCATAAGCAAAATGAGAGTTACTGTATCTTCCTGATCCTTTCTCCAGAACTTTAACAATAATGATCTTAAAAAGACCCAAACCCCACAAAACAACCACAATGCCATGGCTTCCATCTCACTGGCATAATTCACTTGCTGATGTTGGCTTTTCATTAGAACTTCATCAGTAGAGAGACAGTGAAGAGCTTTCATCATATGGTCATTCTCTGTCAGGGGCATATTAGTTTGGGTTTTCAGCCTAGTTCCTGGGGTTGCAGATTTATGGGAAGCTTTTGTGATCTTACTAGAAAAAGTCACTTATTGTGGCAGCCTTATATAGGTCCTTGCCCCCTTCATCAAGTGGTAGCCTGGTTGGCAAGTCAAAAGGTAGCAAAACGTCAATGAAACTGTGAATTTCCTTCTCCTGCTTCCCGAGTTCCCCTTTTCAGGGCTCAGGTGCTGTGTCACAGAAGCCTTCACTGCCCTCTCTCCATCTTGTAGCAGAGAACCTCAGCAGGGGGAGTAAGGTCTTTTATCAGACCAGCCCATGTAGCTGATGTGTCCAGAAGTCAAGGTTTAAACTGAGGGCTTTCATCAGGAATATTATAAAATATTTCAGACAAGAAAGGGATTCTGAGCACGAAAACTTCATCATTTTATCCAGCTGTACCAGTGGGTCTAAGGAAAGCAAATGCTTCTTACAAGCCTTTTTTAACTTTCTATCTGTATGTTCACAACAATACTGTTGCTCTGAGGAATAAAAGAAAATAAAGGCATTTACTGTTCTTCTAATATTTTCTGTCTATGCAACAGTTACTTGAACATCCAACTTTTGTAATCAGTTCAGAAGTAGGTTTTGGCTGTGATTGGCACAATGTTTCCTGTCAGGCTGTGTCGTGACAGGCGTGGGACAGGCCCGCGTCTCATTTTCCTGCCACTAGGCCGTGCTCTTCCACTGAAGGGAGGTTTAATCATCTGATCAGCACTTCCAGCAATACGGGAACTGGATTTATTGCCTAAATATGTAGGACGTGGAGGGGCTAAAAATACCTTGCATGAAAACAAAAGGCTCATCAGCAGAGAGGTTTTTTCCTCATAAGTGCATTGCAACACTGAACAGTGATTTTTTTGAGCTTAGAGAAACACCTCCTGTTTAGTGATTTATTCTGAAGGCATGGGAGAAAGCAAAGGTATTTCAAGAAAAACGAGCTGCCTAAGTGTGAAATCCTGTAATATGTTGGGTACTGGAAATTACTTAATTCATGTAGAGTTGTCCAGAAAAGAGACCTGTTGAAAATGGCAACCCATATTGATACCAAGAGCACGCTGGAACTCCTGCAAGGTTATCCAAGAATTTTGGGTTTGCCAGTTAGCACCAGGGTATGACCCAGCTTTGCAGAGATCAGCTCAGCTTTGTGCTTGCTGGTCTGTGCAGTTTGTAGGGTGCTGGTCAGAAGAGAGAAATGCCTAGTACAGCACCAGGAAAAGTGTCATGCAAAGACATGGACCCAGAAAGGGGAAGAATAAAGAAAAGGAAAATATTTCAGAGTTCTGTAGAAAATGGGGGAGCAGATACATCTGAACAGCCTCTATTTAGTGACTCAGCTTTCTGGCTGATAGAAAGAGGGGGCTACCAAAGCCTTCAGCTACCTCTGGGCCTTGTGCATGCTTTGCAGTGCACACGGAAAAATGCTGGGCTTTTTTGAAGCAGTGGATGCTGGGTTTATGCTGTATGAAGAGGAACCCAGCACACTGTGGAAATCAGTATCAGATTCCTTTTCCCTCCCTTTTGTCCCACCAGTCTGACAGATGGAGGGAGTATGTTGCTAAAGAAGATTTTTCCAGTGAAGCTCTGGTGATGGGGAGCCAGGGGCTTGAAGACAATCTCAGGAGCTGCAAAAACTGAAAAACCAGGATAGAAGGCTGTCTCCATTGA
The DNA here is from genome assembly GCF_030490865.1 of Poecile atricapillus. Lineage (NCBI taxonomy): Eukaryota > Metazoa > Chordata > Aves > Passeriformes > Paridae > Poecile > Poecile atricapillus. Next base: position 11,248,551 of record NC_081260.1, on the reverse strand, counting down.
TTCTGGGGTCGAGTACAAACATGAGACCAGGACACCCAGTTCAGATCTTTACCTGATATGCTAGGCAGTTTTAGAAGAGTTAACTCCATTCATCTTCTCATCTGGACAATACTTGAATTGTTTGTATGGACTAGGAAATTAATTCTGCTATGGGAGGAAGGATAAGGTGCTATTTTTGATCTGCATTGTAATAATCTTGCTTCATCCTTTCTCACTTCACATTTCTGAATCCTACACTTCTGATGCTGGCTGCTTCTGTCACTGACAGCTGTGGGAGTAGGAGCTGACTGTCAGTGAACAGTTCTTGAGGAAGAATTGTGTTTTGGTGATGCTTTATGAAGTCAGATTTGCTCTGTAACCATGGCTTCTTCTGCCTTTTCTGTTAGAATTAGCTTTATCAAGATTTGTTGTTTTTTCTTTAAAGATGCTGTGTTTGCTATATATACTTGAATGTTTTTCTTAAAATAAATGTTAATTAATATGAGTGAGTCTTACTGAATATTTGAGTCCTCTATGTTGTGCTTATCCTAATTTTATTCCTTTGTCTTCCTTTTTTCACTTTGCTCCTGATTGGCATGTTAGAGAATTCAGAGGTACTGTATGCATGTTTCAGCATGGAAATACAGCTTTTGTTTTGCATCTGTAGAAGGGGATTAGTGAAAGAGAGTTATGTTCTATATTAAGTGTTTTCCTGACTTACTTTTATGATGTTTCAGTTTCTGAACAAAAACTTTCTGACCTTTATATTCTTCTGTTACTCTTGTCTTTCCTTCCTTACCTCACAACATAGTGTTCTTTGTTAAATCCAGTTTCTAAGCTGTATTCAATAACTGCCCTTTTTACCTTGCAGACTTGCATACAAAAACACTTTTTTCTTTTTCAATTTTTTTTATGCCTTTAGCAGGGAGACTTTCCTTTGAATGAGTCTGGGTTTAAGGAAGCACTGGTAATGTTTCTACTTCCCTACATCTTTTTTTGGTCAATGATAACCTTCATAAGTGCCTATTGGACTGAGCTGTGGCATTTCAGTAAGGGAAGATGAATTTAAAGCTGTTACAGGCTGTACAGAAGGTTATTATTAGAATGGCATCCATCCCAGGCTATGCATGGAACTGAAAACATACTAACACACAAATGGTCAGTGCAAACCCAGTATTCAAGTTTGGCACTTCCCTCTTAGTGCTCATGACATGCAGAAGTGGGCTCAGACACCCCTGAGCGACATTTATTAGCCTCTGTCCCAAACTGACCTGTGACCTTGGTAGTTTTTTAAGCAAAATGCACAAAGATGTCCTTAAAGCTTCACAGGTACTCCACAGTTACTCCTCACCTGCTTGCATGAACAAACTTTGCCTGTTTTTCAGAAGCTCAGCCCTGTCTCCATATTTCAATATCTTAGACTGTAACCTTGCTTAAACTCTCCTTCACCAGTAAATGCTACTCAGATATAGCTTTGCCATCAAACCCTTGTAACAGAGAATAAATCATACTGTTAGTAAAGTGCAAGATTCAGCACATTTTTGGTGTTGACTGCACTGCATTCTCAAGCTGTGAGGACATCTCTGTGGGGAAAGCATTGTTCAGTGCTGATCTTTCTGTTTCAAAATGCAGGCTTTGACTTTGCTTCACTCCTGCAAACAAACAGGCTTACTGATTTTAGTGTAGATAGTTGCCATGCATCACCCCAGAAGTAGACTCTTCTATTAGTTTGGTCTGGGCTGCCTATAAATCTGCAATGTGTTCTGGGATTTTTGTTGGATTTTTTTTTTTGTTCTTTGAAACACAATTTGCTCTGCAAATATGAAATCTGTTGTAAGTTATGTAAATGCTATGTGTTAAGGTGAAGAAAAGTAAGCAGACATTTATTTTGTGAGGTACCCTGTTTAAAGTAAAAGCCTCTCTTTTAAAAGGAATACTGTTATTTAAGTATTTATTTGAAAATAGTCCCCCCCTTACATGGTAAAAGTCAGTCTAGCAAGAACATAGTGGCTGGGTTATAAAGAGTTTTGAAAAAAAGAATGATAAATGTTCCTTCTCTCTGCTGAGATGACAAGCAGTGCTTCTGCTTTGCTTAAGCATGAGTGACTTACTGAGTTCTTTCATTGGGATAGTCACTCACCTGGCATGCAGTCTCTGGAAGCTCACAAGCTGTAGTGTCACTGCTGTTCATGAGATCTGTGTTCTTGTCAGCTGGGAATAGGAAAGTTATTGGAGTCATGACCTGGTTTAAAACTAAGAAATCATTTGTGGATCATGTGGTTCACACAACATCTCAAAAGCGTATATGCTCTGAGCCTTTGGGCAGGAAGACCCTTTAATAGCGAACAGCACGAAACAAAAGTTTTCAGAAATTGAGCCATTTGACTACATGAATTCCATAGTGTGGAAGCAAATAAGGAGCAATATTACTTTTTATAATAGGATTTCTTCAGTGAGGCTTATACGATTGCTAGTTTGTCGTTGTCCTCAATAACTTTTGATTCTGCTGTCCAGCTTCAAGTAAACTTGACAAAAGATTGCAAATTTCAGAGATATGAACTTCCATCAAGTGTTGTGAAAACAAGTGCACAGATAGGTGAAATATTTAGAGCCTCATTCTAAGGAGGAAGCTGTAGTGCGAGTTCTTTCCTTACTTCTCTGTATGATCTCACACTCACCTTCTTCTTGCTGCTCGGGTTCAGGCATCAGCCAGGTTCCCATGCCCTGGGTGGTACTTGAATTTAAGACCAGCCTGGCTTCTCTGATTATCAGCAAATAGGTAATAGATGGCAGATTCTGGCTGTGGTAAAATCCCTTCTTTCCTTCTCTTTTTCACTATATCTGAATGCTTTGAGCTACCTGCAATTTTAATTGTTTCATTGATGTTGTTACAAACATATTTTATACCACTTTCTGAAGCTGTTGCAGAATACTCCTCTGCTGCTTAGGGAAGTATTTGGTCTGGTAAATAGTCAAGACAATGCCTGAAAAAAGCCGTGGAGCATAACATAGGCTTTGCCTTCTTGATGAGTTTTTTTCAATTTGAACAAATCTCAGAAACATTTTTCTTAGATTCCCAGACTTCCACAGGAGAAAAGCGTGAGGACTGTGTCTGTCAAGTCGGAACACTGAAGAGTGTTAGTAGGAAAACTGGATAAGAGGAAGAAATTGTAGATCAAGGAGTGGAAGCAGGACTGGGCTGCTTTACCTGTGAAGTCTGCCTTGACTCTAAACCTGTTCATCCAAGAAGCTGTGGTGTGATAATTATGTAATACTCACCTTGAGGTAGCTTTGCACTGCAACACAGTGGCCTGCTGAAGAAAAGCAGGAAAACACATTGTACCTGTTTCACATGCAGGAAGTCTGAGGGATGGCAAAATGCAATTCTCTCCAACTGATCTTCCCAGACACTAAAGTGGCCACCATGCTCCCAAACTGAGATTTGGTAGTGCCAGCTGATCGTATCTGCCAGCCTCTTACAGCTGCTTTAGCTCTGTCATCAGTGTGGTGTAAGGAAGAGCTCTTTAATCTGCTTTGGAACAGATCAGATGGGTTAACTCAGCCCACCTTTTTAAACTCCATAAGCTCACCCAGCAGACAGGACCTACCACAGGCTGGCTTCACTGCTGTTCATACACAGATATTACAGGCATAACTTTCAGCCAAGAGACAGTAATGTCTCTGGAGGTACAGCTATTACTGTTACCCCAGCATAAGTACTTTTGCATCAGTTATACAGGACAGTCTTCCATCCATTTGTCTGTGTTTAGAGTGATGTGCCTATGACATGCAAGGTGACTAATTATGGAAAATATTCCATAAACAGGAGCTAAAACTTGATCAACACTCTCTTGATGGCCACAACAACCCCCTGCAATGCTACAGTGTGGGGGCAGTACAGCTGGACAGTGCCCAGGCAGAAAGGGACCTGGGGACACTGGTGACACCCAACTGAACATGAGCCAGCAGCATGCCCAGGTAGCCAAAAAGGCCAATGGCATCCTGGCATGGGTCGGGAATAGTGTGGCCAGCAGGAGCAGGGAGAACATTCTTCCCCTGTACTCAGAACTGGTGAAACCATATCTTGAGTGCTCTGTCCAGTTCTGGGTCCCACAGTTTACAAAGGGCATTGAGACGCTTGAGCACATCCAGAAGAGGCAATGACGCTGGTGAGGGGCTTGGGACACAAACCCTGTGAGGAACAGCTGAGGGAGCTGGGGTTGTTTAGCCTGGAGAAAAGGAGACTCAGAGGTGACCTTACTGCTCTTTACAACTTCCTGAAAGGTGGTTGTAGCCAGGTGGGGATCAGTCTCTTCTTGAAGGCAACAACTGGCAGAACAAGAGGACATAGTCTTAAGACTGAGTTAAATTTCCCCTACACCAGGGAAAATTTAGGTTATATGTCAGAAAAAGACTGAAAGAGTGACTGGGCAATGGAATCACCTGCCTGGGGAGGTGGTGCAGTCACCATCCCTGGACATGTTTATGAAAACACTGGACATGGCTCTCAGTGCCATGGTATAATTGAGGAGGTGTTATGTTATAGGTTGTGTTGCAGCAGCCCTCTTGTTAGAGGTAGACATTAACCAAGATTCTGGTCCTGGTTTATTCCTCTTACAATTCAATTATCCTGACTCCAACTATTCACCAACTCTGGCTGCAGCAAGCTCCTACTGTAGGTTTCCCTTGCAGCCTCTGACTGCCGCTTATTTCCTGCTATGTCTACATGGATTAGTTTGCAGACTACAAATGCAGGCTTTTACCCACCTAGACTGTGACTGCAGGTTCTAACAACAGGCTCTAACTGCAGACCCAGTCTGACCTTACAGCAGTAATTCTCTCCCGTGCTTCTCAGTCCTTCCTCAAACTCCTCCCCGACTAGCCAGCCCACCCCTTTTATCACACTTATCTTTATTGGATATAGCTGTGACTCATCAGGGACGAGGCTGTATTGGCTAATTAACACAGCTGTTACTTACCAGGGGTGAGGTCGCCTGTAATCCCTTCTCCTGCAAGGTTGGATTTGATCTCAAAATATCTCTTCCAAACTATTTCATTCTGTGAGTCTTTTATAGGTGATTTATTTTGGTTTGGTGTAAATCCTTAACTTATCCATGTAAGGTAAATGAAAGTATGACCTGTGAAAAGCCTCAATCAAAATTAGTTTTCTCCTCAGTTCCTAGATGGGCAGCAGAAGATGCAGGAACTAGTGTTGCCATCCACTGTGTGAAGTGTTGGACCAAGCTAGTCTGGCTAAGGGTTTGCACCATTTAATAAATTAGTGTTAATATGCATGAAAATGATGCATCTGTTTGTAGGGCTTGAGCTGAAGCATCATGAGGTATCTTTGGAAGCCGCCAAGAGTTGCCCATGCAAGGGGTTTGCCCTGCCTTGAGGAGAAAGACTTTTATATTCTGTATTAAAAACTTTGTAGCAGTGTTAAAGCAGAGGAAGCTTAGGCTCAGCAGCAAAGGAGGGATTCTGCGACAAACTGTGAAGCCTCAGGGTACAACTGGCCTGGTGATATATATTTAAAGCAAAGAGTCAAGCTTTTGACCAAGCTTGAAGCTGTTTTGCTCCATGATTTGGCCCCAGTTCAGGTTACAGAGGAAAGGACAAGGTGTTCCTGGAGCACAAGACACTGCAGGTCATCTGTGCTGTGCTGCTCTGAACCGACTGTATCCTGATAGCTTGCCATGGTTTACCTTCCTCTGTGCCTGAATACCTTTGGGTGGACTTTAACCAGGGGTAAGTCAGCATGACCAAACCACTGACAGGGAATGACTGCTGAGTAAGGCTGACCTTTAGGAGGAAGAATTGATTAAGCCCAAGAGGATGTATTTTTCCTGAAAATATTAACACATATTTACTTTTTTTTTTTTCATTGTAGTGGAATGAAACACTCTTTCAAGCATCCAGTCTTCACTTGAGTGAAATTTCTGTTGACTGGAGTGGTATTAGCTTGAATGAAAACTGCAATCCTTGACCTTCAGTTTCCTTTGAACTACAGCTGCACTTGCCTGTTGCATATGCCCTTATTAACCCAGACTGCAAAGACTTCTTTTTTTAGCTTCCAGATTAAGAGTGTGAACTCTTGAGCTGTGTCTAAATTGTCTTCCTGTACGTTTGTTTTAAGTAATCAGAAGTGAGGACACCTGAATCTGTTGAAAATATGTAAATAACAAGCAGTTTTACTCTATCCACCATCAGGGTAGCATACCACTGATGACAGCTATTCACTGTTAGTTATCTCACATATTCCATGCCAAGAGTATGGTGTACTCAGAAAATAAATAGTAAATATCTGTACCAACAAACTTTATGAACAGGGAAAAGGGAGGAAGTACATGATTTAAATGTGTGAATTCATAGTCTCTGGCACATGTGAATACAAATAATTGCAAACCAAAATGTCCCAAAAAGCAAATGAAAAGTTTTCATCTGCACAGGAGAGGGGGCTGAGGGAGGTCATTGAAAAGGTCTGTGAGATCAATTCCCAAAATGGGATTATGTTGTTCTGGCAGTCACCTCGTAATGCAGACAGTGGGAGAGACGGTATCTGAAGAGTCTTCAGGTAACAATTAACTGTAACAACTAATGTGCAGTCATGACACTGCACCTTTATTAAAATATTTTGTTTATTTTGAAGGAATATGAATGCAGGTATGGGCATGTCTCTATTGGGTTTAGAGTGTTGCAGTAGAACAGTGGATGTGTTGCAGTGACACAGTCACCTTGGGGGGCTCTGGATATAAAAATACTGTGTTTGTAAGAGAGCAGATGGAGGCAATTCTGCATTAGATGTGCTTTAATAATTTAGAGAACTGTCCATCAGAGGTAAAAAGATAAGCAACTTATCCCTGCTACTACTATGAGTAACACCTTGGCTCTCTGTTATCAGCACAGGGAGCTGTATCCCCAGGCTCCTGCAATTTGAGACAGCTGCAGCTGGAAGGAAGGAAGTCTTTAAAAGAGTTCCTAATAAATAAGTTTCCATGCAGCAGCCCATAGCATCAAGGGGTGTCAAAAGCAAGGAATTACAGCTGCTTTGAGGTGCATGAAATTCTCTGTCATAAATCTGACCTTTTTGGAATGAGATTAGCTGTTTGATTTGTATGTCATGGTAGGTTTCTGCAAAGGAAGTAGAAAAACCAGTTTGATCTGTTTTGTTGCTTCCATTTTCTGGCTCTGGTGCCATAGGGTGATTGTGAGGGTTGCAGTATGGTGAACATGCTTAGATGAAGAGCCACCAAAACCCACAGCTATTTTTTTCATGAACAATAGTGCCAAATGAAATACATTTGGAGTATTATTATTTTATTAATACATTTTAACTTCATTTAGCTATGTTCCAAAATACTGAAGTTTTAATTACACACTGATACAGTTTTTAGTTTTCCTCTTGCAGTAGGTGATTCTGAGATTCTGTGGACTATTGTTATTTAAATACTGTGTGCAAGGTCCCAGAAGCATACAGCTCCTGTAAAGCAGAAAGGCTGGCAACACATACTTCACTTCACAAACTGAAATCTTAGAAACAGCTCTGTCTGTGGGGAATGGTACTATAAATAATTTCACTAAATCTTTTAAGAGGTCAGTATCTATGGGCAGATTGGAAATCTAGAGGTTTGACTTACCTGTTCCTTTTTAACTGCCTTCTGGAGGTGTTTACTGTGTTACTGAAACCTGCACTGTGCTTGTCATTTCTTTTGGTGTTGCAGGCAAGAGTACTGTAATCAAAACCTTTGATCTGTGCCTTTGCAGTGTGTACAGTAATGAAGGGGATTAAGTCAAGCTCACAAAGTTAAATTCTGGCAGGCCATGCCCTGCCTATCACAAAGGGACTGAAAAAGACAGGAACTCACATGTTAATAGCATTGTTGTGTATTGAAACATTTCAGAAACCTGTCTTTCTTTACTGCTTGGCTGCTTATAACTTAATTTACAAAAAAAAACCCTTGTAGAACCTGACTGTAAGTCCAGAAAGCAGAACAGGGTTTTGAATCTAGTTCTCCTATGACTGCTTGCATTTTTATGGATACTTTAATTATTTTACTTTTCTTCAAAGCATTGCTAGTGCTAGTATCACCATTCTTATAGAACTGGTTTCTGAAGTCTCAGTTGGAGCATTCAACATCTTCTGCAGTACAGACATGAAAGTCTTTGTGCAGAAGGTTTTTACCTGTTACCTGCCATAAGAGGTATTTCACATGCATTTCAATCAGGCAGAAAAAAAATTGAGAAAAAAATCGTCATCTGTGATTTTTTATTTTTTTTTTACACAAAGGAGACTATATCCTGAGTGAGAGAGGTAATCAGGGTCTTTTTTTCAGCCTTTAAATTTTAACAGTAGATTTGCCAGTAACTATTTGATTAGCAATTTCTCTTATATATGTAGAGATTTGATGAGTTTTGATCTGTTTGCCTTTCCATCATCTCAGTTGCAAAGAATTTGAAATGCTATAGCTAAGGCATCTAGAAAATGTCATCACTTGTCAATTGATGAGGCTTGTCATAGGCTTAGCAGCTCTGAGCAGCTACAGGTTAGTCTGGACAAGGAGTGAAAAATCGCTACTCTATGCGGTGTTTCAGATCAATGTGGGGATCATGATACCCCTGTTCATCAATCAACTGTACAAGCCCCATTTTTATCCAACTTCTACCTTAGGATGATCAGTTTGCAAGTCATCAACCTGTGTCCTGGGGCCCCTGACACCAAAGTGTCCACTTGCCATGTGTTTGAGTGAAACCCTGATTTGTCAATGTGAAATAAATCCATGGCTGCTTGTGCACAGATGGAAGAGGATGGGATTATTCAACTTATCCTGTCTGTGTTAACGCAGTAGGAGATTAATGAAGAAAGGATTTAGCTGTTAAAAATGACCAGCTACACTTCTTCCATGTGAACAGACACTGTACTGCAGTTGGAAGTTCAGCTGCCAGCCAACAGGATTCTCTCCAGCTAACTTTAACTAGTCCCTATCAACTGAACACATTGATATGGGAGCACAGGCACCAACTGCTCACCTGAAAGGCCTACCAAGGTTCCATTCTTCCTTTTCTTCCTTCCATTTCTGCCATGTTGCTGCTCCTAAGCCTGTAGTACGATTCTTGTTTCTCACAGCAGTGCAGACACAGCTTCAGCAGCCAGAGACAAGTCAGCTGGTTTGATCAGAGTTACAGGAAGGCTGTGCAGCTCCAACCTTCCCTCTCATAGTGTTCCACTGCCAGGAATGTGAAATACCTGGACCTGAGCAGCTGGCATGGGGCTGATGGGGATATGTGGCTCTTGTTTGGATGGTCTGTCCTCACAAGGGTGGGATTTATTGCTAGTAGTGACATGGCACAAAAGGAGGTGCTGTGTGAAATTACTGTTCACTTTCATACCTATCAAAAAGTGAGTTCTTTCCCTTTTGAATTTATATTTTGAATTGGATACTTTTGGGAAGAATCCAGATCAGTCAGTTGAAACCTGGTATTGACTGTTCCTTATATACCAGAATGGAGAAAATAATTAATTACTTTGGTTTTCTCTGCTTGTTCTAAATGCCCCTGGGTGTCTCTTGACAGGCCCAGAGTCCTTGGCTTCCCCACTATGGAGGAGTTGATGTCCATTTTACTGGCATGGCTGACTGCTTCCGGCAAACTGTGAAGAACAAAGGTGTGCTGGGACTTTGGAGTGGACTCACACCCAGTCTGCTCAAGGTGAGGTTTTGCTTTCATCCCAGTCAAATACTATCCTGAAGGAATCAAGATAGTTTTGGACAGTTGGGGATAGAAAGCTTATGACATACCTTTGTACTTAGTATCTTATAGATGACAGAATCAGTGACAAACAGGTTATAAACCAGTCTTGGAATTTGGTTTGGTTGTATTTCCCCAAATGCAAACTTGGCTTCTAGATGTCACCACTTGAAAGTTCATTTCAACAGCTTTGAAGAAGCGGGTGTTCCTAACACACAAGGTGTGGAATGGATGGGGGATTGCAAGCAATCCACTTAGGACAGCTAAACAAATTGTCCTTCTGACCTGAGCTTCAGTAATTTGACATGTTGTAGTAAGCTGCAAAGAAAAGTGTGCTTGTATAAGCCACTTGCCCAGAAGTCCAAAGCTGAGCTTTCAGCCAGCTATTTAATGCATGTGTATCAGTTACTGCAGCCCTTGGTGAGTTGAAAGCATGAAATAAAGCATGGTAGCTTAAACAGAAGGTAATTTCATTTACATAAATACGTGTTATAGTGCTGTGATGAGGATTACCTACATAGAATACTACAGGCCAGCTAATTAGTGCTAATGGAGTGACAGTGGGATTGATTGTGATGGCCTGCCTGTGACTGCCTTACTTTGGCTGATACAAAGCCAGTGGCCCTGGAGCTGCTGGTTCTGCAGGGGCAAAAGAAGAAAATTGTGGAGTCACTCCAGTGTTTGTAGAATAAATCCCACATTTCCTGCCAGGATTTGCTGAGATTGCTTAGGATGTACGTGGGTATTTGGCAAGTTCTGGTAATCTATAGGCTAGCATAGACGTTCTTCTTCACAATATTGCTATAATTAGTTATGTAACAACAATGAACTCCTACTTTTAGCACACTCCTGCTGCCAGCATAGTTTGAGATGAGACTCTTATTTTATATAAATGAGGACAAGGTCTATTAGCAGATCAGATCTGAAGTCCTAGAAGTTCCCTTTGTTTTAAAACATCTAAGCTATGGATGCTACTAGTAAATCTTAATATTTTTTTTGTTCTTATATTACTTTTTTATCAGATTGTGCCATACTTCGGTGTTATGTTTAGCACCTTCGAATTCTGCAAGCGGGTTTGTCTCTACAGAAATGGTTATATTGAATCTCCTTTAAATTACAAGCTAACACCTGGCGTTGACCAGAGCTTACACCCACAAGAGCTGAGAGAATTAAAACTCCTCCGAAGGGAAAATTTTGAGCCAAGGAAATCAGCACTAGAAAACTGACATCAGTGTCCACTGCAGATATACAAACACCTTTCTTAAGGAACTTTGCAAGAAAGATATGCTGAGCTACAGGTACTGACATTTCAGTGGACTGCATGGTTTTTCTGGAAAGAATAAATCTGTATTGCATTTGCTGAACAGATATAAAGAATATGACTGGTAAGCACATATTGAAAAGGAAAGATGCCACTAGTTTGAAAACTCTATACTACTGGAACTTGAAATGACATTATTTTAGGTGCTTTTTAATACTGAATAGCCATTTGAGATTAAACCAGTTTCAGAAAGGCAAGAGGATAGAGATGAAAGTATAAATTGTCTTTGAAAACATTAAGAAAATGGACTTTTTTTAAGCAATCTGAGATACCAAGTCAGCCAAAAAGAATAAAACAGAATAAAATACATGCAAAATGCAAGAATTTCTACTGAAATCTCCAAGTTTTTTAATGATACTGTGTGAACATGGCATTCTACAGTCAGAATTAGTCTTAGTTCAGTCAGACTCCCAAATTCACTCCTCAGTTTTTGAGATGTACTTGATTTTGTCTGAATCTGCAGCATAAAGATGAATGTATGCTGCTGCAACTGTGCTTTTGCTAAGACAGAACTGTAATGTGCAAAATGGACTATAAACACTAAAATGACAATCTTGCAAACTTAAGTGCATACTCAAAAATATTCCTCCCTTTCTTGTGCATTGTTACTGCATGTATGTGAATTACTTCACACTTCGGAAAATAATTTTCCTGAAGTTCTCAAACTGAAATATTTCCTGGAAAGTGCAGTTCTTAAACATGTTAGATATTTCAGAGCCACAAACTCTGTCATGTTGTTTAGGTACTTTTAAAGCTCTATTTTTTTATTAGACCACTTTTTAGTCCAGTGCACAGACCTAAGCCTAGGATGCTGCTCTGAACTTGCACGCAGAGTAGCACCATGCGCACCACCTGTGATTGACCCACTTGAACCGTGTGCTCCAGGGGCTGCAGACAGGTCCTGTAGGTAGAAACCTCTGTGGAGAGCACCAGGTTACTGCCAGTGCCACTGCCAGCAGATGGGTCTCTTAGGAGCTTTTGGACAACAAAAGCTAATTTCATGTTATACCTGAGGAACCATGGTGTTGCTCCAATTCCTTTGTAGAAGTTCAACATTGGGACAGCCCATCCCAGTGCCTTCTGATAGAAAACCCAAACCTATGTCCATGTGCAAAGCTGGCTGTGCCCCTGGCAGCATGGGAATCACAGCAGCTCACAAAGATATGTGCACACTGGCTCCTGCCTGAGCTGCAGTCTGGGCTCAGCACAGCTTTTGCTGCTTTACACAGCTCCTCATCTGTGTTTTTGCACTGTTTATAATCCCTGATGGGTGAAAACAAGTAAATCTCAGAAACTGCTTGGTTAGAACATGTCACAGCAGGATGAGGCATTGGCAAATCCATGCAGGAACTGTCTGTAACTGTGGAGAGAAACTTGCAGAAAGATTTGGGATAACTGTAAGGCCTGCCTTGAACCTTGAACTCACTGTTGATGTATCTTGCAGCTGAAGACTTGCAGTATCTCTCTTAATGACTTGCTCTGTTCTGCTGCAGTGGTGCTTCATACTGATTTTTTTCTCAGCGAAGAAATGCATGCATAGATAGCAAAAAAATAAGATGGTAGAGAGCAGATATGGTGGCTCATGCATCACACTGAGGCTGTAAGTGCTTTTGGTTCTAATCAACCTGCCTAGTGATCATGTTTCTTTGTGCCTCAGTTTTCCCATGGGCACAGTGCAAATAATAATACTTGCAAATAATAATACTGAGACTTGCTGGACATGTATGGACACAGAAATGTGAATTGTAAGCATGTTGGGGAGGAATGGATTTTTTGCCTTGTCCAAACATACCTATATGTTTTTTACTAACACTGTGTTTCTAAATAGATTTTAAAGATTGAATGGGTACGTATGAATGTCTGATCAGCTCTTCAAACCTTGTAAGAATCAAATGAGCCAAAAAGTTATCTCTAACTTTTTTCTGATGTGCTACTATCACCTTTGTATTGTTGTGCACTCCTACAACCTATCAAGCACTAACTAACCTTTTATCAATCACAAATACACATGATAAATCCCCAAAAGGCAGCACTATAATATTTCAGATGTCACTGAAAGAAAACCCTTCATCAGTGGATCACTAAGATGTGAAATGGTGTATGACCATGAAGAACCAGTCAATAGCAAGGCTAAACTCTTGGCTAGGTGAAGTTCTCCTCGCGTGAGGTTCGGATGCTGCTGTGTGATAGGGGGGTGGGTAGTACCTGCTGGGATGTGCTTGTCTGAGCATCTCGGCTGAGCGCAGCACTGTGACTGCAGAATACTCCATACACGGCCTGGAGCTCGGTCACTCCTGGAGCCCTGTGACAGTATCCCGAGGGGTCTGTGCGCGCGGGTCTCGGCTCAGAGAGATGGGGGCCTCTACACGGCTGGAGATGAGGCAGCCTCAGAGCCCGCCCCGTTCCAGCCTGCGCCGCGGCTCTGCTGTGGCCGGCTGCTCTCGCCATGGCATTGGGATGGCGCAGAGGGGCCGGGGGATCGTGGTCACGGATGGCCCCGTCACCGCCACGTGGTGTGACCGGGCCGGGGCCCCATCTATGTCCCGCCCGCGGTGCTGGTGGGATCCTCCATTCCGCGGTACCCCGTCCCGGTGTGCTCCATCCCGGGGTGCCCTGTCCCTAGGGGCTCCGTCCCGGGCTCCCTGTGCCGCGCTACCCCTTCCCGTCACCGCGGCCATGTGCCCCCCGCCCGTTCCAACGGCGGCCCCGTCCTCCTGCGGCGGCCACGCCCCCTGCCGCAGCCAATGGGCGAGCGGAACTCGCGCCCCGCCCACGCTCGCGCCCCAGCCCCTATATTAACGGCCATTGCGGCGCCCCCTCAGCGCCGCCTCCCGCCTCCTTCGCCCGGCATCGCCTCCCGCTCGCGCCGCTCCCGCCATGACCGATGCGGCCGTGTCCTTCGCCAAGGATTTCCTTGCCGGCGGGGTGGCGGCCGCCATCTCCAAGACCGCCGTCGCCCCCATCGAGAGGGTCAAGCTACTGCTGCAGGTGAGCGCCGGCGGCCGGGGCCGTCCCAAGGTCGCCGCAAGGAGAGGGGGGGCGGCGGCAGTGGGCCGGGGGCTCGCGGGGGAGCGGCGCTGACGGCGGCATCTCGGCCCCTGCAGGTGCAGCACGCCAGCAAGCAGATTTCCGCCGACAAGCAGTACAAGGGCATCATCGACTGCGTGGTGCGCATCCCGCGGGAGCAGGGCATCCTCTCCTTCTGGCGCGGCAACCTGGCCAATGTGATCCGGTACTTCCCCACCCAGGCCCTCAACTTCGCCTTCAAGGATAAGTACAAGCAGATCTTCCTGGGCGGCGTGGACAAGCGAACCCAGTTCTGGCGGTACTTCGCCGGTAACCTGGCATCCGGGGGTGCCGCCGGCGCGACCTCCCTCTGCTTCGTCTACCCCCTTGACTTTGCCCGAACCCGCCTGGCAGCGGATGTGGGTAAAGCCGGCACCGACCGGGAGTTCAGTGGGCTCGGTGACTGCCTGGTCAAAATCTTCCGCTCAGATGGCCTTAGGGGCCTGTACCAGGGCTTCAGTGTCTCTGTCCAGGGCATCATCATCTACAGAGCCGCCTACTTTGGCATCTACGACACTGCAAAGGGTAGGTTGACCAAAACGGCACTAAAAGGGAGATGCTGGGCTGTGGCAGGCCTGTAGTGCATTTCAATACTGCTGGTGGCTTACCTGCCATTCTTATCAAAGCCTCTCTCCTGCAGGCATGCTTCCAGACCCAAAGAACACCCACATTGTTGTCAGCTGGATGATTGCTCAGTCAGTCACTGCTGTTGCTGGTTTGGTATCCTACCCCTTTGATACGGTTCGTCGTCGCATGATGATGCAGTCTGGTCGTAAAGGAGGTAAGTTTCTACATCACTGTGTAAGACTTATTGGGCATCCCTGAATCAATAGCTTGTGGTGGAGCTGAATTGAAGGCAGAGTGGCTTGACTTTCACCAGCCTGTGTAGATACCCTCATCTCTTGTAAGCAGGGGTGTAGGAGGGGCTGCAGAAGCATATGACAGGAAGGGGCACGAATGGGTCGGCCTGTGCAGCACACCTGTAAGGCAGCATGCACAAGTCAGGTGTATGTCAGTAGGTAGGAATAGCAAACTTGCCCAAGGATGTTGCAATCCCCTGTCTCTGGGACAAGAAAAGACAGTCTCCGTAGCAGGCATAGCCTGGCCAGCTGCGCAATAGCTTTTGGATTTGGAAATGTTGGTGTCAAAGCAAGGAGTTGCTGCCTTCTGCTTGAACTGGTCCTTCCAGTGTCTCCCAGGGATAATGCAGCAGCAGCACCATCAGTCCTGGGCTGTCTCGTCCTCTGATGTGCTAGTGTTGGAGAAAGTCAGCTATGAAATGGGATGCACTTGAGGCTGTAAAGCTAGTAGATACATGAGGCTGTTTCTGACCTGGATGTTGGGGGTCATGGACAACCAGTTCCTAAAGCTGTCTGTCTCCTGCAGCTGACATAATGTACTCCGGCACTCTTGACTGCTGGCGGAAGATTGCCCGGGATGAGGGCTCCAAGGCCTTTTTCAAAGGTGCATGGTCAAATGTACTCCGAGGAATGGGAGGTGCTTTTGTCTTAGTCCTGTATGATGAAATCAAGAAGTATACATAAGTTTCCTGTTGTGAACTGGCATGTTGTTCTATGTAGTCTATGACTGTTCATGGACTTGTTTGAAAACCATCTAGTTACTAAACAGTGGCGGCTGATGTTTATACAGGTTGGCTTGAGGCAGGGGTGACTGCCTGCCCTGTCTTTATCAAACTATTCCCCCTGATGGGACTCATGATGGTTTCTATTTCAGTCACTCCTGCTTAAAGAGTACAGAGAAATAAAAATCTGAAACCAAATTTCCTCATCTCATGTTTGTTCTTACAGCAGTTGAAGTATGAGGGGGTTGGGAGTCTCAGCAGCTGTAGAGAAGGAAGAAGATGAACGATCTCCATCCTGCAAGCCTTAGTACCTGCTAAGTACTGGCAGGTAAACACAGTGCAGGCTGCCAAGGAAGCTTAGTGTTTCTTCCAGTGGTGTTGGCTGGAATGGGGACTGGCAGCTCTGAAGGTCTCACCCAGCTGACCTCCCTGAGACTCCACTAACCAGAGATGATGGACTGAGTGGGTGCCACAGTCCTGCCTCTGGCCTGTCTGCTCCTTGGAGCTCATGAAACCTGATTTTGAAGGTGCCAAGTGCCTAAACTGTATGTAAAACACAGCACACTTTATGGCACTGAATGCCTGGAAGACTGGAAGAATTTCTAAGGGAGTGTTTGCTGCTCTCTGGAGGAGCAGAGCTTGGCATCATGTTCTCTGCCTTAGAAGCTGAGCTACCTACTTGGGCTGGGCATGTAAGTAGCCAGAGGACACAAGTGCAGTTAATTGCTACTGTTCTTTAGCTTCCCTGGCTAGCCTTGTTCTCACAGAGGGTGCTGTGCTGTGGGGATGCAACAGCTAAGCAGAGACAGCTTCTGTACCAGCTGTGCTTGCTAGGCAGGGAGGTGTATTTCCAAGCTCATTCCTTACCCCTGGAACTTAAGGTTCAAAATTCCAGGGGAAGGGGAAAATTCCTTTATGCTGCTGGGACAGTTTGGGGAAAACTGCAAGATGGAGCAACCTGTGTGGTGTGGCCTTTACCCAGATATCTCTGTAGATCTGTGAGTCACCCCAGTGAAGCTGCCTGGTTTCTGGCTGGGGATCTGGAGTTGTTAGTGAATACTCTCCTGGACCTCTGCCCTTCAGATCAGTGAATCTCCTCACTTCCCCCATGCCTTTGGTTCTTTCTGGCTGCCCAGGCCTGCTCAAAGCAGTTGATTTCAATCACTGAAACCAATCTCAACCACTGCCCAAGGCAGCTAAACAAGACCTTGTGTTGCAAAGGGTGAGAGTTGTGTTCATTGCTGGAATCTAAGCAGGGCAGCCAGGCATGAGAGCACAGCACCTTCCTGCTGCAGGTGGTGTTGGCTTGCCAGGGTCCCTGTGAGTGGGCACATGCCTTCCTGATGAGAGACAGTCTTGTGCCTCACAGTTGAGCCAACTGTCCTTGCTGATGATTTTCAACTGCCCCTGGACTGCTGCAGTGTGAGATCCCTCACTGCCTGCTGTGGAAATGAAACAGGCTGTAAAGGTGAGATGTGAAGCAATGCCACAAGTGCTGGGCAGTGCTGGGGATACAGGCAGCAACTTGGCAGGGGACTGGCCATGGGGCAGCTTTACCAGGGAGCCTCTCCTGTTGTACAAGTGCCAGCTTATTAATTAAGGGCTCTCAGCCACCTGCTGCTAAGCTCACCTGGATTTCAAGGGCTGTTCTGAAATGCTGCTGGTTTCTGAGCATGAGGCATCCTTTTCTCCACAGGGGATGCACAGCCATGCCATTGGCACAATAAGGTAAGTGCATCATTTCTCCCTGCACACAGTGGTGGGTGACTGAGGCACTGAGCTGGGCTGTTGTGCCAGGCTGTAAAGGAGCTGAGCTGGGGGGGATCCCTAAGTCCTTAAGACCTACGGATTGTGCACTGGACTTGGGGTTCAGGGAAGGCACTAAGTAAAATGTGTTTTAGCTACCTGCCCTTTTGACTGCTTTGGGAATTCAGGAAACAAGAATGTGTTTCACAGCTCTTTTTAGCTCTGGCAGGTGGCAGAGCCCACAGGGTTTTTTTCTCCTGCACTCCACTGTTGGGTAGCACAGGTTGGTAGGCCTTCTGGGGTTTTAACCTCCCCCGTCCTGGCAGCTCCCTGGGAGCAGCTTTATCTGGGGACCAGGCTGGGGGGTTCAGCTGCTGCTATTGCCTGCCACAGGAGCACACTATACAGGGATTAAGGGTTTTGTTCTTGTGGAGAAACTGAGGTGAGAAAGGGACTGGAGCCAGCCAGTGACAAGGCAGCAAACTGAGTGCAGTCCCTTCAACACAGCATTTTGTCCACTGGGTTGTACTGCCCCAAGAATGGCATGGATTGGGTGGATTTTCCTTTTAAGTGTGATTCTCCTGTGGGAAGGGCTGAACATCACACACGTCATGATTTCCTCCACAGGAGCAGTCCAGAGTGGTATATCAGCTCCTTTGCTGGTGGGAAGGGATGGGTGGACGCCTGTAATGCCGCTTTTGTCTCAGCCCCTCGCCCAGCAGCCATAAATTCCAAGCTTAGGAGGTGTTGACGCAGCACAGCTGCACAGGGGATCGTGTGACGTGCTTGTCAGTGGCTGGGGCAGGTGGCAATTGGTGTGGGATGGTTGGAATGGCTCGGTGTGCACCAGCCTGCCCCAACTGGGCTGTGCCTGGCTGTCTGCTGAGTCTTGCAGTAGAGAGCATCCCACCCCAAGGACTTGACTTGTAAAACACCAGCAGAGTGGCAGCTCATCCACTCCTCTGTCCTCTTCAGCGATCGTTGGGTCACTCCAGGCTGTGTCTCTGGGCTTTGGATGGAGCCAGGAGTGCCCCTACATCTATGTCCTTGTCCTTGTCAGGCATTGCCCCAGCATCTTGCATGTGCTGCCTGCATGACTGGCAGTGTCTGTGCAGAGAGGCAGGGGAAGAGGCAGTGCTTTGTCATGCAGGGTAAAATCAGTTGTTCCTGCCACTGCCCAGCCATGCAAGGTGGCCCCATCAGCTGCCCAAAGCACATGCATGGTGGGTTGGGCTGTGGGGACACAGCTAAGCTCACATGCCTGCAGGGACACAGCCCCACTTCTGTTCACCCTGGGGCTATAGCAGGCTGCTGGGGGATAGTGGTTTTGGGAACAATGAGTCCTCAAGACCTCCCAAGACCCCACCAAGACTGGCAGCATCAGGGAGGTTCTGGGAGGTGTCATCCCACCAGTGATTTGCTGGTTGTTGCTTTCTGATCCTGCTGGGATTGACAGGAGTTAGAGCCCTGGCTGCAGGCACAGGGATGAAGTTTTTCTGGCTGACAACCAAAGAGAGATTGGCTGCTTGTGCCTTGAAATCTACCAAAAACCCCAGTATTCTGTGGCTAGATAGGTTCATAAGGATTCCTCAGCAGGGAGTTACAAGACTTCCATTCCATTCTTGGAGCGCAGCCCTATAGCCTTTTAAACAAGCCCATAATTTTATATTTTTTAAATGCCTGAATGTGGCAAAGCCCCATGGGCTTTTTAGGATAGCACCAGCAAAAGCTGAGACTACTACAGCTCCCAAGCTGATCACTTTGTAATACAATTTGCATTTATCAGTGCAACAGTCTAGAGAGTCAGAGCGAGCCATCTGCCATCAGTCAGTAAATAAAATAGCACAAACATGGAGCACAAGGAGAGCTGTATGGCTTGACCAGAAACCTTCCCTCAAGGGGACAGGAAAGGACAACTCCATGCTGCGCCCCAGGCACAGCTGTGATTAACACGGAGGAGGTTGGATTCACTGTTACCACTTCTCTTGAGTGTTTACAAATTGTGTGGAGGTTTTGGGAAAGCAGGCAGCTTTGTTACATCCAGAGCTGTTCTAACGTGGTAAATCAGGCTAGGGTTTTGTGAAGGTGCTTGGAAACTGGACCAAGTCATGAAATACAGTAAGGTAAGTCTGGCCATTTACTTTTGGAACAGACTCCCTCCTTCACTTTTATTTCACGTTTTGTGATACCTCTGCATCTGGACAATTTCTTACATACAATATGGTGCTCAGTTAAACAAACAAATCTGTCACTTACCTTTATCTACAGATTTATGAAAACAAATTTTGACTTTTACAGTAACACAAAATCTGACTTTCCTTTGGTCTGAACTCTGCTACAGATTGCCCATTTACTACCAGGGTATGGGAAATCCTGCAGGACAGCTGGTTTTATCTATTACAGCAGGACATTTCATCAATTGTTAGAACTTGGTGACCTTGCTTCCTTCCCTTTCTACAGTCAGCTAATATATTTTAATTCATTTAGATATAGAAATTAAAAACCCAACTTGATTTACACTCTTGTGAACTAGCTCCAATTGAAGAAAGAAATATGTAATAATGTATTGTATCGGATTCTCTGTGTTGGAGTTTTCAGCCATGGACTGCATAACTAGAGTGTATCAAAGGCACCTCAGAAGAAATTAGGTACTCCCCTCTCTGATTGGGTCCATGCACAAGTCCTGAGACAAACTAGGCAGATTTCCAATGACAAGAACGACAAACACTGATTGAACATGGACTGGCCTTACAGAAGCCTGTGCTGTGCTGTCTCAAGGCTCCAGGTGACAGCTGAGGAAGTTGATGGTAGCTGGTAACAGCTGCTTTGGACTAGTTGTGCTGAACTGGGGCACTTAGCAGATTTTCTTTGTGCCTCACCAAACTGCAAAGATGGTCCTATCCCTACCTGGCAGCCCCTTCACAGCCCACTCTCAACTGAAGCCTTTTGTCACTCCCAGTCTTAACCCTGACAGTAAATTGCACCATCCCCAAGTTAGCTTGTCCTGGTGTCACTTAAAGCAAGACTACACTTCATCCTTGGACAACTGGAGACTCAGCATCTGCATCCCAGCACCTCTCACGTGGCTCAAAACCTATTTTCAGATGTCAAAGTCTTTTGCTTGGGAAAAAATCTGAATTTTTATAGAGAACAACCTGCAGTTACCCCAGGCTTGGATCACTCCCAGAGGAACCTTGAGGCCCTCACCTGGCTGGACTGTGCTACCACAGTGGGAAAGGGGTTTGTGTACCCATGCACATCTCCTGCCCTTCACACCACCAAGGGCCTCTGGCCACAGGCTTCTGGAAATAGGCTTCAGATTAGTAGGTGATGAGCAGGGAACAACATCAGCACTGCATGAGTTAACATAAACACCTGCTTACCAGGCTGGCATTAGATTATCACAGGATCTACAGACCCATCTCTGGGCAGAGTTCACTCCCTTTTGCTCCTTGTTTTCCCTAGAAAGGATAGATCCTTAGGTAAGCAGATCTATTTTCCCAGTCAGGATTATAAAGCCAGATGTAAAATCTTTATTGATTATAGGAAGTTTTCCATAATAATTGTGGGAGATGGAAGCATCTTGTTCATTGCTCACATTTTATGATGCATTTACTTGGTAGAGTAAGAACATCTCAGGAGAGGTATTTTAGTTTAGATCTGTAACATGGTATTTAATCCAACACAGAGCAACAAAGACATGGGCTAGAGAGCACTGTTATTATATCACACAAGAGGCACAAAGTACCCAAACAAGGTATTTTAAAAACTGGCGTGTAATGTTGTCTATTCAAGTCCTTAGTGGTCAGTACACTCAAAACAATTTTTCCTTCACATTTCACAACTCCAAATACCAATACTGTTTTGCCCAATTGGCTAGTTCAGATGTGCAGTTGTATTCTTTAATGATCACTGGCTGTATCAGTAACTTCCAACCATGTATTTGAACTCATTAGTACCAGTTTTTATTTACAGGCTTGGATTTTATATTCTTGTGTCTGTTCTGACAGTGTAATTCTGTACAACTGCAGCCTTGTGATGTTCAGCAGGAGCAGAGACTGCTGTGCTGCAGCCCAGTCTGTGCTGGCTGCCTCTGGCAGGTCAGGGTGAGCAGCAGCACCATGCCCAAGCCTTGCATCCCAGTCGTTCTAGACTGTATGTATTGGAGCTCAGGCTGCTGCACCTTTTCGACACATTTAAAATAACAAAATGAACAACAGGCATAGACCTTACTTTTGTAAGGATTTCTGTGTTGTACAGTTACCCATTGTTCTAATGCATTCAAGGAAATACATTTGAAAATTACAAAATAAAAAGACAGGTATCTAAAGGTGAACCTGGCAAGGCACCCAGCAAAGATATTCTTGAAAGTAAATATTATACCTGCAACAGCCTGCTCATAACACTGGGTCTGTAGGGAACTGCAGTTTGAGCAAAGTCTCCAGTGCCACTGGAGTTAAGACTGGTACCCAGAGTATCACTTATACAGAGAGACACAGAGAGGTTCCCATCCTCCAAGCTGTCTGCAGCACAGTGCAACTCTTGAACAAAGTCTGTTACTTCTGCTTTGTTGACAGAATTGTGATAGCTCTTGGTAGTTTTCTCCTGTCTCCGAATACCCAGCAGATACACAGCATTTCATTTGAACTGGTTATCAATCAGGGTTCCCTTCATCTTGGCTTTCTTGGCTTCCAACTCAGCCTGAATAGGAAAATTAAGGCAGAATTAAATAATGTCTGTGTAATTTTCCCTTCAGTGCTCCAATTAAGTTTGCTCTTCTTGTCTGACCAATGCAAACTTTTCAGTTCCAAAACCAGGAGCAAGAGTATCTCAAGTGACATACAAAACGAGGACCATCTTTAAGATTGTAAAAAACCCAAGACCAGCTGCCCAAGAGACAATTTCATACTTTCTATCCTCAGGTGGAAGCTGTACATTTCCTCCCCCTTTCTGTCTACTACCCTCCTGTCACAGGAAGTCAGATCAGTTGTGATGTTCTTGGCATTTATTCTTCATGTGCCCCTTGCAGTAGCAACCAAGCTGCAGATCCTCCACAAGAGTTTTGCTTTGCCCTGATGCCTCATGGCAATGACCTGCTCTGCCAAGCAGGCATGAGAGCACAGGCTGGCAAAGCCATGGCCTGATTTCTCCTGTCCTTGTTCTTTGTCCAGCAGGTCACAGAAAGCCTCCCTGCAAGCACTCTGCTGGCTGCTCTTCAGTTAGCTCTCCAGGCAATGGCATACAATTTTAAGTTCAGGGGAACAAGAAGAACATCTCTATAAAACTTGTAGAGGAAATCTCATACTCACAAAGTTGCAAGTTGCCTGTGACTATACCAGGGCCTCTCTACACTTACAGTCTGATCTGCAATGTAAGTTTTGTGTACAAAGCCAACACATCTCAGGGCTTTGTGTTCAGCACCAAAGAAAAACTCACCAACTCTTGTAGCCTTTTCTTGCTCATGCCTTTGCGTTCCAGCTGCTTCTCAATCACTTTTGCATTCTGTGCATACGAGTCTGCAATCTCTCTCTGAAATATACAGATGTCACTTTGCAACAGCAAACCCCAGAGTAGCATCTCATCCAAATACTGAGACCATTGCTGGCTCTGCCAGCTCAGATGTGGCTGCCACTAAGGGCATCCAAAACTCACCGCTTCAATCTCCTCCTCCTCTTCATCAATTGTGGAGACTGTGACAGAACTGAACTTGCCCATGTCTTTGGTCCGTTTGGTCATCATCACCTGGGTAAAAAACAAGAATATTTTGTTAAACCTTGGCAACATTTGCTCCAGTGGGCATTGCTTCCTCCTTCTTTTAAGGCTTCTTATGCAAGCCATCAAGATTCCCTGAACTCTGTGGGTGGCAAAGGGGAATTATGCTCAGTGATTTCTGGGCTTAGAGGTGTCATTATCAGAAGCAAGCTCACTAAAATACGGTAGATGAGCCAGACTTTTAAGAATCACTGTGCAGACTACCAACCTGACCTACTTACAGTGGGAAACTTTCTGTTAACTGGGCCTCAACCTCAGGCATAGTCTAGATTTTAGAGTTCATTTTGTTCTCCTTTTGTGCTAGGACCTCTGCCAGGGTGCAGTGACCTCTGTCACAGAAAACTTAAGGGAGACATGGATAAGATACCAAATTGAGTTATTGTTCAGAGGTCCTTTTCTTTTTTCTCTCCCCTCTTCCCTCTCCATTAAGTTATTTTATACATAACACCTTTAGAAAAGCAAAGATAACTTTCTTCTATAAGTTGATCACCTTTTTAGGAGGTTCTTGTTTCTGAGTATATATGTTTGTTTTCCCAAAACCCTGGCCAAATTTGACCACAGCACCGTCAACAATAAACGTCACAGGAGCATTTTTCTGTTGGTGTTGATAAAATAGCAGCAGTCCACACCTGGAAGCAGAAATACACATCGCTGAGAGGAAACCCAGATTCTGGATTCCTATGCTTTCCTCATAGAAAGATTTTAAAAGTCACTCAAAATACTAAAAAAAGTCACTCACTTGCCACACTTCTTCCTGAACTGCCGCTCTATGCCCTCGGGTCTGCGGGAGAGAGGCAGCGCTTGAGCAGAGCACACGGACACAGGGTCACCGTGCCTGGCTGGCGGCTCCCAGGTGGGCGGGGAGGGCAGCCCCTTCCCCGGGCCTGGGGCTCAGAGGGACGGGGGATGCAGAGGCCGGGCCCACCTGCGCAGGAAGACGCTTTCCTCCTCCTCGGCGTTGCAGAACTTGTGGGCGTGCTTGGCCGCATCCATCACGCGGGCGCGGTCCCGCGGCCGCATCGGCAGCTTCTCCAGCTGGCAATCTGCCGAGAGCAGGGCTGGCGGCGGGGCCGGGCGAGCACCCGCGCCGGGAGCCCGGAACCCGCACCCAAACCCATATCCTGGACCCGCACCCACACCCCACCCCGCCTTCCCGGGCCCTCTGCGCCGCCAGGCCGCGGCCTGCCTCCCGCCCCCGGCTCACCGAGCACCAGCACCATCTGCCCGCACAGGCAGTAGTAGACGTGCAGCGGCTTCTCCCCATCGTCGTACTCCTCGCGGTCGCGGGTGTCGGAGCACACGACGGATCGCGACACCACTTTGGGCATGGCGGCGGCGGCGGGCTCGGAGCCGCCTGGCCCGGCCCCCGCGCGCCCGGCCCCGCCCGCCGGGGCGGCTCCACGGCACTCGGGGGGAACACGGCCCGGCGGCTCCCGGAGCTCCTGGGCCTCTCTCTAAAGGCCGGACACTGGACAAGGCTCTTCTTGACAAGCACCCAGAGCTCACACGGTTCTTACTGCACAGGCTCGTACAGCGGGAAAGGTCCGGAACGGCAGGTTTGCAGTGCGGCCGTTCGCACTGAGGCTGTGATAGCAGTGTTAACTTTCTTTCACTGGGTTTTCTTCCGTCTTTCTTCAGCCGCCTCCCCACACAGCTGGATTATATGAAATTACAAGTGAGGATAAACTCAAGAAATAGAGCCCAGCCAACCTGTTTTACACGACAGCAGAGAGATTCTTTGTTTCCAAAAGCTGTTAAAGAAACGTAGAAAATAGCTTATTTTTCCCTTGGAGAACACTCTCTGGAGAAGCAGAAAATGCAGTATAGCACGTTGTGCTGGTTTGGGCAGCGATCGAGTTAATTTTCTTCACAGCAGCTGGTGTGGGGCTGAGGTTTAGATTTATGCTGGAAACAGTGCCGATAACTCAGAGATGTTTTTGTTACTGCTAAGCAGGGTTTATCCTGAGCCACGGCCTTCTCTGCTCCTCACCCCACCCCAGCAGCGAGAGGCTGGGGGTGCACAAGGAGCTGGGAGGGGACACAGCCAGGACAGCTGACCCCAAATGACCCGAGGGATATCCCAGACCATATGGCCTCATGCTCAGCCATATATCTGAGGGAGAAGGAGGGAAAGGGGAACCATTCGGAGTGATGCTGTTGTCTTCCCAAGGTGGTGGAACCCTGTCTACCCTGGGGAAGTGGGGAATGAGCTCTTTGTTTCGGTTCGTTCGTGCGCCTGCCCTTTGCTCTCCCTGCTGGACTGTTTTGATCCCAACCCGCAGCGCCGCCGCCGCGCCACCCCCTCCGTGACGCCACTGTCACGTCGCACCCCCGCCCTCCGCCGCCGTTGGTACTGCCCCCCAGGCACCGCCCCCCGCCGCGGTGGTAGAGGCTGGGCCGGGGGCTTAGCCACATCCGGCTCCGCCCCCCTCTCCCCGCGCCGTTGGTACATCCCGGGACCGTCCGGCTGCCGGCGCAGGAGTCGGTGCAGCCCAGGCTTCCCCCCCTCCCCCGCGCCTGCCGTAGTGGTAGAGGCCGCGATCGCTCCTGTCCGTCAGCGCCGCCGCCGCCTCAGTCGGAGCACGAACCTCAGCCGCGCCCGGCGCTCCCTTCGGCAGTGTATGCCTGAGCTATAACCTTCAGCCTGCCATGTCCACTCCGGCCCGTAGGCGCCTCATGCGGGACTTCAAGAGGTACCGAGGCCGCGGGCCGAGGGTAAAGGGGCGGGCGGGCGGGAGGAGGACGAAGGGCCGAGCGCTACCGGGGGAGGAGGGGGTAGCACAACATGGCGGCGGGGCAAGGCGCGCTCCGCTGATTGCGTAGCGCGGGCGGCGCTGCCTGTCGCGGGTTACGCCGTTTGCGCAGGTGGCCGCTGGCGGGCCGGGTTACGCTGTTTGCGCGGCGCGGCCGCTGGCGGGCCGGGTTACGCCGTTTGCGCAGCAGTGTCCCGGGTTACGCCGTTTGCGCAGCGCGGGAGGCGCGGGCCGCGCTCACCGTCCCTGTGCCCCACAGGCTGCAGGAGGATCCCCCGGCCGGGGTGAGCGGGGCCCCCTCTGAGAACAACATCATGGTGTGGAACGCCGTCATCTTCGGGTGAGTCGGCGGGGAAGGGGGCGGCGGGCCGCGGGGGCCGCTCAGCCGCCGGGGGCTGCAGCCGGGCTGCCAGCGGGGTAACGCTGTGCTTTACTTTCCCTTCTCCAGGCCCGAGGGGACCCCTTTCGAGGACGGTAAGTGCGGCGTGCGGGGCTGGTGTTTGGCTTTCTCGGGTTAAACTGCTGCGGTTTGACACGGCCTTGGTGTCACTGCCGTAGACTGCAACAGGTGTGGGGTTGGGGATGGGGGCGGGGGGGGCGTGGGTGCATGTTCACCTGACCACACACGTGTGTGCCTGACTTATGTAAATATTATTTTTCTAATCCTATTCTCAGAAAGTGTTGTAGATTTAGATTGCTGTGTTGACTTACAGAAACATACAAATTAGCTTGTACAGTCTTCCTTGTAATTGCTCTGTCTATTATAAGTAACTTTAAGGATCTCTACAAACTTTTCTGTTGAACTCTGGGTCATGTTTTTTGGGACATTCATGTTTGGGTAACCATCAATAACTTGGTATAGAGCTGTTGTCTTTTGTTTGAGTTCTGTTTTTTTCTGATGCTGGAAATGTTTTGTGACCAAGTTCCAACATGAGTCAGCTGAAGTAGGAAATGTGCTGAATGTTTGAGGAAGTTCAGAAGAGTGGCTTTTTCTTGTCATTTATTTTGTTCTGCTACAATTGGTATCACTCACGGCTTAAGATTGAAAAGACTTTTTGAGTTTAAAAGCTGACTAAATAGGTCTTGGTGACATACATGTAGTTTCCATCTGGTCTTACTGACTTCGATAGGTTAACTGATATTGTGTGAGTACTTAAGCATCTTGTGAAAACCTGTTAGACATGAAATACTGTCTAACTGAAATCAGTGATGCATTTTTTTAAGATATTTTCAGTGTAGGCTATAATTAATCTTAGATCTCCATGACTCATGACAAAAGCACAGGAAAAATTCCTTAACTCTTATGTTGTTCTTGGCTAACTCCCTTGTCTTTGTTTATCCTTGGAGGTATCCACCTGTGGATGTGCCTCTAAATTGCAGATTGTATTTCTCTGTGAAGGTTTTGAAGACTAAATATTTCAGGCCTAAGAAAACTCTGAAGACTAACTTATTTTTTTAATGTATTTCATTAGTTAAGAAATTTGCTGGATAGCTGCTTCAGCGGTCTAATGTTTAGAACTTGGACTTAAAACATTGCATAATAGAACAGCTAGACTAAATGTATTTTGCTGTCTCATCTGGTAACCCTTAAAGAAGGGCCCATTTAAACTTCTGTGGGGGTTGCTAGAGCTGCTTAGGCTCTTGGAGCACTGCTGCTAATAGAGTGATTCACTGTTTGGAGCAGAAAGCTGTCTCCTTGCAGTGTGCTAAAATGCAGGTTCTTGCCATGCTCAGGCTCTTCCAGCTCAGCATGTGGTTAACAGATGCTATAAGGTTTTTTTTCCATATATTTCCATTTAGTTGCAGAAGGTTGAGGACTGCTTTTGAAGGCCCTGACATATTGATTTCCTCTGTGCTTTCTGAGGCAGAATTGAGTCTTTATTTTGGATACTGAGGACATGTTGCATTCACAGCAGTTTGAGGTTCAGGCAGATGTTTGAGGCTTCTGCTGCTGTCTTCCTTCTTTGCTTGATGTCATAATGTAATCTCAGGGGGTGATGGATTGCTCTTTTCTTAGCAAAGTCTGTTTTCACACTTTGTGCTCAGGAAAACAGATGTGTCTTGTGTTGCAGAATATCTGCTTATCTCCTCTCCTCTGGATGTATCTTACCTGACTAGATAACAAAGCACTAAGTGGTGCCTGGAGATAGGGCTTGTTGGTGCCTCAGCTGTGCTTTCCCATTCCAGGAGTGGAGTAGCACAGTTCAGATAATGGTAGTGCAGTCCAGATGCAGTTCAGCTTCATGTAGGTAAGAGTAAGGACATTTTAATTTAACACCACGTTAGTTTGGACTTGCTTTACAACTGCATGGGGCCTTGAGACTTAAAGGTACACTGAAACTCTATAATCTTTCTCATGAAGCCTTTGCAGGTCAGTGTTCTTTTTCATTTTTAGGCTCTTTCACTCCATGGTGATACTGTAAAATTTCAGATAGCTTAGTTCTTGTAAAAGTATCCTGTGAAATTTTGGGAGGGTGTTATTCTAGAGATATAATAATGCCAGCATCATGAGAGTTACTGTTCTTTATCCTTGTTCTGGTGAGGCCCTTCTCTGCTTGAAGTTTCTGAGATGTTGTAGTTTGTCTGGGCTGCAAACCTGAAGTTGAAACACATTTGTTTACTTGCTGTGCAGCATTCTGCAGCTGATATCCCTCCTTCTCCACCCCCAGACTTTGGAGGGTGTTCTCACAACTTTGTGTGCGGGCTGGCTCAGCTTAGAAGCAACCACTAATTTAGATCAGCAGCACAACTTCCATCTTATGTTTTAAGAGGATTCAATTGCAGATGTCTGCAGTAGGACCCTGAGGATATATATCACCATTTTTCTAAGAATCTTTACGTGTGTGGTATCTAAAGTGGTAATGCTGGCACAGCCACGGAAATGCAGGCTGTCCCAGTCCTTTAGACCTGTTTCTCTAAAACTGGGTGATGATACTGTGGTTAGTGTAGGACTCCTGACTCAGAGAGATTTAAGTATTAAATTCAGCTTTTATAGGATCCTGCCTTGCTGTGATTGTGCAGGAGGCTTGAACAGAGGACACAAGGCATTTGTCTTCTGTGTGATTTATGCCTTGCTTATGGAATATGGATCCTGTATCCTTGTGCAGGAGTGCACGAGCTCGTCCCTGTTTTTTGGGCAGTGGAATGGAGGGTTTGCTCTTGGGGGCTGAGTGAAGGGGCCCTGCAGGGAGATGGGCTCTGCTCTCTGGAATTGCTGGGGCGGGTGTACAGGCCATGCAGAAGCCTCTCTTGGCTGTGTCAGGGTCTCAGATTCTGAGGTGGAAGTGATCAACAAGGTAAGTACAGGGCAAAAAGGAGAATATTCTCCTAAGATTAGTGGTGATCCCAATATCAATAATCATAGTAAATATGATAATTTATGTTTAAAAAATGTCTGCCTAGGGTAAGTTGTGAGAAATACCAGTTGAAAGCATTAAAATTGGTGGCAGAAGGGACTGGACACTGAAGGCCTCATCCCGAGCAGTGTGTTATGATAACCTGTTGTGGGCTTTGTGTGAGTGACCCTTGGACTTCGGTGCGTCAAATCTCTGGATTTGCCCTTTAATAAAGCTCAGTAGTGAGCGTTTGCGTACTGTGGAGCATTTCCAAAGAGCCTTTGCTACTCTGGTCCCTGACGTGGAAATCTGAGTAGGTAGATACTCCAGCTGGATATTGCTCCAGATGAGCCCCTTGCTCAGATTTTTGTTAAAAGAAGTGCTGCCCTGTCTCTGGTGGGACAATAGTTTCCCTTTCTTTCAATAGTTTTAAATAGATTCTAAGACCAAACTGCACCTGTTACTGTCAAACCTGTGTGATGGTTTGTGTTTGGTGTTCAGTCTACTGCTTGCTTAGTCACTCCTTCCTCAGGAGGAGGCTACTAAGAACCCAAACTGGGGCAAGGAGAGCTGAGAATATCTGGAGTCAAATCTCTTAAGTGTTTGGTTCTAAGGGGCTGATGTTTGCAGCTGTTAGAAGTTGTTAATAACTTTGCAGTCCTGGGTTTCAAGCTGATCTCAGACCTGGCTCTGTGCCTCTGGACTAAGCTGGAGTGAACTTGAAAACTCAGCCCCACTGCAGACTTCCAGTAATTTGAACAATCCTAACTCTACTGTTCTGGCTCATTTGTTTCACAGTGAGATAGTATAGTGTTGGCTCTCTGCTGTTACATTGTTAGGCTGCTCATAAAAAAACCAAACATGCATCAACTTATTTTTAGAGTGTTGAGACTTCCCACTGCTGCAGAGAAAGTGCTAAAGCATCTGTGCTGTGTCTTCATTTGCTAACTGGAACGTCAAAGCAATGACCTTCATTTCTTGCAACTCAGTGTTACAGTTTATCTCCTTATAAAGAAAGGAGTCCCTGGGAAATCTTGTAGGTCCTCACTGATTTCAAAGAAAAAGGAAAACCAAAAATCTGTTCTCAGGCTTACCAGTTGTTGGCACATGTTTGCAAGCCAAACAAAGAAATAACTTCATTATATTAGTACTGGAAAACTCCCTTGCAGTAGGAAGCAAGGGCACTGAGCGTGGAGGGGACGGGGGGAACCTGACTCATCACTGATACATAAAGATGCCCTTTCAAAAAAGGCAATATGCCCCATCAGCAGCTTGTTCCAGCTGCTGTTGTTACTGTCAGGTGCAGTCCCTCTGCAGGAGAGCTGTACATTTATATGAAGGTGCTTCAGATATTTCTCTCTGGGCCTACCCAGGAACATCCTAAGCTGCCTACAGGGCTGGTTGCTCTTGGTGGTAGTGTGGTTGTGAGGAGCTCGCATGGTCTGCAGTGGAGTAGGCAGAGTTCCTTAGTTACCAAGCTGAATCAGGAGTAATCCTTAATCCCCTGAACCCATATGTGCATCTTAGTTGACAGACTTCTTATTCTCAGACTGTCATAGCCTAAGGAGGAGGGCTAAAATAACTTATGTTGGTGCAGGCTGTTAAAATGGTTGGACTGAGACTCAACTACAGTTTTCTGTTTCTGCTTAATCAGTCTTTCTTTAAGGATGTCCAGTTAGTGTGAAGTAAATGGTTAGGTTAATGTTTGAAAGTGTCAGATTTGGATGCTGCATTCAGTACTACTTTTCTGCAGGACCTGATTACCTGCAGTTGAGAAACATGACTTTTTCTTTTTTCTTTTTTTTTTTTCTTTTTTTCTTTTTAATTTAGAGGAAATAAATGACGAGGTCCTTGCCATGACAGCATATTCCATAGATAGGACTCACCGAATGACGTTGTGTTACACAGATGGTTCTACACCCACTGCTGTTGTTTGTACAGTGTAGTGGGATTAGGCTCTCTGGAAGAAAACCACAAGGGTAGATTTATTTCCCTACATAAACCTTTTGACTAGTTTTGGCAATAAAAGTAAGTCACAGGAATTAGTCTTGTACCAGTACTGTCTGTGACTTCAGCATTAATGATTAACTCTGTGAGAGTAAAGGAATTGCTGTGGGATTTCACAGTCTGTGTTCCATATCCAACAAGCCTGTGTGAGCACAATAGTGTCAGTGTGTATTGTGGGGGCTGCTACTTAAGCATCTCTTGCGTAAATTCATGATGAATAAAGGTAGCTTATCTCTTTTTCAACTCCAGGAACTTTCAAACTTACAATAGAATTCACAGAAGAATACCCAAATAAGCCACCTACTGTCAGATTTGTCTCTAAAATGTTTCATCCAAATGGTAAGTACTTACATCGTGCTTGGGTTTACTTTTGCTGTTTTGTTGGAGGTTTGGGGGGAGGGGGGGGGGAAGTGAGAGCTGGGTTTTTGTTATAGCTTGCTGTATAAAAAGGTTATTATTATACTACTACTTATTATAAAAGTTTCCACTATCTAATAAGGCAGAAAATTGCAGTGTGGTTGTGTAGTTTTGGTAAGGATGGATATGTGAGTAGTGCTCAGGCTTGAAAAGAAAGGGGCAATAAAAGGAGCCTCTTACCTTTCAGGTGTTACAGCACAGTACTGATGAGACACTCAACTGCCTGTTGAGCCTTACAGAAGAATGTTTTGTACTTAAATAGCAGTGCTTTGGACTTCTGTCTGTATGTATTGTAGACATAGCATAGTGACACCGGTGAATGCAGCTGTCTTCTATCACTTTTCTTCACCAAAATGCCTGTAAGAATTATATACCATGAAATACAGTGTTAGGGTCCAGCTATAGCCAGTGACAGTAAGCCTGTTTCATTAATCCCCTTCCTTGGTAACCAAAGGCTGGAGAGGTATTCCTTGCCTCCAAATATATAGTAGCTTTGTGCAGAAATACCAGAAACCTTCCAACATGGCAAGTGTGGGCACAGTGCAGGGAGGGAAGGTTCTCCTGTAGCTGCTGTGCAAGTAAGGTGACTGGACTCTGTTGCAGAGAATTCATGGGGAAACCTTGAGTGTGAACAAGTGTTTGTGGGTGTTCTGTGGTTCACTTCTGGGTAGCTAATTTTTTTTTTTGCCTTAAAATCTGTTAATTTTCCACAGCAGTAGTTGCAATGACACAGAGAAGTTTGTGAGAGAATAACCAGGGGTTGAGTTTAAATACTTCAGGCTTCTGTTAGTGAGGAGATTACTGCTTCCTGCCTACAGGCCTGTTTGCAGGATTTCAGCCTGTCAGACACTATGGACTGTTGCAGTGTCTGTACACAGGTTTTCAGGATCAGGCAATACTAGGGAGAAAAGCCAGTAGCTGTACAAGCTGTGCTTTAAGCCTTTTTTTTTTCCTTTCCAGTCTATGCAGATGGTAGTATATGTCTGGATATCCTTCAGAATCGCTGGAGCCCCACTTATGATGTCTCCTCCATCTTAACATCCATACAGGTAAAAGAACTCTGCACAAAGAGACAGAATGGCATTAGGATGCTTTGACAAAAATAGCTCAGGAAACTTTTTGTCCCCTCTCCTAAGAGCCGGTATAGCAGCTATACCTTGATATTGGCAAAGTGCAAATCCTTCCCAGGTGTAAACTGGCCAGGCAGTGACACAGGTGGTCACTGCAGGGCCCTGCCAGCGATGCAGTGCTTGGCTGTCACAGCAAGTCACCTGCACTGTGCAGGGGTGAAGCTGGTGGCCAAAGCCTCTAAAGCCTTCCAGCTGCAGGGATGCAGTGTGCTGCACGTGCACTAACATCTCTGCTCTGACTAGTATGGATCATAGAAAATGTGTTGGAAAGCTGTACTTTGCAGTGCCTAAGGATCTTTTTCTCTTTGCACAGTCCCTATTGGATGAGCCAAATCCGAACAGTCCAGCAAACAGCCAGGCAGCTCAGCTATACCAAGAGAATAAGCGGGAATATGAAAAACGGGTTTCTGCAATAGTAGAACAGAGCTGGCGTGACTGTTGACCCAGGATGATGCAAATGAACACTGTTGATGAGGAAAATAAACAAAGTGTCCGAGTCATCTTTTTCCTCCTAGCATTTACTTTGCAAGCAAAATAGCTGTTGTGCTGTTGCCACCCTCCCTTGCTGAAGCTACTTCTCCTTGGACATCAGAACGCACCCACTTTGAAGTCAAACGTTCTGTACTTGGGTTACTTGCAAAAGAGTTACTGATGCTGAATTCATTTTCTGTGGTCCCTCTCCAGTCTTAGGGCAGTATTGTGCATTTCTGTAGTGTACACTAAGCTTTTAATTGTAATTGTGTTATACACAGTGATGCTTATGTGTAGCTTGATAAAAGGGATGTTTATATACATACACATTTTTTAACTGATATTAACTAAAG
The DNA here is from genome assembly GCF_030490865.1 of Poecile atricapillus. Lineage (NCBI taxonomy): Eukaryota > Metazoa > Chordata > Aves > Passeriformes > Paridae > Poecile > Poecile atricapillus. The sequence continues at coordinate 11,214,875 of NC_081260.1, read as the reverse complement.
TGCTGATGTGTCCAGGCTGGTCACTTACCTCTACAATTGGTTTAGACCCCACTGCATTTGTAATTACTGGGTGAAGAAATCATCTTTTGTTTCCCTTTTGTGTTGGTTTATCAACTCCTTTACTCATGTTAAAAAAGAAATCAACTCTTCAATTGATTCCAATTCAAAAATTTAGTAAGACCCTGGAATGCTTGTTACTTCTGCACTTCACATGCAAGATTTATGTACAGATCTACATAAATCACTATGGCTGTGGTACTTGGATCTTTGCTGAGGGTGAGAAACAAGCCCTTTTTTTTTTTTTTTTAATTACTATTTTAAAGGACATGCCTACAGCAACTGTCAGTAGGTTTCTATAGTCTTGTCACCAAGGCATTTCTGGACAAAACCAGGTAGAGCTGTGGTACTCAGCAAAAGGCCTTCCACATTAAGGAAGAGGTAAAACCTGACCTGTTCCAGCGATGGAATTACTCTCCTTCGGTGTCTCTCTCTTGCCCCTTATCTTTAGCTGAGAAAGATAAGTTGTTTGGGATCTAACTTTGTCTTGTGGAAAGTTTGAATTAAGTCCATGGTAGGCACTCGGGTCTCTGCAGTTTCTGCTCTTAGTAGATGACCGTGTGGTTTGTGTGAGCTACTGCTGCATGCTTGAGTTCATTCCCTTCAGTTTTATGAAAGTATTTTTTCAATTCTGAAAAAAAACATTTGTAAGTCCAGTCACTTTTTTTGTAAGGCAAGTTTGTACCTTTGGATACAGAACCTTAAGCAGCAGTGTGGGATGGAACCTGCAATTGTGTTGTCCACTGTTCCAGTGTCTTTTGTGTGCACATTGGTCTGTTAGTTGAAAAGTATAACTTTGCACAAGTAACCCATGTAAGAAACTGTACATTTTTCAAAAGTTGTAAATAAAGTGTAACCTTAGTGCTTATTGTATAAATAGGCAAGAAGTGTATAACTGTGCTTATTTAAGTGGGCTGGCAGCAGCTGGGTGTGGGGTGAAGCTCCAGCGGTGTGCAGTGCAGCCTGCTGTGGGCAGCCCGGAGGGAGAGGCGTGCCCGGGGTAGTGCAGGGGCGGGGCAGTGGAGGAGAGACAGGGCTGGGGACCCGAGTCAGCTACAGCAGCTTCTTGGGCTTAGTTGCTACAGGAATTGCATTTATGTTCCTCCTGTCTTAGCAGGTGCAGAACAGCATTGATGATGAGTGGCAGATAACAGAAGCTGGTTCTTTTATACTACATTATAAGGGGCTGGGCTCTTCCAAAACATTTACTGCAGATTTGTACCTGCAGTGACAACAGCTTGTACCCCGACCAGCCTTGTGCTTTATGTGGAGCAGCTGTACTGCCTGCTGCAGGCACAACTCTTTCTGAAGGGGCCAAGTCCCTCTAAGGCCACAGCGGCCCTTGTAGCAGCCCCACCATTCTTGTGTTTGTTTCACCAGTTAAAAAAACCCCAAAACAGAGTGAATTCTTAAGGCAGGCAGAACTGATCAGCACAGGCGTACTCCCAAGGAAAATCAATCCCACCTTCAACCTTGCTCAGGCAAGGCCTTTATCCACAGACTGCAGCATATCCCCCCTGGTGCCTCTCCTGAAGGCTGAGGCTCCGCAGCTCCCTGGGGTCAGCGGCGCTGCCGTTCTCTGCTCCCGTGTAAGGCCCTGGCAGCCAAACCCAGAGCCCCCCCACCGGCTCCTGCACAGGCACCGTGCATGGCACAGGGGTCACAGCCCTGACCCAGGCCAGGAAAGGCAACGTCCTGCACTGACCAGCTGCCCCTGCTGAGCTACAGGGACTACAGCTCGGCCACACCTCTCCCAAAAGAGGCATTTTTCATCCTGAATACCAGTGCTGGTCTTACTGCCTTCATTGGCATCACCAAGCTCTAACAACCTGCTGCAGACCCAGGTTAGGGAGGAGGAGCTTCACTTCTTTCCCTAGAAAGTACCAGGCTTCTTCCACTCCTACAGAACCATCTGCTAAAGCCCAGTGTTCTCAAGAGCAGAATTCATACACAGGGAGAAGAAATAATGCACAAAAAGCAACGCCCCCAAAAAAGGAAAATACTTTCAGAATTAACTGTCCTATTTTCACAGCAGCAGCAAGTTGTTACTCAGCAGGCCAAGCAAGCAGAAGCTGTGCTGCAGCCAGGCACAGAGAGGACTCGTGGTCTCTGCTGCCTGAGTCTCACCTGCCAGGGCAGTCTCTTCCTCATCACCCTGCAGGGATGAAAATCCCTCTACCTGCTCAGCACCAGGACATTCTGAGGTCCTATCCTCACCTCAGCCCTGAGAGCATTTAAAAACAAAGCAGAACAGGAGGTGAGAGAAAAGGTAGAGGAGGGTGTAATGATTTGGGGAGGCAAATAAAAGCAACAGAAAACTGCAGGTGATGGCTGAGACAGGGTAACAGGAGACCAGACAAAAACATTGTATTCTGGCTTGGCAGTACAGAAGCATCTGCAGGTCCCACTGCTGACACAATAACCAGCATCTCTAGGCCTGCCTCACTCCTGGCTCTTCCAAGGTCAATTGCTATCCTTCAAGCTTCCCAAGCACGAAGTGAGCGTTCTCCAAGACCCACAGAGCACTGTGTCCTGTAACCCTGCCAGCAGAGCAGCGCAGATGGAGGTCAGAAGCTGCTTCCCTGCAAAGGAGGAAAGCACTCTGGCCTCCCAGTGGCATAAGCCAGCCCTGGAGAGCTTCCACACACACATGGTCAGAGCAAGGCCAGAAGTTTCCTAGGGAATCACGCTCAACAGACACAAGCACCAGTACAGGGATGGAGCAGAGAAATAACCAGGCACAGATTCGGTTTTGTTCAGGATTAAAGAGCTGATATTCCAAGTAAAAAAATAAGTTATATAACAGTCCCCACAAGCTACATGAGCATCTTTGAGCGTGGGCTCTGCATTTACCTCCAGTTTTCATATTTCACACTTCACCATGGTATCTGCACATGTCAACCGTTCTCCAAGGTAGACACACGCTGGAGTTCTGTCCCGTTCGCTGGCAATGAAGGCGCCTTCAGTGACGTTTCAGAATGGGAGACTCAAGGTAGAATTCCATGAATAAAACTACCACTACACTGGTTAAGGTTTACATACTGTACATACACACACAGCAGAGATGAGACCTTGATATATGTATTTCTCAAGAATAATCAAGTTTTCACATTTTTTTTAATACAAAGTGTGACAAAACCTTTTTTTTTTCCAGAAATAAAACTTTATTTTTGTTGTCATTAATACCAATTTTACATACAAGTTTATGCCCCCAGACTGCATTTCCTTTGCTTTTTTAACTTTTTTTTTAAAAAGGGTTTTTTTTTCCTTCCTTGCTCAAGAAGAGTAAGGGACCTATAATTTTAAATGATGTCAAATTCCTTCTCATTGGACATGTGTGTTAGCTATTACAAAACTATTAAAATGTGAAGGAACAGTAATATCAAAGACACATACAGTAACAGCACTACTGTTTTGGCTTGTGCTAATGCGCTTGAACAGAATTCGGTCGGTCCTAAACACCTAACAACATTTTAGAAATTATATTGCCAAAGTAAAAGACATTAATGTCATTATTACCCACAAGAAAAATGCAGCATCTCTTTCTTTAGTCGAGTGTCCAAGAAACTCAGTCTCTGGTCAAAGGGGACACCTCACCTCAGTTTGCTTGGGGCATGATAAGCTCATAATGCCCAACCTGGCCTTCCTGCTTCAGCTGGTCTAACAGATCTTCCTTGCGCCGCTTCCTGCTCACCACCAAGTATCTGTTGTGTCCCTGCCCGTGGGATTTACTTTTAAGACCATATTTTTGGGCAATTTGATGTATCTGCTTACGCTCATCCATGGTCAGTTCTCTAGAGAAAGTCAAGTCAATGTGACTGTCTGAGCGTGCATAGTTTCGAATGATCTCTTCAATATCTCTCTTAGCGATTCTGTTCACCCTTTCTACATCAAGCCCAAGTCCTTCTCTTTTGAACTGCTCCTTTACTGAAATAGGCTCCCTAATTCCTTCACCATCTTTCCCTAGGCCACCACCCGTCCAGCCCATCTTTCTTAAAATTTGGTTCCCAATGTTGTCTTCTTTGATCTTCTGTTTGAAAGCCTCTTCTGCTGATCGACCCCGAATCTCATTTCTGGAAATGACGTCTTCGACAGTGCCTTTCTTCAGGTTATTAACAACAGTTGGCTGAGTCTTTTTGAGGATTTTCACAGCTTCCTCTGCTGCCTCATGCTTGACAGATTTCTTCACTCCAACTGCTTCTGCGATGAATTCATCTTCAAGCATCACCTTGCATTTCCACCGCATGCCTGTCATCCTCTCAAAGACGTATTCCACCGTCATCTTGTTGAACTGGGCGGTGTCGTTCAGGGTACACACCGGGTTACTGGAGTTCTCATAGATCACCAGGTCTTTCAGGTCCTTCTTCCTCCCGGAGCCCCGTGATGAGCAGCCCACTTTCTGCACCTGGGTCACTTTGAGGGATGCTATATTTGACTGCATCTTCTGCAGGATCTTCAGTGCCTCCTCAGCTGCTGCGTGCTTGCTGGTCTTTTTCGTGCCAAATCCCTCAGCCAGGCAGTGATCTTGGAGATACACCTGACAACGCCACGAGCGGTTAGGCATTAATTCATACTTATATTCAACGGACATTTTGTTATATGAGGCAGAATTGTTAAGTATTCCTATTGCATCGCTGGCATTCTCTGTGAGGACAAAACTAGTCCAGTCTTTGTTGGTATTCGTGGAACCTTTCATGGATTCAGTACCAGGCTGCATTGGGACACAGTCCCTGTTGGCAACTACGAACTCCTCATGAGGTTTGAGAGCGGGAGGGAAATCTGGGCGACACACACCTGCCTCACACACCACCAGGTCCTCGTGGTAGGTGTGCTTGAACTTCCGCTGAACAACTCGAACTTCCACGGATTTCTTCAGCAGCTTCACTGCCTGCTCCGCGGCTCGATCCCGGGATCCGTTCTTGCTGCCAGCGTAGCCGGTGGCCAGGTAGACGTTCTGACATCGCACCTCACAAGCAAAGCCATCTGTCAAGAGCTTCTTGCTCTTGGGAAGGTCAGCAGGGGCAATCTCTTTCAGAGGAACATAAATATATTCAGGGTTTGTCTTGCATGCCTGAATTGAACGTGTCAAAAGATACGTGAAGTTAATTTTATCCGTCCCAGTGTTGGCATCTGGATTAGTAAGATTTTTCCAGACTGCTGCGGATAGTTTCTCCATAAAGCTCTGCTTCAGCATTATTGCTGACGGAGGGAAAGTCTCTGATGCAGAAGGGGCAGTTGAAGGGGGAACAGAAACCTGCAAGGCGCTGCTTGTGGTAGAGTCCACACTATTCACAGCCTTCTTGGCTGCTGCTGCTGGGCCTGCAAAGCCAAGCCCAGCTGAGCTGGAGAGCTGGGGATCCACCTCTCGTGCATTCACAATGGAATTTGTACAGTTTTCAGCTGGCTGTGCCATGCTGTTTGTATTTGCCTCCTGGTTCACCCCCCGCATTTGGTTATCCAGAGAATTGTCCTTCTTGCCATCCTTCTCAGCGCTGGTGACAAAATGTATGGGCTCAAAGCGTGGTCGCACTCGGAACTTGGGGACCACCTTTTTGGGTGGCTCAGGAACCTCTTCTGGCTCTGGACCTATGAGAAGGAAGAAAATTACACAGTTACCAATATGTGCTATGACAAGGAGACAGTATTTTCAGAAAGTGATCTTCAAGAGGAGCCTGCAGGCTCTGAACACAGGATTTACATTCCTTAGCCAAAACCCGAAAAAATTTCCTTCCAAAAGACATTCACAATTCCTCAAAGACAACCAGTCATTCTTGTGCAGGTCACAACAGTGGTATTTCCACCTTCACAGCTACCACACAAAAATCTCTACATATTTAGTCACATGATGCTGCCTTCCAGCATTGCCCACTGATTCATCTGGTCATTTCTGAAGTTAATCCCTTCAAATCTACTAAAATAAGTGAAACCGTGGTCAACAAGACAGAACACCAGAGCAGGACTGGAGCCTCAGCTCTGACTCTGCTGCAGGGTTGCAGGATAATGTCAGATAAACTACTTTATCATCAGGTCTTCTCATCTGAGGTGGAACACAGTAGTACCAAACCCTCCTTTCCAAAACACACAGGGTGGTTACTGACTTAATAGAAGCACATTTTCTCTCAGTGTATTTGCTTTGGGCTAAAGGGCAGCAAACACGAAGAAATCTACCCAAGCCTCAAGGGACAGCTGCAGCGACCAAGGGCCCCATTACTGACAGACCTCTTGTTTCTTCACCAGAAGAAATGCAAACGAGACAGACTATCCTGGCATGCACAGCTACTGCAGAAAGGGAGAATCAAACAGCTGACAAGCAAATAGGTTATATCTAAGAGATGGTTACACAAGACTTCTCCGGTGGAAGATTCAGCACCCACATGCTGACATGGTACACGTGTGTAAATTCATCGGAGGAGCAAAAGGCCGGCTCGGTGCCAGGAAGTGCTGCCTAATCCAGCGCCAATGTGTGTGGCCCTGCTGTAGTCAGGCTGTCTAGACATCAACCACCACAGCACAGGATCACCACCCAGCTTCCTGCAGGTGAAAACAACACCTGCACACAGCATAAACGGCTCTTCCTTCGTACTGAAATCAGGTGGCAAAGCTCTTATGCATTAAATCCTTTGCCCATCAGCTTTGATAAATTATGGCAAGGTCTGCACTTCTTCCTCCATCTGTTGTTGATGGCTGCACTGCAGCAGCACCTAAAGGCTCTTGCCTGCAGAATAGTTGATTATGCTGTTTGTGCAACAAGCCCTGGAGAACCCTCAGGGCTGCTGCCTGTGACAGACAAAACACGGGAGAAGAGCAGTATCTCCTCAGTTTTGCAGCTGGCCCATGGAAGCATAGAAAGAAGCATAGAAAGTAAGGGAAGCTACTTTGGCAGAGCTAGAAATGATGTCCAAAGCCAGAGGAGTTCTGTGCTGTCTGACCATTTGTGCCTCACACAACCACACTGCTGACACAGGGGCCTGCCTGCAACCAGACACAATTCCCACCCCTCTCCAGAGGGAGGACAGGCAGCCCTGAACGTGCCATGGAGAAGCCAGCAGACGGAGCCATCGAACTGCCAGCCCTCTCTGCCTGCTGCATTTCCTCCACCTGAAAAGCTACAGCTGGAACGCTGATCCTTAAGACCATGGGACAGGGCTGACATACACTCTTCCAGGCCCAGCAGGGAAGGAAAAAAACCCCAAACTACACATCATGTCTACTGCCCATTCCCTCAAAGCTCCAAGCAGACTGTAACTTAAAATCCATGAGTTGAACTCCACATCTCTGTGTAAATGTACAATCCTTCCTTGGGTCAGAAGATCACCCCTCACCACAGCAGACAAAGCCAGACAGGTATTCACCAGACACCATCCCCAGGGGAAACCAATTACCTGATAACTGAAACGAAAAATGGTATTTTCTTAAGCAATGACAGAACTCTGTGTGAATCAGGCACACGGCAGAGGAGGGGGAACTGCTCTGTAGTCCAGCAGAGCACACCACGGGCATTTCCCTCCAGTTTGCTGTGCCAGCTGTCCCAGGGGCGGCCCCATGGCACACTGGCGTCCCCATGCTCCCAGTGATGGCCACCAAACAGGGACAGGGAAGGGGTCAGCGCCACAGGCAGATGTACTCACTGTCTGATGGAGAGCGGTATCTCTTTAGCTTCCTGTTGGGCACCAACTCGTATGACCTCGTTTCCCCAATGTCGATGCCTTCAGCCATCTTGAGAACCTTCTCCATGACCTGCACACCGTATCTGTGTGGGTTCAACAGCAGAACACCTCAGAGCCAGCCCCATGGGGCAGCACACATGCACACAAAAGCTTTTATTATGTGAAACAAGAACCAAAGCTGCCTGAGACACAGCAGCAGATGCAAGGGAGATACTCCTCTGATGCTGCTGGAGCAGAGCACAGCACTGACCACCGTCCCCCTGCCACAGCTGGTCTGGCCACAGGCACACAGCTGACCTGGCTCTGCAAGAACCCACTTCTGATTAAATCATGCAGCCACCACACTGACAGTGTTCTAAAATGAAATTTAATTAATTATCAATTAATAATAATTTAAATTATCTGACAAAATACAGTATTTGGCAGAGCTGCCAGGAGCACTAATGAAGACTGGGGTGTGAAGAGAGAGCAGCAACTTCAATGAATCAAACACAGGAGCTCAGACTGGCACTGGAGTCCCGTGTGGGGCAGCAGCCAGAGCCTGCACATCACCAACACCGCAACTGCCATGTCAGGTGACAAAGGCACTCCTCAGTCTTCATCAACCACTCTTTAAAGAGCCTAACTAAATTCTACCTGGGTGCTGTAACCAAAATGTTTTAGGTTCCTGAACTATGAGAGAGGTGAGGTGGCTGTGACAAGCTCTGAGCAAACCCTGACCCTGCTGCAGTACCACAGTTCCACACAGGCCCATCCCTCTAGGCCTTAGATCCCCCACCAGCTCAGTCCCCACTGCTCTGGGGATCTGTCACATGTTTTTGAGCCATTTGCATGCTGAGGCTGAACAGGAAAAAAACCCAAACCTTTCTATCCAAGGAGAGACTACAAACACGGCCTGGCACCAGCCTCTGACAGCTTCACACCATGGTTCAGAAAGGAGGAAGAGCAATGCTGCACCTGTTCCATGGCATGCTAACCTTCCAAAGTCAGAAAGCATCAGGGCACTGCCCACAGACAGGAGCTCACAACTGTCCCAACAGCCAGGGCTGCAATGACTTGCACCAGCTTCTAAATACTGCTGTTCCCAGGGCTCTGGAAATCTACTCAAGCTCCAATCAAGAAAGGTTTTTTCTGCTCCTGATTTGGAGGGCCAGGCAGAAATGAGATCCATATAAATTCCTGGGTGAGAACTCTAAGCAAAGACTACTGCAGTCCCTGCTTCACCAGTACAGTTCAGCCCTCAGTGGAACCAGGAATGGGAAGAAAATTCCAGGAGGATTCAAAAGGAGCTGAGATAGCAGTGATACCCTGTTGAGGATTAGGATTTTCCCTTTTGTTTCTTTCTCCAGTGGAATTTTGTCCCATCTACTGCTGAAAGACAATAGACCAGTACTTAAGAGAGACTAAAGAAATGGCCATGGTGAGGGAAATACCTTGCTACTCTCTTACCTGGGGGGGTTTCTCTTTGGAAGGGCAAAGATATCATGAGATTTTGGCTGGGGGGTGAGGGGTTGGGCTCAGCTCCTCTCCCCCTCTCGCTGTTGGCATCAGAGGAGGAGGACGGTCAAGTTGTTGCTTACTGTGGGGAGAATTCGCTGCCACCACCAGAGCCCAGCCCTGTACTGCTTCTCCTACCGTGGGTGAGCCTTTGCTCATAACAGCCACCACTGAACTGGGACCTTATGAACACCCTACCTCACTAGAAAATGGGTATCACTACCATCACCTACCTCACCATCTACTCGGGTGCCTCAGGGCAAACCCGGGACCCCAACCCCCTCCCGGGCTGTGTGCAGCAGCTGCTTACAGAAACCCCGCTGCCGCTGCCCAGCCCCGGTGTTTTCTGCTGCTGCCTTGGGCTTTCGCTACACTTTAACCCTGCACTCCGTGTCCACCCAAGCCCTGAAGCTCCCGCAAGGGCCGCACAGTTCCCGGTACATTGTGTTTGCCACCCCGGGGGAATCCTGGCACCGCCTGCCGGCCGGGAGCGGAACTGCAGCCAAGGGGAAGGTGCCGCAGCCCAGAGCGGCTGGGGCTGGCTTTGGCTTCTGCTCCTCGGGGCTGCCGCGCTGCTGCTGCCGCGCCTTGCTTTACATACACACACTGGGAAAGAACTGCTGCTCCTGTCCCAGAACTGTGCCTGAAAACCCCGTAATTTCAAAGTTATAATAATTCAGAGAGAAGGGGGTCATAGTTTCCATAACAAGGCAGGTTCCCGCCTTCCTTGGCAGACGCCTGTCCTTCAAACCAAGACATACCCTCATCCTCTCACAGCCAAAGGGGAGAGGAATGGGAATCTGCTTCTCTCTGGCTTACAGGGACAAGATGACATTCCCTGTCATGGGAATTCCATGTCAGGGCCAATGTCCCTTTCCAGCAGGGTGCAGGAACTGTGTCAGATTTGACACCTGTCGTTCTTTACAAAGGATGGAGACCTTTGGGGCTCATATTTCTGCTGGGGCAGAGAGAAGATCTGCCAGTCCCAACATGTGTTTACCTAATCTGGCCAGAGGAACCCAGTGCCTCCAGTACCTAACTGAAGTCTCCCTGCCGTGACTTTAATAGGTTATCCCTTACCCTGATCCCTGTAGCTCTGGAGCATACTGCTTTCCTGCACCACTGCCCCCATTCTCAGCCACCTTTAACATATCTGGGAATAGGAGCACCTTCTCTCATCCACACCTAAACCAAATGAAGTCTTTTACTTAATCCCTTCCTCACAGACCCTGTTTTCTATGCCTTCTGGACACTCTCCACATCATCTCCCAGCAGAACACTCATTCAGATTTCATAGCAAAGACTCTGATCTGCTCTTCACAGAACCACGGAACAGTCTGAGTTGGAAGGGACCCACAAGGATTATCGAGTCCAAGTCCTCAGTGAACGGCCCGTACAGGGATTGAACCCACAACACTGTCATTATCAGCACCTTGCTCTAACCAGCTGAGCTACTCTCACAAACAGGTTGTCTTCAGCTGGCAAGAAATCAGCATCAGGAAAACAAAAAACTCCAAACCAAACACCAGCCAACAAACTTAAGAGAAAATAACAAAAAAAATCCCTCAAACTTTGAAGCTGTTTACTTGAAAAATCAACAACAGCTCTTCCCAAACTGCAAAAACAGCTCCAGGGAACGCTGTGGGTCTCTTCCTTCCCCAGGCAATAAGCTAAGCTAGAATTGTTTTATCAGCTCTGGGGAAACATCTTCACTGATAATGGCTCCAGACTGCATCCTGCCCAAATCTCATCTCCCCTGAGGGCTGGAGGTGAGGGAGTCCATCACAGAAAGTATGTGCCCTGACAGACTTAAACTGCATGAGTTTCTGGGATTTGGAACCTTCCCACACAGTTGTTCACTTCTATTACCAGCATCTTCAAACTGTTTATTGCACCATTCCCAAAAGCCCTGGCACAGAGAAGGTCCCCCATTAAGACAGCACACAAACACATTAAGATGGACCACACAGAGTGGATATGAAGAAGACATTCTCAATTTTAACATATTACTCAAGCTCTGGAATTTGAAACTATTTAAAATCTATGTTAAATTTTGGTGCCTGCAGAGCAGAACAGTTTAGTACTTGACCCAGGGAAAAAAAAAAAGGAAACAGGCAGATGTGTATTTAAATATATTGATTTTGCTCTGTAGAGATGACACAGAGTATTGCCCCACAAAGCTGCAGGATGGAACATTATTAGAAGTGCCATCAATGCTCACAAGCTCCTGTCACGGCAGTTTGCAGAAGTTGGTCGGTAAACAACTGCTTCCGTCCTTCCGTCCAGTTAAAAACAATCACATCATCAAAGGTGGCAGTGGATCGTGGATAACATTCCTGCAGATCTCCACAACACGGCCATGGACAGTACGGTTGGATGAAAAGATACCCACTCCATTCTCCACGCCTATTTCTCCCAGGAAAGCTGAGCATTCAGGGTACTGAACAGGCTGCTTTGTGCTCACAGGGAAACTCTCCTCACTTAAATGACACAGCACAGCACCATAAACTTAACGAGTCCTGGGGCGGGACATCAAAAACTACTTGCAAAACACACATAAACTTTTTCAGTGGCTTGCTCCCCTCCACATACGAACACCAGCATATTCGAGCAAACGAAACTGGCCAAGGAGAGTTCTCTTGCATCAGCCCAGTTCATCCCGGCTCTTCTGCGGCTACTTTCTAAAACATCTGGGGCCAAGATTCGGTCACGACTGGAGCCTGCGCCCCTTCTCCCCGCGGGCGCTCCGGTCCGGCTTCAAACTTCCACCCTGGCTCCTGCCCGCAGCACGGCTCGTCCTACTGAGCCCCCCGACCCCCGCCCTACCCCCGGCTGACAGCGAGCGCCGGGCCCCCCGGGCCTCACCTGCAGCCCATGAAGACGTGGTTGGTCCAGAGCACGGAGAGCGCCAGCAGCTGGTCGATGGCGGCGCCGGGGTACGCGGGGAGGTGGCGGAGGATGAAGCGGCGGCGCAGCGCCCATTGCCGGTCGGTCTCGTTGTACTGCCGCCACTGCTCCAGCACCGGCTCGGCCACCGCCGCCGGCTGCGGCTCTGCCGGCGGCGGCATGGTGGGCAAAGGCCGCGGGGCCGAACTCCGCCGGGGGCGCGGACCCACCGGGCCCGGGCGCGTACGGCGGGACCAGGCCCCACGTGTGGAGCAGGCCGCGGCTTGCTGCAGGCCACCGGGAAGCACCGACCCGGCCCAGCCCCAGCTTCCCCGTCACCTGCCCCTCCCCGCCCCCGTTCCCTGGAGGTCCCGCCCCGTAGGCGCCGTGGCGGTGCCGGTTCCGCTCCCGGTTCCGCTCCCGTCACCCGCGCGGGGCCGAACGGCGCGGCCCGGCCGGCGCGGCGTCACGTGGCCGCGCGTCACGATCGCGCGAGACGCCGCGAGAAGCAGCCGCCATGGCGGGGCCGGAGCCGCGGGCCTCAGCGCCCCCTGCCGGCGGCTGCAAAGCGCGGGAGAAGGGCGGGGCCGAGGGGGCGGGGCCGGAAGGGGGAGTGGCCAGAGCGGTCCCTGAGGCACCCCCGGTCCGGCACCCCCGGTCCGGCACCCCCGGTCCGGCACCCCCGGTCCGGCACCCCCGGTCCGGCACCCCCGGTCCGGCACCCCGACCGCCCTCACCGGGGCCCGACCCTGCCCCAGGCCTTGCCGAACAGCCGCGGTTGCCCCAAGGGTGGCTCTGCCCGCGGAGATGCCCTTCCCGGGGCCGGGAACCGCCATCCTCACCGGGCTTCGGCTTCCCCGTGACCGTCCGGAGCTGTCCGGAGCGCCGGGCCCTGCGCCGCCGGGCCCGCGAGCAGCACACACACACACCACAGCAGCCGCGCTGGCTTTCGTGTTTTTTATTTAAAATTTACATGAAAGTTAGAAAGGTAACAGGCGGAACAGTGCTGGTTCCTCAGTGTTTGCAGTGTAAATACAGAACGCGGTGCCGCTTTCACGCGCTTCCATTTGTACAAAGGAAACGAGGCCGGCTCGGCAGCGTGCGGGCCGCGGGGGGCAGCGGTGCCCGGGCGGCTCCAGCCCCGCCGGAACACCGCACCCCGCTCTCGGCCGGCAAGGAATTCATCCTTACACCAGCCCGGCATCGCCTCTCCCGGGCACTGCCAGCTTCTCCTAACTTTTAAAGAACAAGAGGAGGTGGAGTTAGGAAAGAGAAAGTACCACTTGACTCACGTCCACCAGCCAATGGGGCTCTTTTAACAGGATGGTGAGACACAGGAGGACACTAGTGAGAACACACAGTTCTTACTTTATTTCTTTGATAAAATTAAATATTTCGTGGCTGCCAACAGAGCAAGTTGCACCATGTTTGTATTTCCTTTGACTCTGAATGCACGGTTTCCAAAACAAATCAAACAATAGCATATTGAAAATATTCCTCAGGCTTCGCACCTCAGGGAAGCCCATGACATTTATATTATTAAAGACAACATTAGAAAAAACATATGCCCATAACAACGTTTGAAAATGTATTCGCTACATCATTAGTCCCAACATCACATTTCTGTTGCTCTTCAAAATTCCAGGTCATCAGTTCCCCCCACATCACCCTGTCTTGTCACACAAATTACAAGACACTTCAATTTTAAGTATCATGCAAGTCAGTAAAAGAGCTTCTTTCCAAGACACTAACACTGAAGATTTGTTCCCCCCTCCCCAGACAGAAGACCCTTAAACTCTTCTAGAAGTGGCAGTCTTCTCCCTCAGACACAGTGCAGCTGGCGAAGACAGATTAAAAAAAGCTACAGAGAGAGAAAAGGGGAAAAAAGAGAAAAAACAGAAGATTAGCAAAAAAGAGAAAGACATTCAAAAAGCAAGAAAAAGAGATGCAACATTGAAAAAGCTGACAGAGGAGAGATGGAACCTCCTTGTGTTACCTCAGGGAAATCACACAAGTAAAAACCTTTTTTTTTCTTTAAAGTCTTTAAAGAGTTTCACGTAACTTTAAATAACATTCTAATAAGGCAAATGGTCAGGAAGAACAGACAGTAACCTGCAGTATGATAAAAAAGTCACATTCAATTGTCCTTTTAGCAGATAATCTAGAAGTCATTGACAGATTGATGCTGGCTGGTTTTGAGAGCAGGGCAACATTCAACAGTAGAGGAAGAAGAAAATATTCAAATTTTAACTTCCAAAAAATTCCCAAATAAACCACAATGCAATTAAAGAGCTCTATGGGAAATGAAATTGTATTTATGGGAAAGAGAATACCTGAGAAAATACATTGCAATCCAGAGTCTGGACTGCCCTCACTGCTGGGAACAGAGGCCATGACCTGGGGCTGCTGCTGTGAGCAGGAGCCAGGCTGAGCCTGTGCTGAAACTGCTCCTGAGCCTGTGGCATCACCCAGAGCCCTGCTCAGTAAAACCTCAGCACTAAACAGCATCACCTATCAGGGCTAGGCCTGACGTGTGCTTATCTTCTAAAACCCCAGTATTTGGAGGGGGTTTGTGGAGGCAGCACGTGTCTGATCTTTCAGCAGGGGCAGGACGTGTGGATTCACCACACACAGAGCACTGAGCCTGCCCACAGCGCGACTGAAGGATCGGGCTCACAACAAGCAAGTTTGAAATGGAAACGAGGATTTACATGCTAGTCTTCAGATAGCATGGATTAGCAAAAGAAAAAAATAAAAGCAAATGAAAAAAGACAGATGATGTCATGAAAATGACACCAAATATAATGAGAAAAAAGTGTTTTATCTCTGAACTACGTGATAATTAAACTGATGCTGTCATTTTAATGTCATCAATAAATATATTTAAACTGCATTGTTATTTCGCCAGCAAAAATAATTCACAGAACTTATTTCCATATCCCTTATTCAACTGGGTGGAACGAGGCCAGAAAAAAGGGGAATCCATTAATTGTAGAGGAAAAAAAATATTGCAGGATTTAAAGTTGTAGCATCCAGAATCTTGTTATGACTAATCTTACATTGTTTAATAAAAGCAATGACCACCATTACATAGTAAAGACAGAATCACAACGAGGACATAGGAGAACACCCTGGAAAGGTCACAGCTGAAATGCTGTCATGTTTTATTAGACCCTCCGATTTAACAAGTAAATGAAGGTCCATTCCAGGCCATTGTATTCAGGGGTAATTACTCAGTACAGAGCCATGGGTTACTGTAAAAGAAGGGCAAAGAAAACAAAAAAAAAAAACAAAAAACAAAAGAAGTAAATGTTAACCAGAATTCACTGTCCGATGAACTCTTTATTTAAAAACAAAACTCAGCCAGAAATACACAGAGAAGACACTTGCAGGCAAACCACAGCTGCACTTGGCCAGAGTGAACTCCTAGCCCAGTGAGCAAAACACCCTCCTTTTTAGTGCAAATTTTGCAGTAAAAACAAGGCTTTTGCTGAATAGAAAATATGAGAAGAAACCTGTCAACATCTGTACAGTTCTAAAGAGATGCCAGATAAAAAAAAAAAAAAAAAGAGTAGTATTTTTTTGCATTAAAACCAGAAATTGTTGGAATCACTGAGAAGAAAGTCAATGAAACAGCATCGTCTTTCTTCAGAAACACTGATATGTACAGCAAGGTGACCAGCTTTCCCTGAGATTGGATCCAGGATGTGCATCCAGGTCAGCACACTGAGAGGTAGACCAGGCAAGAGATCCTTCATGACCCCTGCAGCATTCAGAGAACACTTAGTTGCAAACCATGGATCCAAATTTGAGGTTTCATCAAGCCTGGGAACTAGAGGTTTGGACTCAGGCCCATGCCTGTGAGGATGTCAAAGTTTGCAAAAAGTCCTTGAAAGTTATTTGAGTCACACACGGCATCACAGGGGGTAATGAGGGCTTAGAAACAGCAAATTAATATGAGGAGAGGGCAGCCGGTCTCTGGAGACAGCACAACCCTCCCCACTGGGCTGCACCCACAGCAGGAGCTAAATGCACCCCCCAAGCAGCTCTGACAGCATAGAGCGGGAGAAAAGCTCAGCAATGGGAGAGGGGACACTCGCCCAGGAGCAGTGGGCATCCTGCTGCTGCCCAAGGGGCAGGAGGAACCTGGCACAGCCCCTCTGGCCAGCAGGGTCCCTCACAAGAACAACCCCAACAGCCAAGAGCTCTGGTTTAACCCCGAGTGGTGAGCGCGGGCGGGAGCAATGGGAAAGGTGAGCAAACAGGCACAATGGCACAGCCGAGGGTGGGGCATTCGCCTCTGGGGCCAGGGGAAAGGTTCTACAGGAAACCCGAACTGAAAATGAAAGAAAAAGGCAGGTTAATGGTTTTATGGATTAATGACAAAAAACAAAATAAAAATACAAATTTTTCTAATGTGCACGCACACACAAAAAAGAAAGTGTTGCTAAGCGTTAATAAGGTTTAATCTGACTACAAAACATGCTTTATGCAGACACACACTCAGCAGTGGGATGAACCAAATTTATTTTATAAAATAATCCTTTCACAGTTTTGCAAGCTACAGGACTCATCGACTGTGACTTGTTTGTATCCTTGCAAAACAGTGAAGCCTGCAACACTTTATGGATCAATATGGAGAGTGTTTTTCTAAATCCTGGAAAGTACCACATATACATATTTAATTTAGCAATGACAAATGCCCATTGAAAAAGGCACTGTCTGCATTTGTGTAGCAGGAACAAAGAACTTCATTTGATTCAAAGCCCAGCACACAACAGTGTACAGTTATGAGGACTGCCAGAAGCAATCCAAAACCAACAAAAATCAGTAATGTTCACTCTAACTGCACTTTAGCTGTGCCTTCGTACTCAGCACCAGAATGAACACTGTTATTCTTTGAGCTTATTTTTCCACATTCAGAGCCTGATAAGCAGAGAATTGTTCTTTTCATTGTTCTACAGCAGAGATATTCATTCAACTGGACAGCTCAAGACAACTGCAAGCGCCAGCTCAAGTCAGTACAAGACCCTTCTGAAGCTCTTCTGTTAAGTGGAAGGTCCCATTTAAATTACACTGAAATGCCTCTCACTGACAGCATAATGTTTACTTGCTTTTCCATTTCCCTTGGTGTTAAGAGGGAAGGAATCCTGGAATCAGCTTCCACCAGTCTAAGGGGTAGACCATAATTTAGTTTGGACTGTCCAGGAGAGAATGTAAGATTAGCTTTGTCTGCAGGGAAGAATGGACTCAAAGATGAGTTTTTATGGTTTCTAGTTATAAAGTTTCAGGATTTATAGTTTTTAGTTATTTAAAGTTTTTACAGTTTATTTCCAACAGGGTCCCTTCTCTGAGAGGCCTGAGCACCTCAGCCTGGGGCACTGTCATGCTTGCCTTGGATAATGAGTATTGCTGCTCTGTCAAGAAGCAAGACATTTCTGTGGGAGGTTTCCTCTTCCTCTCACCAGAGAAACATCAGCAAATTAAAAACGCTCAGTTAAACTCAACCTAGCTGTAAGTAGACTGCTGTCATTAGCACTTTAACTAATAACCCTAATGATAGAAACTAGTCCTGCATCTACCTTCACTGTAACCACAAATTAACATTACAGCTTGGAGGAGTGGGAGGGAAGGAGGAGAAAGGAAAGAGAGAGACATTTTCATGGCTAGCTGGGCTGTATCATCAGCACCACATCTCCATAGCAATTGTTGCCATAGTATCAATGTGGTCTGTGTGATTAAAGAATATAATTTATTTTTTAGAGAGATGGAATAAAGAGAACAGAGCCAATGAAGTGCAAGATTTAAAAGGAAGAGACCGTAATCCTTATTTTTCTATGTTCCATATCCTGAGTCTCTGAATCTAACTTTGCCAAATCTTTAAAGATAATTACATACTTTTTCTACAACTGCACATGTAGAGTGAGTGGTAGAGCACATATAGTGGGGGTGAAAGCAGAGTAAGACAGAGATAATACTTAAAAGCTTCAGGACCTGCACACAGTCTGCTTTTTTAGGAAAGGTAACTGATCCCACTGTGAGGCTCTATTAGTTAATGACGCTTACCAGGACAATGTGCCTCATGCACCATGCAGCCAAACAGCAGCTAACTGTAAAACAGCATACATGTAAGACCTAATAATGATGGTAATGATGTAACAACAACAACAAAAAAATCAACTGAGTCATGATTAGTGCAAATTACAGAGCTTGGGTTTAAACAAGTCACCTGTAAAAGAAAAAGGCTATTGTACTCCCAAACAGTAGTAAACAAGCTACAATTAAGCTCCAGCTTGCAAGATTAATTTTTCACTCTTAAGAAAAATTATGATCTAAAAAAATCAATGAAATCCATTACTAAGGACAACTGGAGAAGTTACAGAGCAAAGAAAGCTGCACCATTTCTAGCACAGCAATTTTCCCAGAGGTGAAAGAGGCTTCCTATTATCTTCCCAAGCCTTACTGAAGCAATGACCTATCTCTGTCATGAAGTCTTCTCTGCTCTTAACTGACAAGAACAGTACCAAAGATTTTTCATATCAACATGCTTGGTGTCAAGGAGATGTTCTGAGATGAGAACCACCTCAAGGACCAAGAGTTTGACTTAGGCCACAGAAACTAATTGCTGATACTGTAGAGCTGTTGCCTCCCTTTTCTGCATTCCTGACACTGACTGATTTCAAGGCTGAAGTCTGCAGTCCTGAATGAGCAGATGTCTAAGGGCTCTAAGCATGAAAGAACTCAGCTGGGTATTCCTCACTCAGCCCAAGCTGGAGAGAGAAGTCTGTCCCCAGCCAGTCTCAGACTTCTCAGTATGAAAAGATATTAAAAACCCCCTGAAGGTGATTCAAATGAACAAATCAAAATAGGCAGTGGAAAAAGGAATAGACAAGTGAGAAAAGGGCAGCACAAACTGCTCATTGCAAAAGAATGTTCATGTTGAAGCAGCTTCAGCTCTAAACTAAAAGGCTAAACCAGGATCTCATTCTTGTAATTGGGTCTTTCTTCCTCTGTCTCATTTGATCCCAAGTTTAACAGTCACAGGCTTTTCCCCGACAAACAGTGCTGTCAGCACTTTGGGCATGCCTTATGCTGTCCAATTTAATAGCATTTCTTCTTGCACTTAAGACTGCATAGTGCAGGCACAGTGCCAGGGCTGTGCAGAGGGGATCATGGCAGTGGTACAAAACCAGACCCATTTGGCTGCATACCACTCTCTACACACCTGCACAGGTGGCACTTCACTCCTTTTGGGAACTGTACCACAGTGAGAAGGAAGGGAACTGCTCAGTGCTGGGAGAACTGGGAGATCTGATTCCTGTGTAGCTGGTTACTCTTGATCAACTACAGAGCTTCAGGAGCCTGGCACAGGCACTGCAGACAGCCCAGATCCCAGACCCTGATGAGGGGCTGGATCCTGTCACACCTGTCCCTGGTATGAGAAACCCCTGCTACAGCCATGCAGTATCACCCACTGTTTCTGTGGAGGGCAAAAAGCTGATTTAAGACAGGAGAAGAGTACTAGTGCTAACAAGGTGCTATGAACTGTCCTCTCATTTTGCAGTCTTAAATTCTGCAGATTCTGGAATTCAAGACTGTTAGTTTCCCTGAATAATTTCCACAATCTTCTCAAGCTAAGCAACTAAGAACCTGAGTGAGAACATGCTCCTCTTTTAGGATAATGGGACATCCCTGCTACTCACACCCTAGCCTTGGCAGCTAATACGGTTCCACTTCTTTACAAGCACTGAGAGACCAAGGGAGTAGCAGGGAATCTTGGGGGATAAAAACAAATTCATCCTCTCCCATGCTGTCAGAAGGCAAAGCGGGAAGTTAGTACTGCTCCCTGCTCTTCAGGATGACAGCAAATGTTACATGCTTCCAGATACTGCTCAGCCTTACTAGGGATTAAATCTGGCTGTAAACCTGCCCCTGATAAGGACTGGCTATGTTGGAGGGAGATATGAACACCCAGAAAAATAGTAAAGGAGAACCATTACCAAAAAGCAAATACCTCTGGGTTAGCAACTTACTTTTTCCTTTCCTTATCCCTTTTAAGAGTTTGCGATCCTCCAGCCTGCTGAGCCTGTGACTGAAGCAATTCAGCTGCTGTCTTCCTTTGTTTAAATGCATTTACTTCATCATCCAGAGACTTCTTCTTATCCTCTAGCTTCTTCTTTTCATCTTGATGCAATTTCTTCAGGCGATCAAACTTCTCATGCAGCTGAAGGGAAAGGAGAGAGGTGAGCAGGACGCAGCACTACCAGATATTCTGTTCACAGGGAAAGAGGAAGATGGAAGGATCCTTTGAGATCTGAACTTGTGAGTCTCCACTACTCTCCACAGCATTTCTAGTTCCTAAACTGCCAGAAACCAGACATAGGGCAGGGAACAGCCTCCTTCCACAACAACTTACAGGCAGTGTTCTAGTAATGCATTACTATGCAGACTAAGAACAGAGGATTGGGAGAGCGTAAGTGTAAAAAAAAAAAACCTCTAATCCATCTCTGTCCTATTCCTCTTTAAAGGTCAGTAAATAAATGAATTTTTCATAAAGCCAAGGAAGTTGTATGGGTGTATTTTTTGTAAAACAAGTTCATCTAAAGGGCTGCTTCTCTCCTTGACTTTTAACACACTGCACCTCTCCATCAGAATCAAGACTGGCCCTTTCCTGGTGCAGTAATTTGTACAGAACAAGCACTGTGATTCAGTTTTGTCCTATATACTGAACACCTTAACATCCCCATCCAAGTTAATCCTTAGACTTCTTGATAAGAAAGTCCTAGACCACACTCTGCAGAAAGTGCTTTGGCAACAACTACTCACTTGGGAGTGAATCTATCACTCACAGCCATGAAGACACAAGTACTGCAGTCATTACCTCTTTTTCAGCCTCCTTCAACTCTGCTTCTTTTTCCTTGACCCTCTGGACAAACATCTGTCTCATTGCCTCTTCCTTTTTCTGCAGTTCTCCCAGAAACTCATTTCTTTTGGCTTCATAAGTTTCTTGTAAGCTGAAAAGAAAGGAAAGTCCAGATTTGGGACAAACTTCTTTCCCTGACCCTCTGAAATCAAGCCCTCACTGTGACTATTGCGTTGCACACAACACATTTGCTACTCAATCACCCACATGTACCCAAAGTCTTCCTCATCCCATGATTTTTGGCACTTCTGTATATGTTGAATGTTGGGCAATTCAAAGAGACCAGCTGGCAACAGACACTAGTTCAGAGAAACACTGGTGTTGATGCCTTAAGATTCCAGCTTTTATGTTTTTCAAATCCTGGACTGCATTAGTGCATAATTCTAAATTTCATATAAAGTGTTAGTTAACTGTCTTCACATTTTGGTCAGACAAAACAATCCCTCTAGGCCTGAGATCCAAGGACACCCTAGATCCTCAGGCCCTGAAAAGTATAAACAAAAGTGAATTGGGGAGAAGCAAACTTCAGGAAATGACTTCATTACCTGAAGCTGTAACTGGACGATTAATGCCTGATATGTAAATAGACCAAACATGTATCTGTCTGAAAAACTTGGGATCATCATCCATTTTTGGTGTAGCCCCCTGGAGAGGCTTCATCTGCCCTTAATGTACCTGAAGGCTTTTCCACTTTTATCCTTTTAACTTTGTCTGGCCTCTATTTCTCAGTAAGCCCAAAATAGGCATCACTGTCTCTCTTCAGCACAGACATTTCTACTCCCATACTTGCACATTCATAGTCAGTCCTGCACATCCTCCCTGTATTTTCACTTTCTCCCAGGCAGACCTTTGCTGGATTTATCTGACCTGGCAGTTTTTCTTGCTGCATTGGTTTTTTCCATGCTCTCCCAAGGACACACACACACATAAGCACACAGCACATCCAACAATGCCTCTCTCAAGTTCTCCTGTCTCCTCCAGGGATCTCACCTGAAGGGTTTGCTGTCTGGATCAGTGTCCTTGAAACCCATCTCTTCCAGTTTACATCGCCTGTAGAGCTCATAGTGGCGTGTGTGGGTCTGCTCACGCAGGTCTTCCATGTTCACGCGGATCAGCATCTCCCGCAGCTTCACAAAGTCGCAGTGAGCTTCATTCTCCACTGTAAAAAGACATGGTAAGGAAGAAAATGGGGACAGAAACTAAGATCTCTTCCCACGTTCCCCAACTGTCTACTCCTCCAACAGGTTTAACAGCAGGGAAAACTGGCACTATAGGCCTGACACAAGGATTTAACAAAGGATAATTCCCCATGGATAATCAAGTCCAGCTCCTTTTATGAAAGCAAATTACCTCCTTGCACAAGTGTCACCATTCATGCCTTGAAAATCCCAGAGCTCAACTCACCCTGCACTGTGCCCCAAGGGTACTGACGAGCTTTCATCATTTTGTTTCCTATTTTCAGCTCCTCCGTACTCCCAATCACTGCAAATGGCAAGTGGGCCTGGAACACATTTAATGATATCTGTGTTAGTCCCTCTCAGACCTGGCTGACCCGCCAGCACACAGAGATGAGCACAGCCACTGAGCAAGACAGTCATTATGCACATGCTAATCTCAGGGAGTCTAGTCACTGGCCACTAGTCCAAGACAAGGGGTAGCAGGGTGGGTCCTTTTTTGGAAACCTTGTTAGTGCTACCACTCTATATCCTCTACCTGGCTGATCCTCCCAGCCACAGAGTCTCAGGTGAGATGAGCCAGTGCAAGACTGGCATCAGAGTGACAGCTGGAACAGAGTGCTGCGGCTCGGACTGCGGTGCTGTCCCAGGGTTTGCCATGCCTGAGGAGAACATCTGCACAAGCACAGAAGCAGTAAGAGGTCTTGGACTCTTCTTGGTTTTATCCCCCCACCACTCATTTAGCTCATGCTGGAGCACAAGACACCTTGCTCCATCAGATCATGAGATGGAAGTCTATCCTCCACCCTCAGAGTAACAGGTCTGTCCTCCCTGCTTGCTTCTGCCCTGGTGAGGAAGGGCTGAACATGTCCCCAGCCACTGTGTCCAGTGTGACCCAAGGTCACACTCTTCAAGCTGATATGCACTCCACATTACACAAAGACTGACTAAGAACAAGAAGGATTTGCTTTTCAGAAACTCAGAAATCAGAAACAGTCATTGCTTAGTGATCTCTCTTCAGAAGACAAAAAGAGACTTGCCCAGTGTAAGCTCAGCGAACTTGGAACTGAAACCCTCCCAAATACCTATCTAGGTTCTGAAGATCTCACCTTACAGTCTTCTCATTTCCAAAACTAAGGCAGCCAAGCAAACCCCCTAGACCTTGCAATTGTACTTTGCTGCATTTTTCTGTGAGATTTCTCCCCACCTCCCTTGCTCCTGGGAACTATACAGCATTCTGCCAAGCCACAAGGAAGTCAAAGTCATACAGTGCAAAGTTTCAGCACTTTTGAGTTCCCAGATCTTTGCACCAAACCTTTCTGCTGAGTTTTGTGAAGCGACATTTATAAGGCAAAGCATTTAAAGTGCACCAAATTCTGGACAATTTAAAGGGCCTCAGGAAGCCAACTACAAGAAGACCTGTGACCCTGGATTGCTCTCAAGAGCAGGTAGTGAATTCCACAGGTTATCCAAAAACTTGGACAAGTTCAAGACAGGTGGTACAAGCAAAAGATTTCAGAGATGATGTTTATGCTTTCAGAGTGTGGCTCATACAGTCAAACTGCAAACAAAACAAAACTGCCAGCCAGCACTCACAGAGATGGGCTCTTCCTCCTCTATTCCTCAGCCCCCTGCTCTCACATGGGACACACACAGAATAAGAGTAATATCTGTCTTACGTTTCTAATAATATCAGTATTTAGATACAAGTTTTCCAGACCTGCAAAATTGCCTCGATCAAATTCTGGCCTGCTTAGTCGTCACAAACCTGGTAATTCTGACTGTAATAGAGGATTAAAGAGCTGATTTGTCTGTGCAGCGACAGACACAACCCAGAACGTCTGCAACCCAAGACAGCGATTCCCTCCCAGGAGACAAGTAAATGGCTGAAAGGAAAGACAAGCAGAGGTTCTCTTCCACCCTCAGAAGGGTTAACACTGAAATGCTCTGTCAGTGGTAGGAAGCTACCACTGACAGCTCCTACGTCAGGACAAACTTCAAGTTTCTTTCAGGCCTCTCCAGAACACTCTACAACTATTAATACAAAATCAAGAGGTGGCACAAATGCACATCAGCTAGACCTTTGCTGCATCCACAGCAGTAAAGCAATCAACTTCCCCTACTTGATTTCCTGTGAAAAGCCTTCTGAAAAATGGGACCATGATCAGGATGTGCTGCCAGAAGGACCAAGGGACAGCTTGCTTCATCCCCAAGGAGCCACAGACAGGCATCCATGATGCTGGGAAAGCCAGAGCCAGAATGGGCACCTGCAGGCACCTCAAGGCATGTCTGGCCCAGGCTGTGTACTGTTTTTCACACCTTGCTGGTTAAGCTGTGTAGTTCCTTGCCACAGGATCCTTGAAGTTTACTGGTGGGAGGCCATCAGGTGATGCATAGGACAGGAATAATGACAAACCCTTGAGCTGAAAAGGGTTTAAACACTGATTTTTTACACATCCCTCAACAGATAAGCACGAGGACAGGGAGGGTATTAAAAGTCTGTTTTCTGATTAGAAAAGCCTACCAGAGAGGCAGTAGCCTACCACAAAGCTCTCCTAGCCTAAGATGACACTACAAGGATGAAATTCTTGTGAAATTCTCTGGTTTTAGGACACAAAATAAAAGGGAAAGTAGATTTAAGAAACATTCCAGTATGGGCCACCAACCCCTACACTGACTGCTGTTCTGGGAGAGAAGAAGAACCTAGTTACTTACATTCATTGTCCCATTTATCTCCGCCACTGATTCATCATCTGTTGGGAACTGGTAGATCTGCACCCCATTACTGACCAGTTCACTTGTGATTTTAATTTTAAACTTGGTCAGCTCACTCTTGGAAATGGCATCAGATTTGGCAATGATGGGAATGATGTTCACCTAGAAAAAAACAGAGGTACAAAGTAATCAACTTTTCTCCTGGGAGTTTCTCTAAGTCTGCAATACAACCTTCAAAACTTGTAAGTGCTCAATAAATCTACAGAATTATCTGCCAATTTAGTCATTTCCACCAGAAGGGCTATTCAAGGTGGGGAGATCCTCTGGAAAAGCAGCAGCCTTTCCATTATGCAAACAGTAAATCTGCCCAATAAGAGTTACTTGTGCCAACCTTGCTGTCGAGCTTCTTCATCGTTACCAAGTCCAGGGATTTCAGGGAATGGCCTGTCGGAGCAATGAAGTACAAGCAAGCGTGGATCCGGGTGTCATGGTAGTTGTGCAAGACCCTTTTTATCTTCAGTTCTTCTTGCAAGTAGGCTTCAAACTGAGCATCAATGAACTCAACGATGGGTTTATAGCTTTGGTGAAAGGAAAAAAAAAAGCTATACATCTTACAGTCAGAGAGTTAAACAAACTGGACAATGCCCCTTGGCTTGCTTTTAAGAAAAAAACCGTTGATAGATTTCACTTTCCATTTTCCACTTTCTGAGACCAACTCTCTCTCCCTCCCTTGCTCTCCACCTGTAAGAAATTTAAAGTTACACTGCTGACAAGGAGACATGGTCCTACATCAGACTCTAGCAGCCTGTTTGTCAAAGCACAGTACTAGTATTCAGCAGAGGATAGCAGATACACATCCTCTCCAGGGAAAGCAGACTCATATTTTGAAATGCAAGGGTGAGAGACTATCGAAAGCAAGGCTAATGCAGACTCATTTGCAGCAGTGTGTAACCCTTGCTTGCACTCAGGGAGTGAATGGCTTGCTGCTCTCACAGCCCTGAGTGCTGCTGGTGGAATACACAGCCTCATTCAGTACTACCTGTGCCCAGTGCTCTGAGGCAGGAAATTCCTGTAACTCCCTTGCAAGGCCTTCTGAAATACAGAGCCTGCCAGACTCAAAAGGACATCAGTGCATTTAAAACAAACTTGAAAAAAAAATCTAACAGATCCACATAAAAGCAAATCCCATCAGCAATGTCTCTGCAGAGATGCACCTTGGAGACTGTCTGGTGTAACTGCATATTCCTTAACCAACACACTCCAGCCACTCTGGATTGTGAGCTGCCAGACACACTTCCCCAGGAGTATCTCACTCCCCCAGGGTATCTCACTGCACATTTGCTTCCTTTGGCTCTCCCCATGGAAGAGCCCTGCCAAAAGAGGATAATAAGCCAAGAAGATACCAAGCCACATTAGGGGTTTGGTCAGCAGCTTGAGGGAAGCACCAACCAAAACAAGCCCAGATGCCCTGAAGCATTTCAGTCTCCCCACCAGATGAATTTGGGCAGAAGGTTGCCAGCAGGGCAGAAATTGCTCTGACAGCATGAGAAAAGCTGCTTTATAGCTGAAGCAGTGCTGACCTTCCAGAGCCTCTGTCCTCTCTCCTACCTGTCCCATCCCAAAAGAGGTGACAAGGACAGCTCCTAAGAAGCAAGCAGGAAAACTGCAGTGCAGTCAGGCCCAGCTAGGGCACAGGGAGAACGAAAAGCCAGGTCACAATATAGCCTCTCTCCCTCACACTCACCTGTCTTCTTTGTTGATCTGATCCCCAAAGCCCACTGTGCTCACAATTGTCAGCTTGAGGTTGACATTGCTCTCCTGCAGGTCATAAGTACTGGATTTCAGCTGGACTCCAGGCTGTGAGTGAGATGCTGCGTCACCTTCAAACTTGGTGTTGAAAAGGGTGTCCATGAGGGTGGACTTACCAAGGCCAGTTTCCCCTATTGGAGAAAAAGAGAGTTGAAATGTTCTGTTGAATATTAATATGGGTTGGCCTTTCAGCTTCCAAACATTAACAGGGGTGAAATTGTAGCAGATGAAAGCAGATCTCATGCTCCCAAGGGAGCGTCTGGTAAACAGAAAGCCATGAACAATGGGAGGTCTGTATTCTGGGAAAATTACATTTCACAGTCTAATGGCCATTAATGTCATTACAAAATAGAGATGAAAGGAAAGAGGTAGAAAAGCAAAGGGGAAAGCATCGTTCAGATCCTGCTTAAACACACAACTACACTACAGAAGATGCTGTTTTCATTAAAAAGTGGGAGAGGAAATGGGGCTCACTGCCATTTCCAAAAAAAGCTGCTCCAGGATCAATGTCTGTAATAAGCAGCCACAGAAATAGCTTCCTTCCGTGCAGAAACCCTGAG
Organism: Poecile atricapillus; assembly: GCF_030490865.1. Taxonomy (NCBI): domain Eukaryota; kingdom Metazoa; phylum Chordata; class Aves; order Passeriformes; family Paridae; genus Poecile; species Poecile atricapillus. Next base: position 11,187,586 of record NC_081260.1, on the reverse strand, counting down.
AGCTGATTCAAGTCCCACAGCAAGCTGTGCAGTTGGTTTCTCATAACAGATTGGAGAATCAGCCTTCTACACTGGAAGGGGGCATTTTCTGTAATACCTGGTTTCGTACCTTCGGGGCTACACAAGCTGTACAATATCGCAAAATCTGCTTCCAAAAGTTCTGCTAGAATTGTCAGTATTCTGCCAGTATTCTATCAGTACTGAACTGCAATTTGGATTTCATTTATCAACAGGCAACTATTTCCTTGTCTGAAGGAAGAGACAAATCCCAGAGAGCAGTCTTGAATTTGTTTTAGATACATCCCAGGAAGAATAAAACAAACCCCTCTATGCACACATTCCACAGGGCAGCCTCCCTTACCAGGCTCTGACAACAGAGCCAGCTCTCCAAGCTCACAGGATCTGACTTCCTACGCAGTCTGGTCTGTTGCCTTGTGAGGGCTGCTGTGTTTTGGGGAAACAGCAATTTCTGAGCAGCCCAGACGGCTTTGGAGAAACTTCAGGAGCAGCCGAACCCCACCCTCTGTGAACGCTGCTCCTCCAGCCTGCTGTGGGACCACAGGGAGACCAGTGTGTCTGGCAGCATGAGCATTCCCCTCATTCCCCCAGCCCTCAGCTCCCAACCAAAACAACTTCACCATTTTCCCACTTTGCTCAGAATAAAAGAGCTTCTTATTTTTGTAGGTTTAGAACTCTGTAGCAGATCCAAACTTGCATGAAATGCCCAATTCAAGAAGGGGAAACTCCTCCCCATCCTCCCCCGTCCACATGTCCAAATCTCCAAGCCTCACCCCTGCGAGCAGGCAAATTCCTCTTCTGGCCTCAGAAGGGATTTTCCTCACTTGGGGATGAAGTACATGGTAGAGCAAGGCAAACACAGAATCATATAATCATGGAATGGTTTGGGTTGGAAGGAATATTGTCTCATTCCAAGTCCCAAATCCCCTGCTCTGAGAACTAAGCAGCCCCTGATTGCCAGGATGACATATCCAGTATCTTTCCAGAGGCAGCAAGATCCATTAACATTTCAAAATCAAGATACAGCTTAAGCTGCAGAACTGCCTGGGAGCCAGCAGTGCTCCATCACCAACACCAACTACAGCCAGAACAGCCACCAGTGCAGTTGCTCTTTGCATCAGTCTGGTTTTCAATCCCAAGGGAAGAAGAAGGAGCTGGCATGGCTGCAGTCCCTTGTGCTACCTCAGTGCATCAGCTGTACCTACAGCAGCACTGGCCAGAGCAAAGGAGGGGGACCTAGCAAAGCACAAGGTTACCTCTGTCACTGGAAGAATAAGCTGGTCCAACAAGCCCTTCATTGACTTGGAATCTCATTGTCTGGACTTGTCAGGGACCACTTGCCCCCAAAAATGAGCAGGTGCACAAATCAGACCAGAGCATTTCCATGGTTTGGACAGGGATTTTAAGAGTTAACAGCCAACAGCCTGTATGACCTCCCAGGCTGTTCTCAGGGATTCCAGGAAAGAGCGGTGTAAAAAAAGACAAAAATCTAAACAGTATGAGAAGGCTGCAGCATTTCCAAAGCCCCTGCCAAGGGATGGGTGGGACAGAGCAGTGAGCTGTCTGCTTGCCTGTGAATGCCAGGAGCCCTGATGGGACATCTCAGGATAGGAGAGTCCCTCAGCCCTGCAGCGCAGGAGCATCACCCACACACAATCCTGCAAAGCCTCCTCCTGTGCCACTGCCCCACAGCCTGGCAGGCCCCAGAGCAGCTCCAAGGCTACAGCACAGGGTGACAGGGAGCAGCAGCGGTGCCCAGGGCAGAGAGCTGCTCTCTGCAGTGGATACAAAAGGTCATCAGTAAACCACACTGGCTTCTGGGCAGACAGCACCCTGTAAGTCACCTCTCGTTTCTGCCTCCCTCCTTCTTTTGGCTGAAAGATCTTCATATGAAGCCAAGACTCTTGTTTAAGCACATCCTGAACCTGTTAATCATTGCCAACCTTAAACCCATCTAAAGCGTTTTTTTCCAGAAAGAGTGACTTTAAGTCTCAGAGGGGCTAGGAGAAGTGTTTAAGAGATGCAGAACATGCTTTTTTACACTCCACCTCATGCAGCTACACAGGGCCAGCAAAGGCAACTTTGAATTCAAACACTGAGTTTTTCCTTTTGGAAGGGGAAGATCAGAACTGCGGCATTTTTCCGCAGGTGGGAGCTGCCTGTCCAAACACCTTTGTGATTAAAACACCCAGGCACTAACATGATATCTCTTATGAAATCTGCACTCCCAAAATTACATCGAGCCAGCAGACACCCCTGTCCCTGCACTGTGTAACCCCACTGACTTGACACAGAATTAAAGCCTGCCAGGGAAGAGGAAAAAGAGAGTAAAGACTGTCTCAGCTGAAAGAATGTTAACACTGACAGAGTGATATGAAATGGTAAAAGACTAAAGACACTAATAGTGTTCTGCTGTGTTAAATATGAGCAGAGATAGGAAGCAGTGCTATTTTGAAGGCCAAAATGACAGAAAGAATAATTTCTGCATCTTCTGGGAGTTTCTGCCTCACACAGAGGCAACTTTTTGTTGGCTAGAAGATGTGAATGGTGCCAACTGCTTCTTGCAAGGACAGGAGTCCAGATAAAAAGGTCTGACAAAAAGGACAAGTGGTCTGTGCTTGTTCCAGCCGATGGCACTGGAATCTTCCCCACAACACAGAAATGATGAACAGGGATTAGAAGAGGCAGAATTACTTTGAAAAAAGCAGCAGTGTACACAAGCTGAGTGAGAGGCATCCCTGGCAGGGAGATTATTTCCCGATGTCAGGCTTATGGACACATGTGATCTGATCTCCAAAACTGTACTTAAGGATTATGCAACTTGACAGTGGTCTGGTGTCCCAAAACAGGGCTGACAAAGCTCTGTGGGGAGGACAGGGCAGAGAGAGTGACCTTTACTGGTAGAGTTCTGCACCAAGAAGATGTGACAGCAATGGAAAAGCTTGAGTGTTGTACCTTTCATCATGGGATGAAGTTTTGCTCTTAAGTCTGACAATTTTCAAGGACATTAAAAAAAAAAAAAAGGCCAAAGGTTCTGGACATGCAGCAGCCCTACACCAGTGCTCAGAAAGCACCATCCACTCTTAATGCCCCACAGCCCCCACACATTGTCTAGTTCTCCTGAGAGATGTTCCCTGCCCCAACTTCACGTGCACATGGTTATCTTCACTGCTCTATGGAAGCACTTCATCAAATCGTGCACTGATGGAACTGTGGTGGCACCACTTGCAAAACTACAGCTGGGACAAGCTCCTAACTTCCCAAACAGAGACAGACATCTTTGTGCTGAATGAGCTTTCACGGCTTCTTTTCACAGAACTTTTAGCACCCTAAGCACCTGCAGCATTGAGCTGAATTATACACCACAAAAGCGGCACCTTCTCATTTTGTGCCTGGAAATTTAATTTGCTTTTTCCAAGCATGTGCTAAGTGAAACAAGCAACTGCTCACCGCCCCCCTTTCCCACAACACTCAGGATTTAAGAGGCCCCAATCATATCATCATCAATTGACTCTGCTGGGGGGACAGAGGAGTCCTTAGAGTATTTCCCTGTTCAAAGGCAGGGAGCAGCTTTCACAAGAGGTTCCTTTCATGAGAGAGCAGCACCTGTCCTTCACAAGATTAACAACCATGGCTCCAGATATCAAATAATTCAATTTTAAAGAAAATGTATACGCATGCACAGCCTTTTCATGTGTAGAAATGGGAGCTAATCCAATGTAGCAGGTTTGCTGAGACAAGCCCTGAGGCAACTCAGACTGATAAGGCCATCTCTCAAGGAGAAAGGGAAAAACAGTTTCTTCTGACAGGCGTGCAGAGACACCACACAATTCCCCACAGGCAAAGGCTGAGCTGCAGGGAAAAGGAGGGCAACAAGGGCTCACAAAATACACTGAAACACTAACTCAGAGGAGCACCCAGCTCCCAGCATCTACCTCAGGGTACCAGCAGGGCAGGAGAAGGCTAAGGGGACAGATGGCTTTTTGATTAGAGAAACTCCGAGAATCTCTCCTCAACTGGTTGCACCAGTGACCACAGAAACAACCACTGGGAAACTTCCAGGCTGTCAGCTCATCACCCCAGAGAGCTGCCTGTTGGAGAGCACCAGGAATCCTGTGCACATCACTCCCTCCCCCAAGGTGAGACCTCCTGCACATCACAGGCTCACTCCTTTGGACTGAGAGACCTCAAACAGTCTTGGTACAGTCCTGGGGGAAAGGGAGGTATTTCTGCCACAAAACAGCCTTTCTCTTTGCACTGAATAGGCCAGTTAGAACAAATTCCCTGCAAATCCTGGGAGAGAGGAAGGGACAAAATCCTGCTTAAACTGGAAACTAGTTTAAACTGGGGTACTAGTTTAATGCAACTACAATCTATCCTAGCAAAAACTAAGAAATTTACATCAAAAACCAGCAGCCTGTTCCTCCACTTTTTCCCCTATCTCACTGAGAAATACAGCCAGCACAGAAAGTCTCAGCCATTAAACACTTCTCCAGCCTTTGCACTGAACTAAGAGGCAACTGAAAATTTATCATGTAAGGCTTAGGAGGAAAATGGTTGTGCTGAGAAATGAAAGATCAGAGAAACCATCTGCAACCCCTAACATCTAATGAGAGGTTTTCTCATTTATTCTAGCTTTGGCTCTCATCTCATGTGGGAGACAGCTTTCAGCATGAGAAGAGCTAAAAATTGCTCTACTCTGGACATGCTGCTGAGAGTCATTTCTGAAGCTTTCCTTGGCTTCTCCAGCAAGAGCTGGAGGAATCACTGGCTCAGATCCAGTATGACACAGAGTAGAAATATCACCAGATTTTTCCTCCAACATGCCACACACAGCTGAAAAACGGGGGGCAATGCAGTGCCTTTCTGTCATGCTTAGTGGACTGTCTATGGGATCCTCATCCAGTCTTCATCTGCTTCTTTGTTCTTCCAATTTTTCATCCCAAACTCTGCTGTACAAGTGAAATTCAACCAAATAAATGACACATGAACACTGGGAATTTTTGTTTTCTTTCTCCAGGATGTTTAAGTGTGGGGGCAAAGATCTGCAAATCTTTTTCTAATGGGGTTTATTATATTTTTCTATAAAGTGTCTTTATTTCAAGATTGTGTTATTACTATTCATAAAAAATTGACATTAGTAATAATGTACATTCATCTTGGTGAGTCCTTGTTATTCACCTCAACAAGTGATACATGCATTCAATTTCTGCCCTGCAAAGAGGAAAGCACTGACATTCAGCTCCTCTCCACACATCAAAGGGAAGATATAACTACAGAAGGCATCCACTGCTACACCTAGAACTTGTAAAAAAAAACCACTGCAGCCCCGTAAGTGGAAAAGGAAACACTTTTAAACTTCAGTCATGGGGACAGGAGTTTCCTTAGGTCATATCACATTCATGTACTGTGGAAATCACCTAGAGACTCAGCCTGACAGTGACCTCCACTTGTCAGCAAAGTTTATCATCTCACAGGAATGCGGCTGTAAGGAAAATTGTCTTCTCAGCTCCATTTAACAGGGCTCAGCTCTCCTCTCCTTGCTCTACTACTCTAGTTTCAGACTTAACGTGTTCTGGGCAAATACCAGCTCCATACCACGAGCTGCATCTCTCATGGGAGGAGACAAGCTGACCACTAACTGAGTTCCCAGGAGGTATTCACAGCTGCTGCTCTCCCCCTGCCACACCAGGCACTGTTGGAATCATCTGCAGACAGAGCTTACTCCGAGCAGCCATGTCACACAATGACCTCCTGCTCCCAGAGGCAGGGCACCAGCAGCAGCAAACCCATCAGACAATTATTAATACTCTATTTCTGATTTCTGAATTCACCTTCCCAAACTATGGTACCAAAGCCCTACAGAGTTTTACTTCTGTTACCTAAGAGAAGGGATTATTTGGGATCCTAACCCTGGGGAAGACCTGTGAGATGGGATACAGGGACAGACTTCAAGTCCTGCTACAACGCCAGGCCCCAGCTGTGATCCACACCACATGGCACCTTGGATAATTGTCAGAAGAGTTAAGGCTTGGCCAGACACTATCTTAATTCAAGTATGCACAGAAGGGAGGAGAAAAAAATGGCTTTTAGTGATTTAAGAGGAGCATGACTAGTATTTTGTTAAAATAATAATAATAATAATTATAGTAATAATGCAATACGTAACCAAACAAAACCTCATAACAAAGTACTCCGACCTATTTTCTTTTAAAAATGTGGAATTCAAACATATGAGGAAAAGAAAGATCATAATAACAGCCTGTGATTTTAGGCATTTTATTTCACTGCTTGGTAAAAAGCCATACTGCAAAACCCCAGTGGGGATTTCTCAGAGCAACAGTAAATCTTGTTACTGAAAATAGAACAGTTGGGGAAATTCATATCAAAGCTACCTTGTTAGTGCTGTAAGCTACAAGCAACATCCAGCTGCAGAAAACTTTTCAGCAAGAGAACTTCCCAGAATGGAAATACTCACCCACACACAGGATGTTGAAACAAAACCCATGATTAACTGACTTATTAACCAGCTGGTCAGGCAAACTATCAAATCCTACGTGTCCAGAAAGCGGGACAGTACGACAGCCTTCACCCTGAAACACAATGAAATAACTGTGTCATTTTCAAGTAAAATACACTTCTCTGTATAAACCCTTAAGATCTCCCAAGTGGAATCAACTGCACAGTCCAAGCAGAGATTTTCAAAGATCTGTCAGTCATGTCAGCATGCTCCACTCTTCTCTAAAACAATTCCAGAAGACATAAATAGAACATTTCATTTGCCAAACATTTGAAGGTAGCCCTGACAGAATAACACTAAAATGTGCAAAACATGTACACAAACACAACCGCTGAAATGAAAAGGTTAAAACCACTTGTTTCTTCAAAAAATATGCAGAAACTCAAGTCACACTTTATAGTGAGAACAAAAAGAATCCTCGGTGCAAAGCAATGTATTAATGACACCTCCTCCTCCTCCTACAAGCCTATTACCATTCATTTTATGTGAAATGGAACTCACATGTAATTCCCATTCACGGCTGCATTTATAGAAATTAGCCAGAAACAGTAAGGAAAATTGTACCTATAGGAAAACAAAGAGGAGAAAGTGTCCGGAACCGAGCTGCTCATAACCCCACAGTCCTGAAGGAGCTTGCCACCAGGGTTTGGGAGTGGAGGTACCCAAACCTCCTGCTGGGGAGCAAGGGCTGCTCCTGCCCAGCCACCCAAAGGACTTCCTGAGAAGCTGCTCCTGCACCCTGCTCTCTCCTGTGCTCCACACCACTAATCTGGTCTCCCCAGCCAAGTGGAACATGTGGTGCTCCATGCCCAGAACAGCCACAAGTTTTGGGAGGGGGGTCAGAAATTTTCACCTGGCCAGTCTATGCCAAGGCATCCTGGGTCCCAACCCTACCCAGCCAACAGTAGAATACGACATGCAGAGGCTCAGTCTCAGAAATGGCACCAGAGAAAATGAAGAGTCAGTGCTGCAGACCTGTGTTGGTGTGTACTGGAAAGCTGTCCATCTGCAGCTCCCAAAAGGTATTTCCCTCTCTGAAGCAAAGGCTTTTTTTAAAAATGTATCTTAGTGTGAAAATCAGAAAATTCCCCTCTAGCCTTCCATAAGTTTGCAAAAAATACTACAGCCTAAAGGCAGTAGTTTATAGGGTGTGATTTTGAATTTATTCTTTCACAATCATGCTTTCACATATCTTGAAAGTCTGTTTAAAGGGACAGGCATACTGGTTTTCCCTCTTGTGCTAATGGCACTGGTATTTTAGGCTGGGAAAACATCCCCAAGGAGTACATTTACTACTACAGTAGCCTGTCAGTATGATTTCTTGTCTTGTTACTGTTTTGCTGTTGTGGGTTTGGGTTTGTTGGTTTTTTTCAGATATGAGGCTCCAAATACACTTCAATCATTAACCATATCTACCAGTCTGTGATGTGTAAATATGTTTCCCCTTAGCCATATTTTGTGTATTAGTCTGACTCTTCCTGACAAGATGTTCACCAAATGTGGCACTTCATTAATTCCTGAGCACCTTCCCTCCTAATAACATGTTCATGAGGAAGGCACTCAGGCTCCCCAGCAGATTCTGGTTTTGCCTACTGACAATGCAACTGTGAGGTCCAGTAATGCAGAATCAGCTAAAGCAGAAGAAAGTGAGACCATCAGACACACAGATTTTGTGACAACACACTCAAACTCTCCTAAACTGCATTCACCAAAACAAAACCCCAGCACTGGGGAATCTCATGGCAGTGTTGGACCTGCAGCTACAGCCCCACAGTCCTAGTGAAGAACAGAGGGCGGGGACAGAGCCCAAGAACGCACGAGAGAGAACCAGGAGAGAGCAGACGGCTCCTGGAGAAGGAAAAATATCAAGTGTATTTTTAATACCCAGCCTTAAAACTACACCGCTGGAAGATGGCTTGAACACTACTCTCCCCAGGAAGCGTGGGCAGGAGTGTGGGCTCTCATTAAGAACAAATCATCCCCTCATCCCTAAATATAAGTGTGATCCAGATGGAACAAAATAAATGGTAGAAGTTAAGCCACATTCAGCTAAGAGGAGGCATTTACCATCACACAGAATTCAGCCTGCAAGTCATTTCCTGTAGGTTTTTTTCTAGTCACCTGTGGTTTTACAGTGCAGTTAAACCACACCTCACATCTGGTACAGGCCAGGAAATAACTACTGCAAAATGTGATTTCCAGTCACAGTAGCTAAGCCTCCATGTTAAGTACACAGCCATAAGGTATATTGTGCTACTCTGCCTAAAAATCTACAGCCTACTTAGCCAAGGCATCAAGAGATTGGATGAGGTGGAAAAATAAAAACAAATAATGTTTTAAGATCAGTCTGGTTTTGACACACATCAGAAAGTTGACAGCAATTACCAAACCTGTGGAGAGAAAATAAACACTTTCTGTCTGATCCACCAAGAAACAGTGCAAGTCACCAGTCTTCAAGCACCAAGTGGTATCTCTGTACCAGAGCACTGCTATATATAAACAGCACCATCATAAACAACATATGAACACACTGATTAGTCATCCTGGGTGCATATTAAATGTAGGTTTGGATCCCCTTGTTCAACATTGAAGGAGACTATGTTAAGCTTGTAAGCTTTTTGCTGATAAGGTGTTCAAGACTGCCTTCCATTATTCATCTTCCAAATCAGATCAAATTTAAAACATATGAAGAGGTACCAGCACGGTAAGCAAAGTTTAACTACTGTATGCATGAAGGCTTTTTCCAGCAGCATCAGTAAGCGCTGGATGGCTCAGAGTCCTTTGTACTCTCTATTTTAAGGTTACATCTTCTTGGAACGAAGACAAAGATGGAATCTCTGGAAAGCCAGTATGAACACTGGCACCACACCAAGACACCAGATGCCTTTTTTTTACCCCCATATACACAGAGTGACCCCCTGTCTGGGCAGAATGGGCTGTTGTTGCTTGGAAGGAAGTGAAGCGTGTTTGTCACAAACAAGATTAAAAGAACAAAAAGAGCAACACACTCTCTTGCTGTATTATCAGGCTGGGCAGAGTGAAAGTAAGGAACAGCCACTTGGAGAAGCTTTTTTCCTCCTTCCTTTCTTAGAAGGATTTATACAGCCTTTTGTAAGGGCTTCTCCATACCACAGAAACCACCACTACCTACTCTTAATTCTTACAGAAGACTATCTGAATCATATGGAAAATACAAAGATATTATAATGAATGACCCCAAGCCTGAAAGCACCACACATTAACTATTAGTTTACAAAAAAAGGGGCAAGATTTAGTCTTCAGGTGTTTGAATCACTCCAGGGTCCTTGGATGAAAAAACGATTAGAGAAAAATCTTGCTGAATGCACATATGTGTCCTGATCTACTTAGCAGGACAAGCAGGTACAGCACTGTCACCCCTGATGTCCTTGGAGCCCTGAGAGGCCATTGCTTCTTTGTGGAGATAAAGCAGAACACACGCAATGGTGCTGCTCATTGCAAATATCAACACTGCATATTCAGGACTCTGTCTGCGGCCAGGTCTAAAGGAATGTTGAGAAAAGACACCATGGCAAAGGCAAAGCCTCCACTTGGTGATATTCAGGCAGAGCACAGCAAAGAAAACAAAGAATGTTACAGTTCTGAACCCAAGGGACCCAGTTTCCAAATGAGGGCCACACAGCACAAAATTGCTCTCAGAGGCTGCAGTACAATACTTCATCTAGTTGACTGTTTCTGCTCAGGGCACTGACAGCTGACACTTAGTACTTCTGACACAATTTCTCACCTCTTCCCAAATAACAATCACTTCAAACCCTGAGGCCTTGGAGACTCCCTTAGAAAGATTTTCAAACAGCCACAACAAACACAGCAGCACTATCCTGCAAAAAAAACAAATCAAGCAAAGCTCACAGAGCTCCATCACCACTGCTGGTGCTCACAGCAGCCGCCTCCTGCCCCTCTGCTGCCCTTAATGCTGACACCTGGGGCCCTAATCCCCAAACCTGAGACAACTCTTACACAAGAAGTTAAATCTCAAATGGCAAAGCAAGGCAGAACCTGAACTCAGGTTTCCACATTACAGTTTTTCACATCATCTTTAAGCCACAACAACATCCAATCCCTTCTCATGACCTTGGCACTATGGCATTCACTTCCCCAGACTGCATTTGGTTCTGATTAAACAGCAAATTAGAGCAATATTTGTACCAATTATTTCTCACTTGTACAAGTGTGTAATTCTCCTATGTAATAAAAAATTATCCAGCAGACAGTATAAACATCCTGCACAAGATAAATGTAAATCAGGAATGTAAAGTCTAGATAAAGACTTTGTATTCTTTTTCCTTGCTCAGCTGATAAAAGTCAAGAATATAAAAGAAAAACACCAAAAATGTGGGAGGGAAATCGTTTTGAATCAGGCCCCATGGAAAGCAAGAAAGTCTTACCAAAGGTCCTGACCATCAGCCACCCTCTCCAGACGCACTGCATCACTCAGCCATTCAACATTCACAGTCAAATGCTTCCGAAATCTCAAATTCTGACAGCTCTTAAGATTACACTTCTTTATGCTCCTGACAAAAGGCTGCAGAAATGCCATGCAGTTTGGATACATTCCCAGAAATCTCCTCCAGCAGTTAAAAGATACATATCACTACCAGCAGTCACAATAACTTTTCTGACCTCTACTAGAGACTGAGAGTTGGACAGTGCCTGGCAAGTTGATCCTCTGCACCCATCCTCCCCGCTGGCAGGGGACAGGAGAAGGGACTCAGCTTGGTGGTGACAAGGCCACCCTGCCCACCTGGGGAGAAGGGGGTTTCACTGACCATCCCTGCAATAAATGTGGGCTTGATCAAGGGTTCTCTGGGACAATGGCAGGGTGGTAACCCCAGCTCCCCCACAACCCAGCCTCAGCCCTCACACCTTTAACCCTGTTGGCACACACAGAGCCCTCAGCACCACCGCGACATTACAGCTGACTGCTCCACGAACCAGACGTGACTAGGTGTCCAAGATCTTGGCTGACAAGTTATATGTTCATAAAAGGACATTTTTAATTTGCAGTACAATAGTTTCAAGTCTGTCTCACAGACAGCTTTCCCTTTTGCCTCCAAAGCAGTATCATAAATTCATTCCAGGCCACAAGCATATGTCTAAAACTCCTGTACATTATCTTAGGAAAGCATAACGCTCAATTCCTTTAAAAGACAGGGGAGCAACTGAGTCACTTCACATATTTTGGCAGTCACACACAAGGCAATGGGTATGTCCAAGAGGAAATAACATCACAAACTGGCAAAGAATGGCTACATCTACCCGTTCAGCAAGACTGGGTCCATGCTAAAACATACTTCTTTGAAGATGAAATTGGAAAGCATTCACCTCAAGTATTACTTCTGTATTAACACATGGACATGAAAGTTGGAAGCCCATCAAACCACAGACAAAACCTTTCCACATGCAAACGTGTTACACATGCCTCCTTAGCATTTCTCTGACAAACGCAGTGGCAGCTCAACTCCCTCTGCTCCTCTTCTGGATAATTCTCCCCAGACACGCGGGGATCTTGTGCCGCGCCAGTGGCCGGTGGGCACCCGGGGACACTAGCGGGGACCCTGGGGGACAAAGCGCAGCGGGAACACGGTGCTGGTGTTTGGCTCCCATGAGCTCCTCCGCGGCACACGGTGCCAGACCGGAGACCTTCCTTTCCGGATCACACACTACCGAACACTGGCTGATGGTTTCTTTGGGGGGAGAGCAGCATCCCCGGAGAGACAGGGATGCCACTGCCGTGCCCTGGTCCCGCGAGGGGCCCCCAGACCTGGGTAAGGGATGCATGGCCAGGCCTCCCCAGCGCTGCAGCCCGGCCAGCCCCGGGCAGCGCGGCAGGTCCGGCCGAGGCCGGGCCCGGCGGGGCAGGACCCCCGGCCCGCCGCGGTGCGGGCAGCCCAAGGTCGCCGGGCCAGGCTGCAGCGGGGGCGACCGCAACATCCTCTACCCCAAGTAACATCAGCTCCCCTCGGGTCGGTCCCCAAAGCCCGACCCTCCGGGAGTCGCCGCCGCCCCGAACCGAGTCTCGGAACCCGCGGGAGGCCCCAGGCCGGTGTCCTCCCAGCCCGCATCTCGCCCGGCGCCCCCTTATCCGGCCCCGCCGCCCTGGCCATGCCCGGCTCTCCCGCCCGCCGCCCCGGCGCTGCCCGGTCCCGGCCCCCCGCTCCGGCGCTGCCCAGCCCCCGCGATGCGGCGGCCCCACGCCCGCACCTGCCGCGCCACCTCGGCCGCCGCCATCGCTGCCCGCCCGCCGCACGTTCCGCCCCGGCCTGCGGGCGGCTCCGGGCGTGCCCACCGCGGCACCGCGCGGGGGGGGCCCGCCGCGCCCCCGAGCCCGGCCTGTCCGCGCTCCCCGCCCCGCCCCGCCGTCCCCGCCCTGCTCGGCCCCACCGGTCCCGCCGGTCCCGCCGCCGTCGCCGCCGCCGCGTTCTGTGAGGTGCGGGGCCGGCGGTCCCTCCCCGCGGCAGCCCGCGATGGTGCAGGCCAGGCTGCGGGCGGGGCGGGCGGAGGGTCGGGGCGGTGGCTTGAGGGGCCAGGCGAGCGCGGAGCTCCGGCCGGGGGGTCCCGAGCCCCGGCCCTGCCCAGCTGCCTCCGCGGTCCCCCGGCCCCTGCCCGCTTTCCCGATTCCCCGGGAAGGCGCAGGGGGACCCGTCCCAATGCCTGCGGCCCCTACCGTGACACGGGCCGGAGCGGAGCGGAGCCGTGCAATGCCGAGGCTGGGCTGGGGTTCGCGGTTTGGGTCCGTTCAGGTCCCCCAGCCTCAGCACATGAGTTGCTCTTTCAAGCGGCCTGTCCCAGTTCTGCTGGACGGTTCAGGCCCGCCTGGGCACCCGGCTGAGCCGAATTCCCTCCCTGTGGCACCACAGCTCCTTCCCGGCCCCGGCGGTGCAGCCTCACCTCCCGGCCTGTCATGAGCACAGCTGCAGTTCCGAGCGTGTAGCTGGTGCCACTTGGATTTCCCTTCATTTGATGGCAGCACAAGCACCAAACAAGGCTGAGAGAGAGGAAGCTCAGTCCTTCCCCAAAGTAACTTTCCCAGACCCTGGACTCCCAAGTCCCCAAGGTTGTCACCCTGGTTTTATCATGGTCAGAGCTCACCAGTGTGTCCAGTCCCTAATGCAGGCATGACTGTGGTGGCCCTCAATGGGAGGTTTGCTTTGCACCATGAGTGCCTTCATCCCCCAAGAGCAGCTCCTTATTTCCCTCCTTTTTTCCCCAGATGCCACCCAAGTGTTTTCAACTGTTCAGCAGGATCTCATGGCTGAGTGGTTCTCTGCCTCCCTGAGCCCACAGAAGCCACCAAAACCTAGTGACAAAACCAGGCAGCTCCAGAAAGGCAGCAAAGGGACAATTATGGTTTCACCACCAGTTGTTTGGGGATTGAGATTATGCCAACTCCCCACACATTCCAGAAAAACTGGTCCAAGTGGTTGGAAAAGCAGAGGCCTTCAAGGGCTGACGACCAGCTCAGGGCAAGTCAGAGCAGGGCTATAGCTTAGGGAAGGCAAAGAAAAAGGGGTTCAAGGAGCTGGTGTGGCTTTTAGCTGCCTGACCAGCCACAAAAACACCTGGTTTCATGGTTCAGCCATGGGTGTCAGAGCATCATGGATAAGAAGTTTCTGGAGAGAAAGAAGTCTGGGAGCTTCTGGGGCAGAATAATTAGTCCTGATTTCTAACAAAATTAGGATACAGACTACTGGTGGCTGCAGCTATCAGCTGCGCATGGACTGTGCTACAAAGGGAATCATGGCAAGAGAGGAAGGCCAAATTCCCCATGGGATGAAACACTGGATGGCAAGGACCCAAACAGTGTCCCAGGCTGGGTCTCCCTTACATCAGAGACCCACCAGCCACTGGGAGCATGGCATCTTGAGGCAGCAACCTAGGCCTTCCTGAGCACAGCATCACGGAGAAGCACTGCAGTCATGGGAGGCTGTAAGGCAATTGCTTCAGTAGGCGCTTGGGGGGCTGCTGGGGTCAGAGGAAGTGTCCTGGGACCACTGTCATGGATTTATACACACCAGACAATGTAATAGGGCCTGACCCTGGGACCCTGCTAAGAATGCTGGGTTCAAGTGAATGTTTCCAATTAATCTTTTGTTAGTTCTTTGGTTACAGCTGAAGCTGGTGCTTCCAGAGAGGAATCCCTACCCCAATTTACACCTCTCACTTATACCCCTGACACTCATCACCCAATCCAAGTCAATCACTAAATTCTGGTTGGCAGTATCTTGATTTCTTGCTGGAAAGAAATCAATCAAGAATTCTTTAACTGGAGCTGGGCTGGCTGCCTTCTGATGTTGCTTTATTCTCCTGGGATTGTCTCCTTAGTCCTTATCTCCATTCTGCTCATATCTGCTGAATTCCAAGAGTGCTTTCTTAGCAGCAACATTTTATCAAAAGTCTCTGTTTGGTCAGCTCTTATGGCCTAAGGGCCTAAGGCTTTGGCTACTTCAGGTGCTAAAGCTGAGCCAGCAGTGCTGAAGGAGACTATTCAGGCAGGAGAATATAGTTCATCAATTTCTGCTGTAGCGTCAGCACTGAGCTGCCCAGCACCCCTGTGCCTCTGTCCTGTCCCACAGTTCTGCACGCTCCCTGTATTCCCACTTGTTCCCTGAATTCCCGCACTTTCCCTGTATTCCCACACGTTCCCTGTATTCCCACACGTTCCCTGTATTCCCACTCGTTCCCTGAATTCCCGCACCCTCCTGTATTCCGGGCCGCGCTCCCTCTGTGACACCGCAGGCGAGCGTGGCCGGGGGGGCAGAGCCAGCCCGGGCTCGCGGCCGTGCCCGGCACCGGCGGCAGCCGCGGCCACAGCGGGAGCAAAGGTCACCTGCACCGCCCCGGCAGCGCCGCCGCCGTGCCCTCCCGCCCTGCGGAATTGGTTCCTCCTTCGCCGGGAGGGGAAGCGCGGGGTGAGTGCCGGGGAGCGTGAGCAGTGCCCTGCTGGGGACAGCCCTGCGGGGGCAGCTCTGCGAGAGGCACCGCCATGGCCCGGCAGGAGCGGGAGAAGAGCGTGGCGGAGCAGAAGGTAGCTGACATCTCCCGGAGGTTCTCCTTCCTGGATGCCGCCCAGCCCCGAGCGGGCGGCCTGGCCCGCAGCTCCCATCTCTGGTCAGCCACCCTGGGGAGCAGGGAGCGTTTCCATACGCTGCAGAAGATGGACACCAACAGAAGCATCAACTGGGGCAGGCACAGCCTGGGGAGCTGGGGTAGGACTTCAGGCAGGTTCTCCGTTAGCCCCAGCAGTACCCGGAGGAAGGAGCTGAAAGAAATCCTCCTGCAGAGCAACAGCCCTGGCAGCACTATGCGGTTTGCCACTGTTCAGCAGACATCTAGAAGGAGCAGTCTTTCTGCAGGGCTGCACCAAGAAGAGAAGCCTGAGCAGAGCCCTGATCTGCTGCCCCTTGTCCTTGATCCTCTGGAGCACGCATGGCTGCTGACGGTGGCCGAGGGTGATGCAGACAGCATCATCAAACTGCTGGATCTGGATCCCAGCCTGCTGACCAGGAGAGACTTTGTGACAGGATTCACCGCTCTCCACTGGCTTGCCAAGCATGGCCACCATGAGAGCTTCATCCAGGTCATCTCCCATGCCCAGAAGAAAGGCTATCCTGTCAACATGAACATCCCCACAGCCAGCGGTGGGCTCACCCCTTTGCACCTGGCTGCCTTGCAAGGACACGAGGTGCTCATCAAGTTGCTGGTGGGAGCTTATGGGGCAGACACCACCTGCAGGGACCACAATGGGCGCAAGGCTTGGCAATACCTGCCGGCAGACACCTCCAGAGACCTGAAGGAGCTGGCAGGGGCCTTGGAGGAGGACTTGGTCCAGCTGCACTCTCACAACACCAACAACAACTGTAAGTCATCCAGAGAGGCTGGGGCAGGGCAGGACTCTGTGGACTCTGGGGCCAAGGGAAAAGCCGAGCACTCCTGGAGCCTGTCGACCCTCCGAGGCTTTGTTAGACAGGCATTTGCTTTCTTCCATGAGCACTGAAGCTCTCCTGGCTCCATTCACCAGTAAACCCATGCTGGACGGCAGCTGGAAAAGCCTGCAGGGAGCCGGGAACTTGGGTGCCCAAAATCCTGGCCAAGTGAGGGTTAAGCCATGGCACCATGGCCACCCCAGGTCTTGTGGTCTTTTAGAGCTGTTCTGGTGTGTGTGTGGAACACCATGGCCACTGGGAGCAGTCGCTTGAGAGAGCCCTTCCAAAAACTGCAGAGGGGGTTTTGCCCCATGCCCCCGTGGGTGGTGACTCCTTGCTGCATCCCAGCAGATCCCCGAGGTCGGGGCTCACATATCAGCTCTGCTCTGGGGAACTGCTCCAACACCTCATGTGCTCACAGGAGACCCACCATGTGTGGATCTGCAAATGCTTTCCAGCTCCCTGTGAGATCCCCTGATCTCTGCCACATGCACCTTCTCTGGGTTGATGTTTGTTTATGACAGCTGATTATAAAGATGATTCTCAACAGAGTAAGAGCTAAGGGACCTGTTTGTGAAGAAGAGTCCAGGCCAAGAGAAGCCTTTCACTCACAATGGCACCCTTCCCTTGAAATCCCCATCCCTGAAATGGGATTTCAGGAATTCCTGAATTCCTTCAGGAAACCTGAAATGCTCAGCCTCTTTAGGAATGGGGGCCAGAGCAAAGGAGGCAGGAAGGACACAAGGGAGGCAGCATGTGGTGGCTCCTGTGAGGATTAGAGTTCCGGAACAGCTCTGGAAAGATGATTCATTCTCAGAAATTGTGGAAAAGGTATGTGAAGGCTGCGAGACTGAGATTATCTTTATTGCTACTGAGGGCATGCTCAAAAATGAAACTCATGAACATCGCTGCGGTGACATAACAGTGCATGTATGTCTCTGTCACTACATTAAAAGGGCAAAGCCTCTGCTCGCCTGATTGTGTTTTGTTCACCAAGTGGAGCTCTGCCCTGATGGTTTCAACTTGCTTTTTACATTCTCAAAGGCCAAGACTGCTTCAAAATATCTTCAGAAAAACAACAGCCCCTTCCTCTTTCTCATCAGCATGAGACTATTCCTATACCCTTAAATAGCAGTCCCATTTGAGAAGTGCTTCTCAGACAGGAACTGGGGAGTTTCTGTTCCCCAGGGCAGCCCTTGCAGGGACAACTCCTTTAGGAGGGCAGTTGTGGTTTCTTTCCAGCTGCCTTTCAGGGAGCCTACAGGGGTGACCAAGGGACTCAAGGTGATCTGGCCTGGCTACACAGGGGTATTTGCATCTTGATGCAGAAAGATACACAAACACACACAGGTAACTTCCTCTGGGGAACTAGAGCTGAGGGGTGTCGCAGATCCTGAGCAAACTCCAGTTATATTCAGACTACGTTTTGGAATGCTGCTTGGACACCAAAACAACCCAGTGTGCAGTAATGACACGTGGAAGAGCAGCCTCCACATGAGTGAACAGGGATCCAGTGACTGGGTAATGCCCAGTCCAGGTGCCTGGATGGACATATAGATGTATCTGGACATCTTTTTAGTTCCAGAGGTCAGCAGCAGATACATATAAAACACACTAGAACTAGATTTAATGCCTGATCTACAACAGTTTTGTAATGCTTTAGCTCTAATGGATTGAAGATGTTGGCAATATAGCTCCTTCAAGACCTGCTGTGGCCATGTCCATGCCACGGGAGAGCAGGCTGGCTTCGCACAAGTCTGCTCGAGCCAGCACAAACTCCATTAACAGCACCAGCGTCAAGTTCTGGTAACCAAAGTGCTGTTGGTAAGACAGGCCTGACAAAATATTTTTTGACCTATTAGTCTTGTCACCCTTTTGCAGCGGTCAGGCAAGGGGCACAGGATGGCTCTTGCATCCTCCTCTGAGTAAGGCACAGAGTAAACAGTGGAATTAATGAGGATTTCCTTGAAGGAGCCATTTCCTTGGCAAGAGTACCTGTGGCTTAGTCATGCTCCACCCAGAAACATCGACTTAAATGTTCCATTTGAAAGTAAAATTTCACTCACAAATGCTGCACCTAAATACAGCAAAATGATTTTCAGTAATTGCCTCCCCTTGAGAGATAACCAAAATCCTCTAAAGACAGCTTTTCCCCCCATCTTTTGGTCACAGGTTTGACCCTCTATTCTATGCTGTGATAAATTAGGCAGGGACTTCAGAAAGAGCAGGATCAGAACTCTGCTTCTCTAGATGTGTTACAACATCCTCAACATGCCATCCCCTGCCTTGGCTGAGTCCCTTTCCACTGAGCAAAAAAAAAAAAAAATTTTCTTCCAGTGACCTACCACTTTGTCTCACTCAATAAATTTCATACCTACAGAAAGGAAGCTGATTTGGATTTAGAGACATGTTTAAAAATATTCCTCAAGTATACAATCATCTCTAACTTTGCTTTTCACTCAGAAAATATATCCACCAAAATCAATGGACTAGAATATCCAAATATTTTTTTTCTTTAAAGCTTCTGTTGATGTCTCAGTTATCATGTGTTATCCCAGTTCTGCTGATTCCTGATCTCTCATGGGGAGGAGTTCTGCAGAAGATTGAGTTTAACCTAAGTTTAATTTGTACTAAATTTGTGTTATCCCTTAATGCCCAGTTTGAAAAGCAGATTCAGTCAAACAGGGACAGTAACACAAGGGTTTATTTTCCAAAACAGTTCCTTAGTTCTTAGAAGCGACTTCCTACAGTAAAAATATTAGTCATGATAGTAATAGGGAGACTTTCGAATAAACAGTAATAAATTGTTCAATCTATTGCTTAGGAAAGTTTGCCCACAAATGCCATGGACAAAACTTTCTCCTTCCATTCTCAAGTCTGTAAAAATTACTGTTTCCTCCTCAGCCAGATTCCCCATAGATCCAATTACAGAGAAACTCTATGAGCAGCTTTGCCTGCCAGCAGTGATGTGGAGAGGCTGGAGGAGGTTCGCTGGGCACCAAGGCAGAACTCCAGTCCTCAGCAGTGCTCTTATTTCCTGAACACTCACTTCAAAAAAAGTGTGAGGTTTAAAAATCATTGGGGTCAAAGTGGCTGCAGCACGCAAGCCTCTGTTGAAACATCTCTGGCAATGCTGTTTGCTGCTTTCCTGTCGCAGTGCCTTACTGCTTCCCCTGATGATGAACTAGTCCAGACTCTTACCAGACAGGATAAGATGCTTGAGGATACCTTTGAAGTATCCTGAAGTTGGTAAAAATCCCAGCCTCGCTCGCCCCAGCTGACAACCCTGCAGTACCCCTTGGGAGGGAGAGACCTCATGACCTCTGAGATGTGTAGCTCTTGGCATTTACCTGTTTGACACATGCTGTGCCCAGCGCTATTGCTCTGAGTTGCAATATGACAAAGATAAATCTAATTAACTTCAATGTGAAAAGCAGCAACACAGAAGGTATGGCAGCCTGAAGCTTCCTCAGGAAGCTGCCTCTCAGGAACAGATCCAGACCTGAGGCTGAACCCAGGAATGAACCAGCCCTCAGTGTCAGAACAGGCTCACAACAAGGATTTCCTGCTGACCAGAGCAGCCACCCCAGCTCAGCACTGCCAATGGAAAGGACTGGCTGCAGAGCCACAGCCTCTTCCACTTCCCTGTAGTGAATTGCTTCCACAGGCCCCAGCAGAGAATCCCAGCACAGGGGAGCTGGAGTGCCAAGTACCCAGAGACCTTTAAACCCCCCCCTTTCTCCTCTCCCTTTTAAATAGCTGCAAACTCTCTCTTTCAGCCACATCTTAAATTTCTACCTGTCTGCTGAGAATGTTTTATACCAAGCTGCACCTGTGTTTGGTGCTGACTTATCAAACCAACTCGAACAAAACTCACATTATTTAATATTCTAGGGAGTACACAGACATTATGTGCTACACTCTATAGTACTGCATTTTGTAAGAGATTTTCTTCAGGTCTGATTTTGACTTTTTTTTTTCTTAAATTGGTAGCTTTGCTCCTGAAGGTTTACTCTACCTGAAAAGAGCTGCCAAGGTTCCTCATATTAAGCGAGAATGTAATTAACATTACCATAAATTTTATTATTACAATCCCACCACATATATATGAAATAATTTTGAAAACCAAAGTCATTCAGGTCCATATTTATTAGTAAACCTGTGCACTGTCAATGCTCATGGTGATGCCTGAAAGAACACAAATAGAACACAGTCTCCATGTTTCAGATATAAGTTTTTCCCAGTTAACATCAACATCCCAGACCAGCTTATAAAACCCCACACTGGGGACTGCAGTCCAGCACAAGAGAAGGAATGACTTGAGGGTGTTATCGATCTGACACACAAAGACCAATGTTCATTAGAGCTCCCGGGACAGTCTCTCTTACAAGCCCAGTTTGGTCCTCCTCCAGTGTCTCCTTTTGGAGTTGTACCTAAGACAAAAGCAGAGTGAATTAGTGTCAATTAGCAAAGCACACACACACATTTGTTAAACAAAAAAGCAGAACAGCACATGGAAAAGTCTCTTCCATGAAAGCACATTAATTTGTGAGCATGTAATTGTCCATGTTAAGAATAAATGCTTTCACCATGGTGTGGGTGAAACCACAGACAGTGTTAACAGAGTTGCTCTCAGCAGGAAAATGGCAGCACTCCCACAGCAGGAAGCACTGCAATTGCAGCCTGCTTTAACACAAAGCTTGGACAGAACCGATGGCCCAGCTACTCAAATGCCAGGAGACAAAAAAATGTGATTTTTCCCTATGGTCAAGTATTTCATAGTACTGCAATTTAGCTAAAACAGAACCCAGTTGTAACCTGGCATGGGGAAGACAAGGATCCAGCTGAGTGCACACACCACTGACCCTGTCTAGAAACAAGATGGGAGCAGCTACAGGAGGAGAACCTAGCAATGCTGTGCTGGGTTGCTGCCTGAGCCAGCCAGTGTTGCTGCTGCTCTCCTCACTGCTTAGAACAAAGAGAGAAAGAGAAGACTGAATTCTGTTGCCTTAAAAAGCCCAGATGAAGGAGTGTATGAGATAAAAAACTATGCTGCAGTTTTCAACCAGAGAGCTTGGACAGGCACCACTCTGTGCATGCCCCATGTGTACCCAGTGTGTCACAGTACCCAACATTCCCCTAAGCACAATGCTCAAAAACAAACACAACAGGAAAGCAATAAACTATGGCAAATTAATTCTACAGTGAGGTGCCACGCATCTCATACTATCAATCTGACTTCCCATACATCCCTTAGTCCTTTGCTCCCTTACACACCATCCCCTGAACGTCGGAGCACGCATGCTCAGGAACTGTTCCTTGAAAATGCAGGAGCCTATACGGGCAGCTATGAGAGAAGAGGAACAGAGAAGCTACCAGGGAACAAAATCTGGAATAAATCATCCACACGTACAGTTCAGGTTTTCACTTTACACGTACCATTACTGAACGTCTGTGGACACTTACAGAGCGCTGGTGCAAAACCACTACAGAAGGAAATGGCACGGAAGCCCCAGACTGTCTCAAGAGGCTTCACTTGCCCTACCATCCCTGCATGGCCCTCACGGCCACAAAACTGTGCTTTGCTGGCATAAACCCCATCAGCTCCCGCCTTCGGCCCGTGTCGCCCAGGCCGCCTGACTGAGCCTGCGCGGCCGCAGCTCCTCAGAAAGCATCAGCCGAGCTCATTACCTGATCTTATTGCCGGTTTTCATACGAATCCACTGCGGGATGGGCCGGTTCTGCTTCTGCTTCTTGGCGAGGAAGCGTTTGATCTTGAACGTCTTGTGCGACGACTGCAAGAGAGCGCAGAGGTCAGTCCCTCACACAGCCCCGGCCCCGCCAGGCCTCGGCGAGCTGGGAATGCCGCACCCGGCTCCCTCCCGGCCGCTCCACCCCGCCGACCCCGCGGCCCGCCCGCCGGGACCCCCGAGCGCGGCGGCCTCGGGGAGAGGGCTCGGGGCTTGGCGGGAGGGCGCGGATGGCCGCGGATGTCTCACCATGGCGCGGAGCTGCGCGGCGTCCCGGCGATGGCGGCGTCCGAGGAGGCGGAAAGGGAGGGGCGGGGGCGGCGGCGGAGTGGGCACAGCGCCCCCTGCCGGCCCGGCGGTCCCGCACGCAGTGAGGGGCGGCGGCGGCCGAGCGAGTTTGTGCGAGTTTATTTGGGGTTAGTACAAAAAACAGTTATGGCTAAAATTCGCTAGCTTAGGAGGAGCTGCTACTGGCGAAGTCTCGTTCTGGGCTGTAAAACAATACTTCAAGTTATAAGGGAAGAGGAAGCAGTTCCAAGAGGGCAGGAGCTCAGAAGCGTTTCAGACTTGAGAGAAAGGAAGATGCTGGAAAACAGGATGCCCAAACCAGCTACATTTGTTTAAAAATAAACATTTCAATGTAGGGAAACTTTACATGAGAATTTATCAAGACATATTCAACTATTAAGCCAGCTTATTCATACACTCCAACTTAAGTTACTTTATCCAGAGAACCACTGAAGAGGATGGTCTCTCCCTCCCTAACACGGTTACTGCACTCCCAGATGTTCTGCTCCTTATGTGCCAAAAGGCTTCTATCCACTGGTACCTCAACAACCCCAGCCTGTGTATGTGTCTCAGTGCTAGACTGACACACTTTAGCTTTCACTGCCTCACGCAGGAGCACCACACAACACAGCAACACCTGTGTGTTAAGTCCAGGCAACTCCAAGTTTGCTCTGCTTAAGTGCATCCAACACTGGCTCTTATTGCCTTAGAGTAGAGATCTGGCTTTTGATCCAGGTCTCATCCCCTCCTGACTACAACTCATTTATTATCAAACTTAAGGCCATAAAGTCTTTCTATTTTGCAAAGATTCTCTTCTCTGTTATAGTTAGATGTTGGGAAAATAAGTTCAAATAACTCAAAATATTACAAATGAGAACACATTTCAAATTCCGAATCTACAACTGAGGTTCTTTAACCAGAAACATCCAACAGCACAATGCCCCCCTTTCTTCCTTTGTTCCTTTTTCGCTCCGAAGGCACTTCTGGATTGTGTAGTACATGCTCTTTGGCTGCACAGTCAGAACACATAAGGCTGGCACATCAGTCACTCCTCTTCCTTCGTGTGACTGGTCTCACCCTCTTGTTTCTTATCCACTCCCTGATCTGGGGGCTTTGCAGCACTGTCTTCATACTGACACAATCTGCTCCGGCTTCGCGCTCCAGGCTGGTACAGCTGCATTGCTGGGCGATCCTGAAATAAATCAAAACTATTTAGACTCTTTCATAGCTCCCTGCTCTCAGGGTTATTATGGCATCATTTCTATGGTACTAGAAATGGCTCAAATTCAAATTTTACAGGCTAAGCTTATTTATTCCACAGTGGTGGCAAAGTAACTTCAATTGTCCCAAATAAAGGTTGTCTCTGTTGTAAAGCAACATCCCTGTTCAAGACACTGCTCATACTTGAGGTTATTTGTAATGAGTTTCCTGTTGAGTTCAGCTCACGCTCTCTCAGAAGAGAGGCCAACTTCAAAGTTCCAAAACCCTGAGTTTCATTTGTACCTGACCATGTCTTAAGTGATACAGAAAACGAGCACAGTGATGCTGCAAAAACAGATTTTGTAGAGTACATAAAACTACACTCAAGACATTATTTCTTGAGCCTAGAGGATATGTCATATTCTGCAAGTTGCAGTTTCTTATTTTAAGGAACCTGTTCAATCACACTCCCACGATGAGATGCATTTTCAGGCACCTATAATATCAGCAGATACAGAGAGATTACTGATACTCTACCAACACCTTAAAGAGACAGCCTATGGCACAAGTCAGCAAATAAAAAGGGATCAATGTCTTACAATTCAACCCATGTTTTCTTGGATTAGTTCTTACACAGTGACAAGAAATACCACTGTTAAGCAATTTTTAGTGGACATTTCTAGCAATGGCAGAGTTTGTGGCAGAACAGGGAGAAGTTTCAACAGAGAAACCACATGGTTCTTTCCTTGAAGGTCTTTTATCCTAAAAACCACAGATCCATACGAATCAACACATGAATTTACAGAAATCCAGCACCTTGTTTCTGATACGATCCCTCTTAATTGTATCCTCTTTTTTATCGTCTTTGGTTACTTTCTCAGATTTGTCCATGCTGCTGGTAAAGTCTGTAAGATCACTTTTCTTTCCCTTTTCTCTGAGTAAGTCTCTCTCCTTTTTCACCTCTTCCTCTTTTCTTCTAAAAACCTTCTCTTTCTCATAGCGCTCTTTCTGCCTCCGACGCTCCTCTTCTTGGCGTCTCAGTTTTTCTCTCTGTGCTCTCTCATATTCTCTGTCTCTGTCAAAATCTCTATCTCGGTCCCTGTAGTCCTTTACACACTCATCTTCTGATCTGTATGAAAACAAAACTGAAAATTAAGCTCGAAAGATTCATAAAACAGAGCTGGGATATCAATGTGATAGTGGTGTAAATGTGCAATAGGAGGATGACACACTGGCAGGTACTAGGGAGCTCTTGGGAGGCTGTGATAGCCCAAGTCAGTCATGCATGACAGCCAGAGGACACTGACCACTAGAGTTTCCCAGCCTCCTACTTGCATAGTTGGCTGAGTCTCTTCTGGCTTTGAAAACACATCTGAATTTGTCTATCTTATCTATATTTCTCACATGGCAGAACTGAACCTCAAACAGATCACAGAGCTGTTGAGAATTACATTTTCCACTGCGACTATTTACAGAACCTCAAACAGATCACAGAGCTGTTGAGAATTACATTTTCCACTGCGACTATTTACAGAGGGGCTGGTAACTGAGAACACCTCTCCTCTTGCCATGGTTATAATAATTATCTCATTGCAAGGCAGTGCTCATAGCCTGCTACAGTCACCTACATATGGGCTCCCTTAGTGGAGTTCCCATGAGTTATAAAAATATTAAAATCTCTCCTCTAATGAAGAATTTCCAGGTAATTCACAGAGCTTTCTGTAATCATGGGAATGTGCACTGCCACAGAAAACACAGCCCATGCCTTATATGAGAAGAAGCATTTGAAAGGAATTTCAAAACATGGTCATGGCAGGGCAGCCTAAGTCTCAGTACAATCAGGAAACAAGTTATATATATATATATATATATTTATAGCAAGTACTAGAATACTTTTTTGCCTTCTCTTCTTTTGTCTCCCCATCAGATCGTTTGGCAGATGCACTACTCGCATTTTTTTCCTCCCTCAGAGTCTCTTTTTCCAGTTTCTTGGATTTTTCTTTTCTCTCCAAGTCTTTTTCATCTTTTTCAGGCTTCTTAAGTAGCTACAAAGAAAACAGAAGTCTCAACTAAAAAGCTCACTCTAATACATATTGTCTGGCACAACACTGAAATTGCATCAAAGGAACCACAGTGGAGTCAGAAGTAAACATTAAAAAAATATTACTGCAAATCACAGTATTCCTAAAAGCTGGAGTGTATGAGTAAGCATTATTCACACAGCAGACTAGGATTTTTCTCCTAAACCAGGCTGTTTTAGAAAGCTTAAAAATAGTCTCCATTCCATAGCAAATTCACAATCCTGTTTACTGCAGCATGTACAACAGTCACATGACAAAAACTTTAAATATAACTATGAAACATTACAGCATGTAAACCTTTACAATGCCTACTACTGAATATTACAAAAAATTGCTCATTTACTAACACCAAACTCATGTGATTCTTCACACAATACCCAAAGTACATTTTGAGACTGATATACAAATAATAGGGGAAGGGAGTGTAACAGTTTATAATAAAGAACTGTTCTAGACCTTAATCTTTGGTTCTTCTTTTGATCTGTCTCTTTCTTTTTCTGGGCATCTGTCTACCTTCTTCAATTTTTCTGCTTCTTTTCTCTTCCTTCTCTCCTCTTCTTTCCATTTTCTTCTTTCTTCTTCTCTTTGTCTTTTTCTTTCTAATTCTCTCCTCCTTCTCTCCTCTCTTTTTTCTTCTCTCAGTCTCTGTGTATGTAAAAGCAAAGAGAAAGAGTGTCTCTCCACAACAAGAAACATCTCTTTAAGCCATGAAACAACTCACCTCAAAGCTTCCTCTATAATTAAAAAAAAAAAAAGTCCTGTCATGTCTTTGTTGTCATTGTGAACCTGAACACATTGCAGTGTTTTTTTTTACTCATAAGTCTTAATTTGTACTGTCTTTAAAAACTCAAATACTACACTGGCCTCAGCCTTTATCATTCAAATTTTAATTAAATCTGTCCAATCTCTGTTTTTCTCCATTGCTAGAAGTTAAAATAACCTTACATGCTAGGAGAAAGATCATCTACAAGGACCTCAGCTATACTGCACTAAAAATGGAAGGACTAAAATGGAATCTATTTTGTCAGTGCAACAAGAGGCATTTTGCTGTGACCAGAATGTACACAAAGCACCACCATTCCAACACTCTATTTCATTAAAATATATGAATCAAAAGCTGACAAGTTGGGTCAAAAGCTCCTTCTTCAAAAGGAAGGGCAGAAATGTATTAACATATAACAAGCAAATTGTACTTGCAAACAAAAAGAAAATTCTGGAGGTAAGTCTTACCTGTTTATTTTTCAAGAAGTTCAATAAAGGAGTAGTCTTTTTAGCTGGAGGATAAAATAAATGTAAATATTTTGGCTTATCCAATACTGCAATACCTACAACAAAGCTCTATATGAAGTGGAGCAGCCTTACACATTCCCCCGCCTGTCTCCTCTCACAGACAGCAATACAGCAGTGAAAAAAGTATTCCAAACCTGTCTCCAAACAGTGGCAACTATTAGGATTCCATAAACTTCTTTAGGATACTAACAGGATATCCATTATACCTATCTCTACATTCAGTCTGCATTAGGCTTTTCCCAGACATTCTCATTTTTAAAAAGATCCCTGTAAGATACTTAAAAAGAGCAACCTGGTAATTTTTGATGGTATTTTACCCAACCAAACTATCTCTTAACTTGTGCCTGCACGGAACATCACTAATCACAGCACTGTGCATTAACCACCACTGCATCTCACTGAAATGCAGCACTCCACAGCCTGGTCTGGCTAACAAACATCTGCAACAGGAAGGAACTTTGTCATCTAAAACTTACACCTACAGAAGAATTTAGAGCATGGGAACAAAACACTGAATAATATTAGCCTAAATGTTTAACAAATACTAAGTAGGCACACAAAAGAATTCAATCTCCTCCAGGTTGAGCTTTAAATTACAAAGCATATTTGTTTCTTTGTGATCTAGGAAAATGTAACTCTAGTACACAAATTTCCATACCTATTAGCTCTTTGTTTCTTGCCTCTATTTCCTCCAATAAAGTTTCAGGAGTGGAGGTTAATTTTTCATCATCTGCACTGTAACTTTCCAAAAACTTCTTGTATTCTGGATCTACACAGAAGAGAAAGGAAAAAAAAGGGGGGGAAAAAAGAAGAGATACTGTAGCATGAAAAGTATTTGCATCATGCACTGCTTGGTTACATTCACTTAAGTTGGTTGTTTATATGCCACCTTTTCATAAGTTAGCAGCTCTCAAATGAGCTGCTGTATTATGTTTGTCTGGAACAATCATATTTAACAGATTTCTAGCTGACAAAGCAGTGCTCATAAACTTCACATATAATTAAGCAAACATCCTATTGGTGGAACTATAGCATCACAGTAAAAACATTACATTCAAATTACTGCTAAGACTTTCAAGTCTACACATGCAAAACAAACTGGCTCGCTGTTATACCATCTTCAATAGTTCCAGTTTTGGCATCCTTTTTCTTACTCTTCTTTTTTGCAGCTTTCTGGAAAGGTGCAAACTCAACTATGGCAGCATATTCCTGACCTGTTGAGAGAAAAAAAAATACATTAAAATAAATATAAAGATATAACATATAAAGATATAAAAGATATAAGATTTATAAAGATATAAAATAGATTCTTTGTCCACATCTAAAGCAGGAAGTTAAATCTCACAAAAAATATGCAATACTAGAAGAGACTACTTACACATCACAATAAGATTACTGAATTTGGAAACCCTTTTAATAAAAAACCCAAAACTTTACAGACAGCAGAATTCATGACCTTAACACTCTCACTATACTAACAAACCAGCAAATTCAGACTGACAAGAAGGACATACTAGATTCAAGACTGCCCATGACTGTCAGTTCGGCCACCTCAGCGGCACCACACCACTTAATGGCCTCATCCTACAGACTCTGCATTCATTGTGCAAGAAATAATATTTTAAATTAATGCAACTGAGGCATTGCATTGCAAAAACTCCATTTTTGACACAATATAGTAGAGCGCAACACATTACAAGCAGGCTTTAAAGCTTTATCTTCTGACAAGAGCACTACATTTATGGCTGCACAAATCCAGCTGGGTATGGCAAACACAGCGTGCTGTTACACTGCAAACCAACTCATTTAAAGGATGTTATTAGAACAATATATATATGTATTTCTAGATGTACTGCAACTGTTATTTGAGGCACCAAACCCAAACAAGTCAGACGTGGCTGCTTACACCCACCCCTCCAAAACTCAACGAGCACACGGCACAGACAGCAGGGAAGCAGCAACATCCATCGCGTGCCATTCACTTGCCTTTGTGATCGACAAAAACGTAGCCGTCGAAGCGATCCCTGAAGAGGACTATGTCTTCCTGGTTCTTGAAGTTGATGTATGCTCTCGAGAACATGTGCGGGTACAAGCTGCGGAGACACAAACGGAGAGCGCTGGGCTGACGAGGCGGCGCCGCCACTGGGGCCCGGCTGGCGATAGCGGCGGCTCCCGGGAGCGCCCGGACTGGGCAGGCGCCCGTACCTGGAGTCGTTCGCGAAGAACTCGAAGTAGTCGTGCTCGGGCAGAGGCTGCAGGTGCTCCTCCAGCTGCTCCTTCGTCAGGCTGGGCGGCAGCCGGCGGATCACCACCTGCGGCACGGCAGGACCGGCGCTCAGGGCGGCGGCAGCGCCGGGGACGAGTCATTACCGCGCCTCCCCCGACACGTCCCGTCCCAGGAGGCCCCCGCAAGCGGCCCGTTAGCGGGGAAGGTCCCGTTACAGAGGGGGAGCCCTGTTACCGGAGGGAGGAGGGGCCCGTTACAGAGGGTGAGCCCCGTTCCGAGACGGGGAGGGCGCCGTTCCCGGCGGCGCGCAGGCCCCACCTTGCTGAGCGTCTCCTTCTTGTCCTTGGGCCGCTCCAGGCGATCGAGCTCGGCGGCGCCGGCTCTGCCGTCCGTGCCGGCGGCGGGAGCCGTGCCTGGCCCCGCGGCCAGCAGAACCCCCGGTCCGGCGGAGGCCCCGCGCCGCTCCTTGGGCCTGGCGTTCTCCTTGTCCTCCTTCATCCCGATCCCAATCCGGACTCCAGTCCCGGGCAGCGCCGCGCGCACCCAGTGACCGCGGCCTCTCGCGAGACTGTGCCTAAAGGTGCCGCGGCCTCCGCTGGACTACCACTCCCAGCGTGCACCACGCCCGCCACGGCTGATCCCGAGGGCTCAGCGACCGGGACCGGCACCGAGAGCGGTATCGGGCGAACTGGGACGCGGGCACGGCCTCATTTCTTGCCAAGGGACTGTTCCCCAGCACCGCTGTCGCTCCCGCTGCCCGCTCGGACCCGCTCGGCTGTGACGGGGCGCGGGGCAGGCCGGGAAGGGCGCGGGGCAGGCCGGGAGTGCCCCGGCACTCAGGGCACGGGCGGCGGTACCGATAGCAGCACCGGCACCGGCGGGATGTGGTACGAGATCCTGCCCGGCATGGCCATCATGGGCGTCTGCCTCAGCATCCCCGGCATCGCCACCGTCTTCATGCACCGCTTGTGCCACGGCGGCAAGGTCAGCGCGGGGCGGGGCGGCAGGTCCCGGGATCCGGGACCCTGGGGCTCCGCTTCCTCCCCGGAGCCGCCCTTTTCCCCCAGTCCCCTGCATCCCTCTGGGATCCCTTCCCTCCCGGGGCTGCCCTTACCCCGCGCTCCGCCTTCCCTCTGGAGCCCCTGCCCGCGACCTTAACAGGCAGTTCTGTGCCTGCAGGAGAAGAGGATCGCCCGCTATCCCTACGAGTGGACGCTGATGGAAAGGGACCGGCGGCTGTCGGGTGTCAGCAAGCACTATGTGTCCAAGGCAGGTTTTGGGAGCGCTGGGCAGGTACCGCCGGGGGGAAGCGGGACCCAGGCGCTGCTCCCGCATCCCCGAGCTCTGGGACAGCTGCTTAGGTGGGCACTGGTCGCTCTTGGGGTTGTCAGATCTCACTCGGTGCCTGCAGCTGGTCTGCCTCTGGGGATATGAATTTTAATTTTGTTCTACTTAAGACCTGGGTAATTAAAAAAATTTATTTGGAAAATCTGCATTTTTGTATATGCCCTGTTGCACATTAATGGCAAGAATGACACAAATATAGCTGTTATTTTTTCTTTTTCAGGGTCTGGAGAACATAGACTAAGGTGTCAACGCTTTGAAAAATTCATAATAAATAAATAAATAAAGCTATACATGTGTTCAGCCCTTGTATTTGTGTTGCTGTGGTGGGGTGACCCTTGCTGGACACCAGGTGCCCACCAAAGCCACTTTGTTACTCCCATCCTCAGCTGAACAGGGGAGAGAAAACACATTGAAAGGCTTGTGAGTTAAGGAGAGGGAGAGACCATTCATCAGTTACTGTCACAGGCAAATGAGACTTGACTCAGAGAAATCAATTTAATGTATTGACAGATAAGAGGAAAGCAATGAGAAGTTAAAACAAATCATAGAACACCTCCCCCCCCACTCCTCCCTTCTTCCTGGGTTCAGCTTCACTCACTATATTTTCTGCCTCCACTCTGTTGAGCTGCACAGGGTGGTGGGGAACAGGGGTTGTGGGAAATGTCATCCCATGTCTCTGTTGTTCCTTCCTCCTCAGCGGAGGACTCCTCACACTCTTTCCCTGCTCCAGCATGGGGTCCCTCCCATGGGAAACTCCTTCACTAACTTCTCCAGTGTGAGTGCTTCCCATTGACTGCAGTTCTTCATCAACTGCTCCAGCATAGGTCCCACGCATAAGGTGCACTCCTTCAGGAACCAGCTGCTCCAGCAGGGTCACAATTCCTGCCAGCATATCTGCTCCAGTATGTTCTCCTCTCTCCATGGGCACAAAGGTCCTCCCAGAGCTTGCTCCAGCATGGGGTCGTTCCTGGGCTGCAGGTGGATCTCTGCTCCATCATGGACCTGCAGGGCCACAGCTGCCTCACCGTGGTCTTGCAACACAGGCTGCAGGGGAATCTGCTGCAGCACGTGGAGCACCTCGTACCCGCTGCAGCAAGGCCTCTTGTCATCCTGGAAGAGCAGCTGCTGGGAACTCAGTAGCCCATGATCTGAAACCTTTCTGGCTTCTCTCGTGTAGTACCCGTGATCCTTTCCCTCTGAAGGTCCGTGTGTTGCAAGTGCCGCTGTTCAGAGCACCGGGCTGGACAGTTTCTGCCTGGCAGAGCACAGACTGGAGGCCGCTTTAGCTCCCGAATTGTCCAGAATAGCCAAAATACGACAAGCAGAGGATTTGCCTGTCTCCCGGGAGATCCAGAGGATCACACCGTGCTCCCTTGCCGGGAGACAGCCGGGAGGCGTTTCCGCGGCAGGGAAAGCCGAGGCGCTGCCGGGAGCGGCGCGGGCTCGCCATGGTGACGGGCGGGCGCGGGGACAGCGGCGGGCCCGGGCACGGCTCCCCGGGCTCAGAACCTCCCGTGGGACCGGAGTGCCCCGCACGGCCCCGCACGGATCCCCGGCCTGGCCGGGGCAGCGAGCGAGAAGCGCCAAGCGGGGTGAGCAGGGCCGGGGTACGAAGCAGGGGCGGTGAGGGACTGGGGCTCAGACGGGGCCTGCAGCTCCTCTCAGAGCGTTGTTCTTTCAGTGTTTGTGCGTTTATCTCTCTAAAAGTGA
Source organism: Poecile atricapillus (assembly GCF_030490865.1). Lineage (NCBI taxonomy): Eukaryota > Metazoa > Chordata > Aves > Passeriformes > Paridae > Poecile > Poecile atricapillus. Next base: position 11,155,190 of record NC_081260.1, on the reverse strand, counting down.
AGCCAATGGACAAGGAAGAGGAAAAAGCTGCCAGTGGGGAAAAAGATCACATGCCCCCAGAAGATGAGAGAAGCAGTTCAGAGGAATGTGCTTCAGAGGCCAAGGAGAAAGAGAAAGGTATTGCGTTTGCTCTGCTAGAAGGTGTTAGGGTCTTTTCAGGAGGATTTGTCAGCATTTTATTCTGTTGTAGAAACCCAGCATGTCATCAAAAATATCCCGTGGACCACAGCCAAAAACTTCACAGTGCAGAGAGGATGGCAGCAAATTGAAGAACTAATTTCTGTGAGTCACAATTCCATCCACTCAGGAAGGCCCACCTTCTCACTTAAGAAATATGAAAAATTAAAAAGGAGAGCATCTCTGTTCCTTTTTAGCACCAACCTCAAGTCAGCTCTACTAGACAGAGGGAGTCTTAGTGTAATGTGTTTATTCAACAGACATGGGACATTCATGAAAGCTGGCTTCACCACTCAGAATTTCTTGAGGAAGAAGAACTGAAGGACAGCAAGAGGTACCATTACAGAGTTTGCTGGGGCCTCCCAACACGCAGAAAACCCATCCCACGAGCAACAGCAAGTGTCTACTTTGTTATAGTGATCTCCAAATCCAAACCTGATGTAAGTACTCAGAAATGGTGTGGATGGACTAGTCCTTTAAGGGACAAGAGTACAGTGGCATTCCTGAGGTAGGGAAATGCCAGGACAGTGGAGAGACTGGTGAGGAGCCAGCAGCTCTCATGAAGATGCTGAGAAGGCCTGGACATTGGCAGATCAATGGCAGGAAATTTAGACATGGCCTAATAGAAACCTGCTATTGGTTGGCAAGGGGAGCAAGGCATAGAACAGGAGGCTGGGTTAGTTCCCAAATCACTGACAGAACTTGACAAACAGAATCTGGCAGGATCCTACATCTGCCTTCCTGCTTTTACCATCTTCCCTTTTCAAGCAACAATTGTTCTGGGCAGCTGTAAGAAGGGCTGAGTAGAGGTGAGTTACAGAATGAGGGGTCAGTAGAGAGGGAGTGACACTTTACTCTTCAAGCTATTTTATAATCCCTTCCCTGATCAGCCTGAAGTTTGCACCTGTACAATGAACTCTTGCAACTCAAGAGAAAAAAATGAAATAAATTGCACCGAATAGACTTCTTACCTCCAGGCTTAAGTCATACTGAACCTCAGTGTTTCTACTTAACACTCTATGGATCCCCAAATAATAGTCTGTGGTTTAACCTCAGCTGGTAACTAAGCATCACAGAACTGCTTGCTCACTTCTTCCCCACCGCCATGGGATGGGGGAGAGAATTGAAAGTGTAAAAAAAAGTGTAACAATATTAAAAAATAAATAGAATAATAGTAACAAATTGGGGGGAAAAAATAACAAACTGAAGAAAAACCCTATGAATGAGAAGTGATACAATGAAAACAATTACTCACGGCATGCTAACCAATGCCCAGCCAGTCCCTGAGCAGCATCTTCTCTTCTGCCCCAACCAAATATCTAGATAATTTTTAAAGTAAACAGTAGCTCTCACTTAATTACAATGTATCCTTTTTGATGGGCTGTACAAGGCCTCTGCCCTGTCTCTGATCTCTTGCAGACTGAACCTGTGGAGGTCTTCTACAGACTGGAGTCCAGCAGGCTAATTCGGAGGTAAATGTTACTACTGTTTTAACAAGCTTTTCTGTGGAGGCCCAGGGGCCTGCTGCCGCGGTGCCTTGACTCTGGAGGGGGTGGCACAGGATGGGGAAATGCCCCTATAGATTAGGGGGAGGAAAACCTGGTTCCCATGGGTTTTTGTAGCCACATGTTAGTGCCTTTTGGGTTCTGGTGTTGTAGTGGTTTGAGGGGATTGATGTCACTCTTGTTCAGTCCCCATTTACCATTCATGTACCCTTCCTAGAATGTTCTTCCTTCCCTTAACACCCATTGGCTCTATTTTTCTGCATTGTTCCACCCGTTATCCCCTTGGTTCTCTTGGTCTTTAGTCACTCCCCTGCACCACTTTCCCTTATCTCTGTTGGACCTTGACCCTCAAATCTGCCCCTTTTACCCCGTATTTAACCCTGTGCCCTTAAGCCCAATCTTGGTTCTCGTCCCTGAATTAATTCGAGGCTTCAATAAACCAGTTGTCAGATTACCAAACACGTGCCCATCTTTATCATCAGCATTCTTTAGTGGTGCTCTCTGGGCCCAAGAACGTGGGTCACTCTCTGGGATCCTGTTGTGGCACACAGTGTAACACTTTCCCCCTCCAAAACCAAACAGGGAGCACGATGTAAATAAGTTTGCAATAATAGCAGAGGAGTCAAAGTTGTCAAAATGTTGCTACATGAAATGACCCTGCTTATCACTAGCTTCACCCCCAGAGGCATGAATAGCCACCCTGGGGGCATCTGCATTCTCCAGAAACTTGTCCTGCTTTACATGGGTCTAGGTGGGGGTCTTTATTGCTATGTGGTGAATAAAGGCCAGTTCTCAGCTGACCAAACTTGGATTCAGTATTATGCTTAAAAGCTACCTTCTTTTTATTTCGTTCTCCAGGCCAGAACAGTGCCAGTTTAGAGAAAAGTGGCTTCAGGACATAATTGAAAATAAAATAGCATGCGCAGAAAGACTTGCTTCCCGATGACCAACGCCAATTCACCATTACCAATACTCTGTTGTGGAGAACCAAATAAACATGTTGAAGAAAGAAAAGCTCTTCCTTAGCAGCATTTCTACTTTGTGGATAGATAAAAAGCATTGAACCTGTGCAAAATCAGCTAGGTCCTGACATGGCAGCTGGCTGTGTGTGACAGTCTCTGGCAGGTATGGCAGGGTGGAAGGACCTGGCAGGGCAGCAGGATGGAACTGGGTTCCAAGTGTAAATGTGAAGAGGCAGCTGGGTAGGATTTGTTGTTTGTGAATGCCAGGTCTGTGGAACTCCAGGGAAAACATTAACGGACTTTAGGACTTTTATTTTCTTGATACAAATATACACGATATCTCTGCTGCTAGACTTAGAGGACAAAAAAAAAATAAATTTAGGAGAACAAAAAAGAAACAACCTACCTCTCAAAACCATTTTGTTTTCAAAAACATTTGAGAAAAAGAAGCTCCAGGAGATATGTTTGGAAATATGCAGTGGAATCAAAGATAACCACCACATAAGGACTGCCTGAGCAAAGCTCCAAGCACAGAGTTTAAAAAAGCAAGCCATGTAATGCTGCTGAAACAGACCAAAGTAAAATACTGCAGGAGTTAAAACAAGGGTTTAATCTAGAACACTTCCACAAACAAAAACATTTCAAATAAATTGAAAGATACATCCTTGTTACCACCTGTGTACATCCAGGGGTTCCAGTCACTGCACCCCACTGCACTGATGCCTATGTATAACATAGGAGAAAAAGAAGCAAGCAGCTTAGCTCTTCACCATGTGTTTCAGTGGATTAAAGATCAGACCCTCCTATTACTGTTACTTTACACCTCAGTTTCAATCTGCTTGCTCTAAAGTAACTGAAGCCCATCTGTATTAAATTACAAACTCATTTACAAAATATTTACACATCTGGTTTGAATCACAAACCAAACTCAACTGCTTTGAGTAAAAACCTAAATCTAAAAGACTTGTGAAAAAATAGTGAAGTAGACAGTCCTGGATCTTAAAACAGGAACTTAGGAGTTCCTTAATTTTTGCTACTGGTGCTAGTAGCTTGTTAAAGGTCTTTCTCAAGCTAAATGATCTGATGATTAATACAAATAAATGGAATAAAAAAATCTCACTTATTGGCATTAGGAAAGTCTTCCCATGGGATCCTTTGGCTTGTCTGATTCAAAGCAAGCACAGAACATTGACACCTCTAATCTTCCCCGCCTTGCAGCCTTTCTCTTTACAGGAATTCCTCGTAGATGGTAAACAAACCATCCAAGAAAAACTGATGAAAAAAGCTGTTTCCTAGACACAAGTAATCCACTCCTGAGCCTTGGCCCTGTTGGGTGAAAGGTGCTGCAGCACCTGCAGCTTTTTTCAAATCACAACTGGACTGGGCTAGCTGCCACGTGGTGCAAGCTATGGTGTACAGTTCAAACAAAGCACTATTTTTCCTCTTTGCCTTTAGTCTTTCTGTAGACCATCTCTCGAAAGCTTGCAAGGATCTTATTCTCTCGTTTCCTCCTCTCCTCCTGGTTGAAGGATGCCAGAGCTCTCTTCTCATCTGCGCTGTAGATCTGGTTCTCTTTACGCAGACGCACAGCTTCCATGCGGCGATGTCTGTGGGGGAGAAGAGGGGGTATGTCAGCATGGGCAGAGGGTGTGAGTGTCCTGTCACAGCTTCCAGCCATCAACTGGCTTGGATGTGTTCAGGGGCTTTAAATAAAGATAATGAAGTACCAAGGCCTGAACAATAGGCCCTGAGACAAAGTTGACCTCTAGGTGGACCTTCCAACAAAATGTTATATTTGTATCCTGTACTCAATAAGGCAATATGCATTAGTGAAATATGTATAAGAATATATTTATCTTTCTGCATTTAGAAGCCAGACAAAGGCATGAAATCAGACATCTGGCCTTGTCTGAAGGTATATGATCAAAACCAGCTCTCTTGGTTCCTCCTCAAGCCCTGGCCAGGCGTTGGGTGGAAGCCAAGAGGAGGATGAAACCACATGGTCCTGCACTAGAAGCTGTGTACACTCGTTTATTTGACAGTATAAAAGCTGGGCCTTCTCACAGTGAAAATGGAGGCCTTGCCTACAGGTGGACACACCACATAGGAATTCCCAGGAATGATTCTCCAATCCTTTGTTGTGACTGGGGCTTCCCAGCTGGTGTGCCTATCTGGACGATGGTAAAGTATTAGGGTACCTGTATGGTCATTTATCTTTCTTAATCACTCAAGGCAATCTTTTGCAGTAATGATTAGGTGCATTACTTAGCTTATTCTTTGTAATGCTTTGCAGTTTTGCACTCTAGCAAATTATTACTTACTGCTTAAAGTTGGTATCTGCATCTTTTGTGCTGACTCTACCAACTGGTAAAACAGATACCTAAATTAGATAATCCAAACTGCACACTAACCTTCCCAGGAAGAAGTGTGGCAGAGCAAGGAACTGATTTCTGGGGGTGTCTGTTTTCAGGCAGTCAGGCAGAAGCCTCCCATACCCCCAGTGTCAGCTGCTGGCTCACCAAAATTTAAGTGAGATTCCTGTTGGTCATAGAGAAAAAAGTGCAGCCAACCTCTCACACATTTATTTGTCTCCTGCTGAAGGGCCAGCACATCCCCAGGTCTGTCCCAACAGACCTTTGAGCCATCTGACACAAGCACCTCCTCATTTGAAATCATTAGAAGAATACTGCCTGTGAAGAACTTTTGCTCTTGAGGAGAAAATATCCTTGAAAAACTCACTATCCATCTCTAGCAATGGGGAGTTCAGTGTAGATTATTGCAAGCAGAGCACCTTCTCCTCTATACTTCCAAGTAGAGCTTGGAAGCAGTCTGCTATTCAGCCAGCAGTGAAAGCAGCTCTTGAAAATTCCACTGAACCATTGCCATCATGAAAGCCATACCTGCTGCCACTCATGACATAACCAGAGCTCTCAAACGACGCAATCTCTTCACTCGTCAAGCCGATTTCACCTCTGCGGGGAATGCGTTTCCCTGCTTTTACGTACTCTGCCATGGCTGCACCTTCACCGGGCAGGAGGGCATGTCCATAGCTAAAAAACCAAAAGTGGTGATTTCAATAGTTTCAGATAGAGAGAGCCTGAGGTAAACATCCAGCTTCCCTGTTCACTACTATATACAGCTGCATTTTAAAACACTTTCCTATTCTTTACCACATATTAGCCTGTTTCTTCCTTATGGCAACAGTAGCAACAACATCTTAAATTATCAGCTGAGTTCATTTTGATGACATTATTGAAGTCACAATACTGCAGAGCTTTAGAATAAAAGCACTTAAAATTACTTTTTCTAGGAATCAAGGCTAAAAAGCATAAACCAGACTTTTCTACCCAAATTCAGGCCAGGGGAAAGCCTAGCACCACTAGAACTTCTGTCTGAGTTCCTCACACAGAATTTCTCCCTCTGTGTGCCTATTGTTGCAACAGCCCTTTTGAACAGTAGCTTTCACACTTGATTTATTGATGTACCATTAGAGCTGTCTACTCACTTCAAAGGCCTATCATCCTGAGATGCGTGAGTTTTGGGAGCCTCTGGTCCAATCAAACTCTCAGCTTCAGTATTTTCTGCAACAATCAAATAATGAAGAAGATTAATCTTGTGCCCATTGTTCTTTGTTATCAGAAGTGTTACACAGGTCAGCAACACCTAACAAAGAATTCACAAAAAGGACATCAAGAAGTTTCCACCCAAGTTTTAAGTCAGGTGAACTTACTTGACCTCTCAATCCAGAGATCATCCCCATGAAGCAGTTCATCATCGGAATCTTCGCTACTTGAATCACTGGATTCCTTCCTGCTCTTCTTAGCTTTCTTTTTCTTATACTTCTTCCTGTGATAAAGTCAGACAGACATGCTATTTATCAAAATTTAAGATGAAAGAAGGTGCTTGGAATCATACTCAAATGATATTACCCAAGGTCCTCAGGCTCCCTCAGGGCCTGAAAAGAAAACTGGGCGGCCCTCCAGCCAACAGCAGCCTGAATGACACACAACAACCATGACACTTACTTTTTGTTCTTCTTTTTCCTCTTCTTGCTTTTCTTTTTATCTTCATCTAAAAAAAAATGAAGTGAATCTATTACCAAAAAGAAATTATTAGTTATAACATATAAGTAGTTTACTGCCCTGTTAATAACATGGCATGCCTTTTACAGCCCCAGTGTTCATGGAACTGTGGGCTCTTTGACTATCTCAAACCTAACCCTATGTCTAACCAGGGGTGGTGGTTAAGATCAGAATGATGTAGGAGCAGCACAGTTGGGGCCTTGCCAGGATCACCCTGGCATGCCTTTTCCAGCCCAAATGATCCTGGAGCTGCAGGCTCTGTGACTCCCTCAACCCAAACCCTAATCCTAGCCCTAGCCCTAACCCAAACTCAATACTATGGGTTTTCTAGGTCACAAAGATGTGGGAATAGCAATAGTGGCACCTTGCTTGGATTACCTTGGCATGCCTTTTCCAGTCCCAGTGTTCCTGGAGCTGTAGGCCCTTATACTCTCTCAACCCTAATCCTAAGCCTAACCACTCCCCTAACCCTACTGCTAAGAATTACTCTAACCACTACCCATACCAATTAACCTAACTACTACTCTAACCACTACCCTAACACTGAGCCTATTCCCATCACTAACTGCCTCCACCAGAATGTCCTAGTACACACTGATGGGACTTGTTTATACTGGGACAGTGTTAGTAGAAAGCTCCCTGCAGTACTGGTCAGTATGAGAACATATCAAACAGATCTCAGGCATGAGATACCGAGTGGAAGATAAATTCAGAAATCCCATTTCCTGAGGACAGACTGCAAGCTGAAACCCTCTTGTCTTACCACTGGAGTTCTGCTCAGACTCTGAGTCACTGTCACTGTCCTCAGAATGTTTCCTGCGCTTTCTTTTGGATGCTTTACGTTTTTTCTTTTGTCTTTTCTTCTTCTTTTTCTTCTTTTCCTCTAGAAAGTTTTTAAAGATAACATTAGAGAACAAGGAACATCTCGTTCCATGTGTATTCCCTGATTTCCCAAAGCAATGTTTCCCTTTGAGCAGAAGCCCACCCCACTCACTTCCACCCATCTAAGCCAGGGAACCTCCATGCAAGCAGCAGCAGCAGATTCTAAGCCACAGCTTTTCCAAAAAGCTGTGCAAGCCAAACCAAATACCTTCTGAGCTGGAATCCGAAGAACTACTCTTGGATTTGGCCTCTTCATCTTCTACCGGTGTGTGCTCATCAGAACTAAATGAAATAACAGTTTGCTACTTAAGATCTGTTTTGTTGTAGATCTGTTTTGTTGTCAAGATCAAAGATACACATCTGATCAAAGTAATTTTGAGTCAATCCTTGCAAGGTAGCAAAATATTAAATAGCTAATTTAACCTAGGAACTGGCTATCAGAACCACAACACAATAGTCACCTGATCTACAATAAATCACATATTGCATAATTAGTATGTTGGAATTACCTGGTGGAAAAAAAAAAAGAAAGTAGTAATCTCATTATGTTGCTTCAGAAAGGAACTGATACAATATGTATTGTGGCACCATATCTAGAGCAGGGATAAGTCATTTTTATAAACCGAATTGATATGTAATTAATATTATAAAAAACATGAAGAAAGAATATGCCTTACTCTGGGTCTGGAACTTTTGGTGACAGCCCCCAGACTTCAGGTGCCCCCAGTTCTCCAATTCTCTCTCTCTCATTGAGTCTCCTGTAAAGGGAAACACTGTGTGATATATATGGGTATAATTCGCATTTTACTGTATATAAGATCAAGTATAAAAACATGTTTTATGTAAAAAACACAAGCAACTTGAGACTGCAAAAGCAGCTGCTGGAAAACCAGCAATTTGCTCGAGGATAACCCAGCAATTAAGACAACCTCGAGAAGAGGTCCACCCAAGCAAGATAAGCGCTCTAATGACCCGGTGATTAATGCCTAATACTGACCTGATCTGATTCTCCAAGACCAGGCATCTCAATGTCGATTTCCCGAAAAAAATTACTCAGACTCCCTCTCCTTCTGAGAAAAAACTAACCACGATTCTAAATCTCAAAGCCTGCTTCCTCGAAAAAAACACTCAAAACTTCATCTCCTTCTCAGAAAACTCATCAGCAGTAACTGCATAGCCTCGAGCTGAAAAAACTGTATAAAACACAGCTCTGCAAAAGACAGTTTGTGAACTTGGGGGAAT